>NC_090320.1:213995580-214636082 GCF_040869045.1 Eurosta solidaginis
ATCTAACTTGAAATATAGGATAGGTAATATCTCAGTTTTTTTTTTATTTTTTATTATTTTATTGCAATTTTTTTATTTGTTTATACGTAATAATAAAATGTTGCGTATACGCAGTGGTGCACCTCTTTTCAGTTGGGATGGATATACTTAAGTGTAAGTGGTTGGTGTTTAATTAAACAACACGCTCATCAATGAAAAATATTATAGCAAATGATATCAAGTATAGCACATCACCAGGCCCGCCGTGAGGGTGGGGGGAGGTTTCAGAGGGGGCCCGCGATTTAGAGGTACTATGACATTTTTTTTAATTCAGGAGAGTCTTTAATTGTTCCATGTGCAATTTTTAAGCCGAATTTCAAAAGCAACGAAAATCTCAATTTCGTTTTAATATTATAGTGAAGTGTGACAAATAAAAATCTATATATCTTATATATATATAGAGAAGATGAAAAAATCTGAAACCGTTTTCTGCTAAACTATAATTCTAAGGTATACAAATTATATATATGTTGATAGGAAATTTTGAGCTGCACTGTTATCCATAAATAAAAAAATTTGAAAAATCATTTTAATATAAAAAATTTAACATAACAGTCACACCACTACACATGCACTTATTCCTAATATAGACACTCTGTATGTGTGTACTTGCTTTTTATGTACAATGCTGAATCGTGAGCATGGCCGAGGAGTTGTTTTGTACACAATAAAAATTAAACAAAAATACATAGCTGCTCATGCATCAAGTCTATTTCTTTATTTTCCTTTGCTTTCCTTTCTTGTCCATTCTATTCTTTTATTTTCCTTTCCTTTGTTTTCTTTTCTTTGCTTTCCTTTCCTTTCCTTTCCTCTCCTTTCCTTTCCTTTCCTTTCCTTTCGTTTCCTTTCCTTTCCTTTCCTTTCCTTTCCTTTCCTTTCCTTTACTTTCCTTCCTTTCCTTTCCTTTCCTTTCTTTTCCTTTCCTTTCCTTTCCTGTCCTTTCCTTTTTTTATTTTCCTTTCCTTTCCTTTCCTTCCTTTTTATTTTCTTTTTACTTCCTTTCTTTTACTTTCATTTCTCTTCCATTCATATTCCTCCCTTTCTTTCCTTCCTTCCCTTTCCTTTCCTTTCCTTTCCTTTCCTTTCCTTTCCATTCCTCTACTGTTCTTTTATTTCCTTTTTTTTATTTTCATTTCCCTTCCATTGAGTTTCCTTCCTTTCCTTTCCTTTCTTTTCCTTTCCTTACATTTCCCTTTCCTTCCTTTTGTTTACGAGAAGCAGATTGATTAAATCATACCCTTCCTGCCAGAGAAATATAAAATTTCCCTATTTTGAGCTTACTTATTCATTATATTACCCATCGAATATTCCTATTATTATATTAAAATGACAAATTATATTTCTTTTGTTTCCATTTCCCTTCCTTTGATTTCCTTCCTTTCCTTTCCTGTCCTCCCCTTTCCTGTGGTTGAATTTCAACCACTGGGCAAACTCTAGTATAAAAAGAAAGGCTAAAATGTGTGTTAGTTGGTCGCCGGTGTTTGAAGAGATGCGCCGGTCGATTTTGTTCAAACCTCACGCGGTGGTTATTACAGGTACACGGTCTCGAGATATAGGCCAAAACTTGGGCCAGTGAATGCCTAGACAGTGTTTATACAATATGGATATCAAATAAAAGCTGTTGATGAGTGATTTGGTACAGAGTAATATATTATCCAGAGACGGACTGGGACTGGGGTTAGGACTAGGACTGGGATTAAGACTTGGAGTGGAACTGGGACTGAGACTCGGAGTGGGACTGGGACTGGAATAAAATACATACCACCCTCTGGGACAGGCAATGTGGGATGCAGAAGAATGAGAAGGAATTGAGAGAAGAGAAAAGAGAGAAGGAGATTGAGAAAGAGATAGAATGAGACGAAGATGAAAATAGATGTAGATAGATGCAGATAGGCAAAATTTAGGGAGGACAATGTCTGCCGGGTCTTCTAGTATATGTATATAAAGAATACATTGAAAGAAAAAACGTAACGAACATTAGATGATTCAAAAGCTGAAATAAACGTGTTGTACAAATTCAAATATCGAATTCCGTAGTAGGTTGTATAACAGTTTCTGAGATAAAAACTATGTTCCTACCAAATTTCATAAAAATTTTTGAAGGCTCTAAAAAAAAAACAAGTAAGGAAATCTAAGTTCGGTTGAAACCGGAACATTACATACCCAGATGTACACTTGAAATGGTGTTGTTGTTTGTTTTGTGTGCTTAATAGTGTTAAAGGCTGTGCAATAATACATATACATACGGTTCTATTCTGAACTAATTTTTCTTCGAGTTATGGCTCCCGAAACATAGAAAATTGATTAGTCATAAAAGGGGCGGTGTCACGCCCACCTTTTGAAGTTTTTCCTATTTATTGTTGTAAATCCAATTGGGAAATGAAATACCATTGACATAAAGCTCTTTTTGCAAAGATATAGCATATTTTATCACAAGTGGGCGGTCCCACCCCCATGTTAAAATTTTTATCAAAAGTCTCAATATCAGTCAACACGTCAAATTTCAACATTCTAGGTGTATTATTTACTAAATAATCAGGTTTTTTGTGTTTTCCAAAATGCTATATATATAAAAAGTGGGCGTGGTTATCCGATTTCGCTCATTTTCAATACCAATCAATTCTGGGTTCAGGTAAGCTCGTGTACCAAATTTGGTGAAGATATCTCAATATTTACTCAAGTTATCGTGTTAGCGGGTAGACGGACGGACGGACGGACATGGCTCAATCAAAGTATTTTTCGATGCTGATGATTTTGATGTATGGAAGTCTGTATCTATCTCGATTCCTTTATACCTGTACAATCAACAGTTATCCAATCAAAGTTATAATACCCTGTGTACAAGTACAGCTGCGTATAAAAATGTTTCACTTGAAGTTGATGTTTGGAGTTGGTATAAGATATGTATATTAGTCCCGTCACGCCAGTTTGCAGGGAAAATGAAAACTAGCTTGCCGCAAAATGGAATAGAAGGTTCGCCTAAACTTTTTATTTATTTATTTATTTATATATTAATCTACAAATTTAACAATTAATCAGACTAGGATTAATTACGGATTACTGAATAAATTACAGATGCATACATAGTAAACAAAATTATATTATAAAATATGTATATATATTATTAAATAAGTTGTCGGGACTGTGATGCCGAGCAACTGAATTGATTATTAGTGCTGTCGGAATGGACGTGATTTCGAGCAGCTGATGTATATTTAACACACAATAAGTAAGGCTGCGATGTGTGGGAGGTTGGAAAGGACGTGATTCCAAGCCACCCGCCCAACGTAACTATTGATTATTAGTGCTCTCGGAATGGACGTGATTTCGAGCAGCTGATGTATATTTAATACCCAATGAGTAGGACTGCGATGTGTGGGAGGTTGGGAAGGACGTGATTCCAAGCCACCCGCCAAAAGTAACTGGAGCTGGTAACAGATTTAGTTTAACATGTTAATTTTGAATAAGTTATGAGTTCAAAACAGTGTGTTTATATTTTTTTATACTGTAGAGTGTGCCACAAGTATCAATATTATTGCAGTGATTATTGAAATCTTGACACAGACAACGAAGAGGTTCATGCATTTGAAAATTCGATCTACAGGTAATAAAATATAGCGGTTGGAAATACCGAGAGGGCCTAAAAGGCGCATTAAGCATCACTTCGCCAAGCAGAAATGGACAGTTTATCATCCCTCTTAAACGTTTTACCATGAATAAAACGCCAAGCATCTCTCTACGGCTCTGTAGTGACGGCAGCTGTAAAAGTTTTAACCGGCTGCAGTAGGGCGGTAGATTCCTTGATGAATCCCAGGGCAAATGATTTAAAGCAAAAAGCAAACATTGCTTTTGGACCGATTCCAATTTATCGCTATGAATCTGATAATGCGGGTTCCAGATAATGGAAGCATATGCCAATATAGGTCTTACTAACGATAAAAAAGAGTTTTATTGACATAGGGGTCATTGAATTCCTTGGACCATCTTTTTACGAAAGCCAAAGTCCTTCTAGCCCTATTCACACACGATTCAATATGTAATTTGATGTCCAGTTTAGGGTCCATCATAACGCCAAAATCAGTAAAGTTTGTGACTTGCTTAATGATATAATCGCCTATCAATTACTGATGGGATTTAAAAGATTTCCTCGTAAAACACATAAACTTGCACTTCGGTAAGATTAGTGACATGACGTTCACATCACACCACTCAACTAGGTTATTCAAATCGGATTGAAGAAGTGCCCTATCTTCAGGGGAGCGAATTGGCATAACCATTTTGACATCATCAGCGTACATCAGCGGCATGCAGTGCTTCAAAACATTTGGGAGGTCATTAGTGAAGAGCAGGAACAACACTGGACCAAGGTGACTGCCCTGGGGAACTCCAGAAAATACATTTATGAATTCAGACAAGCAATTATTAAACACAACGGTTTGCTTTCTTCCTTCCAAATACGAAGAAACCCAAGAGAGTAGCCGCGATGGGAAACCCAACCGATCGAGTTTTAGTAGGAGTAAGGAATCGGAAACTTTATGAAACGCCTTACTGAAATCAGTGTAAATGACATCAGCTTCGCAGTTCGTCCTAAAGTTATTGGATACAAGGTTTGTGAACTCCAGCAAGTTAGACACAGTGGACTTACCCTTGCAAAGGCCATGCTGTGACAGGTCCATTGCTGAAGATACTGTAAAAGCCAGTTGCTTTGTGACAATTGATTCAAATAGTTTTGGAATAGCACAAAGTTTGGCTATTCCCTTATAGTTTGTGACACAAGATCTACTCCCTCTTTTATAAAGTGGTATTATAAATGACTCCTTCCACTTCTTAGGGAATATCCCTTGCCTCAAAGAGGCATTAAATAAGCAGGTAAGGGGTTGACAAAGAAATTAAGGGCAAGTTCTTAGCACAACAGATGGTATTTCATCAGGTCCACTGGAGTAGGAAATTTTCGGACTTTCCAGATGCCTTAGTACTTCATCTGTATGAATATATGGGATACCTACTGAGTTAAGCGAAGGTAGCACATATTGATAATCCACCAGAGGGGAGTCAGGGATACTCGAATAATTAGTTTTGAAAAAGTCAGAAAACATATTTGCAATCTTGGAGTCATTAATAAAGATCTGATCGTTATATTTCATTACAGAAGGAAACCCTTTAATTTTTCTTTTGGAGTTGACGAAGGAATAAAATGATTTTGGATTTGAAGAGATCATATGCTTAATCTTCATCAGATAATTCTTATAGCATCTTATCTGTAGACTGTTGTACTTAAGGCGCAAGATAGAATGTGCAACATAATCACCATTAGAACCAGATAATTTGAAATTCTTGAAGAAGCGTGTTTTTTTGTTTTCTAGATGGCTAAGTTCTCTAGAGCTGCAAGCAGTAGCTGGGGGTGCTACGGAGGTTTTGGAAAAAGGCACACATTTGAGAAATATTTCATGTAAAACGTTGGTGAAATGAATGGAGCTCGCTTCAATATCTCCGTCGTACTCAGGCCACGTTATTTTAGAGACTTCATCGATTAGTAAAGATAAGTTGGCCTTCCTAAACAGAAACCGACGAGAAGACGCATTCGGATCAGTAGTATTCCACACCGGTAAACTGAGACAATCCAGGTATATTGAAAGTGCTGGATGATAAACATCCTCAGGCAACACCACTGGATCACATCGAGTTACAGAACAATTCGATGTATCGTCTGAAAATATTAAATCAAGATATTTTCCAAATTTATTATGAATTCTGTTAAGTTGATAAAGACCAACGTCTGCTAGGTCATTTAAAAACTCGTAAACTACAACATTAGAAGCAGTGGGAACTAGCATTCCGTCAATAAAATTCCACGACACAAAGGGCAGATTGAAGTCGCCAGCCACTAAGACAGAATCAACAGACCTAGACATAGCAAATATAAACTTTAATAGGGAAGAGTGTTTTAGGTATATAGAAATATCTGGCTGAGGCGGAATATTAGACGCTACAAAATATTTATAAGTAGATAAGTTTAACTCGCACGCAGAAGATTTCAACATCAGCAGAATCATCAAAATACACTTCCTCAGCAGAAAACCTGGTATGTACGGCAATTAACACGCCTCCACCAACTCTGTTTTGTCGGTATTTTCTAAAGATCTCATATGAGTCTGCTAATATCTCAGAGTTAAACATCGTTGGTTTCAACCATGTCTCAGTAAAAACCAAAACGTCATAACAGAAGTCATGACTTCGGAGAAAAAGATCCACTAGTTTATTATTTAGGCCCCCAACATTCTGGTAATAGACATTGAGGTCATTACGAAAGGTATCAGACAAATCTACGACTCCGCGGAAATTTCTACGTCTTTTGAAAAAAAAAAAAATGTAAACATTAGAAAAGAGACTCTCACTAAAGACTTGATGTCAACATCTCTCTTTACTAATTTAAAACAAGCAATATTAGAAGCAGCAATGCCAAAGTTATCAGAGATTTATTTAACAATACTCTGCTCAATATCAGACGGCTTAAACGAGGACAAATGAATCCATTTTTACCGGACAAATACACCTACTTCGGCATTGACATTGCTACCACTAACAAAAACACGCAATTTTTGTGTTATGTCTTTTGCTGCACTCTTTCGTTGTCTGTCGGAAACCTCAACAGATGACTCATCTGCATTACTTGCAACTTTTTTTTTTAAAGGCGTGGTCCTCAACCGATTTTGCTCAGATCTGTGTATAATACCAAGGACCATATATCTGCCGGATGGCAAAATGGTATTAACGATTTGCAAAACTTCTAAGTTTCTTCTACTAAATGTGGGCCCTGCCAATCGCATTTTATAAAATTAATGTAAGTTTATACCTTTCGTCATAAAGTTAATCCACTCCTCAAATATAATATTTCGAAAGTTATTAAAGTGGACGGGCTATAATTTCATTTTAAATACCAATATATCGCTGACGATGCTGTGGTTATTGATTCTGAACAATAAACACATTAGGCCGGGTCGATTTGTGGGGAGGCAAAAAAATCGCAAATTGCTCTATGAAAATCATATTCTAGGGATCAAAAAAAAAAAAATAACTAAAAAAATTGTTTAAGTTAAACGGTTTATTGAAAACAATACTTACATGAAATAATAATAATACGAAAAGCTAGAAAATAATTAGGTAGGTCCTAGGTACTAGTCATCACACTCCTTATCAATCTAGGGCGTTGATCAGACAATTAAATAAAAGCGTTGGGCGCGTGAAATTTCTTAAAATGTGAGGCGTAGCATAACCTGATTAAGGTTCAGTTGGTTTTACTTATAACTATCAATAGAAGTATGACGCGTCCAACGCTTTTATTTAATTGTCTGATCAACGCCCTAGATTGATAAGGAGTGTGATGACTAGTACCTAGGACCTACCTAATTATTTTCTAGCTTTTCGTATTATTATTATTTCATGTAAGTATTGTTTTCAATAAAACCGTTTAACTTAAAAATTTTTTTTTAATTATTTTATTATCAAGTTTTTAGTCTTTTTTAATTGCCTAATATTTATCATTCTATTTAGTTCATTTAGTGACTCATTATTACAAGGACTCTTTCCTGACAATTTGTTACAACTTAAGTCCTCAATACATAATCCTTCCAAAGACTTTACTCGACTCTGCGCCACGTATGCTTGTCCCTCCTCCAACTCCAAAATATTTTGATGTCACTTCTACTGGACTGTATGCTATATTTGTTCCAAATATGAGCCAACTCGGGCATCATAGGTCGCTTTCTATTCATGTATGTATTACGTGTTCCAAATATGGACCAAATCAAATCGGACCACAAATACGATTTTTGTGAATATCTCGATCCTTGCGCCACCTAGCGGCGATTTTTTGCGATAGGTCGCGTTCTATTCTTGTATGTATTATGTGTTCCAAGCATGAGCCAAATCGGACCACAAGTACGATTTTTGGGAATATCTCGATCCTTGCGCCACCTAGCGGCGATTTTTTGTGATAGGTTGCTTTTTATTCTTGCATGAATTATGTGTTCCAAATATGAGCCAAATCGGACCACAAATGCGAATTTTGCGAATATCTCGATCCTTGCGCCACCTAGCGGTGATTTTTTTCTTATTATTGCATTGTCATCGGGTTCTGAACTATATTCCAAGTTTCAAGCTTGTAGCTTATCGGGAAGTTACTTAAATTTCAATTACAAGATTCGTTCACAATGGCCGTGCATGCGGCCGTGCAGCCTGTCAACTCAAGCTAAATAAAACCGTTTAATAAGAAACTCTGCCGAAGGAACCATACCTCTAAAACGAATTCTGGTGTCCACCAATTTGGATCGACCTTTTGGGTAGGAGCAAATTTTGAAAAATCCCACTTTGACCCAGTTAGAGTGCTCCAATCGAGTCCAAATGTATGACCGAACCCCACTAACTTTGGAGGCCCGACCCACCGATACCAGTGGCACACCCCCTGGAACCCCCCTGCGGGTTCACCATACAAACATTTCAAAAAATCGTCGGTTTTGCACTTTATATGAAAAAATCAGCGAAATGCCTATGTTTTTTCTTTTTGGAGTTTATTTTTCTCTTTAGAAATATATTTAGTCAGAACATATGTAAATGAAAAAATGAATTTAACTTAGTAATAGAAAAGAAATTAAAAAAAATTATTAGAAATTAAAATCGTAAAATTGCTTGTGTTATTTTACTTAAACCACCACAAGACACAGCAGGTAGAATTGAAATTACCATTTCGTTCTTATTACCTCGCCTCGTAGACCATATATAGCGCAACAGTTTTTGTGAATGCATTAAGTCGTTGTGAAGAATTCAAAGTGTGAAGTGCTAATTTCAGATAAAAAAAATATTTCGAAAAAAATAATAAGTGAAGTGACCATTCCAAATCAAAAAGTTTACAATGGACCCAGATAGAGGATACACCGCAAGATGAAGCAACTACATCAACAACTATCGAAAACCCAATGAGCCATATACCCAAGCATGATGTTACTGTTTTTGGTGTGTCTACTGATTTAACTGATCTTAATTTACTAACCCATCTATCTTGAGATATTATTTTTACTTAAGCGAAGGTGCTTAAAAAGTTTCCCATATATCATTCACTATTCAAGTACAAGATAAGTTGATTGGAATTTGGGAAAAACTTGGTATGGAAATAATGCTGAAAAAAGGTGTATTTAATAAATTGAATAAATTGCTTGACAAGTATCAAGAGCAAATCAAGAGAAGAAACAACACTCAACAATTTACAGAGTATGTAAAATCTCTGGAAACAATTTTTTATATTGGAACATGTAAATGCGATTTGAAAGCAGCTCCATGTGCATGCGGCTGGGTTCCCGAATGCCTCAAAGAGTTCATGCACGATCAACATAATCAGAGAAGACTAACAATGGATGCATTTATGATGGAAACTGAAGAGCAAGGAGCAACGTCTATGTCGTCAATGCCAACATACCAAGATAACGATGATTCAACATACGCACCACCACCGGTTCAAGAAGATATGGATAGAAGCACAAGTTCACAATACACAGAGGGATACGATTGTTTTAACTTTGCCTTGGTATGTGACAGATTTGGTGTGCCTGACAGAGTAGCATCAGCATTGGGAACCGCTCTTTTTCAAGATTTTAAAATTAAAGATAAGCATGGGAAACCTCTCATCATGGATAAATCGAAAGTTCGCAGAGAAAAAAAGAAATGCAGACAAGAAATGCTTCGCAAACGGTTAGATGATACCAATTTGTTAGCGTTTTCATTCGATGGCAGAAAAGATGATACTTTAACTATAGATAAAATTGATGAGAAGTATCATACTAGGATGGTAAAAGAACCTCATCTTGTTATTATGAGAGAACCCAATTCTGAATTGATTGGTTACGTAAGACTGGAACATGAAACCGCTGAATACAAAACAACCAAACTAAATGGTTTTTTCAACGATAAAAATATATCACTGGATGCATTAATTGGAATATGCACTGACGGTGAGCCAACAAACACTGGGCCACACGGTGGAATTATACGACGATTCGAATTGCTGTTAAAAAGACCATTGCATTGGTTCGTTTGCCTTCTACACTTCAACGAACTTCCGTTTCGTCATTTGTTTGAAGCTTTAGATAAATCAACCAGCACTGGACCAAGATCGGCAACCGGAAAACTGAGCCATCAAATCGAAACTTGTGAAACTCTTCCGATATATATGTGACATTATATGTGACAATGGAAAATCCAGATGCAAATTTAAGAATTCTGGTTGAATTTATAATTAAATGAGCCAATGTACTTCAATATCAAATATTACAGCTCTGTCGTGTACGGCAGTGCATTATTTTTCAAGTTCATTGGTTGGTCACGATTTCTAGAACCTCGTTTACGAAAATTGTCAATCAAGTAATTAAAGATAATTCATATTATGCGATTCGGAAAATATCTTGTTATCAATGTTGTTTGGTGATAGCAGAGAAAAGCGCGACTGTGCCATCAAGAAAATTCTACGCTATCGAACCGATGTTGACGAGCCACTGGAACTTAGAGTTTATAAAAACCAGATATAAACTTTAATTGCACAAGTTATACGGAAATGATCAATTTGAATGATATAAATATCGTATTTAAACCACCATTCATGCGAAGCATTCCGTACGATACATTGAAAGAATATTTAAATCAAGATGATCCACCGTTTAATGACCAAAAATTCCATCACACATACAAGGAACGGAACGACATGTTCAATTGCTAGCTAGCGTTTCCAAACAGGTTATACCGGAAAATGTAGAGACTGTTATGGCGACGACTTTAGAGAGCCGTGCGAAATTGCCCAGACTTGAAAGTAAAAAAGACTTCAAACAATAATTTTTTTTAGTTTCTATTCTATAACTCACTTAAATTAATTTTTTCATTTACATATGTTCTGACTAAATAAATTTCTTAAGAGAAAAAATAGATATTATTATAAATAAATAATAAATATTATTATAAATATATAAATAAAAATCAAGAAAAAACATATCCATTTAGCTGATTTTTTTATGTAAAGTGCAAAACCGGCGATTTTTTGAAATGTTTGTATGATGAACCCCCAGGGGGGTTCGAGGGGAGTTCCAGGGGTGTGCCACTGGCATCAGTGGGTCGGACCTCCAAAGTTAGTGGGGGTCGGTCATACATTTGGACTCGATTGGAGCACTATAAATGATTAAAAGTGGGATTTTTCAAAATTTGCCCCTACCCAAAAGTTCGACCCAAATTGGGAGACACCAGAATTCGTTTTAGAGGTATGGTTCCTTCGGCAAAGTTTCTTATTTTGATCCCTAAAATACGATTTTCACAGAACAATGAGCGATTTTTAAATCGACCCGCCCTAAAACACATACTTCTCTTTTACCACCATGTGCACAAATTGTACCATTATCATAAAGTAATTACAATTCACTCATTACACGTATAGTTATATCACTGATTACACCCAGAATACCCGAAGTACGCCACGGCGTATGAGCAACATTGGCATTGCAAGTAACAGTCTACTAGGTATCTCTATTAACTACAAATTACTTTTGGAAAACAAGTAAAAAAGTTGACTCCACCCAAAGATTGGGCGTGAGTGAAATATATTGATGACGAGCTTGTTGCAGAGCGCATCTCATCCATATCCGTTAAAGTACAGTCTACATCAGTAACCTTACCTTAGTTTATTATATCTCCCCTTATAAAAAATAAAAAATTTCAACTATTCGGGTAAAACTTAAAACCGGCTTACATTTTAGTTCTATGCCAATTAGAAATAACAGCGCAAATCTATTTCCAGCAGGGGATTGAAACCGTTACCTATAGACTTCTTCTTTTTAGTGTTTAGGCTATTAAATCTCTTTATATGAGTAAAAGCTTGGACAAAAATGTTGATAAGTAAATCTAGTACGTAGAATAATAACTAAGGATAAACTTATTTCGTTTTAACTTGACTTTAGCTGTTGCTCATTGCCATAGATTTGAGCTTGAAATAAACTTTTTTAATTCCCTCTGATAATAAAACTTTTGCATTGGAAAAAACTTTTATGGAATAACATTGATATGCAATTCACCTAATTTCTTCACTACATAAGATAATAAACAAAAACAGCAACAAATTACTCAGACCAAATTAAATAAATTTCTATGTTTATCAATTCGCGCCTCATTCGTTTATTTTCGATTTTCTCGCTTAAATTGGGCGCCAACGAAACAATAACAATAAATATAACAAATACAATTGTGCCACAAATATTTAAGTAGCGCAAATATTTAAAAGTCGAGTAGAAGTTAAATCCGTTAGGAATTTATGTAGAAAAAGTCCAACCGATATACACACATACCTTCCCACGTTCAAGCGGGTGTGCGTGAATCTAGTTAGTTTTATATGTATGCTTGTTTGTATATATATAAAATTATCGTAAAAAAACGTTAAAAACAAAAAAATTTTTTTATGTACATCTATGTATATAGAGCACAAATCCTGTGAGATGAATTCAATCAATTTCATTTTCACTGTTGTTCACTGGTTCAGCTGCTCAACGGAGTTATTCGGCAGAGCTGAGAAATTGAATGGAGCAAATGTGTGGCAAAGTGGAGAAAAATTAATAACTATCAAGGAAAAGCAATACGTATTCGAATATTTGTGGAGAAAGGAAAATGAAGTCAACAGCTCCCACAACAATAAAACAATATATGTATATATATGCATATTTTTTGAAAGAACAAAATAAAACGGTAGCAATAGCAGGCTCAATCTTTTGGTTGCAAGGCACTACTTAATTCTACTAAAAAAAAAGCGAAAGAAAGTTATATGCACAATCATGCCGGAGAGCCAACTGAGTGTATTTTTCCAACAACTATAATCTTATGAAATTCTTATGCAAGGGAGGTCGGAAAGAAAGATTTGTTTTTGGCATGAGTACATAGGTTAGGTTGGGTATCCTGGTAGGGGAAGCTCACTTAGACAGCTGAAGGTCCGTTATGATATCACATAAAATAAGGCGACGTAAATATTTAGAGAATTGTTGCGTGGCAAAGACAAGGTTTCTACTCCGTAGATCCAAGAAATTCGCCACCGAAACACTTCCGCCTAGTTCTGGCAAAATCTGGGCTGTCAAGCTTAAAGGGACACTATGATTAAATGTCATCATCCTCCGTACAGCTGTAGCGGGATGGGATTTCAAGTATATTGAGACGTACCACACGGATTCCCATTATTCCCATTCCCTGTCAAAACCCCAATGATAATTGATAAATAAGCCTTAGTGAAAACAATCATTTTGGCAGACGTCCTTCTAGCCTGCAAGTTATGGGGTCCGTCCAATGCTTGCTGAGCTGACTAGAGGGTCGTCTATGCAGGAGCAGGCCAATGGTGGTCAGCGGGATACCGAAATATCTCCAGCCATCTTCAGAAAGTTGAAACGTACTGATGCAGGCTAAGAGATTCGCTTGACATTTGCCCGGGATATCACAATAACCAAGAACCCAGATAATTTTAATCATAAAATAGTTCTATGTAGTCGCAAACGAGGTCAGGCACTCCCGGAACAGCCCGGGCTACATGGAAAATGAACAACGTGGTAGATGTATAGCTATGGCTAGGAAAGGTTGAACAAGTCGAGGACCGCAATTTTACTGACGGAGTGCATAGTTCCACACATCCTGGTCATCAGCAATAAGCGTTACATCAGTTTTTGCGGTTGTTTTCCCCTGGAAGAGTCACGCTACTCTATATATGGTATTAAACCTAACCTGCAAAACACCACAAGATTTAGAAAGTAGGTAATACTGATTGAATTTAAGATGCAGTGAAAAAATTAATCATTTTGTAAACTACCCTTTTCTTTTCATGGGCTCACTAAATTTAGGTATAAACAAATGAGTGGAAAATACTTTCCACTACCACATCGTGCAATGTTCTGAACTATGATCTAAATTTGTATATGCAACATGCTTTTGCGTTTCCCTGTTCATATATAGTCTTTCCAGTTACTCTGCTAAACGAACGAATTCTCACAGACAATTTAATTGATTCTCTGATTTTGTTTACTAACACCCATTCATATATGTATGTATATACCCCCCAAACATTTTCGGAATGCTCATAACTTAGGATTCAGATATGAGTTCGAAATTGTGATAAATGTGAGACTCTGAAATTTGATCTCACACAAGTCTTTTTGCAATCAGCTGAGCAGAGTTCACAGAATTTATTAATTTTGTTCGTATAACGGTACCCCGTAACGGCATAAACTAATCGAGATAGATATAGACTTCTATATATCAAAATCATCTGGGCGTAAAAAGAAATTCATGTAGCCATGTCCGTACGCCCGTCCGTCCGTCTGTCCATAAAGACGATAACTTGAGTAAATTTTGAGGTATCTTAATGAAATTTGGTATGCAAGTTCCTGAGCATCGTTATTTAAAATGAACGAAATCGGACTATAACTACACCCACTTTTTCGATATCGAACATTTCGAAAAACGGAAAAAGTACGGTAATTCATTATCAGAGGCGGATAAAGTGATGAAACTTGGTATGTGGGTTGACGTTATAACGCAGAATAGAAAATTAGTAAAATTTTGGACAGTGGGCGTGGCACCGCACACTTTTAAAAGAAGGAAATTTAAAAGTTTTGCAAGATGTAATTTGGCATTCGTTGAAGATATCATGATGAAATTTGGCAGGAACGTTAACCCTATTACTATATGTGTGCTAAATAAAAATTAGCGAAATCGGATAACGAACACGCCCACTTAAAAAATAAATTTTTTAAGTAAAATTTGAACACAAAATTAAATATCTTTACAGTATATAAGTACATTATGTAAACATTCAATTCCAGTAATGTTATAGTGAATAAAAATACAAAAATAAAAGAAAATTTCAAAATGGGCGTGGCCAGGCCTCTTTCATTAAATTTTTCTAGAATACTTTTAATGCCATAAGTCGAAAAAAAATGTACCACTCCTTGTGAAATTTGGTAAGGGTATAGCTTTTATGACGATAACTGTTTTCTGTGAAAGTGGGCGAAGTCGGCTGAAGCCACGCCTATTTTTTGTACACAGTCGACTGTCTGCCCTTCCGCTCGGCCGTTAACTCGATAACTTGTGCAAAAATTGATATATCTTTACTAAACTTAGTTCACGTACTTATCTGAACTTACTTTATCTTGGTATTAAAAATGGGCTAAATCCGACTATGACGACGCCCACTTTTTTGATATCTAAAATTTCGAAAAATGAAAAAGTTGTGACCCATGCCATAAAAACACATTGCAGGTTTACCCTAGGTTAATTTTCCTACATGGTGATTTTCCCTTATTTGACAAAAGATGAAGGAAAATTCTTCCAAAAGCGTCACCCTTGGTCTAAAATTTGGTCGATATTTTCCAAACGTACGTGATATGGAATTAAAATTCTTATAAACCATCTACGAAACCAACGCAGCTAAGCTCTCAGCTGAGTGTGTGATGTTCGGTTACACCCGAACTTAGCCTTCCTTACTTGTTTATCTCCTATTTGATAAAATTGTGAGCAAAAAAAAAAATTATGAAAGGTATTAAACTACATACATATGTAGTAGCTTTCGAGGAGAAATTAAAAAATTTTCATTTGGGATATTTTATTTTCAATAAAAATTCAATTAAAAGGGATTTGATTTCACACAGCAATGGCAAAAATGCTTGGTTCTTTTATGACCCAAGTGTATTTAATGAAGTGTGAATTAATTTGACAGTTCTCTCATAAAGGACCGGACTATATTGTCAGAAAGAAAAAAAAAATCTTAACCTTTTCAAAAAGTTGTTCAAAATGTAAAAGTTTTAAATTTGCGAAATGTTGTAGTTGTAGCGATAAAGAAACTCCCCGAAGGTTTTGGGGTGTGTTATAGATGTTTATAGTTCTTGTCTGAATATAGATCCAGTACTTTCCGGTATCAAGCATCTAGTTACATGAGGAACTTGGGGTCGCCAGAGCTTCGCCTGCTAAATATTTGTATAATATTTTCATATTTGTAACAGGATTCCCCTCGTGTAGGTAAGGTTAAATATTCGGTTGCGGAAGCTGTAAGTCTATACAGCATTTTATTGCCCTTATCAATCCCTTAAGTCTTCTTCCATTAATTTTATAGAGTATGAAAAATAGCTTAAGGTTTGAAGATTGCGTTGCCTGTTACAACAGCGAGGATAGCAAATAAATCTGTTTTTTTTTTTCAAAACGCCAGTTTCTGAACCGAATCCATCGGTTATGGATTTTACCTTTGCGGCGGTTGGTTGTAGCGATAATATTGGGCGGCCGTCTCCCCAGCTAGCTAGTGGCGGCGGTTGCATATGCCCCAGAGCATCCGCCCCTGCCAGCTTACCAAAAGTTCTGGCTTTGTGGCTGGACGTCCAGGAGTTGCACGTTACTTCGAAGTTATCGATCTGTAGCAGAAATCTGCTTTGAGTATTAATAAAATTAGTGCACTTAGTCATGAGCCAAAGAATTGGTTCTACATGTGTACTTAGTCAAGTATAGAAAAATATTATGAGTGATTAGCACATAAAATAGAAAATACATACGAGTGCCACGCAACACATATGTCCGACACATATATGACATTGTTGAGTATAAATTGATATCATAATCTTTTTAATTCAGTAGCACTATGATTTCGTGTGTAATACACTGTATACTTCGTTTGTCATCGGTTTTACTTTGGCGCTGTATTCAGTTTAGTTTCGTGTACATCGTTGTGTTGCTAGCGTCAGAAGACTGATGTGACCTTGTTTATTTTATTCTACTGTTAGTCTTACTTATTCCAATTAGTGTTTTCGTATAACACAGCTGACTTTCTTGCTCAATAAGACGTTTGAGTACTGAACTGCTTCGTGGCTTATTCATTTTACGAAGCATTACTATGTAAATGTGTGTTAGTGCATATAAGTGCTTGATATTCTTTGTTTGCATACACACTAATACTCATTTTTTGGTTAGTCCAATATTAATCTTGAAAGATGAATAATTGCAGTTCACTGATCTGTAGACGGTATTTCACCTGCTCGTACGAGTATAGGCAGCCAGAGGGAGCCTCCCACCATGAAGACTGACCCGCGCCATAACAGCGCCCCTTCCGCTCAGTTAGCTGGTAGGAGAAGTAATTATGTCTTTAAGAAAGACAACCACTCCCGCTGGCCCACCTGCGTGGACTGAAATGCCAACAGACAATTCATTTCTTTTATACAGCCTGCATTATAAAAAATTTAAGAATTGCACCGCTACTTTGGCACTTTTGTATATTGTCATTTACAGTCGATCGTCATATGATGGATGCGTTGTTGCTGTTACTGCCTTCTTTCGGTTACTCTATGCTGTATAAGGCATCGTTTCAGGCGCACGTAAGAAAGAAGGTACCGTGGGTTTTTTTTTATTGAAACGCTGCGTCACAGGGGTTATCGTCAGAGATATTTTATCAGATTATTGTTTAACTTGATTTGTTTTTGTTCCGTTCTAATTTTTTGTCCATCCCTCTTGAGCATATTTTAAGAAAGACATATGAAACATAATTTGTTGGCGTGGCTAAGTTTTTAAGCTTCCCCAAAAGGCTTTTACCAAATTCAAAACCGCAGAAAAACCAAATCTCTTTTACTGCTTGAGCAACTCTGCCTTGGCGTTTGTTCTTTAATTTCCCTGCAAAAAATTGTGCGACTAATCCCTAAAGAGAGCGGTCTCCGATTAATCCCTTTTGTCTACATTGTGGCATGATTATTTCCCTCTAGTCTATATTGGGTACAGTTGGGATTGGTCAGACTGAAATCTATGTAGCCCATTTTAAGAAACATAAAAAAAATGGCAACGCAGTGAGTTAAATCAAAAATATAATCGGTGATTGATTCGAATTTTTTAAGAAAAGTGCAGTCTCTATAACGAACCTAAATGACTTGGACCATATGTTCCATTATCGTTGACCCATATCTCTTGGAATGAGTTGGCCACTATTATTTTTTTTTTACAAGTTTTAAGATTGCATTTAAAATGTACGTAACCTCGTACAATTCATCTCTTCATAGGATATGATCAAACAAAAGGGAACAGTTCAACGCATACGAAGCGATCAAAACTGGCATTCGTCGCATACTCCTTTTTTCTCAAGTGACTAAATGAAACCAGGCTTATCCTGTTCATATGCCCGCACTCTGTGGGACCGCCATTAGACATAACGTCACAGGACGGAAAGCGATTTAGTAGCCACTACTATGTATGTGAATTTCTCTGCGCTCTCTTTCAGCATTCATCAATTGCGTCATAACTATAAAGCCCATCTTGGTCACAGCAGTCCAACAATATATTTGTCCGCGTATTCGGGTAACGAAATTCCTAATGGAAGGATCCTCTCCCAAAACTCTGTGTACATAGAGTCTTTCGCCGTGAAAACTAGGGTAGTGCAGTGTTCTGCGTTTTCCAAATTCAGAAAGCCACTGTGGACAGAAAAGGACCTCCTCTATCCCACGCTTATGCAGATATACCTTGAAGCCGCGTGCCCGCTAAATATCTGTGTGTGGTAGTAATTTAGTTCGCCGCGTTTTCGCTTATACCATTCTGCTATATTTCGAACTAGCACGAAGGTTCAGCGCCCTTTTCTCCATTCTTCCCACCGTTCTTGCCACCTAACTATTGTTCGTGGCCTTGCGGTTTTCGTAGCATCTTCAGATGGTTCGCTGATTCCAATGCCATACAGATCGGCCATTTCAACTGAGAGTAGATCTACTGGGATTTTCCTGGATAAAACATGGATCCCGTCATAGGACACCGTCCGGTAAGCACATGATATTCGTATAGCAGTAATACGGTAGGCTGCTAGTATGTCTTTTTGGTGGACCATTTTAGATCTGTGCAACACTGATGCTGCATATAATATTATCAAGCTGGGTCCGTCGATGTTGGGCTTTATTTGCGTTAGGGCTCCACAAACTCTAGAAACTTTCTAACCCACATCCCTGTAGTCCTCCTTAAAATTAATTTTGAGTCAATGATTACTCCTAGATATTTCAAGAAAGGGTTTGAATTTATTCGATAATCATCTATGGTTAGAACTAACTCATCCACAGTCCGCTTTGAGCTCACCAAAACCACTTCTGTCTTATTGCTAGCCATCTACAGCCCCATGGTCGTCAGCCATTCATTTATTTTTCCCACGGCGTCATTACAAAATGCTTGGAGCAGATCAAGTTTCTTGGCCGCTGCTACTATGACAATATCATCTGCATAGCTGAAAATTTCCGTGCCCCCAGGAAGGTCGATTTGTAGCACACCGTCATACATCACATTCTATCGCGTTAGACCTTGAACAGATCCATGAGGACACCGCCTGCGATGTTGTGCTTTCTTGGTCCCTCATCTGTATCAAAAATTAGTACTCTGTCGCTTAAATAGCTATCAATTATTCTGAGCAGATAAGCAGGTGTGCCAAAGTTTCGTAGCGCTGTCATTATCTGCAACCAGTTCGCGGTGTTAAAAGCATTTTTGTATCCAAAGTTATCAGTGCATAAAGCTTCCTTTAACTTTGGCCTCCGATTACGGCTCCGCGGCCATACTCGTTTGCGACTCACCCCGGACTTATACTATACTAATCGCATTTTTGCTGGGTATTAACAACAACATACTTAAGATATATATATACATACATATGTATGCTCATGCACATATGTACGTCCATAATCTACCTACAAAGTCTTAGCTTCCTTGCATGTACATAAACAATTTTAAATTTAATTTACTCCGCATTTTTTTCTGCCTTTTGCAACGTCTTGGGTTATAAGATTCAATCTCATTTAGTACTTGTTTCTAACCTCTCACAATTTTTATTTTGTACGTGTATGTAGGCTTTGCCTTTGATTTTATCCTGTGTTCTGATTTTGCTTTCAACAAGGCCAAATGCGGATATATCAACTATGTACGTATGTATGTATGTTTGTATGTGAGTATGAAGAATGAACGTATGCCATAAGCCCGTCCTAGCATTGAAGGTGACAGCGTATAGCAGCAGCATTTTTAAAGATTTTCTTTAATTTACTCAAGTGCATTTAAAAAAGGTTGACATGTCACGTGGCTCTGCTTAAGTCAGCATAGAGTTCTTAGATCTAGAATTCTGATATTTTGTAGGTAATTGTTTTTTGCAGAAACTTGTCAGTATGTATGTAAATTTGATTTATCTTCGCTAGGTACCATGCCTCTTTGTTGGTGTTTAGACAAAATATTAACGTTCTAACAAAAGTGAGCAGCAGCTTATTTATTGTCACATACCACTTCGGCAGTGTGATGGTAGATCAAACGATTTTAGGAAAAGGCATGTATGTCATCGGGTTGAGTGTTAATGCGCCAATTTTTATCAGGCGTTGAAAGCTGACATGGCTGGAAAACAGTTCTATGTCTAAGATCAATCTTTTCGGGACCTAGTCCGGTAGCTAACTCGGATTTTAAAATCGACAATAATACCCAGGTACCCTTGTCGCTTTGGATTCTGCAAACGAACGAGTCATGAGTCTCTTTCGTATAGAAACTCGCAGCGTGATAGTAAAAATACATGTATAATGTAGCAGGGCCGCTCCTATATATCTTATGAAAAGTCACCGCTAAAGCGAGTATGCGAGAAATAGGAAATGGCGTGGTAGATGTCGGTCATTCATATTGCATCATGTGCAGCTGTGCGGATGCCAATGCAAGGTGGAAGGCACTTTTTGCTTTCTTTAATGAAGTTAGCGAAGAGCTTTTTTACCTTACTTTTGTCGCGGGATACATGTTTCACCTCGTTAAATGATAAACTGACTTTTGAAGTACCCTATTTTCAGGTATTCTTTGATGAAACCTTGTCTCACAAAAATCATGTGTACGGGGGTCAGTTTTCCAAACTAGAAGGAGATAGTGAATTCCCTACAGGGGTATTCTTTATACTCAGTTGAGCAGAGCTCACAGAGTATATTAAGTTTGATTGGATAACGGTTGGTTGTACATATATAAAGGAATCGAGATAGATATAGACTTCCATATATCAAAATAATCAGGATCGAAAAAAAATTTGATTGAGCCATGTCCGTCCGTCCGTCCGTCCGTTAACACGATAACTTGAGTAAATTTTGAGGTATCTTGATGAAATTTGGTATGTAGGTTCCTGAGCTCTCATCACAGATCGCTATTTAAAATGAACGATATCGGACTATAACCACGCCCACTTTTTCGATATCGAAAATTTCGAAAAACCGAAAAAGTGCGATAACTCATTACAAAAGACAGATAAAGCGACGAAACTTGGTAGATGGGTTGACCCTATGACGCAGAATAGAAAATTAGTAAGATTTTGGACAATGGGCGTGGCCCCGCCCACTTTTACAAGAAGGTAATTTAAAAGTTTTGCAAGCTGTAATTTGGCAGTCGTTGAAGATATCATGATGAAATTTGGCAGGAACGTTACTACTATTACTCTATATGTGCTAAATAAAAATTAGCAAAATTGGATTAAGAACACGCCCGCTTTTTAAAAAAAAAATTTTTTTAATTCAAATTTTAACAAAAAATTTAATATCTTTACTGTATATAAGTAAATTAAGTTAAAATTCAACTCCAGTAATGATATGATGCAACAAAATACAAAAATAAAAGAAAATTTCAAAATGGGCGTGGCTCCGCCCATTTTCATTTAGTTTGTCTAGAATACTTTTATTGCCATAAGTCGAACAAAAATTTACCAATCCTTCTCAAATTTGGTAGGAGCATAGATTCTATGACGGTAACTGTTCTCTGTGGAAATGGGCGAAATCGGTGGAAGCCACGCCCAGTTTTTATACACAGTCCACCGTCTGTCCTTCCGCTCGGCCATTAACACAATAACTTGAGCAAAATCCGATATATCTTTACTAAACTTAGCCCACGTACTTACCTGAGCTCACTTTTTCTTGGTATAAAAAATGGGCGAAATCTGGCCATAACCACGCCCACTTTATCGATATCGAAAATTACGAAAAATGAAAAAAATGCCATAATTCTATATCAAATACGAAAAAAGGGATGAAACATGGTAACTGGATTGGTTTGTTGACGCAAAATATAACTTTGGAAAAATCTTTGTAAAATGGGTGTGACACCTACCATATTAAGTAGAAGAAAATGAAAAAGTTCTACAAGGCGAAATCAACAGCCCTTGGAATCTTGGCAGGAATACTGTTAGTGGTATTGCATATATAACTAAATTAGCAGTACCCGACAGATGATTTTCTGGATCACCTGGTCCACATTTTGGTGGATATCACGAGAACGCCTTCACATATACATCTAAGGGCCACTCGCTTTTAAAACCCTCATTAATACCTTTAATTTGATATCCATATCGTACAAAAACATACCAGAGTCACCCCTGTCCCACCCTAATGGCGATATCTCGAAAAGGCGTCCACCTATAGAACTAATGCCCCTCTCTCTTAAAATGCTAGTAACACCTTTCGTTTGATACCCATATCGTACAAACATTCTAGAGTAACCCCTGGCCCACCCTAATGGCGATATCTCGAAAAGGCGTCCACCTATAGACCTAGTGTCCACTCCCTCTTAAAATGCTCAGTAACACCTTTCGTTTGATACCCATATCGTACAAACATTCTAGAGTCACCCCTGGCCCACCCTAATGGCAATATCTCGAAAAGGCGTCCACCTATACACCTAATGCCCACTCCCTCTTAAAATGCTCAGTAACAGCTTTCGTTTGATACCCATATCGTACAAACATTCTAGAGTCACACCTGGCCCACCCTAATGGCGATATTTCGAAAAGGCATCCACCTATAGAACTAAGGATTACTCCCTTTTAAAATACTCATTACCACCTTTCATTTGATACCCATATCGTACAAACACATTCTAGAGTCACCCTGGCCCACCCTAATGGCGATATCTCGAAAAGGCGTCCACCTATAGACCTAATGTCCACTCCCTCTTAAAATGCTCAGTAACACCTTTCGTTTGATACCCATATCCTACAAACATTCTAGAGTCACCCCTGGCCCACCCTAATGGCGATATCTCGAAAAGGCGTCCACCTATAGACCTAATGTACACTCCCTCTTAAAATGCTCAGTAACACCTTTCGTTTGATACCCATATCGTACAAACATTCTAGAGTCACCCCTGTCCCACCCTAATCGCGATATCTCGAAAAGGCGTCCACCTATAGACCTAATGCCCACTCCCTCTTAAAATGCTCAGTAACACCTTTCGTTTGATACCCATATCGTACAAACATTCTAGAGTCACACCTGGCCCACCCTAATCGCGATATCTCGAAAAGGCGTCCACCTATAGAACTAAGGATTACTCCCTTTTAAAATACTCATTACCACCTTTCATTTGATACCCATATCGTACAAACACATTCTAGAGTCACCCTGGCCCACCCTAATGGCGATATCTCGAAAAGGCGTCCACCTATAGACCTAATGCCCACTCCCTCTTAAAATGCTCAGTAACACCTTTCGTTTGATACCCATACCGTACAAACATTCTAGAGTCACCCTTGGTCCAGCTTTATGGCGACATCTCGAAAAGGCGTCCACCTATAGAACTAAGGATTACTCCCTTTTAAAATACTCATTACCACCTTTCATTTGATACCCATATCGTACAAACACATTCTAGAGTCACCCTGACCCACCCTAATGGCGATATCTCGAAAAGGCGTCCACCTATAGACCTAATGCCCACTCCCTCTTAAAATGCTCAGTAACACCTTTCGTTTGATACCCATATCGTACAAACATTCTAGAGTCACCCTTGGTCCACCTTTATGGCGATATCTCGAAAAGGCGTCCACCTATAGAACTAAGGATTACTCCCTTTTAAAATACTCCTTACCACCTTTCATTTGATACCCATATCGTACAAACACATTCTAGAGTCACCCCTGGCCCACCCTAATGGCGATATCTCGAAAAGGCGTCCACCTATAGACCTAATGCCCATTCCCTCTTAAAATGCTCAGTAACACCTTTCGTTTGATACCCATATCGTACAAACATTCTAGAGTCACCCCTGGCACACCCTAATGGCGATATCTCGAAAGGGCGTCCACCTATAGACCTAATGCCCACTCCCTCTTAAAATGCTCAGTAACACCTTTCGTTTGATGCACATATCGTACAAACACATTCTAGAGTCACCCCTGGCCCACCCTAATGACGATATCTTGAAAAGGCGTCCACCTATAGACCTCATGCCCACTCCCTCTTAAAATGCTCAGTAACACCTTTCGTTTGATACCCATACCGTACAAACATTCTAGAGTCACCTCTGGCCCACCCTAATGGCGATATCTCGAAAAGGCGTCCACCTATAGACCTAATGCCCACTCCCTCTTAAAATGCTCAGTAACACCTTTCATTTGATTCCCATATCGTACAAACACATTCTACAGACACCCCTGGTCCACCTTTATGGCGATATCTCGAAACAGCGTCCACCTATGGAACTAAGGATCACTCCTTTTCAAAATACTCATTAACAGCTTTCATTTGATACCCATATCGTACAAACACATTATAGAATCACCCCTGGTCCACCTTAATGGGGACATCTCGAAAAGGCGTCCACCGATAGACCTAAGGCCCACTCCCTCTTAAAATGCTCAGTAACACCTTTCATTTGATACCCATATCGTACAAACAAATTCTAGAGTCAGCCCTGGTCTACCTTTATGGCGATATCCCTAAATGGCGTTCATCCATAGAACTATGGCCTATTCTCTCTTAAAATACTCTTTAATACCTTTCATTTGATACACATGTTATACAACCACATTCCAGGGTTACCCCAGATTGATTTTCCTTATTTTGTCTCCATAGCTCTCAACTGAGTATGTTATGTTCGGTTATACCCTAACTTAGCCTTCCTTACTTGTTTTCTCTTGCTATGGGTCGTGTTAGCAAACGACGTATTTTAAGACCCCGAATATATGGACTGCAAAATGGTAGGTTTTGCTGATGATCTTACAATCCTTGGCAGGTAGGAAATTTAGGAAAGGTTGTAAGGTGATCCAAGTCCGCCGGACTAATTGTAACTTTTGGAGTGAGTGGAGGTTCGAAGGCTCAGAGAAAGCTGAGAAGTGTCATTCAACAGGTGGTGGAAAAGGCTAGGAAAGCTTCGGATATATTGTTGGTACAAAAAACTACCTTTGAATTTAAAATGCTGGAAGAAATGCAGCGATTGGTAATAGCTGGAACAAGAGCGGATCTTCATACAGCACCTACTCTGGGTCATGCGGAAATCTGAATCTATACCCAATAACATTGTAAACAAAATAACCACAATCCTGGCCATAGGAAGGCCTCGAGGCTTAAGATTGTAAATTTACAGCACTCCACAATTTTAACATAGTTCGACTTCATTGCAAGCAGGAAAGACTACTGTGCGCTGGCTTCCACTCACATTCACCACTCATATTCCCTTAAAAGAGTAACAGTGTGAGGAACTAACAAGGACCGTGAGTCTTGTGAAACTATCCATGGATGAATTCAGGCTCGACGGAGGTGTTGGGGATGGGTGTTCTGCCCTGGGTTCGGTATTAGCCAGAAACTTAGGCTGCCCAATCAGTGCTGCATCTTTAAGGCTGATGTTAGCGGTATATATGTATATTACGGTGGACGAGATGGAATCCATAGCTGTAACTGTTAAGAAATTTAACATCTGCTCAGAGAGTCAGGAGGTTGCCAAAGCGATAAATTCTGCTACCGTGAGCTAGAGGGCTGTGAGTAGTTACTTGACTTCACCTAATGACTTTTTGATAACAAATAACCGGATGCCAGGGCATAAGGGTATCCCTAATAGCTGTCCGGATAATCTCTTTAGGATATGTTCGACTGCTTGGAAGAAATTTTCAAGATCGCTGTGTGGTTTATTCGTAGGTTTTGTCGCTGCCGTGCAGTATTTCGTTAATTCACCGTTACAGTAGGTGGCAACACAATGAATCAACATAAAAGTGACCAAGTGTGCTTTTTTCTAACAGGCCAAGTGCCACCTAGCCTAACTGTAAGCCTAATTAATCCATGTTGGATATGAAAGTTGGCGAGGTGGGGATATTATTATAGAAGTCGAGCTCAGTTGAGGCTTACCGACAACTGATACTGTCAGTTGTCGGGATCATTCTTACCCGTTTATGACACCAAGCGCTCAGTCAAAGTACTAGGCCTTTGAGTTCCATCTTAACAAAGTTGATTTCAGTACTGACGTGGAAATGGCCGATGAAAATCATGCGGTATTTTGGGCAATTTTAAGCTATATGCATGAAGGCTAGCGATGTGGAATAATCTAGTTAATTTATGCTTGAGAACGCTGATCTTGTAAGGATAATGTTAAAAATTGTCATGAAATGCATGTGTTCCCCTCCCTGCAGGAAGTATAGAGGGTAGATGTTTATCTCCTCCGGAAGTATGTTATCACTACGATAGTGGCCAATAGTGGTGCCAAGAGCTCAAATGAGATGATTGGGACAGCTAACATCCAACCTTACTTAACTTTCCAATTTCAGATTTCCTACTCGCCCAATCCTGCATCAAGTAAAGGTACCACAAACCCCCAAAGAAGGAAAAACGTTGTTTTATGCAATAAAATGCAATACAAATACATACTCATATGTATGTAGAATAAGTTGTTAAAGCAAGGTGGATTGATTAAGCAATATGCGACAGACGAATTACAAAAGAGCCGTCGGAGTCGGACAACTCTAACTGTGAGATGACCGGCGGTAAACTTGGAGGCTCCAGATGAAAAGCTGATGAGATCCTACATGGCCAGTGTACGGTACGTGTTCTTTAGGCGGGGGCGTCATCTATATTGAAAACAGGGGGTAGGATGGAAGGTGAAGTAGTGCCAGCCGGAACTTCGTAGGACAATCCGTGCGATGAGGTAAAGGCAAAACAGTATCCTTTCTCCCCTACCCATCAGAAAGTAGTTATTTAAAATTTGCTGGACTTTTCCACTTTCTCAGACATATGTTAAATTTTGGGGGCGGTGGGTCAACTCTGAACTGTATGGTTGCAGGCTGCGGAAAAGAAAAGTGCTCATGGAGAACTTTGAAAGTGTCACAAAAACCCTCGGTATAACTTACACCCTTTTAAACTCATGCACCTATAATTTTAGATTGCTGCTTCTATTTAAGATTTTAATGAAATTCGGAGCCAGAGATATTTATAGATATTTTTAAAAAAAATTATAGTTGAGGAAACTTATTAAGTTTGGTCATTTCCATCTTATTTTAAGAGTTCCTATGCCGTGATATACATTAAAACTTTATGACGGAAGTCTACATTGCCAGACAAGCTAAGTGCCTTCGACTAACAATGCAAATGAACAAAAGTTCAAACAAAAGTTCAGATTGCATATATTTTATATCAATTGTTCACTATGATAGTAATTAAACAAAGGACGAACGTGAGATTGTGTGAATGAAGTAGAAATGCAACATACTATAATTAAATTCAAGATCTGTATGTAGTTGCTAGCTATTCTACGGTAGCCTCTTGTGCATGCAAAGCAAATTCTGCTGTGTCAGCGAAAAATTAAGAACTGAAATGAACCTTTGGTTGCTCCTGACGTGGTCTTCCTACATATGCACAGAAGCAGTGACAGAGAGGAATAGCCGCGTTTGCTTGAGCAAATTTAAAATTAACATAGTGACAAACTTTTGTTCTCTGCTTAATATATGTGTGTGTGTATGATATGTTTTCTACAGAAAGGTAACTCTTTCACTTTTCACTCTTCTTTGCTTTAGTGTTTGGTAAAAGCATGTGATTCTCTCCACATCACGACGACATTCAACGCAGAAGTCACATTACCAGCAGCTCACGAATAAGCGAAGCATAAAACATATTCCGAAGCATTGAAGTGCTTCTCGTTGTTTTACGGTAATGGTGTTAATTCGCTAAATGTCTGCACATCCAGGCATGATGGTAAAATCCACTCACGCACATACATAGTCACTACCAAGAAAGCAATTGAGAAAAATGAATATGCTATAAAGCAAAATTTAAAGGCTGTTGCACCGCGTAATTGCCACGCAAATAAACTTGTAATGAAATGGTTGTTGACGGTGACCTTAACAGATTGTAACCAAGCTACCGGCGCCCCTGCAGAAAAAATGTGATAGACAAAGCGAAAGTTTCAAACTGCAGGTTAAATAGCATCCACCGAACTAGGTAATCGAATGCACAGCGGGACAGTTGGTAGCCACATTTTCGCAAACAGTGCGTAAGTCATGTTGACATCACTATGCTGTTAGTAAATAATCACAACAAAAATAGCAAGCAGTCACTCTTATGTACATGTACACATTAAAGTAAGCAACATTTACGTACATAGAAGGCGACGAAGAATATCTCACATACACATACATATGCAGTCATCAGAAGAAGTAGCTACTCACACATAGATGTATATAGCTGAGTAACCAGATATGAGATACATCTCTTCTAGAAGGTGAAACATCTAGAAAGGTGAGGAATAACTAACGAGTTTGATTTATACACGCTTTTGTGAAGTATGTGATAACTGTGAGGCACTACCCCCAAAGTAGTCCAATAAAGACCATTTTGCAACACTGAATATTTGAGTTATTTATTCGACAGTTCAGAGTTTCAAACGCTAGCAGGAGGTGTACAAATTTCAGGAGTTACCCAAAAATAATTATACTATTTAAATAAGTCAACCTAAGTCAGTCAGCTCGTATCTGAGGACGCTCTACGAATGAACCTGTTAACAACGAATTGGTGTGGTTCGCAAAGGTGGTATATGTAAGTAACTGTTGAAAGATATGGTAGAAAGTTTCAATATATAAACTTAAAACTTAATTGGCGTTTAACATTTTGAACGGTTATGGCCGTCCAACAAGGCGTCCAGGTGGCTTCCTTGTTGGATTGAATCTCTTGGGTGAATTTTTTTCTCGCACAGTCTCAGAGTCCCCTCATCTGACGTTGTTATGGTCCATGCTTCTGCTGCATATAACAAGACGGGAACGATAAGTGACTTGTAGAGCATAATTTTCATTTGCCAAAAGAGCACTTTACTTTTCAATTGCCTAACTAGCTCAAAGTAGGATTTGTTGGCCAGAGTAATTTTTCGGTGGATTTCAGAGCTGATGTTGTTGTTGCTTGCGTTAAACAAATGGCCGATCTGTATGAAACAAATATCGAGCGACCACCTGAAGACGCCAAGAAGAGAGCAAGGACACAAACAGTAGCTAAGTGGCAGTAACGGTGGGTGGCCTCGAGTAAAGGGCGTTGGAACTTCACGTTATTTTGGGACGTAGCTCAATGGAATGAGCGAAAGCACGGCGAACTGAACTACAATCTAACGCAGATATTGAGTGAACATATTTAGAGTTTTTGTGGAGGAACATACCACGAGAAATTTAGTATCACAAATGTCCAACAGGTAGAATGCTGAACTGCAGTGAGCAAAATGGCATTTATAGTCATGGCGCGCCTGATGTATGCTGAGAGGGAGCGCGGAGAAATTCGCAGGCGAAGAAGTGGCGATCAAATGGACACCCAGAGCAAATAGCGTGAACCTGGACGCAGGGACAAGAGTAAGCTCTTAAAAAATTAGAAATATGCAACGCCACTGGGCTGGGTGACGGTTCCAAAACTGGGGTTGTTTTCTAGTCTACCTGCGGACACACGGTTGCTGCGATGGCACCAATATGGTACATTTGACATTTTTCAGCCCCCACGCAAAAAAAAAAGACTCTAGTAGTATGAAAGAAGCGCAAGCAAAGAAATGGTCAATCAATTTGATTTTAACATGCTATAAGTGAAGAACGTTAATACATTAAATTGCAGAGATCTACTACCCATAGTAGTCCTTTTAGTGAAGAGCATTTTATATTTAAACCATTTGCGCTGATTTATTAAACAGCTCAGTGAGTAGAGAGATAAATGAAAATGAAGAATTATCGAGGATGTATTGAAACTAATAACATGTTAAAACAAGTAAGGAAGGTTAAGTTCGGGTGCAACCGAACATTACATACTCAGTTGAGAGCTATGTTGACAACATAAGGGAAAATAACCATGTCGGAAAATGAACCGAGGGTAATCCTGGAATGTGTTTGTATGATAAGCGTATGAAATGGAAGGTATTAAAGAGTATTTTATGAGGGAGTGGGTCATAGTTCTATAGGTGGACGCCGTTTCGAGATATCTCCATAAAGGTGGACCAGGGGTGACCCTAGAATTTGTTTGTGCAATATGGGTATCAAAAAAAAGGTGCTAATAAGTATTTTAAAAAGGAGTGATCCTTAGTTCCATAGGTGGACGCCGTTTCGAGATATCGCCATAAAGGTGGACCAGGAGTGACCCTAGAATTTGTTGGTACGATATGAGTATCAAATTAAAGGTACTAATGAGGGTTTTAAAAGGGAGTGGTGGTAGTTGTATAGGTGGTCGCCTTTTCGAGATATCGCCATAAAGGTGGACCAGGGATGACTCTAGAATACGTTTGGCGATATGCGTATCAAATGAAAGGTGTTAATGAGTATTTTAGGGGTATTAAGGGGGTGGGCCGTAGTTCTAAAGGTGGACGCCTTTTCGAGGTATCGCAATAAAGGTGGACCAGGCGTGACTCTAGACTTTGTTTGTACGATATGGGTATCAAATGAAAGATGTTGATGAGTATTTTTAAAAGGGAGTGGGCCTTCGCCCACTATCGCCATAAAGGTGGACCAGGGGTGACTCTTGAATATGTTTGTACGATATGCGTATCAAATGAAAGGTGTTAATGAGTATTATAAAAGGGCGTGGTCGCCTTTTCGAGATATCACCATAAAGGTGGACCTGGGGTGACTCTAGAATACGTTTGGCGATATGCGTATCAAACGAAAAGTGTTAATGATTATTTTAAAAGGGAGTGGGCCGTATTTCTGTAGGTGGACGCCTTTTCGAGGTATCGCAATAAAGGTGGACCAGGGGTGACTCTAGACTTTGTTTGTACGATATGGGTATCAAACGAAAAGTGTTAATGAGTATTTTAAAAGGGAGTGGGCCTTAGTTCTATACGTGGACGCCGTTCCGAAATTTCGCCTTAAAGGTGGAACAGGGGTGACTATAAAATGTGTTTGTACGAAATGGGTATCAAATTATAGGTATTAATGAGGGTTTTAAAAGGGAGTGGTGGTAGTTGTATAGGTGGTCGCCCTTTCGAGATATCGCCATAAAGGTGGACCAGGGACTCGAGAATTCGTTTGTACAATATGGGCATCAAACGAAAGGTGTTAATGAGTATTTTAAAAGGGGGTGGGCCGTAGTTCTAAAGGTGGACGCCTTGTCGAGGTATTGCAATAATGGTGAACCAGGGGTGACTCTAGACCTTGTTTGTACGATATGGGTATCAAATGAAAGGTGTTGATGAGTATTTTTAAAAGGGAGTGGGCCTTCGTTCTATAGGTGGTCACCTTTTCGAGATATCGCCCTAAAGGTGGACCAGGGGTGACTCTAGAATATGTTTGTACGATATGCGTATCAAATGAAAAAAGGGCGTGGGGCTTAGTTCTATAGGTGGAAGCCATGTCGAGATATCGCCATAAAGGTGGACCAGGGGTGACTCTAGAATGTGTTTATAATAAATGGGCATCAAATTAAAGGTATTAATGACAGTTTTAAAAGGGAGTGGTGGTAGTTGTATATGTGAAGGCGTTTTCCAGATATCAACCAAAATGTGGACCAGATTGACCCAGAACATCATCTGTTGGATACCGCTAATTTATTTATATATGTAATACCTGCAAAGATTTCAAGGGTTTTTTATTTCGCCCTGCAGAACTTTTTCATTTTCTTCTACTTAATATGGTAGGTGTCACAACCATTTTACAAAGTTTTTTCCAAATTTATATTTCGCGTCAATAAACCAATCCAATTACCATATTTCATCCCTTTTTTCATATTTGGTATAGAATTATGGCCTTTTTTTCATTTTTCGTAATTTTCGATATCGAAAAAGTGGGCGTGGTCATAGCCGGATTTCGTTCATTTTTTATACCAAGATAAATTGAGTTCAGATAAGTACGTGAACTAAGTTCAGTAAAGATACATCGATTTTCGCTCAAGTTATCGTGTTAACGGCCATGCGGAAGGACAGACGGACGACTGTGTATAAAAACTGGGCGTGGCTTCAATCGATTTCGCCCATTTTCACAGAAAACAGTTATCGTCATAAAATATATGCCCCTACCAAATTTCAAAAGGATTGGTAAATTTTTGTTCGACTTGTGGCATTAAAAGTTTCCTAGACAAATTAAATGAAAAAGGGCGGAGCCGCGCCCATTTTGAAATTTTCTTTTATTTTTGTATTTTGTTGCACTATATCATTACTGGAGTTGAATGTTGACATAATTTACTTATATACTGTAAAGATATTAAATTTTTTGTTAAAATTTTACTTTAAAAAATTTTTTTTTTAAAGTGGGCGTGGTTCTTCTCAGATTTTGCTAATTTTTATTAAACGTACATATAGTAATAGGAGTAACGTTTCTGCCAAATTTCATCATGATATCTTCGACGACTTCCAACTTACAGCTTGCAAATATTTTAAATTACCTTCTTTTAAAAGTGGGCGGTGCCACTCCCATTGTCCAAAATTTTACTAATTTTCTATTCTGCGTCCTAAGTTTAACTCACCTACCAAATTTCATCGCTTTATCTGTATTTGGTAATGAATTATTGCACTTTTTCGATATTTTCGATATCGAAAAAGCGGGCGTGGTTATAGTCCGATATCGTTCATTTTAAATAGCGATCTGAGATGAGTGCTCAGGAACCTACATACCAAATTTCTTCAAGATACCTCAAAATTTACTCAAGTTATCGTGTTAACGGACGGACGGACGGACGGACGGACATGGCTCAATCAATTTTTTTTTCGACCCTGATGATTTTGATATAGTCTATATCTATCTCGATTCCTTTACCGTGTACAACCAACCGTTATGCAATCAAACTTCATATACTCTGTGAGCTCTGCTCAACTGAGTATAATAAGCTTATAAAGTTCATCTCATATTTACGAGTAGTGGTCCGGGCTATCTCAGTTGCATTTTTTCCTTATCTTGGGTAAGTTGTTGCACAAATTTCTATAAAATATTTTTATTTATGCAAAGTCAGCGGTGCTCCCATAAAGTTACACCAGCGCAACTAAGTAAATGAACGAACTACAATATTTATTGCATGTTTCTATAAACTTATCTATGTATATACATTGAAAACACAAGCCCATCTCAACATATTTTTAAAACAACAGCATCCGATGTCCGCTCGACGAACTTGAATAACAGTTGACCTGTATTTTGCACCTAACATTACACTCCAAGGGCATCGTTTTAGAGACGTTTGAATTGTATGTGCGTCTTTGTTAAGAATGCAATTGTGACTTGAGGTGAGGACAAGCCACCAGCTGGGTGCAAAGTTAATTTATGTGATGTTTATGGGTATCCGCTGAGTGAACTAAATACTATTCAGCACATTTATTGAATTACAGCAATTTACGCGAGTGGTAAAGATAGCTAACGGAACCATGCTTATGGAAGTACAAATATATACATTTTCACTTTAAAAAGTAAATATGTATGCATGTTTACCTATTTATATGCGTTTTTAAGGACATATATATGTGTGTACAAATTGGCGTCGTTGGCGTATGCGTATGTAATATTAAACGCACTTGTGCTTTCTGTTTATACTTTTAGTAGATTAAATGTGCTCAAGGCCTTGCCAAGATTTAAGTGTGCGTAAATGTGTACAGTTTATGGTGTTAATTACTTGCTTTATATTAATTTCATTAATATGAATTTAATTTACTTTATATGATACATACGCTGTGTTTACCGACATCATAAAATTATCTCTAGCGAAGTGAAGAGATATCTCACACACACACATGTAGTCATCAGCCGAAGTTCTTACTCACACATAAACACGCATATAACTAAACTACTAAGCAGGAGAAACAACAGTTCTAGAAGGTGAAATATCTAGACCTTTGGGGAAATATACGGACAAGGCAACAGAGATTATAAAAGCAGCGCAAGCTGAGTAACAACAAATCAGTGTTGATTTAAACACGCTATTGGTTGTGAAGTATAATTGTGAAGTACTACGCTTAAAGTAAGCTAGATAAAGACCCGTTTGCAATACTGAATACTGGAGTGATTTATTCAAAAGTTTAGCGATTCCAACGTTAGCAGAAGGTGCATAAATATCATAAATCCCCAGAATTCGTTACTATATGACCAACACGTTACGGCTCCTTTTACAAATATGAATACGTAGGCTCAAATATTTACCAGGTGAGGCTTTGTTCTGCGCAAGAACACTCAAAGTGGTGAAGCAAAAGCTTTCCTAAGACAGTCGAACTAATGACCGTATGTGCTACCACTCTAACGTAGTGGACAGTCGAATTAGCCCGAAAGCTGACGATACGCGGTCATTCATATTGAGTTCATATATCACAACGCAGGAAAACAGCAGTTAACATCTTTCAACTTAAAATCGATCGACTTTCATTCGCAAATAGCGTTTTGATTTAACGAAGACTATTGAAATCAATGTTGTGAACACAAACATATCCAAACTATGGTCTACATTTTAAAAATTGAATTATGTAGATGGGCCAAGGATTACACGATTTTCGCCCATGAGTTACGCAATGACATCCACTTAGACTGCTTATGATTTGGAGGGCGGCATCCTTGCTAGAATAGTCACTCCCTAACGTTTCAAGGTGTTTCTCTGGTGTAACTCGGCAGCATAGCGCAACAAAAACATCCGTTAGAAAGTCTTCGGAGCTACACCTAGAGCTTCTAAAAAAGTGACGTCAACGAAGGTATGAGTTCGAAGTCGCAGCCCTATAACTTCTGTGCTGGCATATGGTGTGAATGTCAGGAAGCTTGGTAGCGACTGGTGGTCGGGATTGCTACTGTTGGGATTCAAGGGGTTGTGTAGCGCAATATATAGCTTCTCCAACCCAATTGTCAACCTCACCTTCGAGCGGCGAATCCAGTTTCACTAACAGACGAGGTTCTGGCGACCCCAAGCTCCTCATGGAACTTGGCGGTGGGGAGGGAGGGATGGCCTGAAAGTTCAATGTGGTCATATAAATCGTTCCCGAGATGGTCGGGCCAGCACCTTAATGGTGCTGTGTTACCGGAGCGTATCGGATCTGTATCCGAAAAAGGACCATCACATCGATAACACTCCCCAAAGCCTTCGGGGAGTAACCTAATCGCTACAACAACAACAACAACATTGCTACTGTTGGCAGATCGGGAATTTTAGCTTTTAAAAATAGCCGAAAAAACTGGAGACGCCCCATGCCATGAGAGTCATGAGCGACAAAAGATTTAAAGAAATTTTGTTCACGTCGACTTTAGGAGTTAACCCCAGGTGAAATTACGCTTTGCATGAGATATATAGACAAAAGTGTGACCATTTTATGTATCACATTTCTTTCAGCAGATGCAGCAGTACCAATTCCAAAGACCGAGGTTAGATTCGAAGCCTGCCTGGAGTAAGTGAACGGGGACAATCCCTCCGCGAGGAGCTACTCCTGAAAATTTTTGAATGATCTGCGAGATTTTGAGGTAAAACCCCCGGATCTTTCCTAAATGGCCAAAACGTTGATTTCCTTAAATACATACAAATGAAACCTTTCCTAAATATAATTTTTTAAATATAAAATCAAACTTTTTAAAGTAAGAATACCGGCGTAGGCCGCCGCCGCCGGTATATAATAGAGCCTACGCTAAAGTGATCGGCGTAAACTTCTGGGTGGCTCTATAATGTGTTTGTAAGATATGGGTATCAAATTAAAGATATTAATGAGGGTTTTAAAAGGGGGTAGCCCTTAGTTGTGTATGTGAAGGCGTTTTCGAGATATCGAACAAAATGTAGATCAGGGTGAACATCATCTGTCGGGTAATGCTTATTTATTTATATATGCAATACCACGAACAGTATTCCTGCAATGATTCCAAGGGCTTTTGATTTCGCTCTGCAGAACATTTTCATTTTCTTCTACTTAATATGGTAGGTGTTACACCCATTTTACAGAGTTTTTTTCTAAAGTTATATTTTGCGTCAATAAACCAATCCAATTACCATGTTTTATCCCTTTTTTCGTATTTGGTATAGAATTATGGAATAATTTTAATTTATCGAAATTTTCGATATCGAAAAAGTGGGTGTAGTCATAGGCGGATTTGGCAAATTTTTAACACCATAAAGTGAGTTCAGATAAGTGCGTGAACTGAGTTTAGTAAAGATATATCGATTTTTGCTCAAGTTATCGAGTTAACGGCCGAGCGGAAGGATAGGCGGCCGACTGTGTATAAAAACTAGGCGTGGCTTCAACCGATTTCGCCCATTTTCACAGAAAACAGTTATAGTCATAGACGCTATGCCCCTACCAACCAAGGATTGGTAAATTTTTGCTAGACTTATGGCATTACAAGTATTCTAGACAAATTAAATGAAAAAGAACGGAGCCACACCCATTTTGAAATTTTCTTTTATTTTTGTATTTTGCTGCACCCTATCATTACTCGCACTGAGTAAAAAAAAATCAATAGAAGAAAATACAAGCAAGATATGAGTCTAAACTTGATTACGTTAGTGTAGCGAACTTCAAGAAATTCCTTACTATTTTGTTCAAATCACTGAACTGTGGAATAAATAGCTCAATTATTCAGTAAACCAAACTTTTCTTTATTTACAACAATATTTCGCAATTAAACTACCTGTGTACTTCATATCGTATTAAACAAAAAAACAAGTAACGAAGGCTAAGTTCGGGTGTAACCGAACATTACATACTCAGTTGAGAGCTATGGACACAAAATAAGGGAAAATCACCATGTAGGAAAATGAACCGAGGGAAACCCTGGAATGTGTTTGTATGACATGTGTATCAAATGAGAGGTATTAAAGAGTATTTCAAAAGGGAATGATCCTTAGTTCTATAGGTGGACGCCTTTTCGACATCTCGCCATAAAGGCGGACCAGGGGTGACTCTAAAATGTGTTTGTACGATATGGGTATCAAATTAAAGGTACTAATGAAGGTTTTAAAAGGGTGTGGCCCTTAGTTGTATACGTGAAGGCGTTTTCGAGATATCGACCAAAATGTGGACCGGGGTGACCAAGAACATCATCTGTCGGTACCGCCAAGTCATTTATATATGTAATACCACGATACTGTTCCTGCCAAAATTCCAAGGGCTTTTGATTTCGCCCTGCAGAACTTTTTCATTTTGTTCTACTGAATATGGTAGGTGTGACACCCATTTTACAAAGTTTTTTCCAAAATTATGTTTTACGTCAATAAACCAATCCAATTACCATATTTCATCCCCTGTTTCATATTTCGTCTAGAATTATGGGATTTCTTTAATTTTTCGTAATTTTCGATATCGAAAAAATTTTTTTTTATACCAAGATAAGGGAGCTCGGATAAGTATGTGAACTAAGTTTAGTAAAGATATATCGATTTTTGCTCAAGTTATCGTATTAACGGCCGAGCGGAAGGACAGACGGTCGACTGTGTATAAAAACTGGGCATGGCTTCAACCCATTTCGCCCATTTTCACAGAAAACAGTTATCGTCATAGAATCTATGCCCCTATAAAATTTCAAAAGGATTGGTAAATTTTTGTTCGACTTATGGCATTAAAAGTATTCTTGACAAATTAAATAAAAAAGGGCGGAGCCACGCCCGTTTTGAAATTTTCTTTTATTTTTGTATTTTATTGCACGATATCATTACTGGAGTTGAATGTTGACATAATTTACTTATATACTGTAAAGATATTAAAGTTTTTGTTAAAATTTTACTTTAAACATTTTTTTTTTTAAGTGGGCGTGTTCGTAATCCGATTTTGCTAGTTTTTAGTTAGCACACATATAGTAATAGGAATAATGTTCCTGCCAAATTTCATCGTGATATCTTCAATGACTACCAAATTACAGCTTGCTAAACTTTTAAATTACCTTCTTTTAAAATTGGGCGATGCCACGCCCACCGTCCAAAATTTAACTTATTTTCTATTCTGCGTCATAAGGTCAACCCACCTGCCAAGTTTTATCGCTGTAGCCATCTTTGGTAATGAATTATCGCCCTTTTTATATTTTTCGAAATTTTCGATACCGAAAAAGTGGGCGTGGTTATGGTCCGATTTCGTTGATTTTAAAAAGCGATCTGAGATGAGTGCCTAGCATACCAAATTTCATCAAGATACCTCAAAATTTACTCAAGCTATCGTGTTTAGGGACGGACGGACTGACGGACATGGCTAAATGAATTTCTTTTTTCGCCCAGATCATTTTGATATATAGAAGTCTATATCTATCTCGATTAGTTTATGCCGTTACGAATTACCGTTATGCGAACAAAATTAATATATTCTGTGAGCTCTGCTCACCTGAGTATAAAAAAACAATGGTTGAATGATTGAACAGTCCTCTCGAATAGTTGCTTATATATTCCTCGTTTCTGTATCATATAGCTGGTTATGCAACGGTGGACATGTAATATCATCTTCGGCGTATGTGTGACTGTTTCACTTTCTTATTCTCTCGTAGCTGCTGATTACATATACGTGATATATTCTATTTGCTCTTTGATTTGCTGTTTACTTGTATGAGTGGCTGCTTGCTTTGCTGTTTTTGGCATTTATTTTCTCTGCCTGAGCAGCTCACCGTGCCCACAACAAAGATGAAGATACCACGACAATACAAACATACGTTCACTGACCCAGGTAACTACTATGAGTTCATTCGCGTTCACCAAGTCGCCTAATGCATTAATGCGTCATACACAAATTGCTCAAGTAGGAATCATATTGACAATATGTAGGTCAATATAATAATTCGCTGACAAAGCATTTCTCACTATTGAGTCATGCACCTCTAGTATGTAAATATTAATGTAAGAATGTATATATGTATAGGTTAAGAACTTTTGTATAAGTAGGAAATAATTTATTCAAAAAAGAAAGGAGTATCATTCTGACGCTAAACTTCAGCGCATCTATTTTATTATTATTCGGAAATATTACAAGAGATTAAGTTTTCCTTAAACTATTCTGATCTATTTCGTTGTAGTGCGAGTAAAAACAAGGTATCAAGAAGATGCTGACAATATTGCCGCAGCTTATTTATTATGTTTATAGTGTTTAGTGTGAGAAAGTGTACCACAAATAGATGGTACCGATTTTCTATGTAATAATAGTGTAACTTTTGTAACTTTTATTTATTTTCCATTTGTAATTTTGTCTACCGCCACATCTAAAGTAAATTTATTTTCAGAAGTATGTTGTAATTGTTCAATCGGTGTTTTGCCTGTGGATATATGTATATTCATAAACATTTCAAAATTCAAAAAAAAAAAAAAAAAAAAAAAATTATAATAATAAATAAATAGAATATTGCGCCCCTATTGATGCCACGGAAATTTGGCGCAACCTTGGGCCGTAAGTTGGAATAAACCTTGTTTTTATTCGCACTATAACTATAACGGCGGCCACCGTGGTGTGATAGTAGCGTTGTCCGCCTGACACACCGTATGCCCTGGGTTCGCACCCCGGGCAAAGCAACATCAAAATTTTAGAAATAAGGTTTTTCAATTAGAAGAAAATTTTTCTAAGCGGGTCGCCCCTCGGCAGTGTTTGGCAAGCGCTCCGGGTGTATTTCTGCCACGAAAAGCTCTCGGTGAAAACTCACCTGCCTTGCAGATGCCGTTCGGAGTCGGCATGAAACATGTAGGTCCCGTCCGGCCAATTTGTAGGGAAAATCAAGAGGAGCACGACGCAAATTGGAAGAGAAGCTCGGCCTTAGATCTCTCCGAAGGTAATCGCGCCTTACATTTATGTTTTTATTGTTATCACGAAACAGATCAGAATAGCTTAAAGGACATTTAATCTCCACATATGACATACTGATTGGATGAACATTATTCAGTTAAAATTTTTATTTTTTCTATCTCGCCCTGCTCAAATTCGGAAATCGCTATCCTGGCCTTTCCCTTGGAATTTAATGTTACCAGACCGCGTATGTCTTTGGTTCGGTGAGCATATTAAGCTCAGTTTCTAAAATCTGTTATGTCTTATTATATCATTAAATATTTTTCCAAAAACAAAAAAAAAACATCCTATATTCGCATATACACCCATATAGCTGTGCTCCTATTACAATATTTTAAATACACAGAAAAACTCACTTCAAAGTAATTTGTCGAGTGCCAATTTCATTTAATAATTTACCATCAAAAACACATTTTTCCACCACTCTCCACTAGCCGCATGCTCTGAGTTCTTAGCTAGTTGAGAGTTCAATGGCGAGTGAGTGGTAAATAGTGATTGGTGACGAATGAGTGGCATGTAATTGCTCTCGAGTGGGTCAGTAGTGGTGAGGTGATTGGCAATGTGGTTGCAAATATTGCAAAAGTGTGCATAAGTGCAGTTTGTATGTAGATATATAAGTGTTGTATGGTGCCGTTGCTTGGTGTATATAAATAAAGTATGACATGCAAAAAGAAGTCACATTTGGATATACATATAAATTGATGTTGTGCAATTAGCTTTTAAAATGGTATTTTTGTAAAACATTTAATTATATTAACAAGTTGTAAATATAATGCGATTTTTCACATGCTAATATCCGATTTATGTAAATTTTTATTAATGGTGGCGCAAATCGAATTTAATTTAACATGACCTTTAACTTATGTATACAAAAGTAAATTTTTCATATATATTAGGTGATAGGAAAAAATTTATGCAAAGTTTATTTTTTTATTTGTGTGAGTTGGCCTTAGTAAATATGGCAAAAAAATTCCCATTTTTATTCCTTCACTTAATATAATTATATACACACAAAAAATTTAAGTTTCACCTCATTTCGAACTTTTCCGTTCAGTCAAAAACTGCTAGTTTGAACAGAAGGTAAAGGTGAGCTGATTGTGCAAGAAAGACCTGACATAGACTAAATTTCTCCATAGTGTTTTAAGAATTTATTTGACGACCACACTGAACCACACCACAATTAGGTGCTAGGATATATGTTATAGAATAACTCCGTCCTATTGGCATATATTAAAAGTTTCTAAACTAAAGCCTAGCTTAATTGCTGCCTCAAAATCAGGATACTATGCCAGTCCTAACAGCTGGAGCCTTCACCTGGCGAACGCACGGTACCAGCATATAACGTGCTTAACAATATATTCCTACAGCTTGCATTTGCCTACTGTTATTGACGAGGCCTAACTCATAACGCCAGAAGGCAGTGTCCAGTTAGTATGACGATCATTAGGTTTAAGTCTTCTCTCCTCAGAGATATGAGCCATTTTATGTGTCTAATATCGTAGGTTTTGCAATGATATCAGTAATTCTGCAGCTCCACGCTTCTGTCCATAGCTTTCTTGATTGCATTAATCAACCCCTGTCTATTAATATACATATATATTAGGGCGATTTCTGCTCAAAAATTTCTACCGCTTGCTTTACGGCTATAATTTCTGACGGAAAGACGCTGAAATAATTTGGCGGTTTGAAGGATCTACCTATTTTTAATCGGCACAGCAAACAGTAGAACCGACGACTTCCGTTAGTTTAGAATCATTCCACGTGTATGGTATGCTCTGCCATTTCTGAATCCTGGCGCAAATTTCGACTCGGTTGTGGCCAGAAGATCTTTTACGTACGTCTCCATAGGCACAAATCATTTATTGCGTTTGATCGGTATTGGATGGCGCTATACTGCAGCGAATAAAAACCCAAAGGCCTCACTGGCTAGGACATGTTATGCCAATGTCCAAAGACGCTGCGTCCAAGAAAGCATTTTCTTTGGAAGCAGAGGAAGATGGGGACCTTCACTGAATTGAGAGAGGCAGGTGGAGGAAAACTTGACCTTGTTGTTGTTGTAGCAGCACTTCGCCCCATCCAATAGGTGCGACCGATCACAAATTGTTTTCAATATCCTCTAACGGGGTCCAAGGAAACTTTCTTTTTCAACAGGGGTGGACCATAATGAGAGGGGTGTTAGAGACGTTGGTTTCATAACACAGTGAAAGAGATCATTGGTGTCATGTGGGGATACGTTACAAGAAGGAAATATGTTTTTTATGTCGGGGTTGATTCTGGAAAGGTAAGAGTTTAACCTCTTTCAGTATTCAGATCGAAGTTGAGCTAGAGTAACTCGCATTTCCCTTAGGAGAGTGCGTTCCTCTTCTGCAAGTTTTGGGTATTGTTATTTGAGTACAGGATTCACTGGGCAATTCCTGGAATATAGATTCGACGCCTATTTGTGGAGTTCAGTGAGGACCTGTTTGTGTTTTTTGGCTTCATACGACTGTGCTCTAATGTGCCGTATTTCCTAATAATGCTTACGAAGATGACTCTTTAAGCCCCTGGGAGTTATTGGCACATCAATCAGCTGTCTGTTGGGAAGCCCAGGTGTCTGGGTATTAAACAGGAACTGTTTGGTTAGCATCTCGTTTCTCTCCCTAATGGGGAGTATTCTCGCCGGCGGTTCTGAGGGCATTGCTCTCTATTGGCGTCAGTTATCGCGACACAGGGATAGCTGGTGTGACTTGTTTCGAAACGGCAAACATCGCTTGGGCGGATAAGTGTCAATTAGTGATTATGATGATACATTCTGTGGACATACCTACCTGCATTCAAAATGCTCCAGGGCCTTAACTCTGATCTGAAAAGAAAGATTTATTATTATTTTTTTTTAAGCAGACGGCCATTATTTTTAAAATCCTTATATTTACATATTATTTTTCTTAGCAGCACCAGAAGTGGCAGAAAGGGATCCATCGAAACTTCTTCCTCTTCATGCTGGTTGCTCAACTGAGAGCTCTTTTATTCCTTCTGATCCATACCTGTCTTCATTATTCTTCACAAATTGGATTCTCCTGCAACTCAATTAGTTGAATTGAATTTCCACTAATTTTGCTCTCCTAGTCCGATTCATCGCTCTAAGCGCTTTTGTCCCTCTCTTCTTCTTGTCATCAATACAAGATATTAGAAAGGTTGATTTAAAAAACAGCCGGGTATTTCTCCTAACTGGAATTGATCTACCGATATCGTGCCATCCACCCATGACACATAACAGCAGAGATGGAATGCCCTTAAGCTCTAAGACACATATTTGGCAGCTAAAGAGTTCGCCTAAGCCGACACAACATCTAAAAGAAACCTATCCTATTGAAATCTTAAAGTAAGAAAAAAGAAGTAAGGACGGGACTGTCTTCGGCTGTGCCGAAGACTTCATACCTTTCATGAATGGGGCTGAACAATAATCTTATCCCGTTCGTAATCTCCAAATGATCGGATGTATAAGATAAGAAATATATAGTGAACAGATGTACATATCTAAACGATTTTTAAGATAAATATAAAACAAAAAAGTAAGGAAGGTTAAGTTCGGGTGTAACCGAATATTACATACTCAGTTGCGGAGCTATGGTGACAACATAAGGGAAAATAACCGTGTAGGAAAATGAACCGAGGGAAACCCTGGAATGTGTTTGTATGACATGTGCATCAAATGAAAGGCATTAAAGTGTATTTTATGAGGGAGTAATCCTTAGTTCCATAGGTGGACGCCGTTTCGAGATATCGCCACAAAGGTGGACCAGGGGTGACCCTAGAATTTGTTTGTACAATATGGGCATCGAACGAATGGTGTTAATGAGTATTTTATAAGGGAATGGGCCTTAGTTCTATAGATGGATGCCGTTTCGAAATATCGCCATAAAGGTGGACCAGTGGTGACTCTAGAATGTGTTTGTACGATATCGGTATCAAATTAAAGGTATTAGTGAGAGTTTTAAAAGGGAGTGGTGTGAAGGCGTTTTCCAGATATCGACCAAAATGTGGACCAGGGTGACCCAGAACATCATCTGTTGGATAACGCTAATTTATTTATATATGTAATACCTGCCAAGATTTTAAGGGTTTTTTATTTCGCCCTGCTTTTTCATTTTCTTCTACATAATATGATAGGTGTCACAACCACTTTATAAAGTTTTTTCTAAAGTTATATTTCGCGTCAATAAAACAATCCAATTACCTTACCATGTTTCATCCCTTTTTTCGTATTTGGTATAGAATTATGGCATTTTTTTCATTTTTCGTAATTTTCGATATCGAAAAAGTGGGCGTGGTCATAGTCGGATTTCGTTCAGTTTTCATACCAAGATAAAGTGAGTTCAAGTAAGCACGTGAACTAAGTTCATTAAAGATATGTCGATTTTTGCTCAAGTTATCGTGTTAACGGCCATGCGGAAGGACAGACGGACGACTGTGTATAAAAACTGGGCGTGGCATCAACCGATTTCGCCCATATTCACAGAAAACAATCAAAGTCATAAGGTCTATGCCACTACCAAATTTCAAAAGGATTGGTTAATTTTTGTTCGACTTATGGCGCTAAAAGTATCCTAGACAAATTAAATGAAAAAGGGCGGATCCACGCCTATTTTGAAATTTTCTATTTTAATTACTTATATACTGTAAAGATATTAAATTTTTTGTTAAAATTTTACTTAAAAAAATTTTTTTTTAAAAGTGGGCGTGGTCCTTCTCCGATTTTGCTAAGTTTTATTAAGCGTACATATAGTAATAGGAGTAACGTTCCTGTCAAATTTTGTTATGAAATCTTCAACGACTGCCAAATTACAGCTTGCAAAAGTTTTAAATTACCTTCTTTTAAAAGTGGGCGGTGCCACGCCCATTGTCCAAAATTTTACTAGTTTTCTATTCTGCGTCATAAGTTCAACTCATCTACCAAGTTTCGTCGCTTTAGCTCTCTTTTGCAATGAATTATCGCACTTTTTCGGTTTTTCGAAATTTTCGATATCGAAAAAGTGGGTGTGGTTATAGTCCGATACCGTTCATTTTAAATAGCGATCTGAGATGAGTGCTCAGGAACCTACGTAATGAAATTTGGCATCAAGATACCTCAAAATTTACTCAAGTTATCGTGTTAACGTACGGACGGACGGGCGAACGGACGGACATGGCTCAATCAAATTTTTTTCCGATCCTGATTATTTTGATATATGGAAGTCTATATCTATCTCGATTCCTTTATATATGTACAACCAACCGTTATCCAATCAAACTTAATATACTCTGTGAGCTCTGCTCAACTGAGTATAAAAATAGCAAAAAAAACCCTTATCTGAACGATCCGTTGTATTGGATATATATTATATATAGCTCCGATCGACATGATTTTTACAGGAAATCTTCTATGCAAGTTTAACCTTTTTATATTGGAAATTAAGGGAGAAATGGCTAAAAATCTTTCTATCTGAACGATCGGTTGTATGGGATATATACTATATATAGCTCCGATCAAAGTAATTTTTCCAGGATATCTTCTATGATATATTAGAATTTATATCACCGAGTTTCACCTTTATACATTCTAAATTGTGGCAGGAATGACCAAAATCGTCTTATCTGAACGATCGGTTGTATGGGAGATATATGTTATAGTGGTCCGCTCCAACCGGATCCGACAAATGTCTAATATAATACAAAAATACATTCTTGTGCCAAATTTCATTGAGAAATTTTAAAATTTGAGGGACTAGTTTGCGTTCAAACAGACAGACGGACGGACAGACGGACATGGCTATATCAACTCAGTTAGTCGCCCTGATCAATTCGGTATACTTAATGGTGAGTCTATCTTCTATATTTCTCAACGTTACAAACATCGGACCAAAGTTAATATACCATTTCATGTTCATAAAAGGTATAAATATATTTCGACCATATGAAATATGTAAACTACGGGCTAGGAGGTTTTTTTTTCAAGTAGGGCCTGGTGGTTGGCCAAATAATAGTTTCGATAATTTTGTGCACTATATTGATTAAGAATATATAATTCGAAGCTACTAAAGACCTTGGAGAGCACTCTTTGATAAATTTTAATTTTTAAAATTGGGCGGGAGAAGCTATATATAGCGCTAGCAACCAGTTGAACTTATTTGGTATTTTGGTCGCCTCTTACGACAGGCATGTCTATCGCGGGTATGTTCTAAGCCCCTAACCCACTGGGGTCACACATTAGTCTATGTCTGCTCCAAGCTTCATCATTTTTCACATCATTTTTAACTACAAACCTGGTTATTTAATAAACATTCTTAGTTTTTGCTTTGATTAAAAACTGGGTATAACGTTAGTACAAGGAAGTTACGTAGCAACTTTTAAAGGAAATTAAACAAGTTTGACATTTATTTTTTATCCTCTAAACCGTCGTTCAAATACGAAGTCTTTAGTATGCCACAACGCATTGCAACTTCAAATACGATTCAAAACGAAATTAAAATTAATATTGTATATCAATAGAAAATAAAGTAGAATTGTGTGCAAATACGCGGCGAAGAAAACGTAATAAAGTAATAAATTTATTTAATTGCAACGCTAAATCGCTCACTGACATACCAAAACAACAAACACCATTAAAGATAAATCTTGATTAAAAACGTTTAATGTGACGCTCAGCAATTTCTTGCATTTCCGCCAACTGCAAACTCTTGCTTACAGAATATCCATAAAGGGCAAAATAAAAGTTTACCAAACGCAGAGGGCGTGTGCACAAGCGCGCATATTTCTATGGTATACGCATAAATTCGCAAAGTGTGGCTACTGTGGCACTGCTGCACATACATACATACCAACAACTTTATGTGTAAGTGAGACGTCTGCAAAGGCAACCGGAACCGCTCAACTTGTTTTGAAGTTCCTACATCCGACCACACTAAAGCACAGCGCTGTTAGCCACACTTTCCGCTTACCATTCGCATTTCGGTGTAAATATTTGTAAGAAATTTATTTATCAGTAGAATCGGGTGACTTAGTGAGTTGTTGCGTCTTCCCAGCAAATACCAAGTGCCATGGCTATACTTAAATATGTACAATGCAAATATTTGCGTGTTTAGATACAACATACACTTAACACTTTCTCAAAACGGAATATAGACAAAATAAATGCTATATACAAGTAACGTTACTTTATAATGGGCGTTGCAACTGGTATTTAAATGTTTCCGTTCATGGTACGTCTGAGGAAGGCTTATTGTCCGGCAAGACGCTGTCGCTTTTTGAATTTGTTACAATTTTAAACTGAGTTTATTGCTCTTAATGCCTTTCGAATAGTTTTGGTTTTATATAAATCTATGCATGTGTTTGTCTTATAATCTAGTTTACAAATGTAGATATATATAAAATGAGTACGTTTATGCTTACGGCATACACGTCGTATACGTAACATTTTCAATTATTTACATTAGACTGGGTCGAAAAAAAAGTTGCTAATGTCCGCCCCTAAATTTGAAGATTATTTTGAGAGGGTTTCGGAAAAATTTTTTTGAATTTTTTTTGATCCTTCGAAATATAGGCGAAAAAGTTTTTTCGTTGTAACTTGGTAATGTGACGTCCGATTTTTAAAAATGATATGTCATTATTTTGGCCTTGAGAAGCTTCACATTTCCGTTTATTGTCCTTTTAATCTATGAAGTCGTTTTCACATGATTAGGTCAGCTAACAAAATTTTGGACCCCCCCTAATGTATCACTTTTTCCTTTCCAAACGAAGGTACTGAAAAATTCAAGAAAATGTTGCTTTGACACCATATTACTAAAATAATAAACAGAGAAGTAATAGCACTTTCAATATTTATTGCAATTGTTATTTTACCTGATTCTTATTATACTTAGAACTGAAACTCATGATATTTTTGGAGGAAAAAGTGCAGGGTTTTCATTGAAAAGTTAATAAAGATATGCCAAAGATCATGAACAGGGGAAGTCAAAGTAAATAAGTGAGTCAAACCTGTTGTTTCGTATTTATAGTAATAACACTATGCGACAAAATCTACTTTTTTTCTGGGTATTGGACAAAACCCACTGTTTCGTAGAGATTGAGGTTTAAGTAAACAAAGTACTGTCTCCGTTTTTCGAACTTAGCCTCCAAAAAACAGATATCGGCTTTCGAAGTTCGAAATTCTACATTTCGAAATTTTATTTTTTTGTTAACGCGTTCAGCAAATTGAAAAAGTAAAAATGTGGGCGTGGTCCGCTCTTTTCCTTTATATGAAGGGCTGAATTCTTTTTTTGAGAAATTTAGTATAACAGCTGTTATACTTCCACTATTCATGATCTTTGGCATATCTTTATTAACTTTTCAATGCAAACCCTGCAATTTTTCCTCCAAAAATATCATGAGTTTCAGGTCTAAATATAATAAGAATCAGGTAAAATAACAATTGCAATAAATATTGAAAGTGCTATTACTTCTCTGTTTATTATTTTAGTAATATGGTGTCAAAGCAACATTTTCTTGAATTTTTCAGTACCTTCGTTTGGAAAGGAAAAAGTGATACATTAGGGGGGGGTCCAAAATTTTGTTAGCTGACCTAATCATGTGAAAACGACTTCATAGATTAAAAGGACAATAAACGGAAATGTGAAGCTTCTCAAGGCCAAAATAATGACATATCATTTTTAAAAATCGTACGTCAAATAACCAAGTTACAACGAAAAAATCTTTTCGCCTGTATTTCGAAGGATAAAAAAAAAAAAAATAAAAAAATAAAAACAAGTAAGGAAGGCTAAGTTCGGGTGTAAGCGAACATTACATACTCAGTTGAGAGCTATGTATGGAGACAAAATAAGGAAAATCACCATGTAGGAAAATGAACCTAGGGTAACCCTGGAATGTGGTTGTATGACATGTGTATCAAATGAAAGGTATTAAAGAGTATTTTAAGATAGAGTAGGCCATAGTTCTATGGATGGACGCCATTTAGGGATATCGCCATATAGGTGGACCAGGGCTGACTCTAGAATTTGTTTGTACGATATGGGTATCAAATTAAAGGTGTTACTGAGCATTTTAAGAGGGAGTGGGCCTTAGGTCTATCGGTGGACGCCTTTTCGAGATATCGCCATTAGGGTGGGCCAGGGGTGACTCTAGAATGTTTGTACGATATGGGTATCAAACGAAAGGTGTTACTGAGCATTTTAAGAGGGAGTGGGCATTAGGTCTATAGGTGGACGCCTTTTCGAGATATCGCCATTAGGGTGGGCCAGGGGTGACTCTAGAATGTTTGTACGATATGGGTATCAAACGAAAGGTGTTACTGAGCATTTTAAGAGGGAGTGGGCATTAGGTCTATAGGTGGACGCCTTTTCGAAATACCGCCATTAGGGTGGGCCAGGGTGACTCTAGAATGTGTTTGTACGATATGGGTATCAAACGAAAAGTGTTACTGAGCATTTTAAGAGGGAGTGGGCATTAGGTCTATAGGTGGACGCCTTTTCGAGATATCGCCATTAGGGTGGGCCAGGGGTGACTCTAGAATGTTTGTACGATATGGGTATCAAACGAAAGGTGTTACTGAGCATTTTAAGAGGGAGTGGGCATTAGGTCTATATGTGGACGCCTTTTCGTGATATCGCTATTAGGGTGGGCCAGGGGTGACTCTAGAATGTGTTTGTACGATATGGGTATCAAATGAAAGGTGGTAATGAGTATTTTAAAAGGGAGTAACCTTAGTTCTATAGGTGGACGCCTTTTAGAAATATCGCCATAAAGGTGGACCAAGGGTGACTCTAGAATGTCTGTACGATATGGGTATCAAACGAAAGGTGTTACTGAGCATTTTAAGAGGGAGTGGGTTTTAGGTCTATAGGTGGACGCCTTTTCGAGATATCGCCATTAGGGTGGGCCAGGGGTGACTCTAGAATGTTTGTACGATATGGGTATCAAACGAAAGGTGTTACTGAACATGTTAAGAGAGAGTGGGCATTAGGTCTATAAGTGGACGCCTTTTCGAGATATCGCCATTAGGGTGGGCCAGGGGTGACTCTAGAATGTTTGTACGATATGGGTATCAAACGAAAGGTGTTACTGAGCATGTTAAGAGGGAGTGGGCATTAGGTCTATAAGTGGACGCCTTTTCGAGATATCGCCATTAGGGTGGGCCAGGGGTGACTCTAGAATGTTTGTACGATATGGGTATCAAACGAAATGTGTTACTTAGCATTTTAAGAGGGAGTGGGCATTAGTTCTATAGGTGGACGCCTTTTCGAGATATCGCTATTAGGGTGGGCCAGGGGTGACTCTAGAATGTGTTTGTACGATATGGGTATCAAATGAAAGGTGGTAATGAGTATTTTAAAAGGGATTAATCCTTAGTTCTATAGGTGGACGCCTTTTCGAGATATCGCCATAAAGGTGGATCAAGGGTGACTCTAGAATGTCTGTACCATATGGGTATCAAACGAAAGGTGTTACTGAGCATTTTAAGAGGGAGTGGGTTTTAGTCTATAGGTGGACGCCTTTTCGAGATATCGCCATTAGGGTGGGCCAGGAGTGACTCGAGAATGTTTGTACGATATGGGTATCAAACGAAATATGTTACTGAGAATTTTAAGAGGGAGTGGGCATTAGGTCTCTAGGGGACGCCTTTTCGAGATATCGCCATAAAGGTGGACCAAGGCTGACTCTAGAATGTTTGTACGATATGGGTATCAAACGAAAGGTGTTACTGAGCATTTTAAGAAGGAGTGGGCATTAGGTCTATAGGTGGACGCCTTTTCGAGATATCGCCACAAAGGTGGACCAAGGCTGACTCTAGAATGTTTGTACGATATGGGTATCAAACGAAAGGTGTTATTGAGCATTTTAAGAGGGAGTGGGCATTAGGTCTATAGGTGGACGCCTTTTCGAGATATCGCCATTAGGGTGGGCCAGGGGTGACTCTAGAATGTGTTTGTACGATATGGATATCAAATTAAAGGTATTAATGAGGGTTTTAAAAGCGGTGGCCCTTAGATGTATATGTGAAGGCGTTTTCGCGATATCGACCAAAATGTGGACCAGGGTGATCCAGAAAATCATCTGTCGGGTACTGCTAATTTATTATATATGCAATACCACGAACAGTATTCCTGCGAAGAATCCAAGGGCTGTTGATTTCGCCTTGTAGAACATTTTCATTTTCTTCTACTTAATATGATAGGTGTCACACCCATTTTACAAAGTTTTTTCTAAAGTTATATTTTGCGTCAATAAACCAATCCAATTACAATGTTTCATCCCTTTTTTCGTATTTGGTATAGAATTATGGCATTTTTTTCATTTTTCTTAATTTTCGATATCGATAAAGTGGGCGTGGTTATAGTCGGATGTCGGCCACTTTTTATACCTAGATAAAGTGAGTTCATATAAGTACGTGGACTAAGTTTAGTAGAGATATATCGGTTTTTGCTCAAGTTATCGTGTTACCGGCCGAGCGAAAGGACAGACTGTGTATAAAAACTGGGCGTGGCTTCCACCGATTTCGCCCATTTTCACAGAGTACAGTTACCGTCATAGAATCTATGGCCCTACCAAATTTAAGAAGGATTGGTAAATTTTTGTTCGACTTATGGCATTAAAAGTATTCTAGACAAACTAAATGAAAATGAGTGGAGCCACCCCCATTTTGAAATTTTCTTTTATTTTCGTATTTTGTTGCATCATATCATTACTGGAGTTGAATTTTGACTTAATTTACTTATATACAGTAAATATATTAAATTTTTTGTTAAAGTTTGACTTTTAAAAAATTTTTTTTTAAAAAGTGGGCGTGTTCCTCATCCGATTTTGCTAATTTTTATTTAGCACATATATAGTAATAGTAGTAACGTTCCTCCCAAATTTCGTCATGATATCTTCAACGACTGCCAAATTACAGCTTGCAAAACTTTTAAATTACCTTCTTGTAAAAGTGGGCGGTGCCACGCCCATTGTCCGAAATCTTACTAGTTTTCTATTCTGCGGCATAACGTCAACCCATCTACCAATTTTCATCGCTTTATCCGTCTTTGGCAATGAATTATCACATTTTTTCTGTTTTTCGAAATTTTCGATATCGAAAAAGTGGGCGTGGTTATAGTCCGATATCGTTCATTTTAAATAGCGATCTGAGATGAGTGCCCAAGAATCTACATACCAAATTTCATCAAGATACCTCAAAATTTACTCAAGTTATCGTGTTAACGGACAGACGGACGGACGGACGGACGGACATGGCTCAATCAAATTTTTTTTCGATACTGATGATTTTGATATATGTAAGTCTATATCTATCTCGATTCCTTTATACCTGTACAACCAACCGTTATCCAATCAAAGTTAATATACTCTGTGAGCTCTGCTCAACTGAGTATAAAAATAAAAAGTTCCGATACCCTCTCAACATAATCTTTAAATTTAGGGGCGGACATTAGCAACTCTTTTTTGTATGGGGACTAACCCAGTTTAATGTACATGTTAAGGGACTCTCAAGAGGAGTAGTTTTGATGTCTTTGCTCACGCTGTAGAGGGGTCAAAAACGTATGTCTAAGCTTAATATTGGGAAATGAATGATATTCTGTATGGGAGAGTAGAGAATGTAATTGTTAGCGTAATGTAAGTAGGTGGTAGGAGGAATGGAAAGGCATGGAAAGGAAAAAAGTAAGGACTGTATTTTCTTCGGATCATGTATGAGATATATACTATATATACGACCGATCTCTACTATTTTTTTCAGAAAACAATAAACGCCATACACGTAATCATTTTGTGCAATATTAAGCTTAAAAGATTTAAGCTAAAATGCTGTAGAAATTACGAAAAGCGTCTTATCTGAACCATCGGTTGTATGGGATATTTGCTATATAAACAATAGATTTCTGCAATTTTCAGACAACAATGTATGCCCTATGCGTAACCATTTTATAAAACTTGAAGCTTCTATCTGAAAAATTGAAAAAGACATGACAAAATACCGCTTTTCCTAAAATTCGGTTGTATGGGGGATATATGCTATAGTGGACCGATCAGGTCGGTTGTGACAAATGTCGAATAGGACACCAAAATATACCCGCTAATAGAATTTCATCAAGATATCTCCAAAATTTGCGCCAGAAGTTTACGTTCAAACAGACTGATGGGGAGAATTCATATTACGTAAAAATTCTTATTTCAACAATCGTTTTTATGGGATGTATGCCATATATACCACCATTCCTTGCTGTTTATCCAAACAACAATGTACGCCCCATACCTAACACATAGATTCCAACCGCTAGGCATATTTTCGACCGACCATATTTGGCAAAAACGCTAATGCATGTGCTATGATATCAGCTCCTCACCCCCGTATTTGAATACCTCTGCAGGCAATCCGCCAGCACCTGCGGTCTTGTTGATTTTTAGTCTGCTTATTGTTATTTTGACTTCGTCATAATCGAGTGGGGAGACATTAACTCCATCATCATCGATTGCGAGATCTGGTTCATTCTACGTGTGTGGTACATCGCTGTCTCCATTTAGGGTAGAAGATAAGTAATAGCTCCATAACTAACGTACGCTCGGGACATTGGACACAAGTTCGCCATTTTAGTTCTTAAAGAAGATTTCCTTGGACTGGAAACCTTTCGTATGTCGCTGAACTGTTTGCTAAAATTTGCGTACGTTATTCCTGGTAGACAGCAGCTTAAGATCCTGTAAAGGCGTCTTAGTTCGCTTTTGAACTCGCGGTAGCGTTCATACACACTTCCTGTTGCGCTCTCTTACATCGAAGCCCAGTAGGCAGCATTTTTCATTATAACTGGAAATAGAAATATAGTAAAATTAAAAAAATGGGCGTGGCACCACCAACATTTAGTTGAGGAAAATATAAAAGCTTCGTAAGCCGTAAATCACTTGTTTATATGTAGATATATATTTAGAAGCATCCAATTTTATTTCCATATTTATGTATGCATTATTGTATTGAGGCTTATGTGTATGATTATTTACTACCATACGCCTCCGCTTAACAAATATGTATGATACCATTAACATTTATTGCATACGCTAAAGGCATAGACTCTCAATTTTGATTGCTCATGTTATTGAGCTTTGCCGCTCAAAACAGATTATTTTATTGCATTATTCTCGGCTTATGGCACATTCTTTGTTGTATGAAAACACAAAATTTTATTGATTATTAAATCTATATTAAAAGTTATGCGGGATATTTGGCTGCTTAGAATTGCTTATGTCATAAATTTATTAACAGCTAAATAACTGAAGAATACCTTAAAAGTTAAGCTGCAAAATAATGATGAGTATGTATATACATTTATGGTGCAGTAGGCCTTGGTGACGCATAAGAGATTATCTAAATAGGTAATAGTAAAGTTAAGTTGAACATCTACAGACAAATTTTAAGACATAACTTTGATAAATGCGAAATCGCTTGAAAATTTGTTTGCCGGTTCTTACTGGAAATGAAATGGAAATTTATTTGAAAATTGGGCATCGGCTGAGGGAACTCGCTTTTATTTTTATTCCGTTATCTAGAAACATTTTTCTGCAAGTAACATGTACAAATTTTGAGATACATAGGGTCGCGATTAATTGATTAAAAATTTTTTTTTTTTTTTATACAAATCAAACAGGCTACTTAGTCTGATCCGCTAACTTAGATTAAATTTATTAAATAAAATATACATACACAAATATGTAGGGTTTTGTGAGCTCGAGGCCCTGCTTTGAATAAAACACTCTGTTAATATTGCCGCATAAGCATACCGCTCCGACCCATTTGTTCGCCCATTGACGCTCTGTCTTACAACTTATGCAAATATGTAGTCCAAATCCTCAAAAATTTAAATACATCGTTCAAATATAATGTCAAAGTTTCGTCCGAATTCAAAGATAAGATTAAAGGCACATATATTTATGATGATGAAAGTGTAGTGCCGTTTGATGTGGTCTCCTTGTTCCCTAGCATCCCTGTGGATGTAGCCATTGAAATCATATCTTCAAGATTGAATGACATAAAAGAACACACATCACTGACAAAGGCACTATTTCTTAACATGGTTAAATTCTGCATCAAGGATAACCATTACTTCAAATACAACAACAAAATTTACGAGCAACGTACAGGAATGCAACCTCATCGGGTAGATATTATGCACATTTTGCTTTGTTGCATTTTGTCTTGTTATTCTTAAAAATTCTCTGTGTATGATTGTTGTTGTGTAATTTTGTTTACTTATACGGTTCCTTAAAATTTGGTTATACTTGCGGTATTCTAATTGTTTACTTCCTATTATTTTGTTAGAACACCTGATTAGTCGATCAGGCATTTCCACGCAAGTAAGTCGATCTAGTGTTATAAATGTATGTACGTATGTGATATAATTAATATATTTCTGTTTATTATCTTTTCGGGTTGTGTTTTTAAAAAAAGTCTTCAAAATGACTTCAGATTGAAGTCGAAATATCGACCAAATAAATGTGTGTATATTAACATAGTGATTTATTCAAAGCAAGGCCTCGAGCTCACAAAACCCTACTTTTTTTAAATAAACAAGGCCAACAAAAATCAAAAATTATACACAAATATAAGCATTACGATGCTATAAGATAATCGGTGCGAGAATACTCGAAATTTCAAATCATTCGAAGCGAATAGAGTCGGTTTTCGATTCGAAATTTTATCCGAAAGTTCGAATTATTCGAATAGTTCGAGTTATTTGAAAACTTTGAGTTGTTCGAATCGAGTCTAAGGAATCGATTTTAGCCGAATCAAATGGGAGTAGATTTAGTTGTCTGAATTCAAATTTGCTTTCCAAGGCTTGATATAACTACTTGGAACTCGGTGTATGGTAAAGGCTATTTCATAATAATTGCGATTGATTTTTAGTTTACTATAATTTTTTTTTACCTTTGTCGCTCTAATAGGTTGAGTTGCAAATAAAACTCGTTTACTCCAACTTTTGATTCGACATGGCTTTTTGAAGTGAAGTTATAAATAAATACGTTTCGCGATAACCTCCAAAGAGATTGTAGGCCGAGCTTCTTTTCCAATTTGCGTTGTTCTTATATTTTACGCTGACTACGAACGGCACCTGCAAGGCAGATGAATTTTCACTGAGAAGCTTTCCATGGTACATTCGTAGTGTTTGCCAAAGCCCTGCCGATTGGCGATCGCGCTTATAAAAACTCTTATCTAATTGAAAAAATAGTTTTTAAATTTTTGATGTTGCCTTTCTTGGGAGTTGAAACCAGGATCTTCGGTGTGATAGGCGGAGCACGTTACCACCACACCACGGTGGCCGTCCAGTTATAGGCAGTTATAAAGAGTGGAAAATTACGTCAATAAATATGTGGTAAATTTGTCAAATAGGCGTTTCGTAATTTCTTCCTCACTGTGCAAATTTTTTTACTTACTTTGTAGGTAGTAAGTCGCTTTCATGGTTTTCCGCGAATTTTAGTAAAAAATTGAGGAATATTTTAATGAGTTTTTGAGCAACAAGGTGCAGCAATTAAGTTGGGGAATTCTTCAATAAAAGACAAGGAAATAAAGTTTAAGAAACAATTTTATTATCGACCTTCACAATAGTCTCCCGCTCCCACCCTTGGCAGTCCTCCGAAGTTAGCCCGAATAGCGCCACGGTTACAAATTCTAGGAAAATAGGTAAAATTACATGGAGCAATGTAGGGGCTAAAAGGTGGCTGAGGCAAAGTTAGGTCGCCTTTTGTTACCAAAACTCTTGCCCAACAAACTAGGAATGGTTCGGTGAGTTGTCGTAATGCAATGTCGCACTCCAAAAATACGTTCCCGCAGCTTTTTCCGAACGACAACATTAAATATTCTTTGTCTAGCTAGCGGGAACGTATTCATTATGAATGATGCCGTGGATATAAAAAAAAACAAAAAAATACAATCAACTTTGCCTACATAATTGCCTTTGACATCCAAGCTTTCGCTTGCCTCTCCCAACTCTTTTCAAAGACTGTTGACTTCGCATTTCAGGATCATAACTCAAATATCCAAGTCTCATCTCCACTACTTGATCTTGGAAAATTGATTTCCACATTTGTACTTATTCATTGGCGGTGAGGCACCTTCTTTGCGCAAATCTTTCGCATATAAAATCATATAAGATCTTTCTCGTATAAAATCTTGTGAACCATTTCCTTATTGACCTTTACAATTTAGGCAAAGAACGGATCAACATGTTCAGACGTGATAAATATGCTCAAACGATCAACATTCGGTTCAGTATGAAAGGTGACGGAAACTCCTTTTAGTGGATCGTCTCCTACTGATTCAAGCTCTTCCTTGATCCAATTCGCCTATTCAAACACACGCGTTTTTGATATGAAGTCATCGCCTAAACTACCAGTTGAATCCCAACACGTTGCCTGCTATTTACATCACACATTTTTACTACTCCAATGAAAAAATTACCTGCAAAATACACCCATAAAACACAAACCAAACGTGCCATTTTCTTCTACTTTGAACTCTAACTAAAAGGAAGATCTGACTTTTTGGGCATATGATGAATTAAAAAGAGTTGTCACTTTTTAAATTACAACCACTTAGTTGTTGCGCCTCTTATACCTCAGAACCCGTTTTGAATGCAACATGGGGTTTAAAATGTTCTGAGTTTAAGGAAACTTTCTGGTAAACAAAAGGCTTGAAACTTCGAAAATAGAGAACAAAAACTGTTATATTATGGGTTATGGTTCGAGGGTTATTTAGAAAAATTAACGTCTCATTAAGCTTGAACCCCAAAGTAAGTTTCAAAGCATGGTTTTATGAAAGGAGAAAAAATTACCGCTAGGCGCCGCACTGGTCGAGACAACAAAAAAATTTATATGAGTTTCTGAATCCTGTGATCAATTTTAATTAAATTCTTCATGAGCTAGGGACCTTGTACTTAAAATGTTACATGTAGGATGAGAAAGTGCAGGTAATGCATTGACGAGAGAAAAAAACTGCCCGTGACGAGATATTTAGAAATTTATATCAAAATGGGGATTTCGGGATACAGTTTTATTTATTCCGAGATGAACCGCAAATAACGCTCAAATGGCAAAGAAATGGCGCCGTGAGAGCTACGAAATATTCCCCAAAATCATCACCAAATGACTACATATTGGATACAGATGTTCCATCAAAAACCTCAAAATACTCCCCAAAATCAAACCAAAATTACCCTAAACTGATCCAAAATGAATCTCAAATAATTCCAAAATTACCACGGAAGGGTCATGAAATCAGCTCGAAATTACCGCAAACCCACGAAAGTCAAAACTACCAAGAAAGGAACACGAAAAGGCTACAATATAATCCCCAAAAAGACGCCAGAAGAAATTAAAAATGACCCACAATAAATCCCGAAATTCTGCCGAATTATCATCCGATATGAACCGGCGATGACTACGAAATATGTAGCTACGAAGGCCATTGCTATGTGGTTCCAAAATGACCATGCAACAACTTCGAAAAAAAAAACTCTTAATGAATTCCGAAATAGCCTTTAAATGGCCTCAAAATGACCCCGAAGGACCATGAAACTACACATGCCTATATAACTCCAAAAATACTTCGAAAGGCGTCTCATACCATTTCGAAATAGCCACGAAATAGACCCATTACGGAAGCAATCTCAAAAGGATTCCGAAATGACTAGTGCTGTGGAGTAGCAAAAGTAAACATTGAAGAGACCCTCAATTCAGCTTTCTACGCATTCATGAAAACGGTCTTTAATTGTTAAGGTACAGGCAAAAACTTTAAATACAGACATTGAACTGATTATTATTATTATTAATACGTCTGGAAGCACTGCGAACACTGTGCAGATCTATTGTGCAAGACCGTTCAGCCTAATTTTGTATCTGGAGGCTCTTGATGTATCTAAGTACCTCTTCAGGCTTTTTACTCCATATCACATAGGGATTAAGAGCCCCACCACCTAGATGGGATAGTCTCTGCCTAGCTAGAGCGAGGCATTCGCAGAGAATGTGAACCGGCGTTTCATCATCCAGCTCACAGAAACAACAAATTTGGGTCTCAGATAGATTTAATTTACTTAGGTGATATCGTAGACCGAAGTGTCCCGTGTAGTACCCAGTAAGAGTTCTTAGTTCTTCCCTGATTAGGTTGATGAGTTTGGCTGATACTTTCGTTGCCGGAAGTATAAACAGTTTGGCCTGCCTTTGCCATGATTGACCAGTAACGTCTGAATTGTTTAGTTTGCCAGTTACTTATAGTTTCCCTGGTGTGTACTCTTGTGAGTCCACAAAAGGCTGTATACTATAGAATGCTGCTGTAGCGCCCCGCTTTGCTAGGTAATCTGCATGTTCATTTCCTTCATGTCCCTGATGTCCGGGAACCCATCCCAACAAAACCTTTTTTTTTGGCTCCCAGGGCATTAAGGATTTCAGTGCATTCATCTACCAGCTTAGATGTTACTATGTAGGATTGAAAGGCACGCAATGCCGCCTGGCTGTCCGACATAATGTAGATGCTCTTCGATGTTGAGCCTCTCCGTAGACATTCTCTACCACAGACCACTATTGCGTCAATTTCTGCCTGAAATTTGGTGGGGTAACATCCTATTGGTATCGATTTTTTGAAGTTTGGCCCATAGATGCCAGCTCCCGTTATCCCGTCATCGAATTTCGATCCATCCGTTTACCAGACCTCTGAGTCAGGGTCGTTATAAGGATTCCCTATTTCCCAGTGGGTTCTGTCCATAATGGGCACTTCAAATTTCCGTGAAATTCTGAGCTTAGGGGACATTACATTGAACGCCTTTTAACAAATGGTGTTTTATACTTCACGACTAACAAGTTCTCTATCATATCCAATCGATATAAGCTCTGAAACCCTGAGCACGTCCAGATTGAGACGAGATTATAAATGAGGTGATCGAAAGAAAAAATCTTCTTAAAATATTTAGACTTTTTAATAATACCAAAGGCGGCCGCCATGGTGGGGTGATAGGGTGCCCCATCTACCTCACCGAAGATCCTGGTTCGATTCCCGGGGAAAGCAATATTAAAAATTTAGAAACAAATTTGTTCAACTAGATAATAGTCTTTATAAGGGGGTCACCCCCCGACAGGGATTATGCAAACACTGCGAGTTTATTCCACGAAAAGCTGCTAAGTGAAAATTCATCTGTATTGTAGGCCCAGTCCTGCCAATTTTGGATAAAAATGTAAAGGAGCACAATACATATTGGAAACGAAGCTCGAGCTAAAATATCTTCGGAGGCTATCGCGACTTGCATTTATTTTATTCATTTAAAGATGAGTTTCGAAAGGGATTTAATAATGAACTGGATGATCCGTAGAAAACATCCTGAGGTTTTGTAAATAGTTTATATGTGAGTCGTACAAAGGAATAAGAAGTTTCCTTTTAAATCAGTTTTAATTTAAAATAAATAACAAAAGCCTTTTGACAAAAACCACTGCACTAACTTTCATCCAACCGTCTATTCAAAGTGACATCCATTTAAGCTACGTTAAAATTGTTAATCGCTTACTTGCGGACAAAGTTAATTGCATGCAAAAATATTTGCACTCACGCATACATTTATAGTAAAACACATTTACATCTTTGTAGGCATAAATGCGTATGTGTGTGCATGTGCGTAGACTTGTTTGTTGACTTCTAAAGCTGTGGTTTACCGTTGAGGTCTGCAAGGTGTCAGCGGAGGGAATCGGTCTAGCGGTAAACAGCATCTGTTAGGCTGTACAACCAACTTCGACTGGCAGGCCATCCGGCTGCCCTACACACCGACCGAAAACGACTTTGTGATTAACTGTATCGACGCAGCTGTCAGCTTGTGTGCGGTTGAATTTAATTGAGTGTGAAAAGGATTTAATTTGAACAAATACAAGCACAATGTGACAAAAAAGCTGAACAACAATTATGTAATGAAAACAAATAAATAGCACAAACAATACAATAAAAAATAACAAAGAATTTATATTGAAATGTTAAATGTACGTAATGCACTTTATGTGTATGAACGAAAATAATGATTTTAATATTTTAAGAATTTCAATAATCGAAATAACTCATTAATTAAATCGCAAAGAAATTTATGAATTGAAACAATTACGTGCATGAGTGCCATTTGAATGCAATTTTTTATTTCGCTTAGCATTATTGAATGTTTGTTATGGCGCCACAATGTTAATGTTCATTAGGTGGCATCGCCTAAGGCTGGCGTAGCGCTCGGCCAATACAGAGTTGAGCGTTCCCATTTTTCTGTAGAATTGAAAAAATCATAAATTATTGGTGTTATTTGAATTAGAAACACACAAACACCATCAAAAAGGGCTATAACTAGTCAGGATGGCGATAAGATGAGTGGCTGCTGCTTTAGTTACACGTAATGATGAATTCGTTGGACAGGGCCAAAAGCTATCAGTAGAATCGGTGAACGGTTGCTCGGTAATTAGGTGAATGGGCGACTGAGGCCAAATAGATCGATAACAAGTAAGGAAGGCTAAGTTCATGTGTAACCGAACATTACATACTCAGCTGCGAGCTTTGGAGACAAAATAAGGGAAAATCACCATGTAGGAAAATGAACCGAGGGAAACCGTGGAATGTGTTTGTATGACATGGGTACCAATTGGAAGGTGTTAACAATTATTTAAAACGTAGTGTGCCTTAGTTCTATAGGCGGCCGCCTTTTCGAGATATCGCCATAAAGGTGGACCAGGGGTGACTCTAGAATGCGTTTGTACAATATGGGTATCAAACGAAAGGTGTTAATGAGTATTTTAAAAGGGAGTGGGCCTTAGTTCTATAAGTGGAAGCCGTTTCGAAATATCGCCATAAAGGTGGACCAGGGATGACTCTAGAATATGTTTGTACGATATGGGTATCAAATGAAAGGTGTTAATGAGTATTTTAAAAGGGGGAGGGGCTTAGTTCTATAGGTGGACGCCTTTTCGAGATAGCGCCATAGAGGTGGACCATGGCTGACTCTAGAATGTGTTTGTACGATATGGGTATCAAATTTAAGGTATTAATGAGGGTTTTAAAAGCGAGTGGGCCTTCGTTCTATAGGTGGATGCTTTTTCGAGATATCGCCATAAAGGTGGACCAGGGATGACTCTAGAATATGTTTGTACGATATGGGTATCAAATGAAAGGTGTTAATGAGTATTTTAAAAGGGGGAGGGGCTTAGTTCTATAGGTGGACGCCTTTTCGAGATAGCGCCATAGAGGTGAACCAGGGCTGACTCTAGAATGTGTTTGTACGATATGGGTATCAAATTAAAGGTATTAATGAAGATTTTAAAAGGGAGTGATGGTAATTGTATATGTGAAGGCGTTTTCCAGATATCGACCAAAATGTGTACCAGGGTGACCCAGAACATCATCTGTTGGATACCGCTAAATTATTTATATATGTAATACCTGCCAAAATTTCAAGGATTTTTTATTTCGCCCTGTAGAACTTTTTTCATTTTCTTCTACTTAATAGGGTAGGTGTCACAACCATTTTACAAAGTTTTTTCTAAAGTTATATTTCGCGTCAATAAACCAATCCAACTACCATGTTTCATCCCTTTTTTGGTATTTGGTATAGAATTATGTCTTTTTTTTCATTTTTCGTAATTTTCGATATCGAAAAAGTGGCCGTGGTCATAGTCGGATTTCGTTCGTTTTTCATACCAAGATAAAGTGAGTTCAAGTAAGCACGTGAACTAAGTTCATTAAAGATATGCCGATTTTTGCTCAAGTTATCGTGTTAACGGCCATGCGGAAGGACAGACGGACGACTGTGTATAAAAACTGGGCGTGGCATCAACCGATTTCGCCCATTTTCACAGAAAACAGTTAAAGTCTTAAAATCTATGCCCCTACCAAATTTCAAAAGGATTGGTAAATTTTTGTTCGACTTATGGCATTAAAAGTGTTCTAGACAAATTAAATGAAAAAGGGTGGAGCCACGCCCATTTTGAAATTTTCTATTATTTTTGTATTTTGTTGCACCATATCATTACTGGAGTTGAATGTTGACATTATTTACTTATATACTGTAAAGATATTAAATTGTTTGTTAAAATTTTACTTAAAAAAAAACTTTTTTAAAAGTGGGCGTGGTCCTACTCCGATTTTGCTATTTTTTTTAAGCGTACATATAGTAATAGGAGTAACGTTCCTGCCAAATTTCATCATGATATCTTCAACGATTGCCAAATTACAGCTTGCAAAACTTTTAAATTACCTTCTTTTGAAAGTGGGTGGTGCCACGGCTATTGTCCAAAATTTTACTAATTTTCTATTCTACGTCATAAGTTCAACCCGCCTACTAAGTTTCATCACTTTATCTGTCTTTGGTAATGAATTATCGCACTTTTTCGGTTTTTCGAAATTTTCCATATCGAAAAAGTGGGCGCGGTTATAGTCCGATATCGTTCATTTTAAATAGCGATCTGAGATGAGAGCTCAGGAACCCACATACCAAATTTCATCAAGATAGGTCAAAATTTACTCAAGTTATCGTGTTAACGGACGGACATGGCTCAATCAAATTTTTTTTCGATCCTGATGATTTTGATATATGCAAGTCTATATCTATCTCGATTCCTTTATACCTGTACAACCAACCGTTATCCAATCAAACTTAACGTACTCTGTGAGCTCTGCTCAACTGATTATAAAAAGGAGTGGGCCTTAGTTCTATAGGTGGTCGCCTTTTCGAGATATCGACATAAGGGTAGACTAGGGGTGACTCTAGAATGCGTTTGTACGATACGGGTATCAAATTAAAGGTACTAATGAGGGCTTTAAAATGGAGTGGCCCTTAGTTTTATATGTGAAGGGGTTTTCGAAATATCTACCAAATGTGGACCAGGGAGATCCAGAATATCATCTGTCGGGTACTGATTTATATATAATACCACGATACCATTCCTGCCAAGATTCCAAGGGCTTTTGATTTCGCCCTGCAGAACGTTTTCATTTTCTTCTACTTAATATGGTAGGTGTCACACCCATTTTACAAAGTTTTTTCCAAAGTGTATGTTTTGCGTCAATAAAACAATCCAATTACCATGTTTCATCCCTTTTTTCGTATTTGGTATTTAATTATGGCATTTTTTTAATTTTTCGTAATTTTAGATATCGGAAAAGTGGGCGTGGTCATAGTCGGATTTCAGCCATTTTTTGCACCAAGATAAAGTGAGTTCAGGTAAGTACGTGAACTGAGTTTAGTAAAGATATATCGATTTTTGCTCAAGTTATCGTGTTAACGGCCGAGCGGAAGGACAGACGGTCAACTGTGTATAAAAACTGGGCGTGGCTTCAACCGATTTCACAGAAATAAGTTATCGTCATAGAATCTATGCCCCTACCAAATTTCACATAGATTGGTAAATTTTTGTTCCACTTATGGCATTAAGAGTATTCTACACAAATTATATTATTTTATTTTTGTATTTTGTTGCACCATATCATTACTGGAGTTGAATGTTTACATAACTTACTTATATGCTGTAAAGATATTAAATTTTTTGTTAAAATTTGACTTAAAAAAAAATTTTTTTAAAAAGTGGTAATGTTCGTAATCCGATTTTGCTAATTTTTATTTAGCACACATATAGTAACAGGAGTAACGTTCGCGCCAAATTTCATCCTGATATCTTCAACGACTGCCAAATAACAGCTTGCAAACTTTTGAAATTACCTTCTTTTAAAAGTGGGCGGTGCCACGCCCATTGTCCAAAATTTTACTAATTTTCTATTCTGCGTCATAAGTTCAACCCACCTACCAAGTTTCATTTAGCACTTTTTCTGTTTTTCGAAATTTTCGATATCGCAAAAGTGGGCGTGGTTATTATCCGATTTCGTTCGTTTTAAATAGCGATCTGAGATGAGTGCCCAGGAACCTATATACCAAATTTCATCAAGATACCTCATACTTTATTCAAGTTATCGTGTTTAGGGGGGGGGGGGGGGGGACGGACGGACGGACATGGCTAAATGAATTTCTTTTTTCGCCCAGATCATTATGATATATGGAAGCCTATATCTCGATTAGTTTATGCCGTTTCGGATTACCGTTATGCGAACAAAATTAATATACTCTGTGAGCTTTTCTCATCTGAGTATAAAAATGGATGAGTTGTGAGTAGGTTGTCTAAGGTAGAAGAAACGATAAAACGTGAATCGGAGAAGGTGCGCCACAATCTTGAGTACACCCAAAATTGTTGGTAAGCGAAGGAATCAAGAGGAGTGAAATTAAAAAGTTTCTGTGCAGGGTCGCTTCTTGTCAATGTTTTATTAAACACTTCGAGTTTATTTCTGCAATGAAAAGCTACCTAACAAAAATTCGTCTGCTTGCAGATACCCTTTGGAGTCAGCATAAAACCTTGAAAAGTTGAAGGCCTCGCAGGTTTGAATTGATCTCTTCTCCAACCCTTCCGTTTAACTTTGCATCGTCTGTGTAAATAGAATATTTATTGTAAACCATGCTCAAACTCTCAAAATGGAATGCTGAACATTTAGTGCTTTACAAGGCAAGAGTCAACTATGCTTCTTTAGTTTGGTGACCGAGTACCACGAAAATAACAGCAATAACAAAGTCAAGCAAACTGCGTCTTTAAATTTTTATTTACATAACGGGTGCGGTTTGAACGTCCCCTGCTAATGCTTTATGTGCCTTAGTAGAGATGTCTCCTTTCCCTCTTCTAATAGAGAAAGGGTCAAACCTTGCCGCACTAGCAGAATAACAAAAAAAAAAATAAAAAAATAAAAAAAAAAAAAAATAAAAATAGAAAAACGGAAGCTGTTATCTATGGGAAGATCTCCAAGAAAAATACCAATTCGATACTACCCCACTATTTTGCAGGAGAATGTCTACGTATAGACTTATCCTCGTGAAGTATTCTTGTAATGTCAGTCGGCCAGGTAGCCTTGCGCATGCCTTGCAATCTTACACTTCTTGTCTAGTGAGGGGATGCATTGGACTCCTAAATGATCTGGGAGACAAAAATGAGATTTTGTTACTATATCCTTCCAGTCATTAGGGACGTGAATGACCAAAATATCATCCAAACTCATTAAGCCAAGGAGAGAGGGCCTACAAACTCTCACTGGGCTCTATACGGGACACTCTAGTCTACGATATAACCACACTCAGAGAAAAACACCGTTCTAAAATTCAGCACCACCGGACTCAATTCAAGCTTTTCATGTTCTTACCTTTTTGTTCTTGAAACGAACGACCTGTTCTCGAAACAACAACCTTGCTCTTGAACGGACAACCATTTTCTTGAAAAGAGAACGGCTGGTCTTAAAATATGAACAAATGTTATATTAATGAGAACGAAAGTTCTTAAATTAAGTACAATGTTCTTAATTTAGGTTCAAGAAAAAAGAAACGGTACAATTCGTGTGCACTACAATGTTAAATACAACATTTGGCATAAGCTGCCAAGCAGTTGTAGTGGCTCAGCGGTTATGATGTGGCGGTTGCGATCCAGTGGCGCGAGTTCGATCACCGTCAAACAGTGAATTTTTTTAAAACAAGTTTTTATGTTCTATTTTTTTTAACTCTTATTTTTCGTTCAGTTCCATTCACATAAATAAAATAAATGTAAGGCGCGATAACCTCCGAAGAGATCTAAGGCCGAGCTTCTCTTCCAATTTGCGTCGTGCTCCTCTTCATTTTTCCCTACAAATTGGCCGGACGGGACCTACATGTTTTTATGCCGACTCCGAACGGCATCTGCAAGGCAGATGAGTTTTCACTGAGAGCTTTTCATGGCAGAAATACAATCGGAGCGCTTGCCAGACACTGCCGAGGGGCGACCGCGCTTAAAAAAATTTTCTTCTAATTGAAAAATCTTATTTCTAATATTTTGATGTTGCTTTGCCCGGGAGTTGAACCCAGGGCATACGGTGTGATAGGCGGAGCACGCTACCATTACACCACGGTGGCCGCACATTCCATTCACATATGCACAGGTAATTCTCAAATTTGTTATGAAATGTTTTAAGTATATATGCAGATTACGTCTTCAAATAAGGATAATTTCTCAATAAGAGACATGTATGAAAAAATGCATATTATGCATTTCTTCTTAAACTTTTGAACTTTGATAAACATATTTTTGTTATAGATATTATTTATTTATGACAACAAAATTATTATTAATAAAAAATAAAAGGGCACCTATTGAAAATAATACTTTCCCCTCCCACCAAAAAGCAAGCACGAGCCGTTCTTGAATTAAGAGCGAAAAAAGTTAAATCGACCCCAAATCGTTCTCGAAGCGTGAGAACGAAAAAATCATAAATCAAGCCCAAGTAGTGCTTGAAATGATCACAGAAGTTTCACACATCAATACCAAAGCGGTCATAAAATACGAACGGTGTGCTTGGAAAAACTGTTCTTAAAACAAGCCCATCGGTCACGTGTTAAGAAAAAGCGTACTTAACAGAATTTTTTCGACGAATGTTCTTAAATTAGAATTTGTTTCGTTCATTTCAGAACTATCTTTTCCCTGAGTGCATAGTAAATAGAATCTGCCAACATACAAATCTGTCGCTGTTGTGATGTGGAGTATGAAATGCCGATTCACAGAGGCCCCCGTGATATGGAGTAAGAAGCCTCAGAAGTTAATTCAAAATATTAAAAGCCTCTACGTCCTATAAAAGGCTGAAAGATGAAGCACATGAAATCTGAAGAAAGGTTGCAGAGCATCGAAGCCTAATACAAACTAATAATAATAATATGGAAATTGGATAAGCTTCAGGGTATATGGGTAGGGGATTTCAGTACCCTTCCTTTCCAAATTAAAACCCACGACACTTCCTTCACCAAATATAATATAAATTTATTTAAAACACTATATATGTAACTAAATGTCCACGATTGATTTTAACTTATTTGTATGTTTAGATTTAATAACTTTTACATCACTCAACTCTCACAATTGTTAGCATTAAAATATTTTGCGAATAGTGGCGGATAAATCGACGGTCATTAGCGAACTAAAATTAGCTTCTGTTTCCTGGATCGCTTGGAGCCAGGAAACTGTTGCATGTATATATGTGTATATGTATATGTATGTAAATATTAATATTTGAAACAGTAAATAAAATTCGTTCTTTACAGGGTGGATCATTAAGGTGAGTATTTTACAAATTTGAAGGGTATTTCATTAGACAAGTATTTTACATAAGTTTAATTGGTTCAATCAAAGGTAAATATTTTAGCAAAGGGTGAGTATTTTAGCAAAGGGGAAGTACCTTAAGCAGGGTTATATTTCACTATCTCATGTTAAATTCATTTTCTATTCTATTAATATAAAATATAGAAAATTAAAATAAAATAAAATAAAATAAATGAAAACAAAATAAAAATAAAATCAAATCCCACTCCCGGCAGAAAAGGCTTTGAAGAGATTTACAAGGTATAATCGAAATAGCTGTCGCCTTGTCCGTCTTGATGTTACGTTGTTTAAATTTTTCCCAAATTATTAAAAAAATAAAATAGATTAAAAAAAAAATAAAAAAAAAAAAATTAAATATAATAAAAAAAAATTAAACACAAAATAGAATAATTTCATATGTTGAACTTTAGCTGGCTCGAGGTCAATAAAACTACGTTGAATAAAACCACAGGTTTTTTAACTAATTTATTCCAATATATTTCGGTTATTCCGCTATAACCGTTCTCAAGGATCTGTGTATAAATGTGATATAAACAATTTTCTTATTACCAAAAACAGTCAAAACATAAACAATATTTGTATATATGTACATACATTTCTTTTCACGTCTTTATAACTTGACGCGGAGCTTAACACTGTCTATTTGATCGTTAGTAAATGACGAAACAAGTGAGCAACGCCATCGGTATCCGTTTTGTAGTTTAGCCGAATGTCTGGTGGAGTGTTAATTATATGTAACATTTCTAGTGTAAATCGTTTGTTGTAGTGTTGTTCTTGTTGTAATATTGTTACTTTTTCGAAGTTGGGGGAGTGGCCGCTACTTGCACAGTGTGCCATAAGTGCAGTTTTTTGTGTATTTGAATGATGGCACTGTTTAACGTCGCATTTGTGTTGTGCTAGTCTGGTTTTTAACTTTGATTTCGTTGTGCCAATATACATACTTTTGCAAGGTTCTTGGTTATTGCCGTTACATGGAATTTTATAAATTACATTACTTTTTTCTAATTGAGGTATTTTTGACTTAGTTTTGTTGAACATGGTTTTCAGAGTGTTGGTTGGCTTATGGGCTATTCTTACTTTTTCTTTATCATAACAATCTGACTTCGCTAGTCGTTCTGATAAATGAGGTACATAAGTGACGGATTTGATCATTTATCAGAACGACTAGCGAAGTCAGATTGTTATGATAAAGAAAAAGTAAGAATAGCCCATAAGCCAACCAACACTCTGAAAACCATGTTCAACAAAACTAAGTCAAAAATACCTCAATTAGAAAAAAGTAATGTAATTTATAAAATTCCATGTAACGGCAATAACCAAGAACCTTGCAAAAGTATGTATATTGGCACAACGAAATCAAAGTTAAAAACCAGACTAGCACAACACAAATGCGACGTTAAACAGTGCCATCATTCAAATACACAAAAAACTGCACTTATGGCACACTGTGCAAGTAGCGGCCACTCCCCCAACTTCGAAAAAGTAACAATATTACAACAAGAACAACACTACAACAAACGATTTACACTAGAAATGTTACATATAATTAACACTCCACCAGACATTCGGCTAAACTACAAAATGGATACCGATGGCGTTGCTCACTTGTTTCGTCATTTACTAACGATCAAATAGACAGTGTTAAGCTCCGCGTCAAGTTATAAAGACGTGAAAAGAAATGTATGTACATATATACAAATATTGTTTATGTTTTGACTGTTTTTGGTAATAAGAAAATTGTTTATATCACATTTATACACAGATCCTTCAGAACGGTTATAGCGGAATATCCGAAATATATTCGAATAAATTAGTTAAAAAACCTGTGGTTTTATTCAACGTAGTTTTATTGACCTCGAGCCAGCTAAAGTTCAACATATTTACATATAAAAAGGTCGCTAAAAACATTCAGTTTAGAATAATTTCAAATAATAGAAAATAGAATAAAACTAAAAAAGTAATAAAAAAAAACAAAATAAAGTAGAATAGAATTAAATAAAATGATTAAAACAAAAATAAAATAGAAGAAAAAAATAAAAAATACAGTAAAATAAAATAAAAAATAAAACAAAATAAAATAAAATATAATAAAATAAAACAAAACTAAATAAAATAATGAAGGCTTCGTAGAAACAAAAGACGCTTAACGAGCTTAAACAAAAACAATTATAATTAACAATCAAATTTATGAAATTTTCTTAGCTTCATTCCTAAGTTGAATATTCCTTTGTTAGCTTTCGAGGTGAACGGTACTAAATACCTGAACAGCATCCCTTTGAAGCGATATTGAAAAAAAAAAAAAAAAACATTTTAATGAGGTCGCACATAAATCAAATGAAGCAGTTATTTTCCTTAATCAAATTTGGGCGGATCCTCTGCAAACATGTCTTTTTTGAAGCTATCACATTTTCATACGTATTTACACTAATCTGTTTCCCACTAATTCGCATAAGTTTTAATCACGTTAACCTTCACACACAAAAAATTTATTTAGTAGAAAATTACCAAAAATCAATTTAATCAGTACATTGATTAATCGAAATTACAGCAATTTAAATTTATTTGCGTGTACTTTTGCCGCAAACTAATTTATCTGGTTCACTAATTTCATTAATTTAGTAGCATGCAATGAGTTCTACGAATATTTATGTATAATGTAAAGTTATTTAAAACAAGCAAGGAAATCTGAACTCAAGTGAAGCAAACCACAATATACCCATTTGCAATTTGTGTATTATAAAATTCCTGTAGGAAAATGGCACACAGTGATGTGAAGCGATAGTTACGCTCTAGAGGTTTAATGACTATCTCCAAATTGATACTTATCGGCTGCACATCGAGAAAGTTGGCAGCCACACTTGTACTAACAGCGCTTAAGTCTGACCTGTATTTATTTAAATTAATGAATCAAATGCAGTAACTATCGCAGATCCACCTGCGACTGAGCCAGATAAGAATGTGTTCTATAGGATTGCGAAGGGCGTAATTGCAGTTTCGTAGGAAATCACAATGTTAAAAGTGTCATTTGTAAGCGAGGTGACAGAATTGTAACAATTACTGTCGATTTATGCTATATTTCTGAGATATTCTGTTATTGTTGTTGTAACGATATAGATACTTCCGAAGGTTTTGGGAATTGTTATCGATGTTGCTGGTACCAGATTGACGGTGACAAGTACCATAAAGTTACACGCCCAATCATCTCGGGAAAGAGTTAACAAGACCGCATTGAATCTTCTAGGCTATCCCGCCACCGCCCCTAATTCCATGAGGATTCCTAGTTTGATTTTACTCATCTCAACACTTTCACGCACATTGCTCCTATTAAGCTACAGTGGAGGACTACTCCTATGCCTATATTCTGTATTCCCCTATACAGCATACTAACACCACACACTGCGCCTACGCTTACACTCTGTATTCCCGCATTTAGCATATCACTTCCATTGACTACGCTTGCGCTTACACTTACCTAAGGCTTACAATTTGGATTCACCTACACCATGAGCAAAGAAGTTGACAGATCAAAACATTCCGAACGCATCAATACAATAAGAAAACTCCTACGTGATTTGGAGTATTGCTATCGGCTTTTAAGTTTAGCTAAGTCAATGAGAGCAAAGCAACATCAAAATTTTAAAAATACAATTTTTCAATTAGAAGAAAATTTTTATAAGCGAGGTCGCCCCTCGGCAGTATTTGGCAAGCGCTCCGGGTGTATTTCAGCCATGAAAAGCTTTCAGTGAAAACTCATCTGCCTTGCAGATGGCGTTCTGAGTCGGCATAAAACATGTAGGTCCCGTCCGGCCAATTTGTAGGGAAAATCAAGAGGAGCACGACGCACATTGGAAGAGAAGCACGGCCTTAGATATCTTCGGAGGTTATCGCGCCTTATATTTGTTTTTTTAAGTCAATACGAGTATTAACTTATAGAGAGAGAGTCAACACTAGGCGCACTAAGATTTCCAAATATTTCGAAATTGAAGCCAGGAAACGTGATAGGGCAAATGAAAGTAATAAGAAAATTCATAGGAAATCCCACATTAAACTGCGTGACGTAATGTTCCCTAAGCTTAGAATCTGAAGGAACTTTGAAGTGTCCATTGTGGACAGGACCCACGGAGAAAGAGGAAATCCCTATAATGACACTGACTCAGAGGTCTGGTTCATGGATGGATCGCAATTCGATAACGGAAGAACGGGAGCTGGCATCTATGGGCCGAACTTCAAGAAATCGATACCAATGGGATCCTACTCCACCATATTTCAGGCAGAAATCCATGCAATAGGAGTCTTTAGTAGAAAATATCTACGAAGGGGGTCAACATCGAAGAGCATATACATTGCAGTCCTGCACAGTTACATCTAAGCTAGTGGATGACTGCACTGAAATCCTTGATGACCTGGAAGGTAATGAACATGCAGATGTGCTATAGCAGAAATTTATGGTCCAGATCACTTTTGTGGACTTGCAAAAGCACGCACCAAAGAAACTATAAATAACTTGGCAACTAAACAATACATCTGAACTGGACAAAGATAGGCTAAACTTTTTATACTTCCGGCAAAGAAAGTATCAGCCAAAACTAATAATCTAAGCAGGGAGGACCTAAGAAATCTCACTGGGTAACGGGTACTATACGGGACATTGTGGTGTACGATAGCACCGAAGTAAGTTAACCCGATACTCAAATTTGTCGTTTTTGTGAGCTAGAGGATGAAACGCCGGTCTCTGCGAATGCGTCGCTTTTGCTAGGCAGAGACTCTCCCACCTAGGTGGTGTGATTCTCAGTCCCTATATGGTATGGAGTTAAAAGCCTGAAAAGGTGCTTAGATACATCAAAAACCTACAAAATTAGGTTGAAAAGTCATGCACAATAGATCTGCACAAAGGACGCAGTGCTTCCAGGCCTAGTAGTAATAACTTATTAAAGCAATTTTTGAAAGTGGTACGTGGATTGAGATATTTTCATAAATCGTAATAACGAAAACAGAAAAAAACCAATAGGTGACACGCAGTTAAGATAACTATGCATAGATTTTAGAATAAATATGATTTTGCTCATTGAAAGGGATGATTGTTCCGTAAGGAGATGCTACTTATAAGTCGACTACAAGATTCCCCCTTGTCTAAATCTCCCTATATACACCGATCCTTGCCACATAAAGAAGAACCTTGCTTCAAAATGTTGCGTTGTAATGGGGCTCTAAGCCATGTTATAAGCTCCAGGTCTCAAAGTGGTCTGTGAATGTCCCTGTATTTTTCACAAATTTGACGCCATTTGCCGTTTTGTCCGCGAAAGGATTTAGACTTTACTCTTTCCCTAATGTATCATTATTACCAAGTTTTGGAGTAGACTCCAACTTTCAGTAATCCAGTTTCATTAGTAGTTTATCAAAAGCGACCCGTTTTGCCTTTCAGAAATGTAATACCAAATTAGTACAAATGGTTATACAATATTGTGACGAATACTAGCAACACCAAGGGATACTATCATCTCTAAGCCGATACTGATCAGTGATTTGTATGCACATAACCAAACTAATCATTATGTCTACACATATGTCCATACAAGCAGCGGAGATTAACGCACAAACACATGCATATATCTGAGGTACTCCCAAAAGTAGGCAATTATTTGTGCAAGTATCACTCACATATACACGCGCATATGAGAAGCTATGCACGTGCATCTGTAGTTATAATTTTATAGATGGTAACTAAGTAAATTCTAGATACGCCTAGAAGTATGGAACGAGGAAATCGAAGAGTATAAAAGAGCGCAATCTGAGCAATCATAGAGTCAGTTCGATTTAAGCACGCTATCTGTTGAGAAACAGAAGTGTTATTGTGAAGTACTTTATTGAATAGTGGAGTTATTTATTCAACAGTTTAGTGATTCGAATCGTCAGTAGAAGGTTGCAAATAAGCGGAATTGCACTAAATTCGTTAAAATATTTATAGCGTAATAGTCCTCACAATCGAATTAGGTGGCTTATTAATGCACACACATGCATACTCGTATAGATATTTGCTTAGTCAGTTTAACGACCTTTTCATACACACTGTATCATAGTATTTATAAATTCAACTGACCCAATTCGATTAAATGCAACTTAAGTGGCAATCATACATATTAGGCTGTCTCAAAAATATAACATGAATTATTTCGCATATTTCCTGTAGTTTCTCTGCATATCAAAACGGCCGCACTTTGTTTGACAAGTCATTGGGATTTCATTATATTCACCTGAAAATTCACTTCATCGAGAAGCATTAAAAGCAAAAAGTAAGTTTGGTTTGCATTACAATAGCAAATCTCAACTAGTTGTGGAGGGTAGGAGGGTATTTCGACATCGTCAATACCGCTAGAAATCCACGTATAGTCCTAATAACGATTGTAGAAGTGCTTAATGCAACATAGCTGCAGCCGTTGCAGCAACCATTTATCCGTGGTCTAAAGGTATTCCATTTTACCACCCAGGCCCTCCTTGGGATCGCTTAGAATAATTTAAGTTTGCCGTTCCATATTTATATTTTTTTGGAATCTTCTGTTGTTCCTGCGTCCCGATCCAACATTTTTACTCTGCCTACTCCCAGGAAATAAAACTTATGCTCTAAATGTCACCTTTCGTACCCGTCCTGCTATATGGTGCAGAAGCATGGACCATGACAACACCAGATGAAGTGGCTCTGGGAGTGTTCGAGAGAAAAATTCTTCGAGATATTTACGGATCTCTATGCTTTGGCGACGATTTAATAATAAGCTGTATGAGCCTTGCGCAGACATAAACTTAGTCCAGCGAATTAAAGTACAAAGGATAAGCTGACTAGGCCATGTTCTGCTAATGATAACGCTCCGGCTAAGAAAGTATTTTTATCGGAACCCTAATTTGAAAGCAGAGAAAGAGGGCGGCCTCCACTCCGCTGGAAGCACTAGCAGGGTATGATATGTGAAATCTACTCTCAGTACTATTATTCACCTCACAAATGCTTGAAGCTGACCGTGGTTTTTTTCTGTTAAATGTTTGCTTAAGATTATGATCCATACGGTAACCTGAACTGGGTGATACTCATAAGCAGCTTCCTTTTGCTTACATTGCTCATCCGATGATTGCCACCAACTAAATAGTTGCCTAACTCCTTTGATATTATATTTGCAGAGCGGGCTTATAAGCCAATTTTTTGGCGGTATTTATTATTTTTTTGGAGTATTAACTCCGTCTTTTCCACTGCCAGATGGAGTCTGTGACTCTTTGTGTGTATGATGACGTGATTGAGCTTTCTGTGCGCGTATTTCGCAATATAGTAAGTGAAAAATATCGTCTGCATATCCAAATAAACGTTGAGCAATTCAAAATTCCATGGTAAATGTTCTTTCATAGTTCCGGTACTAGAATTGATCCATGTGCTGCTTCGAGTGCAACTTCCATTGTCCAATAGCGCTTTGAAGTTTGGTTTATAAGGATGCGATCATTAAAATAGCGTTTGATGACACGCTGATGATAGCACGTGAATTCTAATTGCTGCTCTTAAGCAGTTGCTTCTTCTCGCACCTGGAAAGCGATTTTATTTCGCAAGGAGGACAACTCCCTAGAATTGGTATTACCCTGCTGTACTAATTTTACGCTTGTAAGAACATCTATAATTGCGCCTTATATGCATTTTCTAGGCCGGAAGCCATATTTAGTAGGTGATGTAAGTATTCTATAGAGTTTGCGGTGCCTTTCAAAAAGTTTTCTGGCTGTTTCGAGCATGCATAAAGACCGGAATGCGCTGACGGCATAATCGGGCCTTTTTTACCCCTGTTTAATAATACTAGCTGCTGCTTTCTCCAAATTTCTGTAGCCTCTTTGCGGAGGCTATGCCCTTCACTATTTTTATTTATTTCGAGGGCAAGTAAGTGAGCGTTTACTATGTTTTTTGTATTAAAGCTTTATCTTAACCTGTTGTCATCTTCTCGAAGCTTCTCTCTCTCGCCGATGGGCTAACCCGCAAAGATAATATTTTTCCTAATTGAAAAAAGTTATTTCTAAATTGCTCATATTGCTTTGTTCGGGAGTTAACACAGGATCTTCGGCGTGGTTGGCGGAGTACGCCAACACCACACAACGCAGGCTGCCTTATTGAAAGTAGTAGCGGTCTAAAGAGGCTTTTTCTACTCAGTCTACTCTGGTTCATTAGGAACTTTTACTGATCTTTTGACTCCTGTGTATACACGGATATTAACTAAAATACCATGCATGACTAATGAGTTTTCAAGTTAATGTACAATCAAAGAGATCTTTTTTTTATCCAAGCTGCTACCTTAGCTGCTTATATATTACACGTTAAGAAAATGGGAGACAGTTACGCAAAGCGATAGTATCGTACTACAAGTTGATAACTACTACAAGTTGCCATTATTTCAGAACCACCTACGACCGAACGAGCTAAGAATTCAAAAGGTCTGCAGAGGAGTGCTATTTCTTTTTCGTAGGACATGCTTGGTGCTGTGCTGCCCGGAGGAGACAGAATATGAAGTAACGTTCCTCATGTGATAATTCTACGCTTGTTCGGTATGCTGGAGATTGACAAGCTATGAAATGATGGACCATCATACAAGATTCTCGGGAAACCTGCTAAGGGTAAATTATCTATCAATCTGTTTCTTCATGAATACACTCAGTGAGTATTCAACAAACGCCACAACATATTACGAAGTTCGCACCCGCACCGATATACTAAAAAAAAAAATAATAATAATTCAAGGCACGATATACCTCCGAAGAGATTTAGGTCAAGCATCTCTTTCAATTTGGTTTCTTAAGTTTTTCCTACATACAAATCAGATGAGTTTTCACTGAAAAATCTTTCATGGAAAAAACACACGCAGTGTTTGCCAAATCACGACCAAGGGGCCCGCTTAAAAAAATGTTTTCTAGTAAGAAAAAATTTGGTGCTAAATTTTTGATGCCTCTTTGCCCGAAATTGAGCCCAGGATCTTCGGACTGGTAGGCGAAGCACGCTACCAAAGTACCACGTCGTATGCCGCCTAAATACCGCAAAGCTTTTTAAAAATCAATATCACGAACTTTTTTATAAAATATCATTAATACCTTATAGTTAGCTCCATCTGTGCTCAAATTGAATAAACAGTAAGCGTTCAATCCATCCGTGGGCTCTTCGACGAACCATTTTTCTCACTTTCCTGCATTGTCTTGCTGCTCTGAACGTTGTATTGTACCAACCTCTCAATTATATGGGTGGTATTATTTTTTTATTTTATTTTTTATTTATAAATTCCAAACACATAAACCATAAGTTTTATTTACAGTGTTTGGTGTTAAAGTAACATAATATTAAATGTGTTTATGTAAAAATTGTAGAGAGAAAAATATAAGATTTAAGATTTGAAAGGAGAGAAAAGTATTTCAACATGCTAAGCAAGATGACTCAATAGTTTCCTTTTGAAGTGCATTATGTTAGAAATGCTTTTGATCTCCAAAGGCAAAACATTCCAGAGACGTACTGTTATAACAAAAAATTGACGCTCAGAAATTCGTGAGCCAAATCTTGTGTGCAGTAGTTGAGATGATCGCACGGACCGTGCTATTGTAGCTCAATGGGGATTCAATAGCAAAATTGCCTCCCTTTGTATACGATTCTCTATACATCTCAATCCGTGCACCTAACGGAGGTTTTGATCCATTGTGTTGCATCGCGATCGATCTAGGAGCAGCGTTCTGCACTTCACGTCCCTAAGTTGGCCACCGTGGTGTGGTGCTAGCGTGCTCCGCCTACCACACCCTTGGTTCTGGTTCAACCACCGGGCTAGTAACATCAAACATTTAGAAAAATGGCCTTCCAATAGGAAAAAGGACACTCCGAGTGTACTTCTTCTATGAAAAGCTTCTTAGTCGAAGCTCGTCTGCCTTGAAAATGCCTTTCGTAGTCGGTGTAAAAACATGTAGGTCCCGCCCCTCCAATTTGTAAGAAAAATTAAAAAGCACGCGAGACAAATTGGAAGAGATGCCCATTATCTAAAAATCAATAGCAAGTTTTCCATTTTCGTGCAAAGTTTCCCTCAATGCATTGTCATTAATAACAAGCCCATAACTGTTTTACAGCTTATCGATAACTTTTTCGTTACAATTAGATAAGTTTATGAGAACAAATTTATTCATTTTCGATAACAAATCTATTAAAATGTGATGACAATCTGGTAACACTCCAATTAAAAATCGTTTAATTTTAATATCAATTCGAAGACTTTTCGATAAAATATCGATCAATTTTCTATTATGAATCGATATCGAATCAATAAAAGGTCGAAACCCCTAGTTATCGATGATATATTTGTAACACTTTGATAACAAACCCATAGTTCGTCGATAACACTCTCAGGCCCACTTCCTGAACGGAAAGTAATCTTTTTAACTGTTACTTAAAGCTTACATTCTGTATTCCCCCATCATCATATCAACAAACGAATAATTTACTAAATACCTTCATAGGCAATTTAAAAAGCAGAATCCACCAAATTTCCCGAAATTGCCCCTAATTGAATGATTTTAGATTATTGTCCACCGCAACAAGCCGAAGCAATTTTGAGTAGACCATTTTTTTTAACTTGACCCATGCGCCCTCTACCGAAATGTGCTTTCCAATGAATTGCATTGTCTTTGAGCTATGAACAGCATTATAATTCTAAAGTTCCTGGCTTACCGGTTAAGTCACTTCAAACTCGTCCCAAGATTCCAAATCTTCAAAACCTTTGCAATTATCTCGATTCGTGCGCCATCTAATAGAAATTGCGTATTGAGAGATTTTTTTTAATTTTGAAGCAAAATTTGCTGATTACCATAAAACTGATTCAAAATAAAGAAAGAAATTATATGTATGTTGGGTAGGTAACAGATATTTTGCAGGATCACCCTAATACACATATAGTATCTACTTATATATATACGGACACACACAAATTGAAAGGAAATATATTAGAAACGTAAATCAATCCTCGCTTCAATCTATGATGATTAACTATTTGGCTTGCAAAATGTAGTAGAAATGCTATAAATATTGAAGTAGTGACTAATAATCCCTATTGTAAGTAGTTGAAAGAATTTATGACGTCTATAACAATATGCTTGCTGCTGAATATACCTAATCTCGTTTTTCTAGTATTACAAATTCACATTATTATACATACTTACTAGTAAAGTGTACAAATATAAATTATTCAAATCAAACCGTACTTAGTTTGCACATACATATTAACTCAAATACAGTAAAACCTCTGTTCACCCCAAGAGAATAAATATTTATTAAATTTTTTTTATTATTTAGTAGACTACGTACTCAGAACCGTCTATTTAAAAGAGAATTTTTTAAATAGTTCTATTCTAGGAATTATGGAAGCCCGTGCTTCCGTTGAGGTCTTAGAGTCTCAATAGAATGGAAAGGGTGCGGCAAGGGCGCCAAAATGTTGCAAGATATAATATTGTACCGATTTATAGAAATCAAAGATTGTTCGTCAGGTTCTGTTATAGATCGAATCGCTGTACTGTCGAATAAATAACTCATATAGAATGTGTAGCAAAATGTTCGTTCTTGAAGACACTACTTTGGTAGTAGTACTGCACAATCAAATTATTCGCATATTTTACGTATAGCGTGTTAAAATCAATCTGAATGATTATTTCTCAGCTTGTGATGCTTTTAGCATATTTTTTCAAGGTTCTAGACTTTTCATTAACAGCCTTCCCGAACAACTGCTTATTTATTTATCATTTCTGCATCTGATATCCACGTTTGTCTTCTAGTTATATGCGTGTATATGTGTGAGTAATAACTTCTGCTTTTAGTTAATGATTACATGATGTGTGATTGTTTCTCTTACTTTTTTGCTCTTAGCTGTTGAATACATGTGTGTATGTGAAATAATCTCTGCGGTTAGGTTCGGTGTTTAAATATATGTGCAGCTGCTTGCTTTGATGTTGTTGCTCATTTATTTACTAGCAGCATGTTGATGTATCGAAATACTGCAAATGAAACTAAACTAACAGAATCAGGATGGTCTATGGTATACCGAACTGATACGCTAATAAAAAGATTTTAAAAACTGGCAGAAATACTGAAAAAAACTGCGCAGACTGCAGTCCTTTAAGCTTTTGTATTGACGAACAGATGTCCATTGAGTAAGTTACGAAACCAAACGTAAAGCTGAGAGGTGTTAAAAATCACATCAAATCAAATTTTCAGGTCATAAGCCGCTAGTGAGGTGGGTCCTCGGTAGGTTCTATTTTTTTTTTTTTTAAAGAGGGCGTATTTATTTTATTACCTACTTAGGTCAAGGCTCTAGAGATGGTTTTTCAGTTTGGTCAACCAATAATTTGCTGATAGCTATGTTGGCACATTCAGTTGCGATGTCCTTAACGCAACTTCAGGCAATCTGGAAGCCTTATTTTTATTTGAATAGAAATTATTAAATAAATTATAAAATTAAAAATTGCTTGAAATAAATGTTTCCATACATTTAAAGCAATACGGGCAATCCCCAGTTAACTCATAAGAAGCTAAACCTGTTGCTTTTCATTGGAGTATGGTTTGAAGGGGCGGGTACCAAGCCCAGCGTACAACCCCCAGAGCGGGGGTGAAAATATTACTTACACGTTTATATAGCGAGCCGCTTGACTTAAGACAGACGCCTGCTTGCAGCCGCACCTCGTGGTGGACAGACGCTGCTGATGAAAGATCCCCTGGCTAGCCCTTAAACCGATTATGTCAGAATGGCCTAGCCACATATCACCTCTTCGTCGATTTTAAAGCAGCACTCGACCGCACGCAAATGAACTGCCTATATACCGTTATGTCTGAATTTGGTTTCCCCGCAAAACTTATACGGCTGTGCAAAATGACGTTGAGCAACACCATCAGCTCAGTCAGAATTGGGAAGAACCTCTACGAGCCGTTCGAAACTAAACGAAGTTTCAGACAGGGTCACCCCCTATCGTGCGATTAAGGATGCGGTGGATGAAATGCTATCCAGTTCTACTACGGTTAGGGAATTTAACATCTACTCTAAAAGCCAAGCCGCTATCAAGGCCTTGAGTTCAACTACAGTGCGATCGAGGGTGGTCTGGGAGTGCTTGACCTCGCTTGCGATTGCATCGAATTATTTTACAATTATGATTATCTGGGTCCAGCTCCATAGTGATATCCCGGGTAACTTTCAAGCGGATCTCTTATCCCGCAACGGTACAGATACCGGATGAAGATGGCTGTAGAGATTTCGGGATTCCGCTGGCCACCTGTGGATTGCTCCTCCATAGCTGTGCCTCGAGTCAGCTCAGCAAACGTTGGGCGGTCCCCACATATTGCAGGGTAGCAAGATCTTTCTGGCCGAAAGTGGATGGCAGGAGGTCTGCTGAAATAATTGGGTTCACTAAGGCTCACGTATCAATGGTTATTTGCGTAACGACAGCGCACTGTCCCATGTGTATCCATGCCGTACGTCTCAATATACTGGAAACTCCATCCTGCTGCAGCTGTATGGAGGATGATGAGATGGAATCACCAAATCACTTTATGATTGATTGCCCAGCTTTTGCCAGAAATAGGCGAAATTATTTCAGTCGCGATTCACTTGGACCTCCCGAGGATTTATCCAAAGTTGCGATCGGTATCATTCGGAGCTTTATTGTTGCTACCCAATGAATCTCTAAGTACCTAGATCTAAGTCACCGTTATTTTTGGTGTATGTGGTATCACAACCGATCTTCGTGTTGTCCAAGTGAGCTATCCTTATTAGGGCAGCTACCACCTAACCTAACCTAAAACCTAACCCCCATCGTGCGCTTTTTTTAATTTGATGCCGAAAAAAATTATACTAGCTGCATAACTTAGCCGCTATGGAACAACATTCTATAAAAGCGTGCATTTATTGGAATATGTTGATGACAATGATATCATCGGCCTATACACCCGCGCCGTTTGTTCTGATTACTCCGAACTGGAAAAAGAGGCGGTAAAGATGGGTTTGATGGTGAATGAGGACAAAACAAATACCTGCTATCATCGAGCAAAGAGTCAGCGCGTATGTGCCTTGGCAACTACGCTACTGTTGGCAGCCATAATTTCGAAATAGTAAAAGACTTCATTTATTTGGGAACCAGCGTCAGCACTAGCAACAACATCAGCTCTGAAATCCAGCGAAGAATCACTCTTGCCAATAAATGATACTTTGGACTAAGTAGGCAATTGAAAAGTAAAGTCCTCTCTCGGCAAATGAAAATCGTACGCTACAAGTCACTTATCGTTCCCGTCTTGCTATATGGTGCAGATACATGGGCCATGACAACATCAGATGAAGCGACCCTGGGAGTGTTCGAGGGAAAGTTCTTCGAAAGATTTATGGACCTCTACGCATTGGCGGTGGCGAGTACCGAAGAAGGTTTAACGATGAGCTGTATGAGCCTTACGCAGACATCAACATGGTCCAGCGAATTAAAACACAGCGGCTGCTCTTGCTAGGCCATGTTATGCGAATGAAAAATGACGCTCCGGCCAAGAAAGTGTTTCTGTCGGAACCCACCTATTAAAGAAGAGGTAGAGGGCGGCCCCCATTCCGCTGGAAGGATCAGGTGGAAAACGATTTAAACTCCCTTGGTGTGATTAATTGGCGCCGATTGGCAGAGAGAAGGAGCGACTGGCGCGCCTTGTTGGACGGCCATAACCGTTTAAACGGTTAAGTGCCAGTTGAGTAAGTAAGTATAAGCGAAACTAGGCTATGTTAGGTACGTGGACGGCCAAGTCTATGAGGGTCTCACATAGACGGAATGAGTCCGTTATATTACTAGAAGTATGCTCAACGACCAACTGAAAAACCCTATCAAAAACCAGGAAAATTGTTGTAAAATAACTCCGTATTCTTAGGAAATGATAGAAGTTTTCTTGGTGTTATGTCGCTGGTTGCTTTTAGAACTGACAGCTGTATCACTCTTAAAAGCGGGTGTCATAGCTGTGCAAGCATAGGGTGCGAGCAAAAAACATGCTCGACCTTCTCCTCCTCCAACACACACTTTCTACATCTACTATCACACACCAAGCCAATTTAAAGCCATCTGACGCCAAAAGGCAGTAAATAAAAATAAATGTAAGGCGCGGAAACCTCCGAAGAGATCTAAGGCCGAGATTCTCTTCCAATTTGCGTTGTGCTGCCCTTGATTTTCCCTACAAATTGGCCGGTCCCAGATGTTTTATGCCAACTCCGAACGACATCTGCAAAGCAGATGAGTTTTCACTGAGACCTTTTCATTGCAGAAGTACACTCGGAGCGCTTGCCGAACACTGCCGAGGGGCGATCCCGCTTAGAAAAATTGTCTTCTAATTGAAAAACCTTATTTCTAAAATTTTGATGTTGTTTTGCCCGGGGTGTGAACCCAGAGCATACGGTGTGGTAGGCGAAGCACGCTACCATCACACCACGGCGGCCGCCAGCCCAGTTAAAATAACCGACTTGATTCTGCAGTTCCCTCTTTTTAAATTGTTTTATTTAGCCTGATTCTGTGTAGCGGCCGGCGGATCGGCCGACACGAATTTTGTAATTAAAATTTAAGTAACTTCCCGATAAGCTACAAGCTTCAAACTTGGAATATAGTTCAGAACTCGATTACAAGCCAATAATAAGAAAAAAAAAACACCGATATGTGTCGCATGGATCGAAAGATTTCAAAAAATCTTATTAGTAGCCCGATATGGCTTATATTGGGAACAAATATTACATACAGTCCGGTAGAAGTGACATCAAAATACTTTGGAGTTCGAGGACTTAGATTGTAGAAAGAGTCTTTGTAAAAATGAGTAATGCGTGAAATTTCTAAAAATGTGAGTCATAGCATAACCCTAAGACTTATACCCAACTTTTACTTCGACTACTTATACCCGGGTACAGGTGTGGCCAGTAGTCTGTTTTACCCGTTTTTTCTCATGTTTTCTGAGAAACAAGTTATTTTTTTTAATGCAATGTTGTAGCTGACTGTCTTACGAACATTTTAAGTAGTTATAAACTCGCATTGCATTGCGCGCATTCTAAGTTATTTCTAAGAAGTCAATAATTTCTATTGTTGTTAGAATTTTTAGAATACAACCTTGTCGCACACTCTTAATTATTTAGAAGAAGACATTATATTGTACCCTTGCTAGAATTTGCTGACAAACAACATTTGATATAATCCAACTACCTGGCAGGTAAGAAATGCTTCCAGAAACTTAAGGGTTGCAGCTATATAACCGGCAGTTTTGCGAGTTTATATTCATTGTAAAGCGTTCTTTTGAAGTGTGAAGTTGATTTATATTTGTGAAAATAACAAGTCAGAAAAAATTTAAAATATTACAACATGGATAGCAGAAGTAACATGGAATATTTGTCTTCGAATCAATATATGAGGTAAATACAAATAACTCAAATATAATTTCATAAATGGAATACAAATTAATTATTTTTATATAGATTATCTGACGCTGAAAAAGAGCAGTACATACAAAACCTGTTTGACGAAATCTCAGATGATGAATTATTTTCCGACCCTGAAGGGGAATGAAAGCGAACAAGTAGCAGTAGCAGATGGCGTGGTTGAATCGGATGTAGAAGACCCTGATTACATAATTGACAATCCCCAGGTAGATGAGGCTGATTACGAAGAATCTGACAATGAATCCGATGCTGCAGATGATTCTGAGGAGACTAATTTGCGTGCAGCTGAATTCGTAGCACGTGATAGTACCATATGGAGCTCACAGCCACGACTTGCACGCCAAACTAGGCAACAAAATATTTTGCGACAGCGAAGTGGGCCAGCAAGATCAACTACTATGATGTCAATAGTCAATACATATAAATGTTTTATGACTCCGGAAATGGTGGATATTATAGTACGATACACCAACAAAAAAGCAGAAGCTACATATGTGGAATTAAACGCAAAACATCCAGAGGCGGAACCAAAAACATGGAAGAAAGTTACTTTGAGCGAAATGTATGCATTCATTGGAGTGCTTATTATGACTGGCGCTAACCGCAGCAATGCCGAATGTGCGCCGGACTTGTGGTCGGTGAAAAATTGTGCATTATATAGTGCGTCAATTGGCATTAACCGCTTTCAGGCCATACTGCGGTTTATAAGATTTAACGATGGCAACACACGGGCACAACGTTTGGTAAATGAAAAAGCTTCACCAATATCCGAGCTGTGGACCATGATGAATTACAACTTTGAGCAGTCATATAAGCCAAGTGAATATCTAACGGTAGACGAGCAGCTCTTTCCATATCGTGGCCGCACCCGTTTCACGCAATACATCCCATCGAAACCGGCAAAATTTGGCATCAAAGTGTGGTGGGTATGTGATGCCAAAAACGCATATCCACTGCATGGACAAACCTATACTGGCAAAGCACCTACGGGACGGGAAACTAACCAGGGTGAAGACGTGGTCAAGGATTTAGTAAGCCACTTTCATGGAATCGGCCGAAATATAACGATGGACAATTTTTTTACATCCCTAAATCTACTGGAAAGCTTGTCATCCATGAATTTGACGGCAGATGGAACTCTGCGGAAAAATAAGCGCTACATACCAAAAGAGATGTTGGCACACAAAGATCGTGCAGAGAGGTCAAGTACATTCGGTTTTAGGCCCAACATATCCATTTGCTCCTATGTGCCGAAAAAAAACAACACAGTTATATATTTCTTTCATCAATTCATGACGATGATCACATTGGCGAAAGCGGCAAACCAGAAATGATCGAGTTTTATAACAAGACAAAAGGAGGAGTGGACATGATGGACCAATTGCTCGGAGAATATACTTGCCAAAGGATGACAAAGCGTTGGCCGTTGTACCTATTCTTCGATATGATTGATTTGACGGCACTGGCAGCGTACATCATATATTATGAGAATAATCCCAACATCAGATGCACCAATGCGAAGCGTAAGAGATTTCTTCGGTAGCTCGCCAAGGAACTGTCTATGCCCATAATTGAAGAGCGGTCGGTGAATCAGCAAGTGATGCGGAACTTCAATACAAAAATTGCAGTCGCGAGTTTCATAAGTACGGCCTTGCAAGGAAGTACTGACAATAGGACATCAACGTCTGCAGCTGCTGGTGCAAAACCAAAGAAACAGCAGATTGGAAGCTATTTTCTCAGTTACATCCATGACCAACACAGAAGACGAACGCGTAACATATGCAGAATATGTCAGCGCCCAATATACATACAGCATTCTTCAAATACATTTACATGTAATATTTGTGAAAATAATGAAGACAATTGAATAATTTAAATTTGTTTGCATATTTAGTTATAAGAAATAATCAATAAAATAATATTTTATAAAGAAAATAATAAATAAAAATGTTTTTCCTTCAAAAAATGAGAAAAAACGAAAAAAAAAACTACTGGCCACACCTGTATCCGGGTATAAGAAGTCGTAGGTGTAAACCTTGATAGCTTGTATCTCATCAATGCATGAACCTAGCATGACAAACACACCTGTACTTGGGTATAAGTCCTAGGGATAACTTGATTATGGTTCAGTTGGCCTTACTTCGATAGAAATTTGACGCGTCCAACGCTTATATTTAATTGTCTGATCAACGCCTTAGATTGACCAGGAGTGTGATGACTAGTACGTAGGACCTACCTAATTATTTTCTAGCTTTTAGTATTATTATTACTTTATGTAAGTGTTGTTTTCAATAAAACCGTTTAACTAAAATTTTCTTTTTAATTATTTTATTAAACGTATAAAATTATATTCATTCTGGCTCTTTGTCCGATAATGAGGAGTTCGCGTACATCCAAGGAAGGTTTGTATTCGCTCAGTAGGGTTTTTCGATCCCATTTTGTAGCGAATAGCTGTCCACGTCCGGCCAAGGGAGTTTCAACCTAACGAAGGTAATTTGTTCTAAAAATTGCACCTAAAACTTGGTGCATGAAAAACTGTTCTGTAAAGGGTGGTGTCCACCTATTACAGATATCCGTTAGGAGGTGTTTCTCTGTACATCCACATACATATGTACATACCCACTGATTATTCATTCAAGAAAACAATGTGTTCGTTATTTATTCAGCGTTTTGAAATCCAACGTCAGCGAATGAATAAAGCGAAATCAATATAAAAGGGAGATGATTGCGGAATATATGCCACATAATCGTTTGATGAGAATTTGTAAGTAAGTAAATCGTTGCTTGAAACTGTGTCAATTGTTCTTCAATTATACTTCGTCGTTTCGTCCAGTGCAGAATGTAAGTCAAAAGTGGGCGTAACATGAAATCGCATACGTTTGCAACGTCATCGAACTTCTACAAACGGTATAATGGACGCATTTTATTCGTGTATTGATTGTGTTGTTGTATTACAATTATTAGCTGCAATTTGCCATTTGTTCGCTTATACGGCTAATTCTTCGAACATTTTTCCGTTGAAATGAATATTTAAAATGATTTCGATTACTTCGTCACTAATTGTTAACTTACGGTTTTTACATTTGCATATGGAATGAGAATAGTTTAATTTAAATACTTGTGGAACATTTAATGAATTGAAAAGGAAATTAGTTTATAGCAATTTTGGTATGAGCGCCTAATTCACTTTTAAAGACCATTAAAAAAAAATGTATAAATCCAAATTGCACTCGAATCAATGAGGTAATAGAATTTTTTAGGTCATATACGATCGACCAAGCGGGAAAGGCCTGGGACCAATCGCGGGTCTGTAAAATGTTGAAGATTATGTGTAGGTCTTACAACCTTAAACTAACAAAGTTGCTTCTATCATTAAATAGAGAAGACTGTAGACTCATGATGGGTGTTCTGACTGGACAGTTTCTTCTGGCATCACATGCCTTTAACTTAGGCTGAGGAAGTGCGGGTTGGAGGAGGAAACGATCGAGTACGTTTTGTGCTCGTGCCCTGCGCTTGTTAGGCTAAGATTCCAGCTACTAGAAGTGATACAACTGTCAGATCTAGAAGCAGCAAGTGGCATAGGTCCCGGAAGGCTTCTAGAACTTGCGAAGAGGATGGAATTTTTTATAAAGTAGGTCCTGTTTGTGATAGAGTTCGTTCAATAAACTTCTGGTGATGAACTCATTCAATCTGTGTGAAGTCCTCATGGACCGGCCAGATCAACCTAATCTAACCTCGGTCATCTATTACGTCGCCAAATTTCTAAGCCGTAAACAAACTGTTAAGAAGCGCACTGATTGAGAAATGGGAAAGTAAAGGTCACTGTCGACTAACACACTCCTCCTAAACTTCCCATGGAAGTCGGTTCTATGCAGCTGAGCGAATTGAGATTCTTGCCGACCAAGGGCTATCAACTCAGTGTAACCACATTTAGTTGATTGCATCCTTTCCACGAATTGCCATCTTTGGAGAAGTTCCTTGTACCAAGGTTTCTCCATACTCTCTTCTGTTCTTTCTTTTGGCACCAGCAGAGGATTAGATCAGGAAAACATACTCCTAGTCCCTATAACCTTGTACACCGTTTACCCAATGCAGTTCCTGTCTTGGTCAATGCCATTTTTCTAGATGTTCTGCACTCAGCAAAACTCCTAAAGGGTGCTTTTTGTTGCTCCCAAGCCGCTCACTAAATACCTGACACTTTTTCAGAAACATCCTGCTCCAGGGCCATAGCAGCATACGCAATATAGGCTTATACCTCTAAGCCGCACTTAACTGTCATTCACACCCAGAGTGATGGTGTCTTTCTCATAGAATTTCAGAATAATGCAGTTAAACTGCAATGGGTTAACTGGGAAGATCACGGAGATAGCTGAGGTCTAGGAGTCTAAGCAAACTGCAAAATTTGCATGGCAAATTTGCTGTGGCTACAACGCCCATAGAAAAGATGGCGTGGGTGGAAATGGAAAAGGATTTTCATTTATTATTCACCACTATGTGTAGTATGATCTATTTGATCTGATATCGGCCGCAGCTACAATGTCCTGGAGCGTTCAAGAATATCTGTATCGTTAAGCGATGCGAATTTAAAAACCATCAATATCTACATCCCCCATTTTACTAGCTGCTTCAGTGGATGCTGCAGTGATATGAGTGTTTCTGTTACTTGTGAAAATTACAATATTCAAGGAGATTGTAATGAGCCCAATGATCTGCGGCATTCTGATCTGCCAGCTGACAATAGGAGTGAAATGCTGGTGAATCAAATAGAGGACACGATCTGCACGATAAACGGCGACGCTCAACACGTATGATAGGAAATTGAAATACTTAGCCAGACACCTCCATCGTTAGCGCAGGGCAGGTAGCCGATGATAAGATTGGCATCGGGCGATCTACCCATTCTAGTCTCGCTTGAGCGATCAGCAGTATTCCTCACGTCTGAGCTACACACTTTCATCAACTTCAAAAAATGAATGTGGGTCTCCACTAAAAGAGTTCCGGAAATATGACCAATGGATAATTCAGCGAGAGGTCGAACCTTATGATACAGAAACGAACCCGGAAAACTTGTGGACAAAAACAAGCGGACAAAATGGGAGGAATATATAAAGAACTGCAACCTCTTTGCGGACACTGGTAAGCTATGGTCAATCGCAAAGTCGCTCTTAAACAGGACGTTCGCTTCAACTTGTATCTATTCTTCTTTATCACCCCTGAAAAATGCAAAATGGTGAGGGTGGTACCGCTGATAAGCTCTGGAAGCCTGCTTACCAAGGTAACTCATGACACCTTATATCTCACCTGTCGCCAGTAACTAAAACACCTGAAGTTATCGTACCTCCTTAATTCACCGCAAACCTTCAATTTGTCAAGCAACATCATGACTTTTACAACCTGAATAATACTTCCATCGTGCTAAATGCCATAATCACACATTGCGGATTGAACCAAAGGCTCCACCCAAAGACAGTTTTTGTAGCGCTATATTTGTCAAAAGTCTTTCACACAGTCAAATACGGCACGCTATTGCAAGCCTTGCAAAGGTCCACCTTTCTAACTAGTCCTAAAAGGTGGGCCGCAAGTGTAGGTCGATCAAACATCAAAACTAAGGAGAATAAAACAACGGTGGTTTGCTTTCCCTCTATGTTTAGTTTTTACATATCGGAAATCGCTTCCCCAAAAGTGGAAGTTTACATTGTCTCCAATGCCGATGCCTGTACGAAAATGGCAACACCTCCTCAGTTGTAATTCAGAGCAGTAACAAAATCCCATAGTTCCTCGTTGGCAATACTTAGAGTAAAGAAAAAGGAACGTTCATTGCCACTTATAAAGAAAGAAACTAGCAAGCAGCTGTTCTGCTACGCGTCTCAAGTGTGATCTCCGAGCTTTTAAAAAACATACTGCTAGGACATCTACACAAAATGGAAAGAATTCTCCCATAAAAGAGAGAAATGAAGTGATGAAAAAATTAGATACTCAGAAACCTCTCATCCTGGTGATATAAGTGGACATTTCAGCAACTACTAAGAAGTGATTCAGCATAAAAGATTTTTTCACTTTGAGCCAGATGAGCACTAACAGGCTCTTAGACTCATCCACAAAAAGTCGGCAAAGTCCTAGTCTGGCGAGTCCCGTTCTCAGAGTGGGAAACCCACAGTAAATGAAAGCAGACATTCCAGGAAAAGCTTTCTGGCAGAACCGGCATAACCAGTGTCTTGTCCCGGGGTTCGGTTGGGACTATCCCTGAGTAGAAGAGCAATGACTCGCGTCAAGAAGAAGAAAAAAGATGACTTGGACTTCTTGGTTCTTCGAATCTTCTTTATTTTTTGCAAAGCAGAGACGACGGTTGCGGTTTGGCACGTGAACCAAGAGTTAAACGGCAATTAATAAATATAAAAACATTAAGAAAGAAAACTCGACAACCGAGATTATCCATTTTTCAATAAAGGCTCATGAAATTATTTTGGAATTCCTTCTGAAATATCGCATTGCGTAAAATTATGCAAAACCTGAGCTGTTCTTAAATCTACTCTAAAGTCCTTTAAATCGTTGTTATTTCCACTTTACAAGCAATTGAGAAGACACATATTTTGGTAAACATTTTTATTTAAATATTTATTGCATTATCTTCTGGAATTTCAAAAAGAAAAGAAATCCAAGGAAAGAGTATTCAACTCCTTTATATTACTTTGGTCCTTCTTTTGAATGTATGTGTGTTCCGTTAATATAAACGCAGCACGTCTCGAATGAAACGAAGTAATGGAAGTGGAGTGCATCCGCAAAAACAACAACTTTAACACGACAGGTACATGACCATCAAAAAGAAAACAGAAAGCAATATGCAAAAATAGTATTGGTGAAGGCAATAACAACAAAACCAATGCGAATGTCCGTTGATAATAATTTCATCATTATTCATTTGGTTTTGGCGACGGATGCCAGCGGTGACATTTGTGCAAGTCATTTTCGTCGACCGGCAGTCGTCAGAGGGTCGCAGCTGTACAGCCTTCATTGCCGACATAGAGTCATTCCATGCGCTTGTTTGCTTGTTATACTCAGCTGAGCAAAGCTTACAGAGTATATCAATTTTGTTCGCATAACGGTAATCCGTAACGGCATAAACTAATAGAGGTAGATATAGACTTCTATATATAAAAATGATCTGGTTGAAAAAAGAAATTCATTTAGCCATGTCCGTCTGTCCGTCCGTCCGTCGGTCCGTCCGTCTGTAAACACGATAACTTGAGTAAATTTTAAGGTATCTTGATGAAATTTCGTATGTAGGTTCCTTGGCGCTCATCTCAGATCGCTATTTAAAATGAACGAAATCGGACTATAACCACGCCCACTTTTTCGATATCGAAAATTTCGAAAAACCGAAAAAGTGCGACAATTCATTACCAAAGACGGATAAAGCAATGAAACTTTGTAGGTGCATTGACCTTATGACGTAAAATAGAAAATTAGTAAACTTTGGACAATGGGCATGGCACCGCCCACTTTCAAAAGAAGGTAATTTAAAAGTTTTGCAAGCTGTAATTTGTCATTCGTGGAAGATATCATAATGAAATTTGGCAGGCACGTTACTTCTATTACTGTATGTGTGCTTAATGAAAATTAGCAAAATCGGATAATGAATACGCTCACTTTAATAAAAAATTTTTTTTAAAGTCAAAATTTAACAAAAAATTTAAAATCTTTACAGTATATAAGTAAATTATGCCAACATTCAACTCCAGTAATGATATGGATCAGCAAAATGCAAAAACAAAAGATTATTTCAAAAGGGTGTGGCTCCGCCCTTTAATTCGTCTAGAATACTTTTAAGGCCATAAGTCGTACAAACATTTACCAATCCTTGTGAAATTTGGTAGGTACATAGATTCTATGACGATAACTGTTTGCTGTGAGAATGGGCGAAATCGGTTGAAGCCACGCCCAGTTTTTATACACAGTCGACCGTCTGTCCTTCCGCTCGTCCGTTAACACGATAACTTGAGCAAAAATCGATATATCTCAACTAAACTTAGTTCACGTACTTATCTGAACTCACTTTATCTTGGTATAAAATATGGCCGAAATCCGACTATAACCACGCCCACTTTTACGATATCGAAAATTACGAAAAATGAAAAAAATGCCATAATTCTATACTAAATGTGAGAAAAGTAATGAAACATGTTAATTGGATTGGTTTATTGACGCAAAATATAACTTTAGAAAAAACTTTGTAAAATGGGTGTGACACCTACCATATTAAGTAGAAGAAAATGAAAAAGTTCTGCAGGGCGAAATCAAAAGCCCGTCAAATCTTGTCAAGAATTTATATAAATAATTTATATAAATAAATTAGCGGTAGCTGACAGAAAATTTTCTGGGTCAACCTGGTCCTTCACATATACAACTAAGGGCTACTCCCTTTTAAAACTCTCATTAATACCTTTAATTTGATACCCATATCGTACAAACAAAGTCTAGAGTCACCCCTGGTCCACCCTTATTGCGATATATCGAAAAGGCGTCCTCCTATTTTCACTCTTAATAAATCATGTACTTACTTTACATGTTCTTACTCTATTTAGTTTATCTCATTTCTCGTTTATATACACATACACACACATACTCTCTCGTATTGTATTACACACCAGAATTGCACTCTTTTGTACTTGAAGTTAGTTCTTGTTTGATATTCAATAAAATCAGTCATCGTGACAGAATCAAAAGTGAGCTGAGTCGTACAAAGGAAAAAATATAATAAGAAATTTAAATAAATAAATATGGACTTTTCAAAACTAAGTGTGCACAACTACGGGAAACACTCCTCCGTCTAGACCTAAAATTGGTCGGGAACAAGACTGAATTAATACGGCGATGGCAGGAGGCCAACGAGGATACGGTGCGACCAGTGGTGGAGAAAATTCTAGAAGACGCGGAAAATATGGATGCCGGTAAGGCGACGAACGATGCTGGGAGTGAAGGACAGCTGGAAGCGCATGCCTCAACTAATCCGCAAAACGATATGTTTGTGCATGCTTCATATGCACACAACAGTCCAAATTTGAATAGCAACGTTCATCTGTATAGCTACGCACAATCGTCTTCCGCTACATCGCAAGCAGGGCTTCAGGCAGTCCACGTAACAGCAACGTCAACGTCACAAAGTATGCAGCGCAACACATCAGTCGCAGTCGAGGCAATGTCGCCGGCGCAAGCAATTTACATGCCGGCGGAGTCAATCTATATGCCGTCGCACTATGCCAGCTTACCAACATTCATGTCAACAGCAGAGCGAAGGGCACATACACATTCAAGTACTTATATACCGAATCAGTTTTCGACACCACAACTAAGAGAGGTGAAGCCACACGCATTACAAGAAATCGCATCAATTCTACCCATGTTTGACCCGTGTGATGATGAATGCACATCAATACAATTTATACAATGAATTGAGCAGTTGAGAGAAGTATATAATTGGGACGATGGGCTGCTTATCTTTGCTGTTTTAGGCAAGCTTAGAGGCGTTGTAAAGCGTTGGGCAGATGCGGCAGGGTGGGTTTTCGAGTATGTTCTTAAGTGATTTTCCATGTGTGGCAAATACCGCTGATGCACACATTAGTATGATGAATTCGAGAATTGGTAAGAGCGAATCAATGGTAGAATTCTATTATAGAATTCTTGCAAAAGGTCGTCGTGTACAAATTGACGACGCGCCAATTAATTATTACATAGTTAATGGTCTCTTTGATGAGAATTTGAAGCGAACGTTAGGCGCAATGAATTTTACTCGATGCGCAGACCTATTGCTATCATTAAAGAGCGTGATGGAAAATCAAATGTATATTAAAAAGAGTACAAGTGGTGTAGAACAAAAAGCTGTGCCACAGCGCTTCACACGAACAATCGTCAGATGCTAATAGTAATGGTGAGGTAGGCGTCAGTTGCTTTAAGTGTAGATCAAAGGGACACATAGCAAAGAGTTGTGTAAAAAACAGAAATGTGGTGAAAAAGCAGAAAATAAACGTGTGAACAATCTAGAAGTTGAAGAGAGCGAAGATAGTGATGCAAGTGTAGAAGAAGAAGCGACGGTAAATAAAATTCAAATTGCAGAGCCGATAAAAGAGATGCAAAAGGGAATTAATATTTTGGGTAAAGAAGAAGTCTGTTGCAATGTGCTAATCGATTCAGGGAGTGCAAAATCACTTGTTATGAGAGCGATTGCAATGAAGTGCAGCGAGTGCTTTATACCGTGCGAAGAAAAATTAATCGGTTTCGCCGGCGGTGTATTAATCTGTAAAGAGAAGATGTTTACGAAAATTAAATTCGATGAAGTGGTTTATGAAGTCGAATTGCTGATAATCGATGACACAAGTATGAAGTACAATGCACTCATAGGAATCGATGTTTTATCAAAAGGGAAAGTTATTATAGAGGATGGAATGTGCAGCATAATCGCGATTGATAGGAGTGCAGTCGATGTAGGTAATGGGTTGAAAGCAGGAATTGAACAGCAATTAATGGAGTTACTTAATAATTTTGGTTATTGCTTTGGCGAAAGATTGTGTGAGTTAGGGAGGTCCCGAAGTTTTAAGATGGACATTAAGCTAACAACTTCTAAGCCAATTTCAAAGAAGCCATATAGTATTCCCATTCCCAAACAGAAAGTCGTAGAAAAGACAGTACAGGAATCATTAAGTTTAGGGATAATTCGTAAGTAGAAACAGCTGTGTGCATCACCGATTGTCTTGGTGCGAAAGTCAAACGGTGAAGATAGGCTGTGCGTCGATTTTCGCGAATTGAACGCTGTCACAGAAAAACAGCCGTGGTTGATGCCAACTATAGATGGGGTACTGGCGACACTAGCTGATAAAAAGTTTTTCACCACGCTTGACCTAATGTCGGGTTATCACCAGAGAGAGCTGGAAGAAACGTCAGGACACTAGGCATTCGTAACTCACAACGGTCACTATGAGTTTACACGGATGCCATTTGGGTTGCGCAACGCACCCTGTTCATTCCAACGTATGATGTCGAATTTAGTAGCCCCTCTTGGCGAAAAGGTTATCAGCTACGTCGACGAAGTGATTATCGCCAGCCGAACCGAAGAAGAGAATTTGTTATATTTAAAAGAATTTCTAGAGATTGTCGAACGAGAAGGGTTGACCCTTCGACTATCAAAGTGCTCATTCATGAGAAGTGCTGTGTCGTTTCTGGGCCATGAAATAGATGAGAATGGCGTTAAACCAGGTGCAAAGGAAACAGAGGCCATCATGAATTTTCCCATACCTCGCAACCAATTGGGGGTCCGAAGATCCCACGACAGGTTTCTTCCGCAAGTTTGTCAGCGGGTATGCAATCATTGCGAAGCCGCGCAAAGAAAAATATCGATTTTAAATGGAGTCACCTATGCGATGATACATTTCGAAAATTGAATAGACTTATTGCTAGTTCGCCGATACTTACTATTTATGATGTTGGCAAAGAGCATGAATTGCATACAGATGCTTCAAGTGTAGGACTCGCTGCGATTCTAATGCAGCGCGATTATAATGGAAGAATGAGACCAGTAGCTTATTATAGCAGGGCCTGCGTGGGGGCTGAACGAAATTATCATGCATACGAGCTGGAAATCTTGGCAGTTGTTGAGGCCTGCCAACATTTTCGCATTTCTTTGTTCGGTAAGCATTTCACCATCGTAACCGACTGTCAGGCGATATCGTGCGCTAAAGCAAAAAAACCTATGTTACCACGAGTTGCGCGCTGGTTAATCAAGCTCCTCGAATATGATTGTGACATTGTGTATCGTGCTGGGACATCAATGGCGCATGTCGACGCTATGAGTCGTTCCCCACCAAAGGCAGCACGAGAAGCCGGGGGTGATATACAAAAGTTGTCAGTTGAGGATTGGGTGTCAGTCATGCAGCAAAAAGATGAAAATCTTAAAACGATAATAGACATTTTGAGGGGAGCAGAGCAATCCGAACATAAGGTTAAAATGAAATCAGAGTATAAGTTAACAAATCATCGGCTGTACAAGTTAAATGACACTAATGAAACTCAACTGGTAGTGCCAAAAGGTATGAGGTGGCGCATGGTGAAACTATGCCACGACGATTGTGGTCTCCCAGGGGTAGATGGAACAATAAATAAGTTGTTAAAAAACTTTTGGTTTCCCCGTTTGCGAAATTTTGTGAAAGGATACATTAAATCGGGCATCGAGTGTTGCTACCACCGTCACCCGACTCGAAAACAATGCGAGCTGCATGGAATGGATATTCCTAAATTACCGTTCGAAGTCCTGCAAGCACGGATACGAATACTTTTTGGTCATCGTCGATGCTCTCACCAGGTATGCGGTTGTTGTCCCAACGAAATCGGCGAAAACAAAGCCGGTGGTTGACGCACTGAATCAACTCACGTTATTTTTCGGTTTACCTCAGAAAATGTTAACAGATCGTGGAACGGCCTTTACGTCGACAGCTTTTACTACGTTCTGTGAAACAAACAGTATCCAACACATCAAGGTAGCAGTGTGTACACCGCGATCAAATGGGTTGACCGAGCGAGTTAACCAGACGATTTTGGCATACTTGAAGCCATCAACTAGTAATCCGAAAGATTGGGATATCACACTTAACACAAAGAAGAATGCCACCGCAAAGTTCGCTGCTTTAGATCTTGTGTACGAATTTCCCTTCGTGGCATAAGCGGAAATAAAGTATTGGCAGCGGTTCATGATGATGAGGTTTAATTTGTGATGAATGGTAGGCGCAATGATGCAATCCCTAACATCAAAGCCGCTCGAGTTAAATGGAAGGCCTAGTTCGATGCTAAGCATATTAAACCCGAACAGTACGAGCTGGGCGACTTGGTTCTGTTGACTGCTCCCACGCTTACCACTGGCGAGTCTCGAAAGCTCCAACCACCGTATAAAGGACCATACGTCATCACTAAGATCATACGATTTGATCGATACGTCGTCGAGGACATCAAAGACCACCAATGTTCGCAGCGTAAATATTCAACAATTGCACCAACTGATAACATGAGGCCACGGTCTGCCTTATTCCCAGAAATTGACGATGATTTGGATGGCATGGAAGATGATACGAACTAATTCAAAACTCGAGACTAGTTAAGCAGCAGGAGAGGCCGAGCTGTCAACCTTAAATAAATCATATCCCGGGGTGGGCGTAAGCTTAGCACCTGCTAAGCGACTATATATGTATACGATAAGCGAGAGCACAATGGATACTTCGTCATAATCAAAGACAGCTCTTTTAGTTTGATTTCGATTGTCGTACAGTAAGGAAGTGTCGCACGCGCGCTTAAAACAGACTACCAAAGAGTGCGTGTGACACGTTTTCACTGTTCAAGCATTGAAATCAAACTAAATAAATAATTGATTTTGCTTTCGTTCTCGCTACTCTTTCGTGTTTACTAACACATTCTCAATTTGGTAACCGTGTAAATGTAGTGGTGCCTACCACTGATCATATACTTACTTTTCATATTCTAATGCGGCAGTTACTCACGAACGTACGACCAAAAACGTGTCAGCTGACACGACTTATCTTATGAGTGTGCAATGTAAACGAAAACTCACCGACGTGCAACGACCGTATGTACGTAGCCCGGAACGTAGAAATCAAAACAGTTTTGATTTTTTCCGTAAGAACGTGTCAGCTGATCGCTCTCTCACTAGACAGAGTTGCCTAGTACACTTTTGTGCGCTAATTTTTGACCGTTTGCAATTTTATGCAAAAACACCTAATTAAAGTTTGAAAAATTATGAAAATAATTATGTAAAAGTGCTGATTATAAATATGTAATCTATTTATACTTATTTAATATGTGTTCCGGCCTTTTACAATATCAAAAATTAAATTGGAAAAAGTTGATGTTTCCATAAGCATACATGCAACATGGTCAATGGCAACAGTGCTTATCTGTAAACAATACACACACAAATATGTTATGTACATGTACACAGCCGCACACACTAATTCCTGCGGGCTTGAGAGTTCGGTCAAACGTGCTTCGTACGACAAACGTCCGTACGTACGGCACACGTCGGTGGGTAACTGCCGCATTACTCTATTTAGTTTCTCTCATTTCTCATTTATATACAAATACACATACTCTCTTATCTTGCATAACACACCAGAATTTTACTCTTTTGTATTTGAAGTTAGTTCTTGTTTGATATTCAATAAAATCAGTCATCGTGACACTATAGAACTACGGCCCACTACGTTATAAATAATCATTAACACCTTTCATTTGATACCAATACAACACACATTCTATAGTCACCCCTGGTCTGCCTTTATGGCGATATCCTGAAATTGCGTCCACCTAAAGAACTAAGGCCCACTCCCTTTTAAACTACTCTTCAATACCTTCCTTTTGAAACCTATGCCATACAAATACATTCCAGGGTTACCCTAGGTTCATTTTGCTAAATGATGATTTTCCCTTATTTTGTCTCCAAAGCTCTCAGCTGAGTATGTAATGTTTGGTTGCACCCGAACTTAGCCTTCCTTACTTGTTTTCTTTTGCGTTTTGCTACTTGTTCACTCGAAAATGCAATGAAGGTATTTAATTTTGAGGTAGGGTGAAAAAGTAGTTATATATAAAATGTGACATATTTACAGTGACCAAATCTACTCAAGTTTTGACAGTTCTAGTTTTAGAAATGATTAATGGCATTGGTCATAAATTTTTGTAAGAGTATCGACCAATGCTGCGACTGTTGCATTTCATCGGAAAGCTTCTAAATTGGCAGTTGAAATAAAAGGTTGAATATTTGCAATTCAGTTTTGAGTAATGGGATAATTAGCAGGGTAGTGAAAGGGAAAGAATTTTACACCTTTTTTATACTCATCCCTAATAGTGTGGAAATAATGGCTGACAAATATGCCTATCTTTTACGTGGGTTTATTTCTGTTGTCATTAAAAAAAAAGAAAACAAAATTTGGGCGATTCTCTCTTTCAATTTGCGGCGTACTTCTTTTAATTTTTCCTACTCATTTGCCTTGTAGGTGCCGTTCGGTGTCCGCATAAGTATGCCCCGTCTCGCCAATTTGAAGGAAAAACAAGTAAGGAAGGCTAAGTTCGGGTGTAACCGAACATTACATACTCAGTTGAGAGCAGTGGAGGCAAAGTAATGGAAAATCACCATGTTGTAAAAAGAACCTAGGGTAACCCTGGAATGTGTTTGTATGACATGTGTATCAAATGGAAGCTATTAAAGAGTATTTTAAGAGAAAGTGGGCCATAGTTCTATAGATCGACGCCATTTAGGGATATCGCCATAAAGGTGGACCAGGCCTGACTCTAGAATTTGTTTGTACGATATGGGTATCAAATGAAAGGTGTTAATGAGTATTTTAAAAAGGAGTGGGCCTTAGTTCTATATGTGGACGCCTTTTCGAGATATCGCCATAAACGTGGACCAGGGGTACGTACGATATGGGTATCAAATTAAAGGTATTAATGAGGGTTTTAAAAGGGGGTGGCCCTTAGTTGTATATATGAAGGCGTTTTCGCGATATCGGCCAAAATGTGGACCAGGGTGATCCAGAACATCATCTGTCGGGTACCGCTAATTTATTTATATATGTAATACCACGAACTGTATTCCTTCCAAGATTCCAAGGGCTTTTGATTTCGCCCTGCAAAACTTTTTCATTTTCTTCTACTTAATATGGTAGGTGTCACACCCATTTTATCAAGTTTTTTTCTAGAGTTATATTTTGCGTCAATAGACCAATACAATTACCATGTTTCATCCCTTTTTTCGTATTTGGTATATAATTATGGCATTTTTTTCATTTTTCGTAATTTTCGATATCGAAAAAGTGGGCGTGGTTATTGCGCGATATCGTTCATTTTAAATAGCGATCTGAGATGAGTGTCCAGGAACCTACATACCAAATTTCATCAAGATACCTCAAAATTTACTCAAGTTATCGTGTTAACGGACGGACGGACATGGCTCAATCGATTTTTTTTCGATACTGATGATTTTGATATATGGAAGTCTATATCTATCTCGATTCCTTTATACCTGTACAACCAACCGTTATCCAATCAAAGTTAATATACTCTGTGAGCTCTGTTCAACTGAGTATAATTAAAGAAAAGAAAAAAAACCTTGTTGTGGTACTGACACCTTTTTTTGCTTGTTGTCATCAATTTTCGAGTTATATCATTTGCTCGAAAAACTGTGAAACCGAAGTAAAGAAATTCCTGAAAGCAGAAATTTTATTGAAGCATATCAATTAAGTGATCAAACGTTGGTCTCGTAAGACGGAGAAGAATGGTTCACCGCTGTTTAAAAGGGACAGTCAAGGCGGCAGCTTTTCTGCTTATATCTTTAAATTTCTTCAAAGATTTTTCTTCCGGGAGTGGGATTTGAAGTCACACTTCTGCGATGATCGATTTGTTGATAAATTTTCTCCCAATAGGGCACTAACCGCTTAAACAATAACAAACTACGTTCATGGCTATTTGGTTTTACTTCTAATAATTTACTTCTAAAAAGCAGTCAATTGCAATAAAGATGAATTTCGGTTTATCAACAAAAATATCATCGCATGAGTGCGGCTTCAAATCCCACTGCTGGTAGATAAACGGCTTTGAGGAGATTAACAAATATATAATCGAAACGGCGGTAGCTCGTCTGCCCTGATCAGTGGCGTAGTGAGGGGACATCTTTCCCCGGGCGCTACTCACAGGGGGCGACAATTGGTCCGCAAAGCAGAACTTCCTGGAAAATTTGTATTTTTATTATAACTGATTCCTGGGAAAAGTTTTCTATACCAAAAAATGTACATATATCCGGAACCCTTGCGACAGGTTATGGAATAATTGAAAGCATATATCTTTTTTACTCACGTTCAACGTTAGATGGGAATTATTAAAAAATGCTTTAACAAAAACGGTCAAACGTGAATCTGAAACACGATTTTATTGAAGCGTATCATGATCTTAAATTATTAGCGGATGAATTATCCGAAATTCGAGACACTCTCTGTGAAGAAGCAATAGAAAAAGCGTATTCTCTTTGTGAAAAATGGGATATTGATATAGTAAAACGTCAAAGAAGGCGCCGCAAAATGCCCGGAGAATCGGCTAGAGATGTTGGCCTTTCTGCAGAACGTGAAATTTCTCGCGTTATGAAAAGTGTACTCGATCGTCTGCAACAAGAAATACGTACAATATTTACACAACTAAGTGACCTTAATTTTAAATTTTTATTTCTCTTAGACCTTGAAAATTTGTAATGCAGTGTTAGTTTTAATCAAGTATTCACAATAGTGCCAGAGTACAAATAGATAATTTGGTGCGCTCACAATCGTTTATTTTTAACAAATTATTTTAATAAAATATAGCTAAACATAATGCCCAAAGCTCGCTAATAGCACCAATCCCCATCTTTACAAACAAAACTTTATTTATAGATTTGGATGCCAAGTAAGAGGGAAAAGGGACCTGTACATAAAAACAGCAATTAGAAATAATATATAAGATATAAAATTGTATTGTTTAGGAAATATGGGGGGGGGGGGGGGCATCGTAAAAAAATATTTTTCTCCGAGCGCTAGAAAACCTCACTACGCCACTGGTTCTGATGTCGCGTTGTTTGAGTTTTTCTCAAAATAAATATACTAAATTAACAATTAAAAATCGTTTCATTCATTAAGTGAAAGAGACACTCTGCTTAAGCAATAACACATAACTGTAATAATAAATAAAAACTAATAAATTTTGACTTTAATTTAAAAGGGGATAACCCTAGTCGTTATCTTTTGTTGCGTATTCAAATGAATTCCCTGAATTCATATGTGTTATTTAGCTTCGTTATTTTGCATCCATTTGATAGACAGTCTTAAGCATGAATGTCAAACTAAGCTATTACATCATTCAGTGACACCACATTGTGAAACATACCATACACAATTTCCTATACACCAAATAAGAAATCAGTTACGTACGATGCTCATGCGATATCCCTAAAAAATATTGTATTTTGTACAACCCAACGTAAATGCACGTTCCGTTATTGTGCTCAGGCATCTCCATTTAGTAGTTGAAGGGCAAATCTTTTTGTACACAACTGTGGGCAATCTGTGTATTTGACAGTTTAATCAGTTATTGAGAATCGTATGGACAACGATCACGTGACTGAGCTGTAAAAAAGAAACCCAAAAAGGTGACATCAAAATTGTATTCGAAAAATACAAGAAAAAGAGGCGATAGCACAAACGGATGTCCGGTTTTTTTGTTTGATAAAAATAACGTTGAGACAAGCAACCACAGACACAATGCACACGAGTCGCAGTAAATACAATAACCAATGAGGCAAGCAGCATTGCTGTAACACAGACAATAAAAAACAAACCAACAATAAAAATAGTAACTCCGACAAAAAAGCAATTTAAGTCAAAAACGTAGACACTTTTGCCGTTGAAATTCGCTTTCGTTTAATTTGGCGAGAGTGATAGAGGATTATTTGATGCAAAAAATATTGTAACGAATTTACTGCAAATCCTCTTATTTGCCCTTTTGCTAAGTTCGTATCACTAAACTGTTGAATAAATAACTGCAATATTGAATAATGGAAAAATGGCCTTTATTAAAGTACTTCACAATAACACTTATACTTTGCAACTAGCTGGCTGAATAACCAAACTGACTGATAGCTTAATGAAATTGACCTATTGTCCGACAGATAGCGTGCTTAACTGAAACTGCCCATGGCGCCCCTACCGCTGATGCTTTTATACTCTGTGATTTCCTCCTGTCATCTTCTAGGCGCTTCCAGAATTTTCTTAGTTAATTATAAATTTCTCAGCTTCATCTACAGATGTATATTTTTTATAGCTTCTCTCATACCCCATGCACTTGTATGTGGGAGAGACACTTCCACAATCACAATTGCATACCTTTTGGAGCATTTCAGATAAGATATCTGCATATGCTTGTGCGTTGCTCTCAGCTGCGTGTACCTACATATGTGTAAACATAATGATTGATTCGTTTATGCAGATACATATTGATTGATCTATGGATGTGCATGCAAGGCGCTGCTTAGCATCGGTTTAGAGATGGCAGCACCCCTTAGTTTTGGTAATATTCGTAACAATATTAACAAAAAAGAAATGTAGCAGAACATTGTTGAGAACAATGAAAAAAACTTAAGGTAAGCAGAAAAATAACAACAACTAAGATGATTGGAAAACAAATAAAACAACCCCAATAAGGTGCCAGGACTTATCTTATAGAATAACTCGGTCCTCTTCGGAAATACTAAAAGTTTTCTAGGACCTAGCTTAACTGCCTCCTCGACAACTAGCAACTCTACCGCCCTCTAATAGCTGGATCCTTAACCTGGCGAGTGCAGGACACGAACGTGCCCAAACATTTCTTTCTGCAGCTCGTACTTTCTATATCTGCTGTAACTGACGAGGCCCAACTTATAAGCATGTGACGCCAGAAAGCAGTGTCAGGTGAAGCGAAAAAGACAGAAAAAGGAGTGAATAAAAGGATTAGGAAAAATTGAAGACGGGCGGAGGGCAGAGTTAGACGGACAAAGCTTATTAAAATGTATGCAGATAGACCAAATTTAAGGCAGAACAACGTTTTCCGGGTCTGCTAGTTATGGCTATAAGAAATAATATATACGCTAGAAGTTTGCTATATCTACATTTAAATTAAATTAATTTACTGTGTTAAACTAGCAATATTCTGTAAGGTTAACCTGTAGGCTGAATAAATAAATAAATAAATTATCATGAGTAAAGTGGGATGATATTATATCATAGATCACAACAAGGTAAACAACGTTTAGTATACCTCGAACTTGCATAAATACGTAAAGGTTAATACAAATTTCCAAACTTGGAGTCATTAAAGCTCGCACCCTTCTTAAGATTGTTCCGAAATATACTGTTGAATATAAAACTAATTTATTATATAATTTCCTGTTTTATTAATCCATAAAAATTTTAAAGATGCTACATAAAAGTCGGTAAAATGTTACTCATACGCAGTGGAGATCGAAATTTATCAACACTACCCCTTTTAGTATGGTGAAAAATTCACTACAAGCATTCCCCTTCTAATTAAACTACTTCACAGCCAGTAAAAGCGTAGTTTGTTGTTGAAAAACATTTTGAGCGCATACGTTTGCGCTGGCACTCACTCACTGTCTAACGGTACTCGTGTTTAAATTCAATCGGTTTTGGTGAGTTTCTGGCTGTCAACGAACAACAGAACCATACGTTACGATGCTTGCAGCCGAGCTTTAGCACGTTCTATGTCAGTTAACTCGGAAGCGTGGTCATGTTATGACTGTGGCAAGTGGCGACGCGCATAATTTGCGATTTAAATTTAATTGAAAAAAACAAAATCACAGTCTAAACTTAAGCCCTTTCAGGGTATTTCAAAAAGTTATAAAGAATTTTTTTTTGTGTAAAGTAAGAGATTGTTAAGTGTCTACAAATTTAAAATGATATGTAAACAAAAAAATGATATGTTAAAAAAAATTTTCGTAAACCGATTTGTGTCTGTGAAAAGATAACCCAATTATAGTGAATATAAGAAAAATGATAAATCATGATGTATGATGATAAATGAAAATACTTACGTTAAAGAGCCTTCAAGTGTAATAAGCTGGTGAAAATGTGTGAAAAAATGTATAAATACATATTTGTTGGTAATTGATTAGCCTATTTCGTATATTCACTTAGTATATTTGATTTGAAAAAAAAATGCTTTTGTGCCCTTATGAGATATTCTCCGACAAGTTAAGACTACGTTAAACACGTACTTAAATTATCTGCCAAAAAGTTTGGCCGCATCGGCATTGGCAACGATAACATGTGGCATGTTGCAAGCAAGCAACCTTTTGTTTATGCATGACAAGTATTATAACATGCCAAAGGTGTAAATGTGTTTGTGTGTGTGCGTTAAATGGTCACAAGAGGCATTAGCAATGATTTGAACTCAATCCAAAAATCTGATTATGCTAATGTGCGAGCCAACAAGGAATGAACGGCGTGGCGAATAGCCTCAAGCATTGACAACAACATTACCAGTTTATATACAGCAAGTACAATAACAGCAACAATAATAATTCATGTAGTCATTGTACCCACCTGAAGAGGTGTCACACGCGAGCATGAACATTTGCGAATCATGTATTTATGTATGTAGAATTGTGTCATGTAAATTTGTGAAAATGATGTACTTAAAAATTGTTTGCTGAACTTAAAATGCATACGATTTAATTGGCAAAATAAAAGAAAGTAAGGTTCGTATGTTAATATATCTCGTAGAATTTTTTTGTGGATCAATATATTGATATATACAAAAGATTGTTTTCCCAAGTTTTAGCCATTAAAATACGTTAAATTTAACATCACTACAGGCGATATACTTCCGAAGAGGTTAAAGATGAGCTTTTTTTCCTGTAAGTTTTCGGCACGAGAGTTAGATACTTTATTTCAACTGTTAGAGTCTGTATTTTTGCTAAGAAGCATTTCGTGGTTGCTAAACCACCGCCGAGGGGCGAGCACGCTTGAAAAAACTTGTTATAAAGCTATTTTGTTGTGCTCCTTTACGGACCTTGCACCCAGTAAATTCTGTGTGGTAAACGAGAGAGCTAACACTGACCATTTGAGTAACTCTTAAGATAATATGCATATTTTTTGCTAATGTACTCAACACACCTTTTCCTGTCCAAAAATAGGGAGAAACGCTCTTCGTTTTCTTTATTATTCTCTTGTGTTTTACCTTCCATTGTCTTATTTTTCTTGTCCAATTATCTCCCAATTATACTCCCACTCCCACTTCCCATCCCAGTACACCCACATTCCCAATTCTTCACCAGGTGAGCTAGAGACTTGAAATTTGGGCCGTGGGTCAGAACCTGGTGACAGTGCAATATTTTATCAAAAAACTCCGCTAGGTCGCGCATGGATCCAGATGTAAGGAAAATTAATTTTAATTTGGGAATTTTTCAATCCATTTTTAACTAACTTCCCGGGTACCTAGAGATTTGTAACTTAGCACATAGTTCTAGACCCGGTGACAATACAATTTATTGAAAACAAAGTTCCGCTATGTGGCGTGCTAATTGAGATAACTACAAATCCCTGAAAAACGAGGGGAATCTTGCGATCGATTTTTGAGTAACTTTGCGGTGAGCTAGAGACTTGAAGCATGGGCCGTTGGTCACAACCCGGTGACAATGCAACATTTGATCAAAAAAATTCCGCTAGGTGGCGCATGAATCGAGATATTAGGGAAATTAATTTTAATTTGGGAAATGTTCAATCCATCTTTCCATCGAGACCCGGTGACAATACAATTTACAGAAAACAAAATTCCACCAGGTGGCGCGCTAAGTGAGATAACTACAAATCCCTGAAAAACGAGGGGAATTTCGCAATCGATTTTTGAGTAACTTCCCGGTGAGCGGGATATATGTAACTTGAGCCGTAAGTCAGAACCCGGCGACAATGCAAATTTTATCAAAAAAATTCCGCTAGGTGGCGCATGGATCGAGATATTAGGAAAATTAATTGTAATTTGAGAATCTTTCAATCCATTTTTAACTAACTTCCCAGTTACCTAGAGACTTGTAACTTAGCATATAGTGCGAGACCTAGAGACAATAAAATTTACAGTAAACAAAATTCCGCTAGGTGGCGCGCTATAAGAGATAACTATAAACCCTTGAAAAACGAGGGGAATTTTGCAATCGATTTTTGAGTAAATTCGCGGTGAGCTGGAGATATGAAACTGGAGCCATAAGTCAGAACCCGGTGACAATGCTACATTTTATCAAAAAAATTCCGCCATGTGCGCATGGATCGAGATATTAGGAAAATTAATTTTAAGTTGGGAATTTTTCAATCAATTTTTAGCTAACTTCCGGTTACCTAGAGACTTGTAACTTAGCACGTAGTTTGAGACCCGGTCACAATACTATTTACAGAAAACAAAGTTCCGCTAGCTGGCCCGCTAAGTGAGATAACTACAAATCCTTGAAAAACGTGGGGAATCTTGCAATCAATTTTTGAGTAACCCGGTGAGCGGGATATATGAAAATTGAGCCGTAAGTCAGAACCCGGCGACAATGCAAATTTTATCAAAAAAATTCCGCTAGGTGGCGCATGGATCGAGATATTGAGAAAACTAATGTTGGGAACATTGCAATCGATTTTTAAATAACTTTCTGGATATTTAGAGACTTGAAACCTGAAATATAGTTTAAAACTCGGTGACTGTGCAACGTTTGATCAAAAACTTTGAGCTACGTAACGTACAATTCGAACTATTTGAATATCAGGCCATACCTTCATGGCTAGCCTCCTGAATGTTGCAGGAGTTGTAGAATTCCACCTCGTTGAAGGCCCAACTCAATGCACGTCCTTGCATAATGTACCATACTGTACCTGACTTTCACAACGATTCTTTTTGACTTTCAGGCGTATGCGAATTTCGCCACTATTTTCAGCTGTGCAAATTAAGTAGCTGAGAAGCGAGGTGGAATTCTCTTGTTATGATGCGAGGTGGAATTCTGTTGTTTTCGCCAGTGTTGTCAGCGAAAATTCCACTAATTCTTTAAACCTTGCTATTTTGAACAAATAAATAAAGATACGAATTTTCACTTAGAAATTACTTAAATTACTAATCAAAGTTGCAATTGCCTTTTTGTAGGCAATACTAAAAAATTGAAAATAAAAAGATGATACAAAAATTTTAAGGACTACCTTTATATAAATGGACCAAAAATAGAAGCCAATTGTTCCCTTAATACAGACATAGTCTTGTTGAATTTTAACTAAAAAACTTTAACAATAGCTCTTGTAAAAGCATTTTGTGATTTAAAATTATAAAAGTAGAGCTCGTTTTTAAATTTTAAATAAACAATTAGTTAATCCCAAGTACATGGTTTGTCTTAAATTGAAAGAATGCGCTCCACCTTTATAGTTTTAATTCCCAAAATTCTTACAAGAGCTATTGTTAAAGTTTTTAGTCAAAATTCAACAAGACTATGTCTGTATTAAAGGAAAAATTGGCTTCTATTTTTGGTCCATTTATATAAAGGTAGTCCTTAAAATTTTTTATCATCTTTTTATTTATACATATATCGATTTTAAGGCGGTACGAAAAGTGCTGGGTCAGCTAGGTCCTAATATTTTTATCGTACTTACTCACATTTTAAGCCTTCCCTGGACTTCGAAAAATAATTCGAAACCAAAATGTGCCAAATCGTTCCCACCATGCTCGAGTTTGATTTATATAACCACTTGTAGACGATATGCATAAGTGCTCACGCATCAATTGCCTTTTCTTAACAGCTCTCTTAATATCAGATTTATTCAGAGAAAAAGTTAATATGTAATAGTGGCAGTCATTTTGGGAATGACGAAGTTGTTAAGTGCTTTATCAAGCTTTATAATTTCACAGCTTTCCCAAAACAATTGTCAGTCTCACCTACCAATGCGAGCCCTATTATAATAAAGAATGTATCATACGCATTTTTATCGGGAGAGGCATTCGCGACTCTAGGCTTCTCATGGAACTAGGGGGTAGGGCGGAATCACCAAGTTCGTGATTTCTCGACATGGGCGAGATTATACTTTAATGGTGCTTCCTACCGGAATGTGCGGTATCTGCATATATATGCCAACACTCCCAAAATTTTCGGAGAGTGTATTTACCGCGAAGGGAGGAGGGAGGCGAAATCAAACGCACTGAAAAGTTTTGAAGTTAGTTCTTATAAGATTGTGTTCCACGTGAGCTTTGTTTCTCAAAGTATAGAAAAGTGCAAGCATCAAACAAGGATACTAACTTAACCTAACATTTTAAGCGGACCAAATCAAAACAGGTTCACACAAAAAAAAAATCCAGTCAATATAATATACTTACAAAGTTTCCTCAAAAACTGATATCCAATAGGACACCAGAGTTTTTAAAAATTTTAAAACATTTTAATTTGCCATCAAATATTGCCCTGTTTGATTGATTGCAACCAAATTTAAAAGCCGTTTTCATCACCAAACATTTAATATTCAATATTGCAACCAAATTGGGGTACTTATTGTGATGATTAACCGTCCTGTCCATAGATGGTTACCCGGGTACGTGTTGCATATTCAAAAGCCATTTTTAAATAATCTACAAATAGAAATGAGTTAAAATTTTGTGGCATTGAATGGGACTAAGTTTTCTACAAAAAGTAGAGACAATTTTTTCAAATATAATTTCCTATAGATGATTTTTTTAATAAAATAGATTTTATTACTAGTTCTCATGGCTGGGACACCCAGGTACCACTAGTAGTTCTCACGTATGAACTGTGGTACCCGTGTACCCAGCCATGCGAACTAAGAAGAAAAATTATTCATGAACAGGACGGTTAATTTGATTATGATAACTTCATTTGCAACCAGCCTGATTGCAGGGCTCGACTGCTAATACTCGTCCAAAATCCAAAGTCCATATCGATAGGGGTGTCAAAAGACGCTTATTGGCTTCTACAACAATAATCCGAAGGTGGAAAAGAAAAATTTTATCTCTGTTCGGAGATATTTTGCATTTGAAGTTGTCAATTTTCATGTGGTTGTTGTAATGTTCTTGTGCACTGAAAAAGTTTTGTATACAAAGGGATTTTGCGTGCATATACTTTTTATCCCACCCCATTGGGGACCGGCCAGGGTAATTTTTTATAAGCCCCAACGCAGAAAGATGTTCTGCGCAAAAATAATATGGATCCCACCCCCCTTTGTGAGGGAATCGGGGTAATTTTTCGATTTTTCGTTAATATCTTTTCGGATTATTGTTACCGTCGCGTTAATACGCGTCTTTTGACACATCTCTCGATATTTTTGGACTCCCAAAAAAAATTTTAATTTCCTGGAAACACATCAACTCTAAATGACCATCTACGCCGTAAGCATCCGTCTTCCTCAGAACAAGGGAATGTAACTTCAGAAGAAATAGCGCCTGTAATGTCTGAAGAGAAACGTAGTTCTACTGCTCTTTCGATAACTACTGCAGTAAGTACAGCGAACAGTTCCTTAGCAATACCTTTGGATGTCACTTCCAATAGTGGATGTTTGAGAAATTATGTTGTTGAACAATGCAGATACAAATTCATTTTCGTTAATCTTATGCCTGTTGTTGTTATTGTAGCGGCATAAAATCTCCCCAAAGGTTTAGGGAGGTACTGGCATACTGGACATATGAATTGGTAAGACCAAAAAACTCAGTGGGTTGCGAACCAATACCGTTTGCATATCATGCATGCGCTTTGCATCATATGTAACAAAGGCATTTGAATCGAATATTTGCACTATTTAATTGAAGCAGAATTTACTCCATTTTAGTCACATTCAACATTTTGTCTTATATAGGTTTGTTTTTTATCTACCCCGGGTTAGCCAAAATAATCCAGAAATTTTTCTTTGGTATAGTAAATGTACTCCAAAAACATGGGCACTGGCCTCGAGCTTGCTAAAAAGCAGATCAAATGAATGAATGAAAAACTTTATTCTATAGTCCCGACATTAACAAATATGCAATCATTTGAAACTTGGATACATTATATGCACTAAGCGTTTTTTCCTAATATTGTAAAATTGTTTGAAAAATACATATATGAATGTTTCCGAAATTGATTGCAACAACAATTTCTGTGGAATTAATAATTACAGCGACTGTGGAAGAAAAGTGATTGTAGTCGCATATATGTATACAAATGATTGCTAATTTTTATACAATCAATGGTTGCACAATCAATACCTCTTAGCAAATCATGATTGCCATAAAATAGTCAGAAATGAATGCAGATGTTAGTTTTGCAATCAAAACAAAAAAATTACAATCATATCATCAAACATAACATCACAGTGCCGATATATTGCTGTTTAAGCGTTTTTGTTTTTGTATTCAATCATCGAATGTACTCAAATTTAAATTTTTTCTTGTCACACTTATGCTGCTACAATCACAACAATTTTATAGGCTGTCTTTTTTTGATTTCGAATTCACAACACATTGCGAGCATTTTCTATTAGCAATATAGAAGTATTACATATATGTATTATATTAAAATCTTATTTGTTATCGCCAACGTTTTTAGCGGACATTTTTGGGTCGGACTGTGTATACATGAAAATTTTACAAATGAAAATTTTTTTATAATTTATTTAATAAGTTGGGAAAAATTTAAACAACGTGACATCAGGACGGACAAGGCGACAGCTTTTTCGATTATTTCTTGTAAATCTCTTCAAAGCCTTTTCTACCGGTAGTGGGAGTCGAACCCGTTGGTCATGAAAAAAAACCTTAAAAATCAAAGTCGAAAAAAGTTGAAAAAAATGAAATTTCGCAGGCTCCAAAATTATTTTTTTGGGTATGCGTAGTGAAACTTTTTTCCTGAGCTAAATCCTGTCGAAAAATCGATGGCCCCATATCGGTCAATAAATCGACCCAGTCTAGTGTATATATTTTCTTTAAAAAATTGCTTTAATTTTCACCCTTTGGTAATTGTTCTATTGTAAGAGATTGCTTGTCTAATTTGTATCTTGCAGAGCTGCAAAATATTGCAAACAAATTTGATTGCTATTACAGAGTACAACACATACTGCAGTCAAATAAGATTTTAATATAATATGATTGAATTTTTTACACTCAGTTGAGCAGAGCTCACAGAGTATATTAACTTTGATTGGATAACGGTTGGTTTTACAGGTATAAAGGAATCGAGATAGATATAGGCTTCCATATATCAATATCATCAGGATCGAAAAAAAATTTTACTGAGCCCTGTCCGTCCGTCCGTCCATCCGTCCATCCGTTAACACGATAACTTGAGTAAATTTTGAGGTATCTTGATGAAATTTGGTATGCAGGTTCCTGAGCACTCATCTCAGATCGCTATTTAAAATGATTCTCGAAAAGGCATTCACCTATAGAACTAAGGCCCACTCCCTTTTAAAATACTCCTTTCATTTGATTCTCATATCGTACAAACAAATTCTAGAGTCAACCCTGATCCACCTTTATGGCGACATCCCTAAATGGTGTCCACCTATAGAACTATGGCCCACTCCCTCTTAAAATACTCTTTAATACCTTTCATTTGATACATATGTCATACAAACACATTCCAGGGTTACCCTCGGTTCATTTTCCTACATGGTTATTTTCCCTTATGTTGCCACCATAGCTCTCAACTGAGTATGTAATGTTCGGCTACACCCGAACTTAACCTTCCTTACTTGTTTTTTTTTTTTTTTTTGATTGCATTATTTTTTTCAAAAAACTGTTATCGCCAACGTTTCTAGCGAACATTTTTGGGTCGGACAGGGTATACATATGACAATTTTTATACTCAGCTGAGCAGAGCTCACAGAGTATATTAAATTTGTTCGCATAACGGTAATCCGTAACGGCATAAACTAATCGAGATAGATATAGACTTCTATATATCGAAATGAACTGGGTTAGAAAAGAAATTCATTTAGCCATGTCCGTCCGTCCGTCCGTCCGTCTGTCCGTCCGTCTTTAAACACGATAACTTGAGTACATTTTGAGGTATCTGGATGAAATTTGGCATGTAGGTTCCTGGGCGCTCATCTCAAATCGCTGTTTAAAATGAATGAAATCGGACTACAACCACGCCCACTTTTTCGATATCGAATATTTCGAAAAACCGAAAAAGTGCGATAATTCATTACCAAAGACGGATACAGCGTGGAAACTTAGTAGGTGCGTTGAATTTGTGACGCAAAATAGAAAATTAGAAAAATTTTGGACAATGGGCGTGGCACCGCCCACTTTTAAAAGAAGGTAATTTAAAAGTTTTGCAAGCTGTAATTTGGCAGTCGTTGAAGATATCATGATAAAATTTGGTAGGCACGTTACTCCTATTACTGTATGTATGGTGAATAAAAATTTTCGAAATCGGATGACGAACACGCCCACTTAAAAAAATGTTTTATAAAGTCAAATTTTAACAAAAAATTTAATATCTTTACAGTATATGAGTAAATTATGTCAAAATTCAACTCCAGTAATGATATGGTGCAACAAAATACAAAGATAAAAGAAAATTTCAAAATGGGCGTATCTCCGCCCTTTTTCATTTAATTTGTCTAGAATACTTTTAATGCCATAAGTCTAACAAAAATTTACCAATCTTTGTGAAATTTGGTAGGGACATAGATACTATAACGGTAACTGTTTTATGTGAAAATGGGCGAAATCGGCTGAAGCCACGCCCAGTTTTTATACACTGTCGACCGTCTGTCCTTCCGCTAGGCCGTTAACGCGTTAACTTGCGCAAAAAACGATATATCTTAACTAAATATAGTTCACGTACTTATCTGAAGTCACTTTATCGTGGTATAAAATATGGCCGAAATCCGACTATGACCACGCCCACTTTTCCGATATCGAAAATTACGAAAAATGAAAAAAATGCCATAATTCTGTACCAAACATGAAAAAGAGATGAAACATGGCAATTTGATTGGTTTATTGACGCAAAATATAACTTTAGAAAAACTTTGTAAAATGGATGTGACACCTACCATATTAAGTAGAAGAAAATGAAAAAGTGCTGTAGGGCGAAATCAAAAGCCCTTGTAATCTTGGCAGGAATACTTTTCGTGGTATGACATATATAAATAAGTTAGCGGTACCCGACAAAAGATTTTCTGGGTCACCCTGGTCCACATTTTGGTCGATATCTCGAAAACGCCTTCAAATATACAACTAAGGGCTACTCTCTTCTAAAACCCTAATTAATACTTTTAATTTGATACCCATATCGTACAAACACATTCTAGAGCCACCCCTAGTCCACCCTTATTGCGATATCTCGAAAAGGCGTCCACCTATAGATCTAAGGCCCACTACGTTTTAAATAATCACTAACACCTTCCATTTGATACCCATGTCATACAAACACATTCCAGGGTTACCCTATGTTCATTTTGCTAAATGTTGATTTTCCCTTATTTTGTCTCCAAAGCTCTCAGCTGAGTATGTAATGTTCGGTTACACCCGATCTTAGTCTTCCTTACTTGTTTTTAGTAGGTCATGAATAAAACCTTAAAAATCAGAGTCGAAAAAAGTAAAAAAAAAGAAACTTCGCAGGCTCGAAAATAATTTTTTTGGGTATGCGTAGTGGAACTTCTTTTCCTGAGCCCAAATCTTATCGAAAAATCGATGGCGCGATATCGGTTAACTTTCGTCAATACAAATCGACCCACATATACACATTTTCTCCCGACTTTGAGATTTTGTATCTGGATTTTTGAAATTTGAAATTTGGTGCACTTTGGATTACGTGTTTCTAAATTGTATAAGTCAGAATTTTTTTATGCACATACAAAACTTATACTTTATAAACTTTTTTCATGGCAGAGGACCCCACACAGTGTTTGAAGACCTTTATCAAAAGTCATCAACCGCATGAAAAAGCCTTTGAAGGCTTTTGCCGCTGATTGAACTTTCGAGATATTAGGCGAGCTTATTTTTCACTATATTTTGAATTGAATGTTATGCAAATAGTAAAGCATTAAAAGAATAAAGGTCAATAGCCTTAATAAAATTAGATTAAACAACATATTTCTTCAAAAAAAAAATTTTTTTTTGACAATGAGATAGGCCTACGTAATTTCATAAGAACTGTTTTATATCGCCCGTCCCATGGAGGACGTTTCAGTAATTCGCGTGGAAGAATGGCACAGTTAATTAAGGAAAGCCTATTTAGTTATTTATATAAGCTAAGATCTCGGAAACCATAGGTGGTAGAAGAAAATATTAACATTAATTTTATTCGTGACACAACTTGCTTATTTTTCACCTTGGTATGTTTTTATGCAATAAACTCATAAAAATATATTACAGAGTAAACGGAAAATCTTCAATGTTAGGCACACTTCTTCGCACCTTAGAACAGAGTTTCGTGTCTCGGTTATTAAGCACAACTCGTTTTGTAGAGAATTATTTAAAAACTTCCGCGAGTCTTCAATATTTGCCGCTAGAGGGGTCTAACTGAAGTTGGTTCAATAAAAATATCGATAATTAGGCGGCGATTAAGACAATAATCTCGCATAGGGCTTCGTCAATAAGTGTTCTGTAATGCAAAAAAGCGTTGGAAAAACTTGGCTCAGGCCGGACAATAAGTCTTTACTGGGTTTACGATCATATAGAGATAGAAGGTAACAAAAACGCCGATGAGTTTGCAAAAGAGGGTGCAGCGCTCGATTAGTCGATGGTCGACGTCTAATTCCATTTGGGGTTAATCAAGCGAAGACAGGATATGCATATGATCGATCAAGCAGGAAAGGCGTGAACAAAAGCGCAGGGCTGCAAAATTTCTAAAAGCGCCACATGCTTATAAGTTAAGCCTCGTTAGTAACAACACGTGTATGAAGTGGGAGCTGCAGGAAGAAACGGTAGATCACGTTCTGTGTCCGTTTCCTGCGCTCGCTTTAGTTATTAGGGGCGGCAGAAATGCCAGATATAGAGATAGCAATTAAGCTAGGCTTAAGAAAACTTTTGGCATTTGCCAAGAGTAAGGAAACTATCGAATACCAGTGATGTAAATTCCGAGGTTATGGATATATACATATGGAAATTTGAATTTTTATGTTCCGCGCGTTGTCGTACTCTTATGCAGCGTGGCTCTATAGGCAGTGTTTTTTTCCAGGGTAGCGCGAAATTGCTCCTTGTGCCAGCTATTTTCTCAAATTTAGCAAATCACATATACATACAAATATATCTGGTTGACAGTGAAATATACGAAACGAAATTCCGCCAAGATCATAACACCAACATAAATCTTTAATTTGCTCTCTCAATAACACGAGATTTCGTAGGCAGCAATTAAGATTTCATAAATTCTTAAAGATTTACGAAAAAGAAAAAAACAACGCCTCAAGCTTTAAGCAAAATCTGTGCTGTGAAAACAATCTACAACAGAAAAGAAATACATTATTGCTACCATAATAAGAAAAGAATTTGAGGATTTCTGAGAATATTGTATGAAGAAAAATGTTATTAATTTACAGTCGCCACCTGAGTTACGAGCTTACTTAGAGAGATAAAAAAAAATAGCATTAAATTTTAATAAAAGATAAACAAACCCACATATAAAGGTATTTGAAATGCCGTAGCTTGTAAACTCTGTGGCAGCCGCTTGATGGGGTAATCGTAGACACGCCAGTCACCGTCAACAAACTGACAGGCCATCAACCGCTAGTGCTGCATAACTCACTTTCTACCTCTCTTGCACTTGCCTGAAGTGGCAACTCATTCTATCACTTTGGCTACCAGTATAAAGTATTTGTGTAAACTAGCGGTAAACTTAAGTAAAGGTGAGGTGATGGAATTTAAAGAATTGACATTTGTTTAAGCTTTGTGTGCTTCTTCATGGCATGTTTGCGTTAAGTTCCATGGTTGTGAATTCAATTTACAGTTAAGTGTAACTTAAACGAAAATTTAAGTACATTTTATATTTACTGAGAAAAGGAATAGCAAGCAAAAAAAAGTTCGGTCTTTTTCCGCTTGTACTTGTACTGTTATTTTTAAATTCATATTTAGAAGTAAAATGAAAGTAGAAGCCGGTGGGTGATACAAACAAATTAAGAAACGAAAACACTCAAGACGTGCGAAATATGCAAATATTTGCACAACCTCAGACTAATAAGTGTGGATAAGTAAACTCCTCGAAGCGTTTTTTAAAGCAAAATTGAAATGCCAAGTGAAATTTTGAAAATAAAAATAAAAAAGTAAAGTGAAATGAAAGAATGAAAAAATGAATGAATGTCGGAAGTTGTACTTGAAACCAGACATGAATAGGAAGGTGTCAGCGGCAAAGTTGTCTGATATTCATTTTATTTTGACTAAAATTCTTATTTCAATTTGTATATATATGTATTGTATATATAGGAATCATTGAAGACAGTAAGTTCTTGTGGAAGCTCAACGTGGTGGAGAGAGTGAAGAAACCTCGACGGCACTTTTTGCATGTAAGAGAATGCTGGGGTGTACAAACCCCACGTACATCTCTCTCATTGGGTATTTACAGCGATTGTAAAGCCTAATACTATACAGTCCTTGTTTGGTAGACAACAGCAGAAAAGAGAACCTACCACGAAAAGCGCACGCAGGTTGTCAATACTTAGCATTGCGGGAGCCCTGAAAATAGCCCCGAAGGCTGCTTTATAAGCCTGGCGGCAAAGAACATAGCATTAAAAGCCACAGCGAAGATCATTGCTTCAGGGCAGCTTGAGCACAGATTATACGGCCGTAGAAGCAATACATTTCGAAGGTGCTCTTAGAGCCACAATAAAGGTGGATAATTGGCGCAAGGGTGCCCAAATGGCAGACGAGGTGACACACGTGTACACCATTAGTTTCAAAGTAATGGAAAGAGTAGGGTCGGCTCTATACTGTGGTGATCGGGAAATAAAAAGATAATACACGCTGTCAGATCAGTGTAGCGTTTTTCAGGCGGAAGTAATAGTGGAGACAAAGCAGTAGGAACACTGGAAGAAAATAGTTTACACTGCAGCCGCGTCAAGCAGAAATTAAGGCAATAATCTCGCATAGCACAGCATCTAAAAGTATGTAAGTGTGATAGCAATTCCTGGAAAGAGTAGGGATAGGGAGGAGCATACATCTATATCGGGTCCCAGGGCATACGGGAATAGATGGGAACGAGAAAGCGGATGAACTATACGTCGAAATTATATTGGACGAGATTGCGTGAAGGCGTGAACTCAACATAGTCGACCAAGTGGGAATGGGGTGGACCCAAGCGCCGGGCTAAAAAGTGACGAAGATCATATGTAATTGTCTTGCAACCTTGGACTTACAAAGTTACTCCTATCATTAAAAAGAGATAACTGTAGACTTATGACGGATATTCTGAGTGGACACTGCCTTTTGGCGTCACATCCCTATAAATAACGCTTGGCCAGTGATAGCAGATGTAATAAATTGGTTGGAGGGGAAAACGATCGCGAACGTCTTTTGCTCATGCCCTGCGCTTGCCAAGCTAAGACCCAAGTTATTAGGAGTCATAAAGCGGTCCGAACTTGAAGCAGCCAGTGGCAGAGATCCTAGAAAGCTTCTGGTATTTGCCAAGAAGACGAAGTTATTTTAAAACCAAGGTACTGGTTTTAATAAAGGGTTTCAGTTTAGTTGTTGAGCACACTTGTGATAACACCATGGTCGCATTAAGTCTGTGTAATGTCCTCAATTAAAGTTAACTAGAGATTTACTCTACCATTTTGGCCACTTGAACTAAGATGAGCCAAGTTAAGCTCTGATTGAACTATAGTTTATACTAGTAAAGTGCTATAATGAAGACAATTTTCTGATGATTGTGAATTGGAAGCTGTGCATCTAAAAAGCTTTGTATTGTGTTTGAGCTAGGCTCTAAGAGTCGTAATAAATAAACAAAATAAAAATAAAATATTGTCATTCCACATCCTGCTTATCTTCTTATTTCCTCTTCATCCTTCGAGGTATATCTATAAATCTCCAATAGTGGTAGCTTCCTCCTCCCTCTTCCCTGCAGATTTAGACGAATGCTTATCTTTAAGTTCTTGAACTGAATTTGGGATACTTCTCTTACATCTGCAGTATTCCGCAGATTAGGCATCTATTTTACCCACAAACTAGTTATCTCAGCGGTTTATTATTGAAATGAAGGAGAATCGTCTGCCACATCAGGGCATGCTAAGCTGAGATCATCGATACTTTCGGAAGTAGCGTAGGGTCGGAAAAGCTTCTTTTAAATAAAGCCTTATTTACCACTAGCTGAAAATCCTTGTTGTCAGTTCTTTGCTGTACTGCTCCCTTCGTTCTACTACGACGTTCTTCTACTCAACCACAAAAAAATTATTTTGGCTCCGCCACAGAGTGGGGACAACTTGAATATTTTCTTTCATTAATCCTTGCAGCTCGTAATTTTCAGGATTTTCAAAGTTTTTGCTTTTATAGGGAGATTTTGAGGTTTTAAACTGTTGAGCCCGATTTTGGAATTTTTTTTATATAAATCGGTTTGTATGCAAAATTTAAACGAATGGCAAAATATTTAGCTAACCGATCCTTCTGCTCCTTTAAAAAAAATATTTCATAACGAGAATCAGGTCAAATCATGTCACTCAGTAAACAAATTTTCAAAAAATTTTCTAAAGGAATTTTTTTCTTAAAAATTTATATAAAGTTTATGTACACCGTCGTGAAACTAATACAATTTTATAACAATAAAGTGTAATTTTCAGGTGTCTAAGATTTCCCGTTGACTTCTAGTGAATTTTTATACTATCCGACTATGACACGCCTACTTTTTCCACGTCGAAAATTACGAAAAATGAAAAAAATGCCATAATTCTATACCAAATACGAAAAAAGGGATGAAACATGGTAATTGGATTGGTTTATTGACGCAAAATATAACTTTAGAAAAAAACTTTGTAAAATGGGTGGGGCACCTACCATATTAAGTAGTAGAAAATGAAAAAGTTCTGCAGGGCGAAATCAAAAGCCCTTGGAATCTTGGCAGGAATACTGTTCGTGGTATTACATACATAAATAAATTATCGGTACCCGACAGATGATGTCTGGGTCACCCTGGAACACATTTTGGTCGATAGCTCAAAAACATACAAACACATTCCAGGGTTACCCTAGGTTAATTTTGCTAAATGGTGAGTTTCCCTTATTTTGTCTCCAAAGCTCTCAGCTGAGTATGTAATGTTCGGTTACACCCGAACTTAGCCTTCCTTACTTGTTTTATACAATTTTTTTTTGCAGTGGTGCATTTGTAGCAATAGATACGGAGAAAAATTATTAAAAATTAAGGAGAAATCTCAGATAGTTTTTCACTTTATTGCACCTACATTTAGTGGGCAGCATTTCCGAAACGTTTTTGAATGTTTTAAGAAACGAATAATTTTCTTAGATTTTTTTTTTGGGTTAAAAGTTTTCTTTACCATATTTCAGTTTTTGCATATTGAAATATTTATTATCAGCAGCAGGGTCATCGATTCCAAATAGTTTTACCTTTCCGTTGAAAAAAAAAAAAATATGATGCAATTAAGCAAAAGTTTGAAGATCAGGCTCTAAAATTCTCTTCCCAATTTCTAAATATTTCTATAAATACAAAATATTTTAAAATCACTTAGAAATTGCGACGTGCAAACATTAATGCAACAAAATGTTCATTTCGTTTCCTCTGTGCGGCATAATGTCGTGAATGCTCCGTTTAAAAGTATCCGAATATTCCCCTAGTTGCAGATCATCCCATAGACACAAAACGCGTAGCAGCTTCGATTGAGAGGCTGACATTTCTTTGCTAGCACTCGTCGTCCTGCTATGATACGAAACAACGCCAGTCATTTACAAGGTAGCGTGCAATGGACCTTTGCTACCTCTACGCACCACCAGTCGGAACGAACCTACTCTGAGGAACAAACCATCCCTAGGAGACAAATAAATATACGTAACTCGCCTTCCTTAATACTGGTTATATATTTTTTTCATTGTCATCTTAAAATTTCTTTCCCTCATTCTGGTATTTCTTTCTCTATATTTTCTTTTGTCAACATTGCTTTTGCCAGTGTCAAATTAGAAAGCTGACTGTCCAGGTGTGAAGTGCAAATGAATGAATTATGTGAACATGAGAAAAGGGACCTTGCGCAGTTGTGTCGTTATATGCAAATCTATTTAGGGCTATTAAGGTGTGGCATTTAAGAAGCTTTATAAATGTTTTGCATATAAATGTGATATAACTGGTGTTCCGAATGCCAAAGACAAAGGAGGATAACATAACGACCGGATGGAAGCTAAAGCAAAAGGCAAAGGTGCAGGTTCAAGGCGACTGCTTGTTGGGTGGACAGTTTTAAATAACAGTACTCTTATTACCGCTCCCTTGACACAAAACCACAAAGTTCTTTTAACAGATGTCCTGTGTATGCTGAAGTGACCGACCCAAGAATTGATGTACCGTTTATTGTAGTCGTGTGTGTACAAAGCAAAGCAAATTCATGCATTTGATATGCAAAGTAGTTGAATGTGAATGTCTGTGGTGTCAAAAGTGTTATGTTTACATTGGTTGCTTTGTTGCTTGCTTTTTGTATTCTACTTGCTTTATTTTCTTTTGTCTTCCTTTTACTTATGTTGTTGTTGCTGCTGCTTTTACATACACTTGATTTCGTTTGGTGTTGTTTACATATGCTTTCAATTTGCTTTTAATGAATGTTCAGTTATTTAGCTTGTGAGTGAGCTTTTATGGCTTTTAAATAGCATATCTCTCACTTACATCCACTTTCTCATCAATCTAATGCAGTTAAAGACTTAGAAGGAATTATCTTTATATGTCTGTATGTGTATTAAGGCCGGTCGATTTAAAAATCGCTCATTGCTCTGTGAAAATCGTATTCTAGGGATCAAAATCAGAAACTTTGCCGAAGGAACCATACCTCTAAAACGAATTCTGATGTCCACCAATTTGGGTCGAACTTTTGGGTAGGGACAAATTTTGAAAAATCCCACTTTGACCCATTTAGAGTGCTCCAATCCAGTCCAAATGTATGACCGACCCCCACTAAATTTGGAGGCCAGATCCACCGATGCCAGTGGCACACCCCCTGGAACCCCCCTGTGGGTTCACCATACAAACATTTCAAAAAATCGCCGGTTTTGCACTTTACATGAAAAAATCAGCGAAATGCCTATGTTTTTTCTTTTTGGAGTTTATTTTTCTCTTTAGAAATTTATTTAGTCCGAACATATGTAAATGAAAAAATGAATTTAACATAGTAATAGAAAAGAAATTAAAAAAAATTATTAGAAATTAGCGTTTTTACAACTATTTTAAAACCAAGGCATCACTGTGATGCATTTGCATGTCGTAAACATAGTTGTGTGGGTTTTTTATTCAACCGTTTTAAAAAATGAAGGTATCACTGTGACACAATTGCAGATCGTAAAATTGCTAGTGTTGTTTTTTTAAGCCACCACAAGACACAGCAGGTAGAATTGAAATTACCATTTCATTCTTATTACCTCGTCTCGTAGACCATATATAACGCAACAGTTTATGTGAATGCATTAAGTCGCTGTGAAGAACTCAAAGTGTGAAGTGCTAGTTCTTATTTTGATCCCTAGAATATGATTTTCACAGAGCAAAGGGCGATTTTTTTGCCTCCCCACAAATCGACCCGGCCTAATGTATATGTATTCAAATACATAATACATTTAGCGGTTGATGGCAATTAAGAAGGAAATTGTGTGCAATAAATGTTGATGTGTTTAAAGCGATGAAAGTGCAAATATGCAAAATGATTTTTATTTATGACAAAAACAGTTTCTTGCATATAAAATATTAATCATTTTAAGTGATGGGTATTTACAAACATAAAACAGAAAAAAATTAAACAATATGTTAATTAACATGTGTATCCAGTGCGAATCATATGTATATACATACATACATAAATATTTGCAATTAATCTTGGTATCTAAAAAAAATCGCATTATTATAAACGTGTGTACAAGTGTTGATGAAATATGTCAATAAATTCATAAATGAAATCATCAGCAACTGCAAAATAAAATCAAGTTCACATTAAAGGTAAGGATTACGTGCGGCTTTAATTATTTAATTTAAATAGCTGTTTGATGGAAAAACAATTTTGTTTGAATTATACAAATATAATTTGAAAATATTAAAATAAACATTTATTAAAAAAATAAAAAAAAAATAAAAAAATAAAAAAAAAACTAAGAAGAATAAATATATTAGTTTTCATAAAATGTGTATAGATAAAGAATTTCTTTTTAATAACATCATTTACATATTCAGCAGCGAACACGAAAATAGCAGGGGCAATTTTTAAAAAATTTTGTCTTTTTAATTCAAATTTTTTTTTAAATTTTCAATTATTTCAAATAAAAACTTCTTTATATTTTGTTACGTTTACGAAAAAACTTGAAAATTAAAAAAAAAAATTCACACCAAGAGAATTCAAATCGTTTTCCACCTTCCAGCGGAGTGGGGGCTGCTCTCTTCCTCTGCTTCCATAGGCAAGTTCCGATAAAAATACTTTCTTAAGAACACACCTTTTGTATGGTAGCTAGATCCTTCTGGTCGGAAGTGGATAGTGGGCTATCTGTTTATATGGGCTCACAAAGGCTTATCTGTCAATGGTGGTTATGTTTAGTCCGGTGACTATATAATAGGACTCAATCTGGTACATATGTACTTACATACTGGAAACCTTTGTATGCTGCAGCTCCATAGAGGATGATGAGGTGTAATTATTAAATAACTTATGCTTCACTGGCTATAAATATTCCTCCGAGGTTTTTAGGCCGAGCTTATTTTTCAATTTATCGCGTGCAACTTTTTAATTCTTTCTATATATTGGGAAAAGGCCAACATGTTTTATATAGACTCCGAACTAAGCTTTTGGGGAAGCGCATATAATTATTCCACACAAATAGGATTAAAAACATTTAGAATTAGTATGTGCCTAATGATGCTTAGATTATGGAGGGAACACTTCTCTGCTCTCCTAAATGGAGGCAGCGATTCACCGCGCAGAGGTGACGAACCCGATCCCGCAATCGATGATGATGGAATATATGCCCATCCGCCCGATTATAACGAAGTTAGAATAGCAATAACTAGATTGAAAAACAACAAGGCCGTGGGCGCTGACGGATTGCCTGCGGAGCTATTCAAGTACGGCGGTGAGGACTTGGTAAGGCGCATGCAGCAGTTTCTTAGCAAAATATGGGCGGACAAGTGCATGCCCCACGATTTGGAATCTAAGTGTTCTTTGCACAGTCCACAAGAAGGGGGATACTGAAAAATGCACAAACTATCGTGGAAGCAGCCTTCTTAATATCGCACATAAGGTCCTTTCAAGTGTATTATGCGAAAGGTTGAAGCGCACCGTGAACCGGCTGATTGGACCTTATCAGTGCGGCTTCAGACCTGGTAAATCTACCATCGACCAGATTTTCACAATGAGCCAAATCTTGGAAAAAACCCGTGAAAAGAGAATCGACACACATCACCTCTTCGTCGACTTTAAAGCCGCCTCCGACAGCACGAGAAGGAGCTGCCTATATGCCGCTATGTCTGAATTTGGTTTCCCCGCAAAACTTATACGGCTGTGCAAAATGACGTTGCGCAACACCATCAGCTCAGTCAGAATTGAGAAGGACGTCTCCGAGCCGTTCGAAACTAAACGAGGTTTCAGACAGGGTGACCCCCTGTCGTGCGATTTTTTTAATTGGATGCTGGAGAAAATTATACTAGCTGCAGAACTTAACCGCACTGGAAAAATATTCTATAAAAGCGTGTAATTACTGGCATATGCTGATGACATAGATATCATCGACATAAACAAGCTGTTAGTTCTTCCTACTCCAAGCTGATTCCGTTTATTTAGGAACCAGCATCAACACTACCAACAACATCAGCACTGAAATCCAACGAAGAATCAATCTAGCCAATAAATGCTACTTTGGACTAGGTATGCCATACTCTACAAGCCACTTATCGTACCCGTTCTGCTATATGGGACAGAAGCATGGACCATGACTACGGCAGATGAAGCGGCTTTGGGAGTGTTCGAGAGAAAATTTCTTCGAAAGATTTATGGACCTCTACGCGTTCACGATGGTGAGTACCCAAGAAGGTTTAATGATGAGCTGTATGAGCTATACGCAGACATCAACATAGTCCAGCAAATTAAAACGCAGCGGCTGCGCTGGCTAGGCCATGTTATGCGAATGAAAGATGATGCTCCGGCCAAGAAAGTGTTTCTATTGGAACCCGCTTATGGAAGCAGAGGTAGAGGGCGGCGCCCACTCCTTTGGAAGGACCAGGTGGAAAACGATTTAAACTCCCTTGGTGTGACCAATTGGCGCCGGTTGGCGGAGCGAAGGAGCGACTGGCGCACCTTGTTTGACAGCCATAACCGTTTACACGGTTAAGCGCCTATTAAATAAGTAATTAAGTAATGGTGTTTAAAGGAACAGCAACAAAAAGGCAACACTTGGAGACCAATTCCAAAGCGAGCAGCGTGGCATTCATCTGGCTGAGGGCATAAAGGTACCTTCCTTTGCACTAGTATAAAATATGAATGTTGGAGATTTAGAGTTCAATACTCAGCCCCCGAGAAGGTAGCTGATGAAGAAGTGTAATTCAGAAATATGTCCTAGTAGCTATTGCCGTTTGTAAAGTTTGTAATTTTTCTCTCATATCAATAACAAAAATAAAATTTAATTTTCTTTTATTCCGTACGATTTTCGAAACAACGATTATTCCCACATAATTTAAAACAATATTATGACCATGTTAAATTTCTTTACAAAATTTTTGAACACGTTTCATGCTTTCAATGTACCAAAGCTGAGGGTATAAGATTTTATATAATTATAATTTATATTAATACCATGCCAAAACTTTCCAGCCTTCTTATACCCAACGCAAAGTGTTCGTCAACCTAAGGCCATATCCAAGCGACCACTTACATAAGGAATAAGACAATCTTCTTTTAAGGCTTTATAATAAATGGTTAAAAAAAGGTCATGCTTCACAAATTTGAACAAATTAAATATTTTTCCAAACAATTCAAGTTCAACGTAAAAACAAAAAAAAAAATTTTAGAAATTAAGGACATTCAAAATCATCAACCGCAGCTTCTATCAATCAAAAGAGATTAAAACAAAAGAAATTCATTATATGTGATGGCACGAAATTTCGGCTAATGTTTTTAAAAGCTCAGTGCTAAATAATGGAACAAATTTTAGTCGTTCGACACCAAACTGAGATGACGTATGTAAGTGAGTGTCGCTATGCCGACAATCAATGACTGAAACAAAAAAATGCTACTACCGAAACAAGACAAGAAATTTTAACAAAAACTACAAAAAGAACTGCCACAAAAACAAAACAACACTGTATGCGACGATGTCTATTGATGCTGTTCATTCATTGCAAATTTTCCCAGACGGCTTTACCCTTTTGTCGAATTTAAGCTTAAGAATTAGTATGTACTTACTGACGTTCATGCCTATCGTTTAACTGCTTCATCATTTAGCACATTATTCTTACTAGCAATCTTGTACACATGTATCTGTAAATATGTACTATATAGTCCCTTTTATGATGCAATGAGCCATATTATTAGTGTACATAAATGAATTTTCAGTATCTTTTTTAATATAATTTTCCACATAAATAACTATGTATTTACTACCTTTGATGTAGTAGCGAGTTGTTCTAAATTATTAGTATGACATTTTTATTTCAGCAAGATACTAGGTACTTTGCAGGAATAGGGGTGAGGATGAAATTGGCAGCGAACCTTATACTGTAGTCGACATATACATTGTAACGAATTCTGGGAATTCCTGATAATTATGCACCTTCTGCTATCGTTCGAATCGCTGAACTGTCGAATATATAATTCCCATATTCAATGTTGCAAAATGGTAATTAATTAGACTACTTTGGGAGTATAACTTCACAATTATACTTCACAACTAATAGCGTGTTTAAATCAAAACTGATTGTTATTCCTCAGCTTGCGCTGATTTTATACTCTCTGTTGCCTCGCTCGCATATTTCTCATAAGGACTATTCGTTTCATTGTATGTGTGAGTAACAACTTCTGCTCTTAGCTGCCAGCTACATATATGCATGTATGTGAAATAATCTCTCTGCTTCAAGCTGTTGGTTATTTGTATGGAATATTCTTTGTTGCCTTGTACATAAGTGTGGCTGTTTGCTTTATTGTATACATGTACATGTGTGGCTGCTTGTTTTTGTTGTTGTGATAATGTACTAAAACCATAGTGATGCTAATATTCGCCAAAATATTTTTTGTGTTAATCTAGCACTAAATTAGTTTAGACTGTCGATGATGCTTGAAATCAAGGAAAGTAGTCTTCTTATTTTCTGGCTGTAAGTGGGGTCTATTGCCTAGACCCTCGAATTGGGTATTTATGGTATTTGTCAATCCCATACTTTACCATGGAGTGGACAGCCATACAAAAGAGTCCGTTTTTCAAAAAACTTAAAGGGGTATGCAATGATTCATTTAACGGGACCCTGAAAGCTATCCCGATAACGGCATGGGTCCTGCACCTGAGATTTGAAAAATATCTTGAGGCCGCAAAAGAGACAGGAGATTGGCACAAGTGCGCGAAAATGGTATAAGGTACTCTATACATATATAATGATAACTCAAAATTAATGGATGTGTTCGGGTCTGCTGTTTTCTGTATCGATCCAGAAATAAGTAGGTCCTGCGTTCTTCCAAATCACTGCAGTGGGTTTCAGGTAGAAATTGTAGCCGTAAAGAAAGCAGAACAAATTCTTCAGGAAGCGTGCTTAAGCTGTAGTCGCGTTAATATATATATTTAGAAGCTGCGATCAAGGCAATATTCTCAAACAGTAATTCATGAAGGAGTGTCCCAGAATGCAAAGAAGTATTGAAGTCTCTCACAGGCTGCACCATACACCTGTATTTACTGGGAAAGAAGGTAAGGAAACGGCCAATGAGCTCGCAAAGTTGCTCGTATCCCTAAAGAGACAAAACTTAACGCTCACAATGAGCATACTTACTCGACACTGCTTTCTGGCTTCAAACGCTCATAGTAAGGCGTCGTTAAACGGTTAGGCATGTTCGGTGTTCGTGTCCAGCGTTAGCGGGGTCAATGTTTCAGCTACTAGGGGCGGCAGAGCAACAAAGTTGCAAGATATCGAGACATCAATTAAGCTTGATCACAGAAAAATTCTAGTAGTTGGCAAGAGACGGAGTTATTTTTAACCTTGGCAAGTTAACATAATCGATTCATGATCACGCCCATTTTTGAAAAAAAAAAAAAAAAATTCTGATTCTAATGGTAACTAAAAATTTAATACGTTTCGGTATATGATAATAATAAATTATACTGATTCTGAGGGGAAAAGTAGCGATATATTGAGGCAAATCATGAAAATTTTAAAACTTTAAAATTTTTGAAAATGGGACGTACCGCCTATCCTAATTAAAATCGCGGAAGGGGTGTTTTTATGACAAGAAAGATATGCGTATTGGTTTGAAGCCCTGGTCGCTTTTTATACCCAGCCGTGCATCTCCCTTTCCGTTCATCCGTTAAACGATGAGCAAAAAGTAAGACATCTTCACCAAATCTAGGATACGAACTTATCTGAACTCTAAATATATTAATGTTAAAAATTATGGAAATCAGGTAATAACCACGCCAATTTTGATGAGATCGAAAATTTCGGAAAATTAAAAAATATAACAACTGGAAAATTGTAATTACCGGATGATCAAACTTGGTGAGTTGACTCACTTTATAACGCAAACTAAAAATTTGTTAAAATTAAAAAAAAAAAAAAAGTTTCGCAAGCACCAGAAGCCGTTAATATCACTTTTGTAATTTCGCAATCTTTTGGTTCTTGTTATAATACTTAGATATAAGAAAAAATTGCTAAAAATTGGTTTTATTTTACTTATAAAGAATTTAAGCAATTATTTACGATATTTGTTTTACTTTGTTAATAACTCACATAGTGCAAGATGCGAAATTAAAAAAAAAAACAAGTAAGGAAGGCTAAGTTCGGGTGTAACCGAACATTACATACTCAGCTGAGAGCTTTGGAGACAAAATAAGGGAAAATCGCCATTTAGGAAAATGAACCTAGGGTAACCCTGGAATGTGTTTGTATGACATGGGTATCAAATGGAAGGTATTAAAGAGTATTTTAAAAGGGAGTTCTAGTTCTATAGGTTGATGCCTTTTCGAGATATCGCCATAAAGGTGGACCAGGGGTGGCTCTAGAATGTGTTTGTACGATATGGGTGTCAAATTAAAGGTATTAATGAGGGTGTTAAAAGGGAGTGATCCTTAGTTGTACATGTGAAGGCGTTTTCGAGATATCGACCAAAGTGTGGACCAGGGTGACCCAGAACATCATCTGTCGGGTACCGCCAATTTATTTATATACCACGAACAATATTCGCGCCAAGATTCCAAGCGCTTTTGATTTCGCCCTGCAGAACTTTTTCATTTTATTTTACTAAATATAGTAGGTGTCACACCCATTTTACAAAGTTTTTTCTAAAGTTATATTTTGCGGCAATAAACCAATCGAATTACAATCTTTCATCGCTTTTATCATATTTGGTATAGAATTATGACATTTTTTTCATTTTTCGTAATTTTCGATATCGAAAAAGTGGGCGGGGTCATAGTCGGATTTCGTTCATTTTTCATACCAAGATAGAGTGAGTTCAAGTAAGCACGTGAACTAAGCTCATTAAAGATATGGCCATTTTTGCTCAAGTTATCGTGTTAACGGCCATACGGAAGGACAGACGGAGGACTGTGTATAAAAACTGGGCGTAGCTTTAAACCGATTTCGCCCATTTTCACAGGAAACAATTATCGTGATAGAGTCTATGCTCCTACCAAATTTCACAAGGATTGGTTAATTTTTGTTCGACTTATGGCATTAAAAGTATTCTAGACAAATTAAATGAGAAAAGGCGGAGCCACGCCCCTTTTGAAATTTTATTTTGTTTTTGTATTTTGTTGCACCATATAATTACTGGAGTTGAATGTTGACATAATTTACTTATATACTGTAAAGATATTCAATTTCTTAAAATTTTTTTTTTTAAAAGTGGGCGTGTTCCGATTTAGTTAATTTTTATTTAGCACATATATAGTAATAGTAGAGACGTTCCTGCCAAATTTCATCATGTTATCTTCAACGACTGTCAAATTACGGCTTGCAAAACTTTCAAATTACCTTCTTTCTAAAGTGGGCGGTGCCACGCCCATTGTCCAAGACTTTACTAGTTTTCCATTCTACGTCATAAGGTCAACCCACCTACCAAGTTTCATCGCCTTATCCGTCTTTGGTAATGAATTATCGCACTTTTTTGATTTTTCGAAATTTTCGATATCGAAAAACTGGGCGTGGTTATAGTCCGATTTCGTTCATTTTAAACGGAGATCTAAGATGAGTACCCGGGAACCTACGTACCTAATTTCATTAACATACCTCAAAATTTACTCAAGTTATCGTGTTTACGGACGAACGGACATGGCTAAATAAATTTATTTTTTCACCCAGATCAGTCTATATCTATCTCGATTAGTTTATGCCGTTACGGATTGCCGTTATGCGAGTAAAGTTAATATACTCTGTGAGCTCTGCTGAGCTGAGTATAAAAACATTTTAGAAGGCCCTGGCCCGCACCTTTTAGTAAAGCTCTTCACAAAATGTTTAATATATTAATATATACAAGGCGTAATATACCTCCGAAGACATTAAGGCCGAGTTTCTCCTCCAATTTACGTCGTGCTCCTTTCAATATTTCCTACAAATTGGCGAGACGATACCTGCATGCTTTATGGCGACTCCAAACGTTATCTACAATACTGATACATTTTTGATGGTAAAAAAGCTTTTGAGGTCTTTACTAAATTACCTCCGAGAGGAAATCGTTGCTAGAAAATTTGTTTTCCGTATAGAAAAAACTTGTTTCTAAATTTTTGATGTTGCTTTGCGCGGGACTTGAACTCAGAATCTTCGGGGTGGTAAGCGAAGCTGGCGGCCGCCGATTTCTATGTAAGTAACTGCTTTATATGTTCTTACCGAAGACAATATTTTCATATGTTTAGTTAGTACCAGCCTTCATATCGTTTAATGCTCGTGACATTCCTCTTCAAATGCATCGTTTATATTTGTATGTTCGATTTTGCCTAAAATTATTCTTCCATACTTAATAATCAATGTGAATATTTCATCTCAAGTGAAGTTTACGCTACCACGTAGTAGAGCAACTTGACCAAATTGAATCTAAAAGAATTTCACCGTTTCAAAAACGGATATGGATAAACAAATATCAAAAAAAAAAAAAAACTTTAACTTTTATATCAGAATCGCTCTTTTAAAGTTCTACTTGCGAATTAAGCTATATAAGTCTTAGTTACGTTTTATATGCATAGTTGTTCTGTTAAGTATATCTTTCCCAACATAATCAATAAATATTCACAAAAACTCAATTTCTTATTTTCGCAAGCATAAGAGGCAGCTTACGTATCTTTTATGTGTTTGTATTCTCGATTGGTCTGCGAAGCCCATTTGGTTGTTAATACTACTTTGGTGTAACATAAAAGCGCTTCGAATGAAAATTCATTGCTGCCACGAATTTTGAAGTGGTAATTACTCTCAAATAGCGAACGGAGCAATCTACCTCGTTATTTTTACATACAAATTTTGCGTACATGCTTACATATATATTTTTTTATATATGAGTGCTTATGCATATACCCTACAAAAAATTTGATTAAAGCCGGATATGTGCAGATATAATTTAACAGCATTAATTCTTTGTTTCATAACGCGGCTGCATTTACCCAAACCGTTATTCCTTTTTTAATAAAAATTTCCCTAAAAAAAAATAATTTCTGGATTTTTAAGTTTATAGTCTGAAATAAGTTATTAAATTTGGGCTTTTATTTTTTATGGGCAGAAAAAAGTCCGGCCCCATAAATATGGAGCGGCTCTTCGAAATAAAAAAAAATACTATTTCATACAGAATCTTTCTTATTTCAACAGAAAGCGGTGTATCAAATTTCTACGCAACATATCAATTGTATTATACTTTATGGCAAAAGTCAGATGCAAGTTTACTAAGAAAAAGTTAGAGTAAAACCATATGAGAGTTGGTTTCCGTTTTTCTTTGACAAACCGCTTAGTATTACTAATAAAAACTTTCAAATGACAATAAAGCTTTTAAATCTAGACATTTACAAAAATCTGTTGGTAAAAGATTCATTTTATTTGGATGAGCTCTGCCATAGTCATAGGGCCGGATTTTTATTGGTCCTTAAAAAATAAAAGTCCGGATTTTACTTTTATTTGTGGAACTTTTTGAAAGAAGTCCGAAAAATAAAAAAGAAGCATGACTCGTTATGAAAATGCTATGACTATACCGTAAACTTTCACCTAAGACAATTTTTTAACCCGAACTTTTTCGACGCAAAAAAATAAAATAGCTTTTAAAATGGGTCCCTGCAATTTACATGTGTAAGCACATTATATTTTTACAGTTTGTGTACGTTAGACACTCGGTTAACTTCAAAAACCACCACACGGTAGCACCTGGGTTCAAGTCCCAGTAAAAGCAAAATAAAAATATTTTAGAAAAAATGCGGGATCGCAACTCGGCAGTGATTTTCAAGCACACCGAGTGTTAATGCTATGAAAAGCTTCTCAGTGAAAATTCATATGCCTTGCACATGGCGTTCAGCGAGGGTGCACCACATGCAGTTCCCATGACGTCACTCAAATGTAGCACGACATGAATTTCGTTGGATGTTTGTTTGGTTGGTTGCTGTGTTGCCCGGCTATGGAGCCGGGCCCAAGTAGCGCTCTAGGCACAATTTTGATGCACTTCCTCCTGGAACCAATTACGTTTTGGATTGATGTACCCTGCATATAGTTTTACTCAAACCATTTGGTTAGATCAATAAACATACTGATGTCCTTAATTGGGCAGTTTTACACCGCCCTTAAGTCCGGAAACACATAGCTGCCTAGAGTTCCGGACCGAAAATTCACGAGGGCTGGGCACTCCCAGAGAAAGTGAGTAACCAATTCCTCGGAACCCTCCTGTCTACAGCTCCTACACCTCTTATTGTAGGGCATACCTATTTTATTCGCATACGCGCTAAACGGCCAGTGCCCTGTAATAGTGGCCGTGATTCTGTATATTTCCTTCCTAGATCTATTTAGTAGGTCATCGGTTCTTTTCTGGTTGTAGTCTGGCCATAATAATTTGGTGATTCTACTTGTGTCCGTAGAGTACCAATCGCGGATTGATATTTTCCTTAGATAGGTGAGAATGTCTCTTTGAACTGATGTGAGTGTTCGATGCACCGCGACTGCTTCCGTGATGTCTAACGATGCTCCTACCTTTGCTATTTCATCCGCCTTTTCGTTGCCGTCAACGTTCCTGTGGCCGGGTACCCAGCTGAGAGTGACAGCTGCCTGGTTGGCTGCTTTACGTAGCACCCTCTTACACTTATCGACGGATTAAGAGGATGTGTACATTGATTCTAGCGCTTTAAGTGCCGCTTGGCTCTCGGAGTATATAACTATCTCACCTTCTATCCGGTTCTGCAAAAGGAAGATACAGGCCCTCTCTATTCCTTGCAGCTCTGCTTGGAAGATGCTGGCTGTGTTTGGAAGACGGATGAGGATTGCGACTTTTAGTTGGTTGGAGTAGACATCGACGCCGCAGTCCATTTTGGACCCATCAGTGTAGAGTGAGGTGTCCTCCTCTCTGCCAACTCTGTCGTCCGACCAGTCCGTTCTAGAGGGTATCTGCACCTTGTTATTTCTGTCGAAAATCAGTGTTTTTGAGAGGTAATCTGTTGTCGAATCCACATCGGTGAGCCTTGTTAAGATGTCACTGTGGCCATAACCTTTTTCTTTTCAGAAATTAGACTCCCTTAGTCTGATGGCTGTGCTGATTGTTGTATATCTGATGTGGAGGGTCAGTGGCAGCAGATTAAGTATAACGTTTAGTGTATCCATCGGGCATGATCTGTGTTCACCCGTTACCCCTACGCATACGTTGGGGGTTTATAGAGCCTTATTATTATTATAATAAGGGCATTCATATAATTTCTCCTAGAAACAACAAAGTAAAATTTTCCACAAAAATATGCTCTTAAGTTTTTTTAATTTCACTGGTGCGATTTAATTACAGTTATAATTGAATCATATAAATATAGTAGGCTCATTCCATTTCAAGAAACCCGCTCCGCGCAGGACATGATTTTTGATTTCGATGAAACTTTAATATGTTGTTCTTTGGTCAAAATAATGAAGGGGTTTTTTTTGCCTCAAAAAATTTTTTTTTCGGATTTATCGGCAATTGAATTCCATAAAATGTAGTCGCTATTCACCTATTCTTTCAACTGCCAATAACTTTGTCAAAAATTAACCGATTCCCATGATTTTTTCTTTGAAATGTTCGCTATTACTTCTAATTTTTTGACCAAAGAACAACATATTAAAATTTCATCGAAATCAAAAATCATGTCCTGCGCGGGTATCTTTAAATGGAATGAGCCAGTAGAAACCACTGAATCTCTTCGGCTCAGTATGATAAAAAGAAACTGAAAAGTAATAAAAATAAAATAAATGTTAGGTGCGATACCCTCCGAAGAGAATTTAGGCCGAGCTTCTCTTCCAATTTGCTTCGTGCTCCTTTTTAATTTTTCCTACAAATTAGCAGGACGGGACCTACTTGTTTTACGCCGACTCCGAACATGGCAGAAATATACCCTTATATAGCTAACCGAACTAGAAATTAGAGAATAATTTTTAATCACAAAGGGTTTACGGTACATTAAAAGTAGACCGAATAATTTACTATAATTAATTTACTCAAAACAAAGTTACCCTAATTAAAATTCAAGTTATTACTAGAATTATTAAATTCAAAGTAAGAAGCGAGGGATTCATTACAATATAATTTCATAATAGCTGCAAATAGAATAATTGTAACTTTTACTTTGAATTAGGATAATTCTGTTAATAACGCAAACCCTTTGAGATTAAAAATTATTTTCTAATTTTTAGTTCGGTCAGCAATAAAGGCGTACGTTTTTAATTTTTTCAATTATTATTAATTTGGAATTTTTTGTTCGATCTATTTTGTTTGTGGACTTCCATCTTTTCCATGTTTGTACGTGAACGACCTTGACTGTTTGACTGATTGAGGTCTACGCCTACAGAAAATTCGAAAAAAAAGTTTCACAAATTTGCAAATTAACTTAAAATTGATTCTGCGGAACTTGTTTGTTTTTATGTTGGTCTCACTTCAGTACCATATATACTTTTTTCCCGAAACGGTCGCATGGTCAAACGGAAATTTCTTTAACCAAATTTTGAAGGGCTATTAAGTCGGTTGGCCCTTTAGCGAATTTAAATGGTCAATTAACCTACTGACCAATTCAAATCTCGATAAGGTAAATTGGCCTTATGACCACTTTGAAGTGACCTTTTCCCCGTTGACCTTATGCCGGTTGACCTTATGCCAACCCACCATTAAATTATTGCTATATCATCGGTTCTTGATATATGCGCAAAGTTGCAATTAAAAATATGGCTATTTGAAGTGGTCATAAGGTAAATTGGCCTTATGTCCCTTGACCTAATGCTTCATCACCATCAAATTATTGCATTGTCATCGGGTATTGATACGTGCGCAAAGTTTTAATTGAACTTATGGATTTGAGACTAGTTTATGTTGCCAATAAGCATGCAACCCTTTTCTTGAACTTAGTCTCACAATTTTTTGAGGGTCACATAATATCGTACAATATGTGTGCAAATATGTGTTTAAGCTTCTCAGCATCAGCGTCATCAAATTGTTGGATAAATGGCGCATTTCATACCTGTAAAGTTGATATTGATGCTTGCTGGTGGTAAGAAATTAAGTTTAACGGTTCAACTGCCAGCAAGGAAGCAATGAACTCCCTTTTCAGGAAGTCGCTTCTTCTTTACTATGTGCATATGTTGGAAAGCGGTAAGCCATTGCGAAATTGTTACGATATCGATTTTATTTGTGGGTAAAAACGTTGCATAAATTTTAGACCAAATGTCAGGTAAGAAATTAAGCTGCAGTTTGATTGAGGCTATAGGAAATGTTAGACTTTTTTGACTGTCATTTCACAAATAAAGTTTTTATCAATTTTAAATATTAATGCAGCTGGGTTACAAACGTAGAGTGTAGAAGTAAATGTTTTAGTAGGTTAGGTTAAAGTGGCTGCCCCTCAGCAATTCGAGGGACACACTTAGGCCGGCTGGCCCATTATGATACCTTCCTCCTTTAGATGCGTCAGAATGCGAACCAATTTGTCCTTCTGATGTATCGTAGAATATTTCCGATTTCCGCACAGCAAAGTTCTGCTAAGCAGTCGATGAAATACGTATTTAGATATTCCATACGTATACTGACCAGAGCAGCGCATCTACAGAAGAATTACTTGACGATTTCTCTCTCCTCTTCATCCCTCTAGCTCCAACAAAAATCGTTGGTTGGAATTCCCATGCATACGCCGTATATTCCCATTAGGCAATGGCACGTTAGTATCTCGATCAGTGGACCTAAGGAGAGACGGTTGAGTTTAATGAGGAACCTAGTTCGATTCTCATTTATGCGAGGCCAGGTTTGTTTGGACACCTCGCTTGTGGGTTCCAGCGTCCATCTGGAATTTGCCTTCTCGGTGAAAAATTATATGTCATTCAGCTGGCTTAGCTCTGTCTGTTCAGTAGATTTCCTCGCTAGTTCATCGGCAGCACAGTTCCCGGTTACACCGCTGTGACCTCGGATCCATACACAATTTTTTAATAGAGAGTGGACAAAATATTTTATTCGTAATGGTATGTTTTATTTTATTTTCAAGTTTTTAGTCTTTATTTAATTCCCTTTCATTTCTCATTATATTTTGTTCATTTAGTGACTCATTATTACAAGGACTCTTTCCCGATAATTTGTTACAACCTAAGTCTTCAATACGTAATCCTTCAAAAGACTTTACTCGACTCTGCGCCACGTACGGTTGTCCCTCCTCGAACTCCAAAGTATTTTGATGTCACCTCTACCAGAATATAGGGAATATTTGTTCCAAATATGAACCAATCGGACCACAAATACGATTTTTCGAAATATTTCGATCCATGCACCACATATCGGAGTTTTTTTCCTTACTAGTGCATTGTCATCGGGTATTTAACCATATTCCAAGTTTCAAGCTTGTAGCTTATTGTGAAGTTACTTCAATTTTAATTACAAAATTCGTAAACAACGGCCGCCCGGGCTAAATAAAACCGTTTAAAAATGAGAAAGTTTTCGATGCCATGCGTCCGAAATCTGCCCTGATCTACCCAATCTTATCTGGTATATGAAGCACATAAGAGACTCCGAAAAAATTTATATTAGAAGCAAATTATAGGCGGCTTTTGAGCCTATTAGAATTCATATCGGACGGCTATTTAGGCTGAGATTAAGCTTATATCTGTGGTCCATCTCAAGGAAGGAAATACATTCATTCCGGGCTCATAAATGAGCTCATTAGGATCACAAACAATAGAGATTAGGACTACTTTCTGACACTATTTTGACTCAAACTGTTTACTGGCAAAAGGGGCGAAATTTAAAGAAAAAAGTTTTTTAAATGTTTTGATGTACAAATGACGACATTTCGACGCATGCTACATTACAAGGAAGCGTTAAAAATTTGATTCACTTCCTGGCCGCAATTTTAAGCCACTTACGTCGCACGTTCACCTCAGACATAAATATATAGACTTTCTAACTCAGCAGTTGCTCGACTTTCACATTGAAGATTGGTCTGTTCGTTGGTATTCACATTAAATACAACTTAAGCGCTTCCGAAAATAGACAGAACACCCACAGTCGTGCACCATCTTTTGCTTTTACTTGTGACGCTCATATCAATTTCCGTTTCCTCTATTATGCAAATGTCGTACATGCATGCATACATATTTGTATGTCGCACTCTCTACTAATATTGCTTTCTGCTGCTGCTCTGCCTATGTCACTGCTAATATTCGTAGTAGGAAAATTCAAGATTTTGTTTCTGTTGCTGCAGCTATGCCACCGAATATTTTTGGGTATTTTTGTGTTGTAAATGTCATTTTGAGAAAAGTGTTGCAAATATATATTTGTGTTGATATCTACATATCTGCGTGTGAGTGTGTATATGTTTGTGTGACAGCAAGTACATGAAAGCGATGCTGTGCATACTTGTACCTGTCATCATGTTTGCCACAACAGCTGTGGTACGTCGAGTATTAGGCATTCCATCTTTCACGTGGAAAATGTACAGATACATAAATATATAGATGTGTAAGCATGTATACTTATGAATACAAATACGTGTAGCTTTAGGAAAAGTAGCAATATTTGTACATACATACATATAGGTAATTTTGGCAAGTGTATGCATGACCGCATCACGACACAGGTGTTGGTTTGTTTTTTTTTTTTTGTCTTTTAACGCACTTTTCCTTAATTAACGCTTATCTGGTAAAAGTTTTGACTTTTTCGGTTTGTTGTGAAAGTTTTTAACTTTTTTCCTCACTTATTTATATGCTTAGGTAAAATAACTTAAGTTGGCGTAAGTTTTTCCTTAGAATTATCTCTTGAACAAAATAACAAAACAATGGCATACAAACCAAAGAAGGCTTAGTGTCTCGGCTTAAATTGTAAGTAGATCACTTTAATACATCGCTTGAAAAAGGTACACTTTAAAGAATAAAAAATATATTAATCAGTTGTCTTGTGGAAGAATAGAGACGAGTTTCTTTTTCAATTTGCCTGTTACAGCTTTTAAAAATTTTCTTACAAATTTAATCACTTTGATTGTTTATACCTCCTTTTCACCAAACCGAAGAGGCCGTGACTGCTGTTTACTGTTTTCATCCAGAAATAAGTAGATCTTACATCACTGCAGTGAATTTCAGGCGAAAATTGTATCCGTGAAAAAAAGCAGTAGAAATTCTTGAGAAAGCGTGCTTAAGCTGGAGTTGCGTCAATATATTTACACAGTACTTCATCAAGAGGTGTTCTGGAATGCAAAAAACCATTGGGAGAGACTTTGCTCAGACCAGTTCATACATATTTACTCGGTTATCGGTGGCGTAGACAGAAGCATGGGGCTGTAAAATTGTCAAGACATACTAGCTGGACACTGCCTTCTGACGTCACATGCTTATAAGGTAGGGTCGTCAGCAACAGCAATTCTAGGAAGTACGAGCTGTAGAGAGAAGCGGTTAAGCACGTTCTATGTTCGTGTCATGCGCTAGCAAGTTCAAGGATCCAGCTACAAGGGGAAGCCGAGTTGCCAGATCTCGAGTAAGTATTTCCTCCTCTAATATTTGCAAAGAAGATGGCATTATTAAGATAGAACCTAGTATGTTGTTGGGTTATTTGGTTGTAAATTAAATTCTGGTAACACAATGGACTCATTTCAGTCCATGTGAGGTCTTTATTAACCAGCCAATTCGACTTAACTTTCGCCTCGTTGTTATATGCTTCCTTCATACGGAATCGAGATTTCTTGTAGTAAATTAGAATCTGGTCGTCTTCTTTACATTCAGAGGTTTGCCATAGTATGCAGGACGGAATTGTTCTTACTATCCTAAGCGTCTGAATCATATACATTTACAAACATTACAGAGTTGCAGAAAAATGCTTGTTATATTTTTAATTACCATAACTGATTAGAAGTCCTTGTGGATTTTGTGCTCTTCAGACCGTGTAGGCATTTAAGATCACTTTTCTTGAGCACACATACATAGATAAAATTTTGAAATGCTCTTTTTGTAAGGATTTGTGTGAGCATAGCATTTATTTGTATATTTTTGACTAGCTTATACCAACTAAAAAAGCACTTACTCTCTTAAACAGGTAAGGTTAGACTGGTTTGAAGTGGCTGCTGCGGAAGCACGCTTTGGCCAGTGTCAAGGGACCGGTAGTCATGCAAAAAAATGAACCATACTTCCCCTCTTCGGACATTTCAAAAACCAGATCCTTTATATCGTACTCCATGACCGGTCGAGAATTATCCTGAAAGGCAGCACTGTCTGGCACCATACAACACCTGGTAATTTCGCATAAGTTGATCCACCGTTTTCTCCACTTCGTAATCTTAAACAATCTAACAGCATCGACGAAAGGGGAATTCTGGTGTTTCTGCGTACCTACAATTGTAAGACTGAAGTGCTCGCTATAAGCTATGCTAAGCGAAAAGCAATTTTTATTTTCATATATTTTGCAAGCTTGTTACATTTCTGGCACTCTGACATCTTTTACAATTTTTAATAAGAAATAATTTTCATAGCTTTCTATTATATGTAATAGAAACCCTTCTCCTAAAAGTGGGGAAACATAGTTACATTTTAATATCCTATTTCGACCAGGTTAGCTTAGATATCTGACATCCTTTGGTTTGTAGCCATCTATTGTTGGCTTGACGATAAATATACTCGTTTAGCATTTGTTTGCATATGACAAATGTTTACCTAAGGATTCTTTGTCAGGAAGAATCTGCTTTGCAAACACTGCATAGCAAGCTGTCTGCAATGGAGTTTCTTTCAATTTCCCTTTATTCCGGAACCCATTTGAGATATAGACTGTTCTGTATAGACATCACTTAAGGAGATCGGCAACAGATCAATTTTAGTACGGTGTTTAGTTAGTAATAACAATGGGATTTGATATCCGCTTGAATTTCGCGAAAAACGAAGATTTCCTTACCTATAGTTTAGTATCCTATCCAAACCTTAGCTTCCATGATAACTGATCTTCTGCCTTCTCTGGAAAGGTAGTTTGAAAGAGAGTTAAAAGGGTCAGTCCTTTGCATAGAACCCTCCTCCAAACTTATTTCCTAACTTAGAACCGTCTCTGTATGTATATGGAAATGCTGGCAAAAAGTGTCTGCCTGCCAATGTTACTCATACGCCGTGGCGACCAAACATATGTATACTATCTGCAATTCATTATGACCAATTTTTTGTATGAAGTAAGTACCAATGCAGATAATTGTTACACATTTTTAAATTCTAACGTTTTTACACTTTTCAAAAAACTTAAAGTATGCAACGAATTTAGAACTTCATTTATGTTATTTAATACACATGCACGAACAAACTTTTTTGTACTCAGCTTAAATATATCTAACTGAAGTTAGTTAGCTTCTTCGAAAGAGTAAACTCATCAAAAACTTCCATCCACTTAAGTGCATATTTGATGAAAAAGTAACAAAAGAAAATAAAAAAACTGAAAAATGTATATTGCAGCTCAGCAGTGCTTTACTTCACAAACACACAGCATTCTTCAGCTAATACATTCGCTGCTGCAAAGCTGGCCCACTCAACTAACCACATAAACGCAGCAAGTACATCACCAGAGCCCCATTGGCGCTGGCCAAGTGATCCCTTAACTTATCTACTTAACAAGCAGTCTTTGTTTTTAATTTTATTTTAGTTTTTTAATCTTTCTAAGTTTTAGGTAACTTTTTTTAGTTTCACCGTTGTTATATTTCAGTATGTTTGGCATGATAAAATTTACACAGTTAATATTAAAACCATTTGTAAGGAAAACAATCCGTCTAAAAAACCACTCTCAAAACAATGACAGTGGGTGCGTCAGTGGTGTTGCATTATATTCCATTGTGTTGCAATACTCATTTAGACGAATTTATTATATTGTAGAGAAATGTTTTAAGTCTTCTAATACAACTAAAAAATAATAGAGATGCAAGTGGAGAAGATTTACAATCTATTTGCACAAATCAAAACAACACAGAAAGTGAGCCCAATTTAGAGGTATATAGTTTTATGCCTTAAAAAATTTTAACACTTAGTTGCTATGAACTTCAATAAATGAAAATATCTAAAAAAAAATTCTTCTTTTTATCATTTACACGGAAAAAACTTCTTTTGACATGCGATAGAATAAAATTAAAATCATTCAGGGCTTTTCTTTAGAATTCATAATTTTACATCAGATTCAAAAAATAAAAAGTATAGCTAGCGGCGTTTATCTCAATTTCTAACGTTCAATAAAGCAGTTAAAAAGGCGCTGCCTTTCATCAAAATGAAATGGTATATTAATTTCGTCACGAATCCCAAAATTGTAAGTCCTTGAAGGAAAATAGATTGACCCACCATTAAGTATACCGAAATAATCAGGATGAAGAGCTGAGTTGATTTAGCCATGTCCGTCGGTCCGTCGGTCCATCTGTCCGTCTGTCCGACTGTCTGTTTGTATGCAAACTAGTCCCTCAATTTTTGAGATATCTTTATAAAATTTGGTGAGCGAGTGTATTTGGGTGCCAGATTAGACATTTGTCGGAACCGGCCGGATCGGACCACTATAGCATATATCCTCCATACAACCGATTTTTCAGAAAAAGAGGATTATTGTTGTATAAAAAAATTGATGAGATCGGTCGTATATATAGTATATATCCCCACAACCGATTGTTCAGATAAGGAACTTTTCGTAATTACTGCCCTATTTTAAGAGCTAGAGGCTACAAATTTCGCCAAATATATTGTTGTTTGAAAAAATCCTAGAGATCGGTGGTATATATAGTATATATCTCATACAACCGGTTGTTCAGATAAGAAACTTTTCGCAATTTCTACCCCATTTTAACAGCTATAAGCTTAGGTATATAGTATATATTGTTGTGTGAAAATATCATAGAGATCGGTGATATATATAATATATATATGATGATATATATAGTATATATATATAGTATTGTAACGAATTTACTGCAAATCCTCTTATTTGCAACCTTCTGCTAAGTCGAATCACTAAACTGTTGAATAAATAACTCCAATATTTAATAATGCAAAATGGCCTTTCTTAAAGTACTTTACAATAACACTGATACTTCACAACCAGTAGCTTGCTTAAATGACACTGATTGTCGAGGCTCTACTGTTGCTGCTTTTATAATATGTGATTTCCTCGTTGCATCTTCTAGGCGCTTCCAGAATTTACTTAGCTCTCCTATGCTCGTGTATTTGTGAGCGACACTTCCACAATTGTAATTGCATACTTTTGGGCACCTTAACGTAAAGCTAATCGTTTATCAAAAAATTTCCACCGTTTCCGTTGAAACACTTCGAAATATTATCGATAAAGAAATTAGCAAGATAAATTGTATCTCGTTTTTAACCGAAACGAAAAGCTTTCGTTAACGTTAAAAACGTTAACAAAAACGCGATACTTTTTGTTTGAATTGTACTGGCAATGCTATAGCCATGGTGAAGCCGTAAGGTGGTAACAGCGAGCGGACATACACACAAACTCCATGTAATTTGTTTGTGTAATTCGTTGCTGTCAAAAATACTCTGAGAAAGGTTCGTACTGTCAAAATTCATAAGAAAAGTTGCAATCAGCTTGGCTAATGCTTTCACTTTTAATGACTCCGCTTTGCCAGCCTAGTTTGAAATTAATAATCAATATAAACCATTTGAATTCGTTATGATATGGCAGAATGAATTACTGATGCGCATACATGTCACTGCTTAGCATCGGCTTAGAAATGTTGCTAATATTGGTAACAGTATATATATATTTTTTTTTGCAATTTCAGCCACACTTTAACAGCTAGAAGCTTCAAATTTCACCAAATGCTTACGTATATAGCATATATCGTTGTCTGAAAAAATCTTAGAGATCGGTGGTATATATATTATATACCCCATATAAACTGTAATTTTTGCCCCTTTTTTACGGCTAGAAGCTCCAAATTTCATCAAATAATTATATTTACGTCATATATTGTTGAAATACGTGATTCGTAATCATAGTTTTTACATGCAGACCACAAAAAAACTGGAAACTTTGCATCCTCACACAAATTACCTACCTATTTTTATACTCAGTTGAGCAGAGCTCACAGAGTATATTAACTTTGATTGGATAACGGTTGGTTGTACAGGTATAAAGGAATCGAGATAGATATAGACTTCCATATATCAAAATCATCAGTATCGGAAAAAAATTTGATTGAGACATGTCCGTCCGTCCGTCCGTCTGTCCGTTAACACGACAACTTGAGTAAATTTTGAGGTATCTTGATGAAATTTGGTATGTATATTCCTGGGAACTCATCTCAGATTGCTATTTAAAATGAACGATATCGGACTATAACCACGCCCATTTTTTCGATATCGAAATTTTCGAAAAACCGAAAAAATGCGATAATTCTTTGCCAAAGGCGGATAAAGCGATGAAACTTGGTAGATTGGTTGACGTTATGACGCAGAATAGAAAACTAGTAAGATTTTGGACAACGGGCGTGGCATCGCCCACTTTTACAAGAAGGTAATTTAAAAGTTTTGCAAGCTGTACTTTGGCAGTCGTTGAAGATATCATGATGAAATTTGGCAGGAACGTTACTACTATTACTATATATGTGCTAAATAAAAATTAGCAAAACTGGATGAAGAACACGCCCACTTTTTAAAAAAAATTTTTTTAAAATTAAAATTTTAACAAAAAATTTAATATCTTTACTGTATATAAGTAAATTAAATCAAAATTCAACTCCAGTAATGATATGATGCAACAAAATACAAAAATAAAAGAAAATTTCAAAATGGGCGTGGCTCCGCCCATTTTCATTTAGTTTGTCTAGAATGCTTTTAATGCCATAAATCGAACAAAAATTTACCAATCCTTCTTAAATTGGGTAGGTGCATATACTCTATGACGGAAACTGTTTTCTGTGAAAATGGGCGAAATTGGTGGAAGCCACGCCCAGTTTTTATACACAGTCCACCGTCTGGCCTTCCGCTCGGCCGTTCACACGATAACTTGAGCAAAAATCGATATATCTTTACTAAACTTAGTTCACTTACTTATCTGAACTCAATTTGTATTGGTATAAAAACGGCCGAAATCCGACTATGACCACGCCCACTTTTTCGATATCAAAAATTACCAAAAACGAAAAAAATTCCATAATTCTATACTAAATACGAAAAAAGGGATGAAACATGGTATTTGGATTGGCTTATTGACGCAAAATATAACTTTAGAAAAAAACTTTGTAAAATGGGTATGACACCTACCATATTAAGTAGAATGAAATGAAAAAGTTCTGCAGGTCGAAATAAAAAACCCTTGAAATCTTGGCAGGAATACTGTTAGTGGTATTATATATATAAATAAATTAGCGGTACCCAACAGATGATGTTCTGGGTCACCCTGGTCCACATTTTGTACAAACGCATTCTAGAGTCACCTCTAGTCCATCTTTATGGCGATATCTCGAAAAGGCGTCCACCTATGGAACTAAGGCCCACTCCCTTTTAAAATATTCATTAACACCTTTCATTTGATACCCATATCGTACAAACAAATTCTAGAGTCAACCCTGATCTACCTTTATGGCGATATCCCTAAATGGCGTCCACCTATAGAACTATGGCCCACTCCCTCATAAAATACTCTTTAGTACGTTCCATTTGATTCACATATGTTGTCATCATAGCTCTCAATTGAGTATGTAGTGTTCGGTTACATCCGAAATTAACCTTCCTTACTTGTTTTTATTTTGTTTTATTTTATTTTATTTAAATTTTTTGTTTATTTTTTTTTCTTTTATATTATTTTTTTCCTATTTTATAAAATTTTATTTTGTTTTTCTAATTATTATTTTATTATTTTTTGCTTTCGCTTTTGTTTCATTTAAATCTCACAAAACACATTACCAGGTTTTACAGTTAACGAAATCCTATTAAAAACAAATTTCAACTATAACCTGAATACGAACTTTGTTTTGAAACACTCTTTTTTTCAACAAAACAGCAGTCTAAAAGCTATTTGTATGTAGGTGACGTGCTGCTTAGTTTGGCTCTTATCAATTCTACCACGAACATTGTTCCCATACTACGCGACAGTGAAGTGATCATTACTCTAGCATTCTCTATTACTCCATACAGCACACTTCGTCTGCATTTACGTCTGTTGTATTATGAAAAAAGGTTCCCAAACTAGCCCTTAGTCGCATCCCTAAAAAATTACGAAAAAAAATATCCTGAGCCCACAGGACTCATATTTTACATTTAAAACAAAAATCCAGCGAAAGCAGTAGTTTTTTATGATCTTAGTAAACTGGGATATATAACTTAAGTTCCTCTTGTATAAAATAATGCAAAAAAATTATCAAAATTAACATAGACTTATTTTTTTGTGGTACCTTTCTGAGTTCTTGAAAAAAGTGTTTACTTTAAAATACTTTAGGTTAAACGAAAATAAAATATAAAACTAGGGCAAGGAAACGAAAACTTTTATATATTTTACTAAATACAAAAGAAACAAGTAAGGAAGGCTAAGTTCGGGTGTCACCGAACATTACATACTCAGCTGAGAGCTATGAAGACAAAATAAGGGAAAATCATGATGTAGGAAAATGAACCTAGGGTAACCATAGAATGTGTTTATATGACATGTGTATCAAATGGAACGTACTAAAGAGTATTTTAAGAGGGAGTGGGCCATAGTTCTATAGGTGGACGCCATTTCGGGATATAGTTATAAAGGTGGACCAGAGGTGCCTCTAGACTTTGTGTGTACGATATGGGTGTCAAATGAAAGGTGTTAATGAGTATTTTAAAAGGGCGTGTGCCTCAGTTCTATAGGTGGTCGCCTTTTCATGATATCACCATAAAGGTTTATATATGTAAACCACGAAAAGTATTCCTGTCAAGATTCCAATGGCTTCTGATTTCGATTTTTCATTTTTTTTCTACTTAATATGGTAGGTGTCACATCCATTTTACAAAGTTTTTTACTAAAGTTATAATTTGCGTTAATAAACCAATCCAACTACCATGTTTCATCCCTTTTTTGGTATTTGGTGGATAATGGCATTTTTTCATTTTTCGTAATTTTCGATATCGAAAAAATGGGCGTATCGGATTTCTGCATTTTTATACCAAGATAAAGCGAGTTCAGGTAAGTACGTGAACTGAGTTTAGTAAAGATATATAGACTTTGCTCAAGTTATCGTGTTAACGGCCGCACGGAATGACAGACGGTCGACTGTGTATAAAAACTGGGCGTGGCTTAAACCGTTTTCGCCCTTTTTCACAGAAAACAGTTATCGCCCTAGAATCTAAGCCCCTACCTAATTTTACAAGGATTGGTAAATTTTTGTTCGACTTATGGAAGTAAAAGTATTCTAGACAAATTGAATGATAAAGGGCGGAGCCACTCCCATTTTGAAATTTTCTTTTATTTTTGTATTTTATTGCACCATATCATTACTGGATTCGAATGTTGACATAATTTACTTACATACCGTAAAAATATAAAATTTTTTGTTAATGTTTGACTTTAAAAAATTCAGAAAACATCACAGAAGCGCCAGAATTATTTGGATTTTTGTTAAGACACAAACCAACTACACGCAAACATAACCGTATCACCTGAAAGGAAAAGTACCGGTGCGTATACGTAACATTTTCTTTGTTATACTCAGCTGTACTTGTACACAGGGTATTATAACTTTGATTGGATAACGGTTGGTTGTACAGGTATAAAGGAATCGAGATAGATATAGACTTCCATATATCAAAATCATCAGTATCGAAAAAAAATTTGATTGAGCCATGTCCGTCCGTCCGTCTAATAATACACATATAATGTTGAAATTTGACGTGTGGACTGATATTGAGACTCTTGTTAAAAATTTGAAAAAATGTTTAAAATGGGCGTGGCACCGCCCACTTGTGATAAAATCAATTTTACAAATATTAAAATAAAATAAATGTAAGGCGCGATAACCTCCGAAGAGATCTAAGGCCGAGCTTCTCTTCCAATTTGCGTCGTGCTCCTCTTGCTTTTCCCTACAAATTGGCCGGACGGGACCTACATGTTTTATGCCGACTCCGAACGGCATCTGCAAAGCAGATAAGTTTTCACTGAGAGCTTTTCTTGGCAGAAATCCACTCGGAGCGCTTGCCAAACACTGCCGAGGGGCGATCCCCCCGCCTAGAAAAATGTTCTTCTAATTAAAAAACCTTATTTCTAAAATTTTGATGTTGCTTTACCCGGGGTGTGAACCCAGGGCATACGGTGTGGTAGGCGGAGCACGCTACCACAAAACCACGTTGGCCACCAAAATACAAATATTATTAATCATAAATCAAAAATCGTTAAACCTATCATAAGAAAATTTGGCAGAGATTTTGCCTTTACTATAAGGAATGCTTTGAAAAAAAAAATTAGGAAATCGGTTAAGGACCACGCCCACTTTTATACAAAAGATTTTTTAAAAGGGTCCTAGACGAATAAAATAAATTATAAATTTGTAAAAAAGAGCTTTATATCAACGGTATTTCATTTCCCAAGTGGATTTATAACAATAAATTGGAAAAACTTTCAAATTTAAATAATGGACGTGGCACCGCCTCTTTTATGACTAAGCAATTTTCTATGTTTCGGGAGCCATAACTCGAAGAAAAATTAGTTGAGAATAGAACCATATGTATATGTATTATTGCCCATACTTGTAACACTATTAAGCACACAAAACAAACAACAACAGTATTTCAAGTGTACAGCTAGGTAAGTATTATTCGGTTTCACCCGAACTTAGACTTCCTTACTTGTTTTTTGTGCTTATAGTTTACATGCTGAAACTCTATAAAAAAATATAAAATTTTAACGACAAGTTTTTTCATGGCTTAATTAACACGATGAAAGAATTTCAATACATATAACGCAAACAAAAAAATTAAAATGAAACTTTAGTTACGCTTGCGAGGGGGATGGAGGATTTTTTTTATTATTCACTTAAACATATTTACAATATTTAAATATGTGTATGACTAGGCGATTCTGATGCAAGCATGAACCTAAAAGTATTTAAGCGTTGAATGCTTAGGATATTTCGCAAAAAAAAAACATAGCGTAATGAAAAAAAAAAAAAAAAAAAAAATGTTACAGCATTCAACTTAGACGTCGCAGACATTCTCATGTGACTTTTTTCGCTTATTTTATCTCATCATTGCTGACCAATTTAGATAATTTAACTTTTTTTGTGCCAACATAAGTTTTCAAACCGTATTTCTTTAAAGCTGTAGTAAACGGTTTGTAAGAAAGTAGCAAAGTGGAATAAAGAAAAATAGCGGCAAAACTTTTTTATTTGCTCATGCATATTCCTTACGCGCTTTTTCAGTGGCAGTGACTGCATTCAAGCGACAAATTAAATTTGTTCATTTATGTTAATAGATTTGCATATACTAAGTCTAATGTGACTCATTTGGTAAAATGAGATAAAGAATATCTTTTTTTTTGTTATACCAACCAGATAATAGGTATTTACATGCATACGTTCGTTGACAACGTGCATTTTCTCATAATTTAAGAAAATTTTTTTTATATAGTTAAAGCTGAGTAAATTTACCCTCTTTACGATGTAGGAGTTTTTTGAAACTTTTGACTTGATATTCCTAAGTAAAAATCATACTTTTTGCCTTAAATAATAAAAACAATATCAAGGGTGGGTGGGTTTGGAACGCGTTCCAACCCTCCGTGTAACGCAACCATAATTGTTGTTAGAAAGTTTCAATCTGCTGCTTGAGCCACGTAAATTAGAACTTCTGGAATAATACAAAAGCGGAGCGGAAATAATATTTTTCCAACTGAGCAATCAGGCACTAATTTAAATATATTTGCTATAAAAAAAACTAACTTTTTGGTGCTTGGAACCCAGTCCACTCATTTAAAATTTAATAATAAATTTATATGAACCAATTAATATGTTGAAACTTAATTGCTAATTTTGCAAATACGTTCTTTAACATATCTGCATTGTTCAAGCAACCTTGAACATATTTTCTCATTTACAAGATAATGGTAATTAGCAGATTCTTAAATACAGTCCATTATTATTAGCTGTGTTTTTTTTCAGGTCTATATACGTTTACGCTTAAACTTTATCTGGACTGCTAAGCGATAAATACACCTTTGAAATTGCTACGCATAAAATTAGTACTACTAAATTTCAATACGCATTATACTCAGATGTAACTGAAATATGTGTCCATGTTTCACCCTCTGCACTAATTCCATGTATTCTATGCGCGTCCACTATCTATCACAACTGATTCAGCTATATGTTATACACAGAAATACAACAGAGGGTTGTGTCTCCGCTTTTCGGTACACCCTGTAGCTGTAGCTAGTTCTTTAACCACTGCCGCTAGATGGGTCTCCTAAGCATTATCTAAGCGAAGATAGACGTTAAGGATGAGACATTCACACACACACATGTAGCAAAATGAACTTCTGTAAATATTTATGTATAGAGCAACAAATTATAAGAAAACTAGGATAAGAAAAGTGTATATAAAGTAAGATATTTTTGTAAATAATTGAGAATTCTTTGAACTCTCAAACCAAGCACTTCTTATTTTAATACAAACTGCTTCCACTCACCAGAGGTAAGGGGCATTTTTTTAAGATTTGAGAACGCAACAGCTTCTCATTACAAACATTTTTTTGCTTCTTTAAAGTAATCTTTGGTTCCCCCGCCAGCGATATGGGCTAAAAATTTACTTTTGATATTTGGCAATTTACGACTGCTATTTGCGACACTATTTGAGATCCTTACAAAATTCAAAGCTACTTAACATACATAATCGTGTAAACTTTGTTCACCTTTAAATATTATTGTATTTCATAAAATTGCAAATTCAGCATAGGAGAAATAATAGCCGTGTTTTTTACATGTACATACATATGCACTTAAATTTTGCATGGACTGCTAAGTGCATAACTTTATCTACCTTTATGAAATTGGTGCGCATAAAATTAGTATTGAAGTGTGATCCCCACTATTCTCTACTTTCAAATTTGGCATGCATTTTACACTATGACCTAAAGGGTTTATGTCTCCGCTATCTCTCCATACACTACTACTATGTTTAATTCTCCATTACCTTTTTTATATATGTATATGTAAAAAAACCACGGCTAACATTTGCCAATATATTTTTATGTAAAATATAAGGTTGTAAAATCTTTCCCCAGAAGCGGATACCAATAATATTTTCTAGCCTATAAGATTTCCATAACTTTGTAGATCATGGCATAGAGATTATATATTTCCTAAAGCCCGTTTTGTTAAACAGAAAGTAGATAATAGCCGTGTTTTTTAACACGCGTATATCCGTTTACGCTTAAACTTTATATTGACTGCTAAGAGACAAACTATAAATACACCTCTGAAATTGCTGCGCATAAATTTTGTCCTACTAAATTTCAATACGCATTATACTCAGATGTAACTGAAATATGTGTCTTTGTTTCACCCTGTACACTAATTCTATGTATTATATGTGTGTCCACAATTCATCGCAACTGATTCAGCTATATGTTATACCCTATGGCCATCAGAGCGTTGCGTCTCCGCTTTTCGGTACACCCTGTTGCTGTAGCTAGTTGTTTTACCACAGCCGCTAGATGGGTCTCCTAAGCATTATCTAAGCGAAGATAGGCGTTTTTTAACACGCGCAAACGAAACGTATACGCGCGTGTTAAAAAACACGGCTAATAATCGTATTATTTTAACACACATATATTTATTTGGGGTGAAAAAAAAGCAAATCATCACTTAGATAATGTTTAAGAGACCCATCTAGCGGCAATTATTGCAGACTCGCGGCACTGGCTAAAGAGACATGCACCTCTGTTGTTTTGCTGAATCGACTGCCATGAACCGGGGACATACACACGTTTTGGTCATAGAAGTGGAGAATATAATAGAGATAAAATGGAGAGACACATTTTAGTTGCAACTGAAGCCATCATCCGGTGGCAAAATCCTGAGCCAGATAAATAATTCTGCATGTAAATGCAACAACAACGATTTGAGCCAGATAAATCCAGATAGAAGTCTGGTTTAATTTGTGAGCCAGATAATTTGTTAATTACTTATTTTTAGTTTGGTAACGCTGCCTTTAATAAACCTACTTTTTCAAAAATAGATGTCGCTGCTTAGCCTTTCGCCGTATGAGTTAAATGAAAAACAGCGGCGACATCTGCCTATCACATTTCACGTGTGCGAAAATTTCACGACATCTGCTTCTCAAGTCTTTCAATGATCCAGAGCATTCCCGTGAGAATTGAGCATGAGCCGGAGCTGTAAAACTGACTGGAAAACAGCATGAGTTTAATGCATACTAAAATTAAGCAGTGCTAAATAATTCGTCTAAAATAACCCTTTAGTCGAGATTGGTATTTAACACTTTGAACTACTTACTTCCTTAATTAAATAACAGTTTCCACTAAAAGTTTCCTGATGTGTGTACATAAAAAAATTAGACAAAATAAATTTTTCGAAATTCCGACAATTTTTTTTGTTTGTCTCATAAAATTATCTTAAAAAGTGTAATTAAAATACAATTTATTTTTACTCGGCACACAGCATTACGTAAGCACTTTTAAGAAGAACAACATCATAAGTTCAAAGGCGAAAATAGGTGTTAGTACTACCAACTAGTGGTAGCTTCTCCTCTGTCAACTCAACGAATTTAGGGTATATTACTTCGGAAATGCTGCAGAAACTTGAGAGGCTTTGTAATTTTTCCACTTAAAGTAAGCAAAAGATCATATGAATTCGCTGAAGACTACAGACCCATAAACTTTATGCCGAAGTTTCTGGAAAGGCGCTGAGACATTCACAGAATGTTGTTGCTAAACGGATCCAAGCTTTTTAACATGCTTGCACGATGACAAGATCTACAGAGACTGCCCCCGATGAACTCATAAATACCATTCAGATATACATAATACAAAGAACATATTTCAGAGGCTTTTCTGATATAGAGGTAGCCCTTAACAATCGACTTGACGATGTAGCCGTACTTTGGGAGCATATTTATTGCTAATTTTGTACCGCTTCTGCTAACACTATACGTCTGCAGCAAGACTGCACAAAAATAACTGGAATAACTCCGTAAAAAGAACACTACCTATAAGGCCACAGTGTGTACAGGCGCGGCATAATGAAGCATTTTTTTGACGCAAAGAAGCAAGAGAGATGCCTGCTAAGAAGAAAAAACATGAGTTAGAACGGCGTGAGTGCAAGAAGCTTCAGGTGCTGGCCGATGCGAGTAATGGCCCAAAAATATTACCCAAAAATCCGGCGTAATATGTGTCGTATATATATAATATATATATTATATATATATATATATATATTATATCTACACACATGTATATACACGATATATTACTTCGTACCAGGATGTCCGTTTACTAATAAAAGCGTTCACAATGTTAGTTTAAATTAGTAGGTAATAATTAGTAAGCATTTTGTAGAAAAGGTATTTGTGATTACAGAGTTATGAAATAATATTCGATATTTTATATAAACTGCACTGCTCGTACTCATCTGAACCGCTCTTCGGAGATATTCATTTACTAGTGACACCGGTAGAGTCGTGTTGTCAGTGTTGGACTTGTAGGGATGCATTTTTAATAGGCGTGACATAGTGAGGTTTTCAAGACCATTCAGATCAGAAGGCCGTGACACAATGACATTTTTCATGAAGATGCGCTTAACAGAAGCTTATGCATTCCCAATAACAATCGCCACAATTAACCAAGATGTTGCGTATAGTAAATATATGAAATAGAACATTCAGACTTGGCAATTGAAGTTTATTTCGCCTTGCCATTTCACACTAAAAAATTTCGCAAAGCACTGCTATAAACATTATCGCTATACAACAAGGATATGTGCTAACATATTTTGTGTCATATGTCATTTGTTATATATTACAGTTTTTACTTGCGAAAAATGTTAGAAAATTTACCAACCAGTGAGAAAAATAATTTCACTTGCAAAGTGTGTCAACACCCTTAACCAAAACAAAATGTCACATTCTTCTTGTTATGATTTGCTTGTAATAAATTTTGGGAGATGGCTACTTTTCATTATCAGATGGCGCCAGTGTCGCTCATTCTACCGTTCTCCATAAAAATGCGTGCGATCTACTCATAATGCATAAGCTTGTGTTAAACGCATCTATATGGAAAAGTGCTTATGTGTCGGGGCTTTTACTTAGTGTGTCTTAAGTTGTGCAAGGGAGAATTTCTTCCTGTTGCTAACTAGCGAGAAAGAAGACAAACCAAATTTCTTAACCCCTAATGACGGAATACACATTCTGGCATCCAACTGTGCACTGAAAATAAAATTTCGTAAAAGAGCTACGAAAAAATTTTGTAGTCTTAATTTTCGTATAATGTATGAAATTTCGTTCATAATACGAATGAACTTTTGACAAATACACTAGATTTTACGAAACCCTTCGTAAAAAATACGAAACGACTTTCGTAAGGAATATTTTTAGTATAATATACGAATTCGTGCGTACTATTTACGAAACAATTTAGTAAACTATGATAAAAATCTTTATACGAATCATTTTGTATAATGTACAAAATACTTTTGTAATTGTACAAATTCACAAAGTCCTTTTTACCATTCGTACAATGTACGAAAATTTTCGTAAAATATACTAAATTTCCGCCATTTTGCATATTTTTATCTTCACGTGTTATTGTGAAATGCTATGCGAAAGCAACAAGTTGAAACAAAATTTAAGTGCTTCAAATTTGATTTTTAAAGAAAAATTTGTAAGTAAAGTGGGGAAATTTAATAATAATTGTTAGGTTTTATATGTACATATATCTATATTTTTTTACACCTTAGTGTTCGCTTTATATTGTAAGTGTGTTTTCCAAAACGTTTGCGTCCTTGTTTAAAATTTCGCAATTACTACTTTTGTATGCATTTTTGGAATGAATTGCTTTATTTGCAGTATTAATATGGACTCGCTCCATAGTATGTCCAATTATTTTCACCTTGTACACAACATGAGTCAAAGAGATTCGTATAAGTGTAATTATGGATGAAATTGAAATAAATTTTTTAGCTTTTTAAATTGCTTTGTACGTGATATGAAAGAGGAGCACAACTTTGACAAGAGTGCGGAGCAGAGACTAAGTGTGTCTGAAATTAACACAGAAGAAACTCTTTTTGATTATTTATTATTATTTTTTGACATTATTAACGTTATTCAATTATCACATAATAAAAAATTATTTTTCACTATTAGTCATACTATTAAAAACGCAGCTCCAATGGAAAAACTATATAACAAGTTTCGGAACTGGAAAAATAATTTTAATAGGAAGACGACATCAGAAGGTTGCTCCAAAAAACAAAAACAGAAAGTGTTTGCAGCAGCGGATTATGAGGATGAACATATTAGAGCGTTAAAGCATGACCTTTATTCAATGACTTATAATGAAAAAATCGAACATTGGCCCGCTTCCGCAGCAACACGTATGAATAATATACAAGACACCCAGGATGATTCAAAAAATATGAGGCTTGGCCGCAATATAAACTTACTGATGGTTTTCGTTTGGTAAGAAACAGTAGGCCTCCTTAAAAATAAGAAAATTGTAATACATGCGAATTTTTATATAAGAAAAATTGGCGTAAAACGAAATACTTTTTATATTCCATCAGACTGTTAATTTCTATTCAAGTTCTGTAGCTTAAGCATTACATATGTAAATAAAATTATCATTTGAATTATCTGTTGAATCAAAGCTGCATTTATTTTTTCTCACAGTGTAGAACAGCAGATTTTTATAAATTCGTAAGTAAATAGTACACATATATTCGTAAAATGTACGAATTTTTTATCATGTCACATTTTCGTAGTATGTACGAAAACGATTTTGTAGAATTTTCGAAATCTTTCGTGGCTCAAAACAACAAATAATTTCGTAATATGTACGCAAGTTTTCCTTATATATTTACACAGATTTTATTTTGAGTGTGGCGGAAGGGGAACGGAAATATCGGATGGGCTACCCACCAAGCTATTCAAACACGGAGCCAAAGAGTTGGTATAGAGCATGCGTCAACTCCTGAGAAAAATTTGGTCTGAGGAGCATTCATATTCAGATTGAAATTAAAGTGTGCTTTGAAAAATCCAAATACCGCGGAATCGGCCTACGTAATACCGTGTGTTAGGTTCTATTTAGAGAACTGTGCAAAAGACAGAAGTTTTAGTTTTATATTTAATATATAGGTGCGGCTTCATACCTCCTAGGTAGATCTGATTTCGACTAGATCTTCGCGATGTCCCAGATCCTGGAGAAGACTCGCGCTAAAATAATCTACACTCACCACCTATTTGTCGGCTTAAAAGCAGCATTTGAAAGCTCGAAAACGATTCCCTTGTATGCTACTTTGTCTAGGTCAGGGCGAATCCATACCAGGTGGTGGCAAAGTGACTTCAAAACTAATTCGCCGTGCAGAAGAATGTCAAGTCTAAAGAAAATTTTAATTGATTTCGTTTAACTGACATATGATCTGAGTTTAAGTTTCCTCAAAATCCAGGGAAGAATCTCTCTGGCTCAATTGAAACCACCCGATAGCGCGATGGTATAATCTCCCTGCGGCGAGTCGGCGCAGTTCCGAAATTGTGCAGAACTATCTCATTAAGAGACGGTGTTTGTTCAAAGTCCCCGTAGTGCTTCAACTGATACATCTAACTTTGACATGTCTTACGAAATAGTAAAAAATTCGTAAGTAGTCGCTAAATTTGAGTAACTTGTTTAAATTCATATAGTTTAGACTTATACGCTGTTGAAAAAAATGTCGCTACCAACTGTCCTGCTCTGCATCCGATAAGCATAAGGTCGGAAGTATATGTTAAAACTTTAATTAAAAACGGGTGTTTTACGTGATCGAGATCGTACAACTTCTGGCACAAGCAGTTGATCTTAATATTATTGGCACATAGAAACAAGTCGTAAGTTCTGCCTTCCCTGGACTGGATAAAGAGGCAAAAAAAAGGGTTTAGCGGTAATTAAGGACAGGTCAAGGTACTTGCTTGCATCCAAGAAAGATTGGGAATATTTGGAGCTTGCTAGTCATAGTAAATTTCTCTCTCGTTAAAACCAATCACGCTCTATTAGCACCACAATATACCTGATCTGATGAATAGCTTGAAGCATTAACGGTGCCCAGAGAAGATATGGTTCGAGAGAAAAGTTCTCCGGCCGATTTATAATCCTCTCCGTGGAAACTTCCAAAATTGCGAATAAGCTTTAACTAAAAGTTTCGTTTAGATTAAAAGTTTCGTTAGAGCAAGACTTTGGAGAAACCAAATATTTTGAAATAGGGCGTGGCTGCATCCCTTTTTATACTCAGCTGAGCAGAGCTAACAGAGTACATTAACTTTGTCCGCATAAGGTAATCGGTACCGGCATAAACTAATCGAGATAGATATAGACTTCTATATATCAAAATGATCTGGGTGAAAAAAGAAATTCATTTAGCTATGTCCGTCCGTCCGTCAGCCCGTCCGTCCTTCCGTCCGCCTATAAACACGATAACTTGAGTCAATTTTGAGGTATCTTGATAAAATTTGGTATGTAGGTTCCTGGGCGCTATTTAAAATGAACGAAATCAGACTACAACCACGCCCACTTTTCGATAGCGAAAATTTCGAAGAACCGAAAAAGTGCGATAATTCATTACCAAAGACGGATAAAGCGATGAAGCTTGGTAGATGCGTTGACCTTATGACGCAAAATTGAAAATTAGAAAAATTTTGGACAATGGGCATGGCACCGCCCACTTTTAAAAGAAGGTAATTTAAAAGTTTTGCAAGCTGTAATTTGGCAGTCGTTGAAGATATCATGATAAAATTTGGTGGGCGCGTTACTCCTATTATTATATGTGTGCTAAATAAAAATTAGCGAAATCGGATGACGAACACACTTTTAAAAAAATATTTTTTTAAAGTCAAATTTTAACAAAAAATTTAATATCTTTACAGTATAAAAGTAACTTATGTCAACATTCGACTACAGTAATGATATGGTGCAATAAAATACAAAGATAAAAGAAAATTTTAAAATGGGCGTAACTCCGCCCTTTTTCATTTAATTCGTCTTGAATACTTTTAATGCCATAAGTCGAACAAAAATTTACCAATCCTTGTGAAATTTGGTAGGAACATAGATCTTATGACGATAACTTTTTTGCGTGAAAATGGGCGAAATTGGTTGAAGTCACGCCCAGTTTTTATACACTGTCGAACGTATGTCCTTCCGCTCGGCCGTTAACGCGTTAACTTGCGCAAAAAACGATATATCTTAACTAAACTTAGTTCACGTACTTATCTGAAGTCACTTTATCTTGGTATAAAATATGGCCGAAATCCTACTATGACCACGCCCACTTTTCCGATATCGAATATTACGAAAAATGAAAAAAAAAAAAAAATTCCATAATTCTGTAACAAATATGAGAAAAGAGATGAAACATGGTAATTGGATTGGGTTTTTGACGCAAAATATAACTTTAGAAACTTTGTAAAATGGGTGTGACACCTACCATATTAAGTAGAAAAAAATGAAAAAGTTTTGCAGGGCGAAATCAAAATCTCTTGGAATCTTGGCAGGAATACTGTTCGTGGTATGAAGTATATAAATAAATTAGCGGTACCCGACAGAAGATGTTCTGGGTCACCCTGGTCCACATTTTGGCCGATATCTCGAAAACGCCTTCACATATAAAACTAAGGGCTACTCCCTTTTAAAACCCTCATTAATACTTTTAATTTGATACCCATATCGTACAAACACATTCTAGATTCACCCCTGGTTCACCCTTATTGCGATATCTCGAAAAGGCGTCCACCTATAGAACTAAGGCCCACTACGTTTTGAATACTCATTAACACCTTTCATTTGATATACATTTCATACAAACACATTCCAGCGTTACCCTAGGATCATTCTGCTAAATGGTTATTTTCCCTTATTTTGTCTTCAAAGCTCTCAGCTGAGTATGTAATGTTCGGTTACACCCGAACTTAGCTTTCCTTACTTGTTTACGACAGATTTCTCGCGTCGTTTCGGAAGCCCCGCTGCGAAATTTATTGGATCAAAAAATTGGTGCAGATATTCTTCTTATCACAAAAACCTTTTCTATACACTTTATTCTTATTTATCTAAGTTGAAAATTTTGTTTGTGTTGCACTGTATTGTGCACATTCCTTCATCTGGGCGAACACAATGTTGGTAAAATATCAACGCGTTTACTTTGCCACAGCACGTTTTTCGCAATAATGTTGCAAGTAAAGAATTTTTCGTAATAAAATGTAAAACTTTTCTTCCACTTCGGCATTGGCATAACACTGAGCATTTCGTAGTAAGCAATGCAGTTATCCTGAAATATAGCAAGCCACTATGTGTAGCAAGTATTTCTTCTGAATATATAAACTTCTATAAAAGTGCGTCAATACAAACATATGTACTATAAAACTTCGAGTATGCTGTTGATTTCAACTGAAACTGTCAACTTTGTTATATGCACATGTACACACACACAACATTTTTATGCATTTGTATGTTTTGTTAAGAAAAAATGTGAGTCACAATTGTCCTTGACTGGAGAGCGTACCACGCAAACGCAGGCGAACTATATAAACAGAAATGTTTTTAAATTAAACTGCAAACAATTTTAGGCCGCGCTTTTTAGCGATTTATTGAGGTAGTGAATTTTGTAGATCTACAGCTTGCAATAAGGGGAACGTTTGTTCTGAGAGCCGTTCGTATTAAAGCCAAATTTCAGAAGAATTACAAAATATCGATTTAACTCGCTTAGATTAGTATCAATTGAATGTTTGTATGTATGCATGTGGCAGAAATTTTTTTGGTTTCACACCTAGATGACCCCAGTATGATTAAACCCGTATTACTTTTAGAAAGTATGAACATTCAAACATCACTTGTCAAATCTTCATGTCATTTTCTTCATTTGTTTACAGAGTTGCAGCTATTTAAATGAAACAACTTTTGGTATTTTTGAAAACATGGATTCAAACCAACTTCGTATGTTAACTTGCCATTCTTATAAGATAAGAAAAAGTACCGCTCGAACTCAGCAGTGGCATGAAGAGTGCTATGGGACAATACCTCGACTCTTTACAGCTATTTTAACAGCACTCTATTTATTCTTCTTCTAATATTTCACATTCCTGGGCTTGAACTTACAACCTTTAGCATGTGATATCTACTTTGACATGAGTGATTCCTAACCTGATATAACTACATAAATATATACATTAGACTGGGTCGTTTTATTAACCTATATCAGGAAAAAAAGTTCCACTACGCATACCCAAAAAAATAAATTCGAGCCTGCGAAAAAAAAATGGCGAAAGGGTAAATTTTTCGACCAAAACACTCCCCAAAACCCAAAAAATATTTTTTTTTTCAAAAAAATGTTATCGCCAACGTTTCTTCAACAGTTTTTTGAAAAAAAAAATATATTTTTTTTTTGGGTTTTGGGGAGTGTTTTGGTATAATTATATATCGAAAAATCGATGGCGCGATATCGCGATAACTTTCGTCCATACAAATCGACCCAGGTTAATACAGATGCTTCTTTTAATAAATACAAACAAAATTTCTTGATTCATTCACAAGCATGCAGCACAGCATTTGGTTGAGAGCTAATTTGTCAAAGTAAGAAATGAGCGATGTTCTGGAATTAAAAGTAAAAGCCACTCAGACAACAAAGTAATAAGCTTGTCTTATCGCTCTTGTGGATATGCTTTCAAAGTTTGCATACTTTGTGGATATAAGAGTATACACATATGTTGTTTAAACAATTTATTATAATTAATGGCTGTAACAGTCCGGTCAATTTATTTAATTAAAACAACAAAAATTATGACAAATCCAAAATTTGGGTAGGACCTTTAATTTACCATAAAAAATAAAAAATTTAAGTAATTGATATTAGAGAAAAATTGTAAGTTTACAAACGGCGATGGTTACTAGGACATGTTTCTGAATTTCACTTCTTCATCAGCTAGCTTTGCGGGAGCTGAGCGTTGAACTCGAATCTCCAACATTCATATCAGTGCAAGCCTTTAGCTGCTAAGCCATATGAATGTCCCGTTGTTCGCTGTACAATTGGTCTCTAAGAGTTGCCTTTTTGTTTATATTCCTTTTGAGCGAACAACGGGACATTCATATGGCTTAGCAGCTAAAAAGGCTTGCACTGATATGAATGTTGGAGATCCGAGTTCAACGCTCAGCTCCCGCAAAGCTAGCTGATGAAGAACTGAAATTCAGAAACATGTCCTAGTAACCATCGCCGTTTGTAAACTTACAATTTTTCTCTAATATCAATTAAAAAATTTAAGGTTCCCATTCAATTTGAGCAGAAAAAGTTATTAGAGTTCAAAAGTAAACATTTCAGGTTTTTGAGTTTTTATCGAAAATGTAAGTTTTATCAAAAAATAACTCGGACCAAAGTTGTAGATCTCGAAATCTTATATATAAAAAGAAAGGCTAAACTGTGTGTTAGTTGGTAGCCGGTGTTGAAGAGATGCTCCGGTCGATTCTGTACAAGCTTTCACATAAGTTGCGAATACTTCACGCGGTGGCTTGCACATAAGTTTGGTTGCGATCGACGCACAGGGTCTCGATATATAGGCCAAAACGTGGAATCGGATACCCCTACAATATGTGCGTAATATGGATATCAAATGATAGCTGTTACATCTACCAAACTGATAAATATTCATGCTAAGCCGAAAAAAGACATGAATTAATAATACCCACTCTCCTATTTACATACGTACTATTCGAGTTGCCCGAAATTTGGGATATAAATTTGCCTATATTAGTATTTACGATCCCTTTTTCCGGGAAGTAGACCAGAGACCGACTGGGACTGGGATTAGGACTAGGACTGGGACTGAGACTCGAAGTGGGACTCGGAATGGGACTGGATCAAAATACATACCACCCTCTGGGACTGGCAATAAGTGATGAAGAAGAATGAGAAGAAAAAAGAGAGAAGGAGACTAAGATAGAGATAGAATGAGACGAAGATTGATATAGATGAAGCGAAAAAGATGGAGGAGGGAGTGAATAAAAGGATTAGGAAAAAGTGAAGACGGGGAGAGCAGAGTTAGATGGAAAAAGCTTATTAAAACGTATGCAGATAGACGAAATTTATGGCAGAACAATGTCTGCCGGGTCTGCTAGTTCTCTATAAAAATGTTCCTGAAGATTTTTTCTGGGTATCACCATTCTTAAGATATCGCAATTGTAAGATTCGCATTATATGTAATAGCCCAACTTTCCACACCACTTGTAAGGTAGTGTACTTGGCATGTTTTTTTTAATATCGTTTCCCTAGGAGGCCTATTCCATGAACCGTTTTTACGTAACTAGTTGTGTAACTGCTCGCACACTGTTCGGATTTTTTATTGAGTTTAGTCCTCATTTTGGAATCTTTTTAATACCAAACTGATAAATATTTTTGTAGTTGTTATTGTTGTTGTAGCAGTACTTTGCCGCATCCAATGGGCGTGACCGATCACAAATTGTCATCAATATCCTCTAACGTGAGTTCAAGGAAACTTGCAGTTTAAGCAGGCCATAGTGAGAGGGATGTTGGAGGTGTTGGTCCCACATTGCTGAAATTGAAGAGGTGGTTGGTGTCGTGTGGCGACATATTATTAACAGAACATACATTATGTATATCGGGGTTGATTCGGATAGGTAAGAGTAGAACCTGCTACAGTACCAGATAGATGTGGAGCTAGAGTGACGCGCGAAATATATTTTTAAATAATTCACATATTCATACGTAAAAACTAACTGTTTGGATTTATTAAAAAAATATTTGTAGCGATTGCAACAAGAATATTTGTTAGAATGAAAATTTCTGATATATTGAAATATGAAATAACTTTTTCTTGAATACAAGAAATATCTCTTTGGTACAAAGTTGTTTAAAAATTTATAGTAGAAATTAATAATAATTAAAAGTTAACATAATAGCATAACTCGCATTTCCCTAGGGAGAAAACGTTACACTTCTGCGAGTTCTGGGTATATTTCTTTAAGAATTGGATTCGCTGAGCAATTCCAGGGATAGACGTCCGACGCCTGTTTGTGGATATCAGCAAGGCCTGCTTGTGCTTTTTTACTTCATACGGCTATGTTCTCAGGTGCCGTATAACCTCCTAGTGCTTACCAAAATAACCCCTTAAGCCCCTGGGAAGTGTAGCCTCATCACCCAAATGTCGGTTGGGATGCCAAGATTTCTGGGTATTCAACAGAAACTGTTTGTTCAGCATGTCATTTCTCTCCCTAATGGGGAGTACTCTCGCATCGTTGTGTAGGTTGCTTTCTGGGGACATAAAAAGACATCCAGTAGCGGTTATGAGGGCAATATTTTCGCAGGCCTGTATTTTCTTCCAGTGAGTAACATTTAAGCTTGGCGACGATATCGGTGACGCGTAGCACGCCATCGACCGGCCAATTGCTATTTAAGTGGTAATGAGCGTTTCTTGTCTTTACCCCAAGTGCTGCAGGCAAAAGTTTTGAGGATTTTATTACGTCCCTTGATTTTAGGTACAATTGCGGTTGCATACTTGCCAAAAGGTAGATGCTGGTCGAATGTGACACTCTGTATTTTTGTCACTTTTATGCCTTTTTGGGTTTCATTTGTAGCCTTAAGTTGCACGAATTTTAACCAAACATCAGTAAAAAATTGCAATGACGACTAGCGATTTATTTATTTATAGATCACAAAGTGTTTACATATAAATATAAAAAACTAACGTATACGTGTAAATACAGCGTATTCGTACAGAGATATGTTTGTTGATAATAGGGTTCCCGAGAATTCTGGGTCAAGAAGCCAATAATAAATTTGCTTAAAAAATATTTTTTTTTATTTTCACTGACCCTTTTTTACTAACTTTTCAATTACAAGCTAATAAATGTTACCTGCTAAGCGGCAGGTTATTTTTTTAGCACAGTATTAATTTAAACAAGTAAGGGTGTCCCTGTTTGGGTGTAACCGAACATTATATACTCTGCGTGAGTTTCGATTGTATTTATTTTGTTTAAGGCTCTAGAATAGAAGTGTGGCACCGCAAATTGAAAAAAAAAATGTCTTCCATTTCCCTCTTACAGTGAGACTTGGTAAGTGAAATACAAAACTCTGATTAATAATATTTTTTAATTTATTTTATCACAAGTGGGCGGTGCCCCGCCCATTTTAAACATTTTTTTATCAAGAGTCTCAATATTAACCCACACACCAAAATTCAACATTATACGTATATTATTAAATAAATAATCAGATTTTTTGTGTTTTACAAAATGGTATATATATATGTAAAAAGTGGGCGTGGTTGTTATCCGATTTCGCTCATTTTAATTACGTGCCAAAGAATCCATATACAAAATTTCAATAAGATATCTCATATATTTACTCAAGATAACGTGTGCACAGACAGACAGACGAACGGAAATGGGAGACGGATGGATCGACATGGATAAATCAATCCCTTTCTTAATCCTGAGCATTTTGATATATGGAAGTCTATATCTATATCGATTCCTTTATATATGTACAACCACCCGTTATCCAATCAAACTTAATATACTCTGTGAGCTCTGCTCAACTGAGTATAAAAAAAGATAAAATAAAAAGAAAAAAATATCGATTTCCGAATTATTATAAAGACCGCCTCTTAACTTACAAAGTCACTAAAGCTTTCATGCAAATAAAAAATGTATGAGTAATATCAGGCTAACTCTGAGTAGAAAGTGATTTCACAATTCTGCAAGTGGGTCTTAGTAGTAAATAGAATATATCTATAATCCGGGACTAATTCCGGCATTAAAAAATCTAAAAAGGTGTCATATCTAGTTAGCATGCACCTGAGCGTGGGTATGAAATATATGACGTCTGCACAAATTTATGTAGATATGAATGACCGAAAAAAAAACTTGCAGCTGATGTGCACTTTGTCTACGTGTGCGTTTACGACTCTCATTGAATGTGCTTTTTATAGCACAAAAATTTTGTTGGCATATTAAATTGTACACGTGCACATAAATGTGCAATGCATTTTTTTTTGCTTCACATAGCTATGCGCTTAAATGAGCTTGAATGTGTGTATTCAATCTCAAAGCAATCGGCGCATTAAAAAGCGACACAAACTTTTATCCAAACAAAACAAATTGCAAAACTACAATAAATACTTGTTGTGGAAATGGTTTATATGCTAACAATTGTTGTTTGTCTTAGTACGATTCGGCTCACCACAAAAACACACATTGAAAGTACTTTTTTTCATAGTTTTTTTTAGTATTGCATATAGTTTTGGTTTGCTACGTGCCAGCAATTGGTTTTTTTTTTGGGTATGAGGTGTGGTGAAATGCTATAGTCAAAGTGAAATAAAAATAAAAAAGAAAGTTACAATGTGGAAATTTGTGGTCTGCAAGCAAAAAACAAAAAAAAAAAAAAATACACACATGCGCAACTTAATTTTCATACATTCAAACATATGGACAATTCAATGAAAGTTTTGACTTTATAGAAAAATTTACCTCAAATTAAAGCTTCTGCTTCACATTTGCATTTCTCAAACTGTTTTGCTACATATTTTGTAGTAGTTGTGGTACAAAATTGAGAAAACGACTTTCGTATTTTTACTGAATTAGTGTTGTTCAAGATCTGAAACCATTAAGATATTTTATAAAAACTCACCATTTAAAATATCAAAAAATAGCCCAATAATTTTTTTTTTGAGCTCACCAACAATTTGGAAATTTCAGCATTTCGCCAAAATTTCGCTTTGGCCAGCGATATTCGACACTAAATTTAATTTCGTCTAAAAGATTGGCTCAACATTGTAATGCCGCTTTCAGTACCATCACAAGTTAGGCATCATTAGCCGCTAGATTTCTACCTGCGGGTAAGGAGCTGTGGAATATACTCGCGGTAGATATATCGATCGTAAAAGGTGATCATAATACCATCTAGCCGATATTCATATTAGTGACGCTTAGTAGCAAATTGTTGTCATCTTATTAGTTGTTTTTAGTTGTATTTACGATAACGACACTTCCAGGAGGATTTGGGGAGTTTTATCGATATTGACCGTAATTTTCCGGATATAAATCGGGTTCGTTCCGATAACAAGCACCATTAAGTTACTAGCCCGACCATGTCGGGAACGATTTATATGACTTTTATCCAATAAACCTCCTAGGCCAGCCCGTCCCCCACCCTCTACTGCCATGAGGTGCTTGGGGTCGCCAGAGCCTTCCCTGCTAAATATGTCTATGAAACATTCATATTTTTAACAGGATTCCCCTAGCGCAGATGAAGTTGAAAATTGGATTGCGTAAGCCATGAAGCTTTAAATCTTTGTATTGTGCTTACCAACCCCTTGAGCCCGTCACTTATTAGTGACGCTTAGTAGCGAATTGCCATCATCTTTCCAGTGTGGCGCGATCCTGTCACGGTCGTTAAAAAGTGTACCGCCAAGAGAAGGGCAAGGCAGTTGTGACCTGATACCATATATCGCATATGATTGTATTCAGGTTTTGATTTCGCCCCCGAGGATGCGCCGCAGTTGTGGTTTCATACCGTATATTGGCGCTTTTCTTTGGCGTTTGTCTTCGGTTTTCCCTTTGGTCTTTGCCTTTGGCTCTTTCCTTAATGCGATTAATTCACTTTAGGAGGAGTTGGAAAAATTTTATACTTATCGAAGCCATGCAGTCGTTTTTTCGCTGGAGCTGGCAATAAAGCATTCTTTTCGGAGCAATGAAGTCACTTCAGCCCTCGAATGAGATAACTAAACATTCTCTTCGGAGCAATGCGGTCCAAATTCAAAGGGTGTATTATATGGGGACGCAAATTTCCATCAGGTCATCCTCAGTTTTCTTATAATATTTTTCATTCGTTAAATCACATGCTGTGTTGTCAAATCGGTTCTTTAGCGTTAATGCGTGTCAAAGGGACTCACCACACTAACAAACCAACCCGTTTGATTATCCGAAATCCCGCAATAAACTCCGTAAACTGTCAATCACCTTCACCTACTGAGAACTTTTTTCAACCAATATAAATTCCACAATTCATCAAGCAAACATTCACACTATAAGTCACCCATCAGTAAATGGTTCAGCGTTCATCATCTACCATCAGAGTGTTCACCATTGTCTAATTCCAACGATCGTTCTGAACACCAGCCACTGCTGACTGATTAGACTGTAAGTTTTTCAAACCGCTAATTGATAAACTTTTATGCAAATTTTCTGTTGCATTTGGCATCAGCCATCCATTCACAAATTCTACCGAAGCATTGACACCTTTCACCGACAGTAGAGTTAACCGGCCGTTTCTTTTCTTACCTTGAGCCGGCGACTTAGTCATCCACCACTCATTTCCCTCATTAATCTTATAAGTTACTACCCTCTGTCATGGTGTATGTCTGATTCAAATAACACAAATAGATTTACTGTAATCAGTAAAAATAGAAGTTTGAACTATAATCAACTCTATATTGGCTGAGTGCTAACACAACTTTACCCAAACAGATCTTATGAAATTTCCCCAGAAAGTCTGTAAATTCTTCCTCGAGTTTGCGTTAAGCTCATATTTCCCTCAAGGCTTTCAGGTTGGCCTAAAAATTGGCCTTAAAATGTCCTTTTTTTTCGTCTCCGGGATCATTTCATGATCATTTCGACTTACGTTCCTTCATCATCGCTAATCCGGAATGATGGGGATCATAATACTTATTACAAGTATTTCACTTTCTCTTGGCCTTCCATGTAGCCTTTTTTTCGATCTACAGTTCATCATCTCTTACCTTCCTCACTTTTTTCTCTTTTCTTCTTCTTATTTCCTTATGCTCAAAAAGTTACAATATTGCCTGAAAAAGTGTTATTACACAACAAAAATCTTCGACAAAGTTTCTGTCAACTCTTTTTTTTCGGAGGTAAAGCTTAAGTGGATTTGCCCTTATATTTTTATATGCTTGTTTATATGTATTCTTCATATGTCTAGTATTTGTATGTTTATTCCAGCATCGAAATGAGCAGTTGTTGTTTTAGCAGCCAAACTTTGCGGTTGTACACTTCAATGAGTATGTGGTTGTGACAGCCAAAAGGCACATTAGAACCAAACTGCGACTATAAAACTAAAAGAATAAATAAAAAACAAAAATTAAAATAAAGCATTCCGAAAAAAATGCAAAAAACTACAAACATCACATGAAAACGCCAACAATCGCTGTTTTTTGTTTAGCGTTAATTTTCCATTTGTTTTTTTTATACCTTTCATGAAAATGAAATGGTATATTAATTTCGTCACGAAACCGAAAATTGTAAGTCCTTAAAGGAAAATAGATAGACCCAATATTAAGTATACCGAAATAATCAGGTTGAAGAGCTGAGTTGATTTAGCCATGTCCGTCTGTCCGTCTGTCCGTCTGTCTGTTTGTATGCAAACTAGTCCCTCAATTTTTGAGATATCTTGATAAAATTTGGTGAGCGGGTGCATTTGGGTGTCCGATTAGACATTTGTCGGAACCGACCGGATCGGACCACTATAGCATATATCCTCCATACAACCGATTTTTCAGAAAAAGAGGATTTTTGTAATATCTTACCCAATTTAACAGATTGAAGCTTCAAACTTCACCATATACTTTCGTATATTACACATATTGTTTCCTGAAAAAATGTATGAGATCGGTCGTATATATAGTATATATCCCCCACAACCGATTGTTCAGATAAGGAACTTTTCGTAATTACTGTCCTATTTTAAGAGCTAGAGGCTTCAAATTTCAACGAATGCTTACGTATATAGCATATATTGTTTTCTGAAAAAATCATAAAGATCGGTGGTATATATAGTATATATATGGTGATATATATAGTATATATATATAGTATATATATATATATTTTCACAAATTTTAGCCCCATTTTAACAGCTAGAAGCTTCAAATTTCATCGAATATTTACGTATATAGCATATATTGTTGTCTGAAAAAATCATAGAGATCGGTTGTATATATAGTATATATCTCATACAACCGATTGTTCAGATAAGAAACTTTTCGCAATTTCTACCCCATTTTAACAGTTATAAGCTTCAAATTTCACTGATTGCTTACGTATATAGCATATATTGTTGTCTGAAAAAATCATAGAGATCGGTTGTATATATAATATATATCTCATACAACCGATTGTTCAGATAAGAAACTTTTCGCAATTTCTACCCCATTTTAACAGTTATAAGCTTCAAATTTCACCGATTGCTTACGTATATAGTATGTATTGTTGTGTCAAAAAATCATAGAGATCGGTGATATATATATGATGGTATATATAGTATATGTCGAGGAATGCTCACCATTTGTCGAGGAATGCTCACCATTCAAAATGTAATTTCCTTTATTAATAGAATTTTCCTCACACGACATTTTTATAATTTCAATAAAATTATTTCACAATTGCTGATATGCGCAGTGAGTTCCTGAACGCTCTGTTTGACTTCACGTAATTTCAAGTAATGAAAATGGTTGACACAATTTTATAGTTTTCTCAATCATTATCTCAAGAACTACTAGATTGTTTCATATCTACACTTGAGTGAAAACTCTATTCAGCCATATCAAAACGTTCAGGACCACACTCGGTAGAGCACTTTAGCTCTTACCTCGCTCACAGCAGAAAATATTGTACAGTGAAAAGTAGGTACATCAAGAGTAATGAAATACTCTCTCTCATAGTATAATTCGAACAACGAATCAGAAAATTCAATCAAAGACGCCGTTGCATTAAAGCAAATACTACTATGATCATAGTTACATGCAACCTTTATTGAATGGACAAAGTAGTTTTAGCAAAGTAGAAGTGAACATACAGTATGTTCTACATTTTATGAACTAAATCAGATACTGCACCGACACGGCCTTCCTGACGATCACACGTCCTCGTGGTTGTCTAAAAATTAAAGACTGGATGTTACAATTTGCGTGGTTTACAAATTTATTAACATTGTTTTTTTTTTTTTTTTTTTACATAAGCCATTAGAAATAAATAAATTAATTCAGGTTTCCATATTTGGTGTGACTGAAGGTAGAGACTTCTGACAGGATGTTCTGTAATTTTTTTTTTTTTTTTTTTTTTTTTTTTTTTTTTTTTTTGTATATTAGATATGCTCAAACAACAGTTACCACAGGCTAGGTTCTTATTAAAACTTCAGTTAGTAGTTCTCAATTAAAGCTTCTTATACATCTTGAAGTAACAGGGTATATCTTTTATATTTACAGTATTAATAGACCCCCGCCACAACACCAACTGCGCCACCCGCCATGATCAAACAATTGTGTTCGCACTTGAACTTGCAATTATAGTGACTGTGGTGCGATCTACTGTCTTTACTTTGCATGGACGTCTCTTTCAACGTTTTCTTTATCAACACTTTTATCAGTACTAAGCTCACCAGACAATTCTGTGGTAACCTGTCCTTCTGGCATCTTCCTTAAATGCTCGTGGGAGTACTTGTATGTCCTTTTATTTGTTAATGATCTCAACACATACCTATCTCCGTCTAATACCTCTGCAACCAAAAATGGACCTCTGAACTTAGGATCTAATTTCGTTTGGTGTCGCTCTTCATTTTTTAACAATAGCTTGATCAGATGGTAATGGGTTACAGGAGAGAAAGTCTACATGGGCCATACGTTTCCCTTCTCTATATTGTACGTCAAAGTCAAATGACTGCAAATAGGCCCACCAACGGTGAACCCTTGGAGTTAAATAAATTTTATTTCGTGACGCCTTTAAGGAACTACAATCTGTGAATACTATAAATTTTCTGCCTTGCAAATAATGGCGAAAATGCTTTATTGAATTAACAACTGCTAATGTTTCCAATTCATATGAATGATATTTGGATTCGGCTGGCGACGTTCTTTTGCTATAGTACTCAACTACATGCGGCTTATTTTCGATTTTGTACAATAGAATTGCACCATAACCGTCAGAACTAGCATCAGTATGTAGCTCTATTGGAAATTGAGGGTCAAATATGGCTAAAACGGGCTTATTTGTTAGAATTGAAATGATGTTCTGTCGTACCTGCTCATTTGCAGTTGACCAGACAAAACTATGTTTCGCAGAGGTAAGCAAATATAAAGGTTTCATCACTTGTGAAAATTTAGGAATGAATTGTCGGAAATACGATGCCAACCCTATGAACTGTCTTAGCTGTGTAACAGATTGAGGTGGAGGTAAAGCGGTTAATGCTTGGACCTTACGTGGATTAGGTCGAATCTCACCTGACTTTATTTCGTAGCCAAGATATTCAACACTGGTCTTTAAAAAGGAACACTTTGTTATATTGAATGAAAAACCTGCTTTCGTGAGAACATCTAAAACTATTTTCAATCTTTCCAGAGCTTCTTCTTTTGTTTTAGCAACTACCATGACATCATCCATATACACGACAACAAACGAATGAGCAAGTTGGCCTAAAGCTACCATAACAGCGCGTTGAAACAATGATGGTGCATTCTTTAGGCCAAATGGCATTGCCAAATATTCGTACTGGCCTTCCGGTGTAACGAACGCTGTACGCTCTATAGAATCAGGATGTATGGGAATCTGGTGAAACCCACTTGCCATGTCAAGGCAACAAAAATATTTTGCCCCCCGTAATCTAGCTATCTGATCGGAAATAAGTGGTAGTGGGTATTTGTCAGACACAGTATTAGCATTCAGCTCGCGATAGTCCACACAGAGGCGATCAGTACCATTCTTTTTCCTGACAAGAAGCATCGGGCTTGCAAAAGGTGAACAGCTTGGCCTAACAATATTAAACTTTATAAGCTCACTTATTTTATTTCGAACAGTTTCTTTTTCTTCAGAGCTTAGTCTATAGGGTCGCCTCTGTACAGTTTTATTTGGATCAACCAACCGTATCTCTAACTGACCAGTATTAGCCCGAGTTCGCGGAATTCCATCAATGAAACAATTTGAAAATTCTTTTAAAATTTGCAACAAACACTCTTTATCAGATACATCAAGCTCTGCGTCTTTATTTATAAGATCCTTGTAATTTTCGGATACCGAACACGTATTTACGCTTTTCGAAATAAAAATATCAAAGTTATCAACCGACATGGCAACTCCGAAACCTTGGCTTATAATTTCACGACCAATTATTACATCGTACGTTAAATGGCAGTCTAAAACTACATGAAATAAAACTTCTAAGGCATGCCCACCGATTACAACATCACATAAAATTTGTAGTGTGCTACATACAGTGGCATTACCGATACCTTTCAACACAACGTTATTATTTATCCTTTTACCCACAAATTTTTTTGATACAGACTCTTTTAAAAGCGAACATTCAGCCCCAGAATCAAAATAAAATGGATACGACTCACCAGACTGAAACAGCATACCTTTTGGCTCAGCTACTGCACATAAGTTCACCTTCTTCCCGTACGAGTTCTCCTTTATGCCACTCAAAGATGTGCTGCTTCCCTTTGGACACACAGTCGCTACATGACCTGCTTCACCGCATTTGAAGCATGTAATCGTTGGCCGTTTTCTTTCCAGCGATGAACTGCTCTGCAATTGATTTCCTCTTGAAGCGTGGCTCACATTATTTCTTTTCAAACGGCAATCCGCAATTTTGTGACCCGTTTTACCACAGTAATGACATTTTACAACTGTTGACAACCTTGATTTCTTATTTTCAGGATACGTAGAACCAGCAAAAGTAGACGACTGCTTTCGCTTTCCAAAGGCAAAAGCTTGAAGGTTTTGCTGAAGCTCATTTCTAGTTTTCATATCAGTTGTGAAAAGCAAACTCTGTAATCTGTTATCAAACTGTGCAGTGTGCGCAAGAACGACAGACACGGCGATCTCCTCAATGTTCATTGACTTCCATCTTGACACAAGGGAAGTTACCAATCGACTTCCATACAGAGAAAGGCATTCACCATCACTCGGACGACCATTCAAAATGTGTATCAATGCGGCCGCTGGAGTCTCAACACCCACGAATCGCTGCACGAACAAGTCTTTAAATTGCTGCCACGTTATGCCAGCAAAGCAAACTTGTGACAACCACTGCGAAGCACCTCCTTCTTAAAGCCTTACTTAAGGATATGATTAGCGCACTACCCACTAATGAATTTTCCGCAAAAATCATGTCGACTGTAGTGCACCACGAAACTGGGTCAGCGCCAGGACTATCTGGATTAAATTTCGGCAACGAGATAACTTTTGGCTCTATAATATTAGGTTTATGCATTGCTCTAATTAACTCCTGGAAGTTTCGATTTTGCGACTCCAGAAGCGCGCGCCAACATTCATTTGAGGTTTCTTCAGGCGGGATCCATCTCACTTCTGATGTCGAGGAATGCTCACCATTTGTCGAGGAATGCTCACCATTCAAAATGTAATTTCCTTTATTAATATAATTTTCCTCACACGACATTTTTATAATTTCAATAAAATTATTTCACAATTGCTGATATGCGCAGTGAGTTCCTGAACGCTCTGTTTGACTTCACGTAATTTCAAGTAATGAAAATGGTTGACACAATTTTATAGTTTTCTCAATCATTATCTCAAGAACTACAAGATTGTTTCATATCTACACTTGAGTGAAAACTCTATTCAGCCATATCAAAACGTTCAGGACCACACTCGGTAGAGCACTTTAGCTCTTACCTCGCTCACAGCAGAAAATATTGTACAGTGAAAAGTAGGTACATCAAGAGTAATGAAATACTCTCTCTCATAGTATAATTCGAACAACGAATCAGAAAATTCAATCAAAGACGCCATTGCATTAAAGCAAATACTACTATGATCATAGTTACATGCAACCTTTATTGAATGGACAAAGTAGTTTTAGCAAAGTAGAAGTGAACATACAGTATGTTCTACATTTTATGAACTAAATCAGATACTGCACCGACATATATATATATATAGTATATACATATTTTTTTTTACGATTTCGGCCCCATTTTAACAGCTAATAGCTTCAAATTTCACCAACTGCTTACGTGTATAGCATATATTGATGTCTGAAAAAATCATTGAGATCGGTGGTATATATAGTATATATCTCATACAACCGATTGTTTAGATAAGAAACTTTGCGCACTTTCTGCCCCGTTTTAACAGTTAGAAGCTTCAAATTTCACAAAATGCTTACGTATATAGCATATATTGTTGTCTGAAAAAATCACAGAGATCGGTGGTATATATATTATATACTTCATATAAACTGTCATTTTGACCCCTTTTTTACGGCTAGAAGCTTCAAAATTCATCAAATTTCATCAAATAGTTATATTTACGTCATATATTGTTGAAATACGTGATTCGTAGTCATAGTTTTTACACGCAGACCACAAAAAACCTGAAACTTTGCATCCTCACACAAAGTACCTACCTGTTTTTTATTTTATATTTATCTTAAAAATCGTTAAGGTCTGTTCACTATATATTTCTTATCTTATACATCCGATTATTCGGAGATTACGAACGGGATAAGATTATTTTTCAGCCCCATTCATGAAAGGTATGAGTCTTCGGCACAGCCGAAGACAGTCCCGTTCTTACTTGTTTTCTTTTGTTTTTGTCTAAAAATTTTAATGGACTAGTTTTGCATGCAATTTGTATTTAGCGTTTTTTTCTGTTTCTTTGCTATAATTCATTTCATTTACCATCACATGCAGTAAAAACAACAGCAGCAACAAAAATTTTAACAACAAATATTAGCCAAGAGTTAGTCTGCAGTGCAGTGAATCAATGATGCTTCTTCTTGCAGTATGTAACAAGCAAAATTTCGAAATCTGTTGAACGAAAAGGTAGTCGAAATTTTTTCAATGTAACTTTGCAACAAATAAAAAGTAAATTTACGAAGAAAAATCGTATAACTTTTGATTAATTTCACTAGTTTTTAAAGTTTAATGCTCCAGTAGAAGCTGCTGTACTTGAATACCCGCCAAAAAAATCGTGTAAACGATCATATGTAAAAAGGAACACAACGGTAGTGCTGATAATATTAATACTTAATAATGATTAGTTGACCGGGTCAATTCTTTAATTCTTAATTTAGTTTCCTTGCCTTAATTTGCTGCCTGATTTTGTAGATATCAACTCTACCACGTATATTGTTCACATTACGTTAAAGTGTAGTAACTACACTTATGCTTGCATTCCATATTTTCGCATGTAACCACTTTCACTACTCTTACACTTACTTTTCGTTTACACTCCGGTTTCCCACATAACATAAGCAATGATATATGTATATAAAAAAAATACCAAGCTTTAATATTTTTCAATTCTAACTTGGTTAAAACAATAAACATGCTCATTGTTTTTCTTGTGATCCAAATGATACATATTTAGATTGCTATTTTAATTATTTTTTGCCATACAATCAATTAATGTTAAACTTACAGGCATATTTACATTGAATATTAACACTTATTCAAACACAATTGCATATCCACATAACAAAAGATAATAAACAGATAAATATAACATCGAGTTGTTGTAGGCCGAAATTTCACTTCGGCTTAGTTTGTTACTTCTCGGTCTTTCGTACAACCTGGAGGTAATTGCTGAATATATTTTTTAGCAACTTCGAACGCTGTGTATCATCACAGTCAAACCAATTTTTATACTTAGCTGAGCAGAGCTCACAGAGTATATTAACTTTGTTCGCATAACGGTAATCCGTAAAGGCATAAACTAATCGAGATAGATATAGACTTCTATATATCAAAATGATCTGGGTGAAAAAAGAAATTCATTTAGCCACGTCCGTCCGTCTGTCCGTCCGTCTGTAAACACGATTACTTAAGTAAACTTTGAGGTATCTTGATGAAATTTGGTACGTAGGCTCCTCGGCGCTCATCTCAGATCGCTATTTAAAATGAACGAAATCGGACTACAACCACGCCCACTTTTTCGATATCGAAAATTCCGAAAAACCGAAAAAGTGCGATAATTCATTACCAAAGACGGATAAAGCAATGAAACTAGGTAGGTGCGTTGACCTTATGACGCAAAATAGAAAATTAGAAAAATTTTGGACAATGGGCGAGGCACCGCCCACTTTTAAAAGAAGGTAATTTAAAAGTTTTGCAAGCTATAATTTGGCAGTCGTTGAAGATATCATGATGAAATTTGGTAGACACGTTACTCGTATTACTGTATGTGTGTTAAACGCATCATCGCGTTTTTTTTTTGAATATTTTCGATAAAATTTTGAGGCATCGCTGAAATGCTATGGAATTTAAACAGAATGTTGTTTTTGAGACGGAGATTCTAATAATATGAGCAAAATTAATGTGCTCCTCCAATACTCGAAACTATCATCAATCAAAGTAGCGATACTTTTTTTTTTGTCATTTTCAATATTGACAGTTTTTAGCTTATAGCTTTTTGAGGCAACTGAGTATTGAAATTTGGATTATGCACGGTAATAGCCTATCAGGGACTAAAAATACCTGGGGTTTCAAATTCGATGTGCGCCTTTCAGTTTTGAAGGTAGAGGCAGAAAAGTGGAAGCACTTGGCTGCGTAAATTTTTTCAGGAGCATATTTTTTCATGCGCACAGCTACAATTTTACTTTTATCACTTCATACTCGTTTGTTAATTTTTTCTCTACACCACAGTAGTATACCATCAATTGTCTCATCTTGGAATATTAACGCAAGGAAAGTTTTTGATGTTTGTACATGGGACAAATATACGAAATTTTCGCCAAAAATTGGCAATCGTCAAAAAGTGCAGAAAATATTTTTTGTATTTTTTTAAACCAGTTTTTATTTAAAAGTAAATGAAAACAAACACAAATTTGGTACAAAAATTAAAAAAAAGTAAAATTTGTAACTACACTTTTTGACGATTGCCAATTTTTGGCGAAAATTTTGTACATTTGCCCCATGTACAAACATCAATAACTTTCTTTGAGCGAATATTCCAAGATAAGCCAATTGATGGTATACTACTGTGGTGTAGAGAAAAAATTAACAAACGGGTATGAAATATTTGACTGTTACCCGGTTTCATATTTTTGCCGATATCTCTAAAACCGGGTTTCGGATATCAACAAAATTTTACCTAAATATACGACATATGGGTATGTATATCCTGATAAAATTTCTACTTAATCGGTTAAGAAGTGTTTAAATAAGTAAAAAAGTTTAAGGTTTTCCGGGTTTATATTTTTATCAATATCTCCAAAACCGGATCTCGTGTATTAAAACTTTTTTAACATAAACATACTTCGTTCACATATCTATATGTTTTTAAAGTTTCAAAAGAAAAGGTAGAAAGGTGTTAAAATAAATGTGTTGCAAACTTTGCAGTAAAAAATATTTGGCGGTTATTCGGCTTTATATTTTTACCGATAGCTACAAAACCGGGTCTCGTGTATCAAAAAAATTTTACATAGCTAACAACTGCATATATCTCCACATTTTGTTAAAATTTCGATATAATCGGTACAGAAGTGTTGAAATAAATGTATATTTAACATTGCGACCTTAATTAATATATATTTTGCTCGATCTTTTGATTTATGTAAGACGAGTAACGGCGATGCACTATAGCTCCAATTTACCCCTCACCGTTCCTAACAAAAAGATATTTGCGTAATACCATGTTTCAAAAAAAAATGTTTCTCCAAAAAAACCAAAGTTTGGCGGATTTCCCCATATATATTCATTTCCCTGGGAACTGCAATACAAGCAAAAACGGAATAAGTTATGGAAAATGCAACGTAAACATAAATAAATCGTGGGAATAATTTGTGTGCAAGCAACGGCTTATGGTGAGCATTTAGTCGGCTTTAAACTGAAATATAATAAGCTTCTAGTTACTAGGCAGCGTACGGCGTAGACTGTCGTAGCGTGAGTCAGAATATATGTGTGTATAAATGAATGAAAGAGTCAATGAATCTCAGGCCATATCAAAACGAGCCAAAATATATGTATGTACAAATGTATGAATCTCAAGGCACGCTGCATTAGGCACTATCTCAGAGACGACAAGCATGAAGTTGAATATTATTTAAAAGTGAAAGCCAAATACTTATTCTTAATGTAATTTCTTGCCTGTATATTAAACAGTCCAAAATACAAAGTGCACAACATCTTGTTTATTATTTTGCAAAAAGTCATAACGAAATTGGTTACATTTAATTCAATTTGGTACATAAATATGAAGTGACGCAACATAAGCCACATCAGTAGCACATGAAAAGTACAATTAAAGTGCCAAAAGCAGACGGCAACATTATTTAATGTTTTGCGCTTATTTATGTATGTATGTTAATATTATTATTATAATTGTTTCGTTGTTGCTTTAATTGTTATATTGTGTTACAATGTTAAAAAGTGTTGGTGCCTACCAGTTGCTTTAAATGCCAACATTTATACTTTTGCTGCTATTGTTGCTGTTTTTGTTGTTATGCGCAAAGGCGCCACATGTATACATTTACATATGTAATTAAAAATTTACAAGCTCTCGTAGCGCATTCATATCGAAGCAGGAAAAGCTTTCGTGAAGATGTTGTAGTGCTTTGATTTAATGCGACATAGGTTTCGTTGGTTTTTGACTTGTTGTAGCAGTTTGTACCACACAAAAAGCAACAAATATTTTCATAATGAGAAAAACACTTACGAAACATTTTGTTCTTGCCTTTTCACCATCTCAAATGTACAAATAGTATTGTTACCTTAGTTTTTTGATATTTAGGCGTCAATTTACTTGGAACAAGCTTATGTATGTCAAATGAGTAGATGAAATGAGTAAGTGCAGCGAAAATCTTTTATTGGAAACCTTTCGAGTTACATGCACAACTTTTTTTTCGAACACTCCAAGAGCCATCTCGCCCCTCCCGACACCGTCTATGATTCCGTGTCATATATCAGGTAAAGTATGATGAGGAGCGTGATTTTTGATCTTCGTGAGGGGACTTTACTTTTCAATTGCCTACTCAGTCCAAAGTAGCATTTGTTGGCAAGAGTTATTACCGTTTTATTTTGAGCTGATATTGTTTTTACTGTTTTTGCTGTTTCCCATATATACGAAATCTTTCACAGCCTCGAATTTATAATCGTCAACAGTGACGTGGCTGCCATGGCGAAGATGCTTTCTTGGATGACAACAACGACTCCGTTTTTTGTTCACATTTACCACAGACCCACTTTTTTTTTATTATTTATCTAATCAAGAGAATTCAGATATTACAACGCGTTTGTTAAGGCCAATAACATCAATATCAGCAGCATATATCAAAAGTTGTTCGCGCGATAGCTTTTAGACAAAAAGTCGATAACCTTTTGCTAGCAAATCGTTAACTTTTCGATAACACGCCAACAATCCATAACTTATTGGTTATATATCAAGAGCCTTTTGATAAAAATCCAATTACTTCGATTAAAAATCGATAACTTTTTAATAAATTTTGATAGCAAGTTGAGGGTATCATATTGTTAGCACTCCGTTTTCAAATCGTTAACACCTCGATAGTAAATTTTTGATAACATATCGATATTCCGTGAATAATGGATAAATTCTTTTAATTGACAAAAAAAGCTAAATTTTCGATTATTTATTATATTAAATTAAATTAAATTAAGCTTAAATTGAGGGTACAGATTTTATTAAAGTGCTAGGATTGGGAAGCATTCTGAAGCTTGAATTGAGGATCTCGTACCATTATTACTTCACTCTATGAAGGATACGAGTGACCAATTGTTACCAGTTTGCTTTTATAAAATGCATTTGACAATGCCTCCGATTTATCACTACTGTGAAGCTCCCCAAGGGAGCACATAATGGAAATGCTAGGGTAGTTGGTATATGAAAATCTCATCGCATATTGATGTGAATTTCTCTAAAATTAATACACCCCACATGAAAGGTGTTGTGATAGAAAAAAAAAATTTTAGTTAAAGGGTTTTATTGAAAAAATTACTTATATTAAGTAATAATAATATTAAAAGCTAGAAACTAATTAGGTGGTCCTAGGTACAAGTCATCACACTCCTCATTAATCTAGGGTTTTCATCACACAATTAAATAAAAGCGTTGGACGCGTCATATTTCTTAATGCTTTTTTAATATCTCGATCCTTGCGCCACCTGGGGAAATTTTTTCCATAGGTTGCTTTCTATTCATGTGTATATTACGTGTTCCAAATTTGAGCCAAATCGGACCACAAATACGACTTTTTGAAATATTTCGATCCATGCGCCACCTATTGGAGATTCGTCTTATTAGTACATTGTCATCGGGTTCTGAACTATATTTCAAGTTTCAAGCTTGTAGCTAAACGGGAATTCACTTAAATTTTAATTACAAAATTCGTAAACAACGGCCGGCCGGCCCCCACAAAGAGTCGAGCTAAATAAAACCGTTTAAAAACTGTTGGAAGATCTCACATAGTCTAAGTCCATAGTATTATTGTAAAGCAGAGCTCTTTAAAAATGGTTGTATTGAAGTACAAACCACAATACATATAAAAAATTATTTGTATACTGAAACTTTTTTCAATTGACAAACAAGAAAAATATATATATATTTTTTAAATGTTTAAAGAACTTTGATAGTCCCTTAATGAATAAATTTTGAATTGAAATTTTTCTCAGTGCTACAATATTTAAAAAAAAAATTTTGTTCTCAATGTGTTAATGTAAATTTGAGTACGATACCGAAGGCCTTGGCTTCATATGGCAGTGCTTTTATTTTGTACTTTCATATAAAATTCAAGCACTTGCATATTGTGACGAATATTAACATCACTAAGCTGCTATTAAATAAATGCACAGCAACATATAAAGCAGCCAGTTAGAAGGCGACGAAGAGTTATCTCACACACACAAATATGTAGTCATCAGCCAAAGTAGTTCCTCACACATACACGCATATGGCTGTGGGAGAATATGAATCGGATTTTTTATTTTAGGGTATATGGTCGTGCCATGCATTTTTTTTATATTCATAATGTGTATCTGTGCCTATTCTTCACGGCAAGACAAAAACAAAAGTGCTGTTAGTGTATAGGAGTTCAGCAGCTCTGTTATTAAGTATGAATTATCAAAATGTTTTTTTTTTTTAATTTGGATTTTAACTAATATATTTTTCGTTAATGTTTATGGATTCAACCCACTCAAAAAAATTTAACTAAATTTCTTCGGAGCATTAAATGCAGCTATGTCGATTTCTAAAAGCTCTTCTCTTTCCATTCAAATCCGATACCTTACATCAAAATATTTCTTAAAGATTACGTACAAACACTTCCATCAGTAGTTTTTCCAGCCAACTTTAAATTTCATTTTCCATTTACTTAATTTGCCCTTATTGTTTCAAATAAATGGGTATACTTTGCTTAGCACTAAAACTACAAAAGCGCAACCCACAAATCCACGGAAAGTCATGGCATTCATCAGCTCAAATCTGCTAAGACAAAACTTTGTCTCAAAACAAAAATTTTTAAGTATACGAATATGTATATATGTGAAAGTGTTTGTGTATTTAAGACTTTATAATTTATAATATGAAATTTGTGCAATACTTGCAGGGAAATGATTTGGCACTCCATACCATTTGGGGGCTTATGGTTTTTGATTGAAAAAGGCAGCATGCGGAGATGCTAATATATATAGTTCTGACACCCCTTGAGGACTCGAGGAAGATATGAGCTTATACGTGGTTGTGCGCTTGACTCAAATTTAACTTGCTATCTTATACTCACTATTCATCTTTTGTTCTTTGAAAATAGTTTCTGAAGTAAATGCTTAAAAACTTTTGAATATTTTGATTGCAGTGCGTAAGTTTAATCACAACAAAGCAACGACGATACTAAAGCTAAAAGCTTTGTTGTGTCTGTATGTGTTTAGTAAATTTACAAATAACAAGAACTAATTTTTGAGTTGCTAGATATGCGATAATGCAGCTGAGCCAGCTTGCGCAAAATATTGTTGCATATGTAAAATTAGTATTTTGGTTTTTCCTGACTTATAAATATAATTTTAATTTTTACTGCCATCATCTAAATTTAAATTACTTCTTCGTCCACACACCTTCAGAACATAAGCATGAGTTCCAGCGATCGGCCTTTAAGTAGCGTTTGAGAACCTAAGCATTCTCTAGAATACATACTGATCCGAATCCCTTTGATTCCCTCAGCCCTTTTGGATTATTTTTATCAATTTAGATATATTTTGTCGATGAACGTATAAATATTTCTTCGGGATGTTGAAAAAATTCTTCCAAAGTTCACCAAATACGTGCAAAAAATTTGACTAAACTGCTGATAAACTATAAATTTAAAATGTTTTTAATCTTTGAGAGCCTGGGTCACTGCAAATTGAGAATAATAGTTCAGCCAGGTAGACAAGAATACAAAATGTCTGCAAAATTCATGCAAAAACCTATGGATTATATAAATTTTTGAGTGATTTATCGAAAGATAAACAACTCAGACATAAAATACACTACACCAAGAATGAAACGAGGAGACAAAAATATAACTAGGTGAAACACTACCAATATATATTGGCAATAAAGTGCCGGTCTAAACATTCAATGCGAGTCCTGACTAGAGAAAGAATTCCGCAGAGACGTTTCTTTAACACTTTTAATACCGAGACAATTCATTCCTTCGAATTTCCATGCGTTTGCCGTGTAGTTCAGTAAGAGAGTGACCCCTTTATTTCCAATTATGGGATAGACAATTGGGATTAATCGGGAACCTAGTTCCGTTTTTATTTATGCTGGGTCAATATTATATCTGTTCAGTAGCCTTTCTCGCTATTTCGTCGGAAACACAATTCTCAGATACATCACTGTAATCTGGTAGCCAAATGATTCCTTTAACCTACCGATAGGTCAGCTCGTTCAACAACCGTCTGCATTCTATTCTTACTTTGGATGGAGTGTTCCTTCACTGAAGTGTTATGGTGGTCGTTTGAATGCCAAGGAAAATTTCCTCGGATACACAATTCTTAGGCAGCATTCATTAAGTAACCCCTCCCCTTCCCCCAAATTTGCTAGAATTTCTCGGACGCCCTATACCAAAGAGCATTCATATATTATTTGAGTAAAAACCATTCCTCTCATTGCTATTTAATTTGGAAATGGGCGTGAGCTCATGATCTAAAATATATATATATATCCTTATTTGCGCCTCTCTATATTTCCTATGTCTAAATAGAGGGTAGGTATTTCACTATATATTTTGCGTAAGTCTTCGAGAATTGTCGTTGGCAGGACGCGTCGATTTTTCGAGTTTATTTCTTATTATTTGTTTTATTACTGGATTTTATATCATAATTTTTTTATTTAATTCGTTCTTTTAAGAGATAAGCACCTACTACACCGTGAAAAGGTGAGCTCGAGCTCTAGTGGCTCTGAGGAAAACAACCTTGCTTCAAGGTAAAGCTCTGATTTGGGATATGTGCTGAGGATTACAAGCGCGGTTTGTGTAAGGTCACAAAACCATGATAGGGTACCTTTTTTGAATGAAAACCACACATTTCACATTCATCTGCTAAACCATAACAGAGATTACGTGGAAGGTTGTCACTATGAGCTTTTCTTTGAAATATAAGTATTGAAAATTAGAGAGGCTTAAACTTTTATGAAGAGATATTACCTTGGGCTGAATGGCGTGAAGTCATTCGACCTTGTATGCGAATTATCTTCCAGCTTGAAGATATGTTTGTATAGTCAATTTTTTTCGACCTTCAACAAAATAGAATAAATAATAACACGTGCTATTTATAATTTTTCAGGAAAGATGGATCGGGCTCCGAAGACTTGATGACCGATTCAACATTTTTATAAATGATTCGATCCCTAATATTCCTGCTCCAACTTCCACTACTATTCCCACTCCCGCTGCCACCCCCATTCTCATTTCCATTCCCACTCTCACTGCTATTTCCTTCCCACTTCCACTAAAAATTTGTCAACAGAGTTGCTAAATTTTTGTGTATGTGTGTATATATATGCATATGTATATACGAACTTCTGTATACTAGCGAGAAAAGTTCTTTCCTAACCAAATCTCATTTTTAAACAAAATAATTTTTTAAATTAATTTCTCAACTCTCCTAATACACCCATTTATTTCTTTGCTTTTTGTGTTTTAATTCATTTATCTCCAGCAAAAAGTGTAATATTGCACTTTTACGCAAAAAAACTTTCAAAGTCAACTTTTTCCATAAATCTGCTGATGTAATTGAGAGCTGAAAATGATATTCGCTTTTTCTTCAGATAATATCACATAAGTATATTTATCTTTCAGTTCACTTTTCATTTTGCTCTTTCAACGCTTTAAGCTTTTTCCGAAGAGTTAATATTATTTTGCGCTAAGCCAATTATATTCCAGCATTTCATCACTGAATATTTTGATGGAATTTATGCCAGAAATTTGTAGTGAGATAGGAATTTTCAAATGCTCACGGCAAATTGCATTAAAGCTGGAATTTTGTTTTCTAAGAAAATTTTAGTTCAAGTATTAATCTGAGCGCAGCAGTGCTGTTAAACAAAATTCAGCTTTTCACTGAAATTTTCTTGATAACGGAATGATCGAAACTTTTAAAGAAATACAAAAGCTAATACATATGTACAAGTGTATATACATACATATGGACAAGCGTAATAAGAGCTTTTATTGAGTGATACACGGCGTATACGTAATTAAACGTTTATGATCAGATTTCATGCAATGTGAAATAAGTTGCTGAGTGAAATATCATCATGTTCAAAATTCATTTCAAAAGCTCCCTATTTCAACTACGAGTTGAAGTTGGATTGGGAGTGGGTATGGGAGTGTTAGTCGCGGTATTAGTATATTAGTAAGTGCCGGAGAGTGAACGGGAGTAAGAGTGGAGCAAAAAAGGTGATTAGCAGTGGGATGGAGTAGAGCAAGTTTAGTGCGATGAGGAAAGAAAAAAAGATGAAATAGAGTGATAGGAAGGGTGGGAGTACCACTTTTTAGTGTAGGCAAGCTAATCTTCCGGCAAGACAAAGTCTTTCGGCTATTTTAGTTTCAATTTTTTGGGATTATATATTCCAAACAAACGTCAAGTTGTCTTCAGTCTCTACGATCCTTAAATTCTTAATGCCGATTACAAAATTATACGCAAATCTAGGCTACCGATCACTCTCATAAATTTAAAGATGCTTTTGCAAAAGATAGATAGGGCGCTCACCATTTCCGTCTGGGTTTGGGTTATGTGACTCAAAGGGGACGTTGGAGCGAGGTTCTTCTAAATAACTTTTATCTGCGCCAACAGTTTATGCTGCCGAAATGGCTATGGTCTCTTTTTTGATAAAAAAAGAGAAGACATACGATACCTGCGCTCGGCATGACATCAAAATAATGCCTGGCGACTGGTATGGCAGTAAAGACACTGTAACTCTATAAACGAAAATCTCAGCCCAACCGATGTTGTTTACGTCACAGACCTAAATATAATCTCCCCCCCCCCCCCACCCTTCGTAACACAATTAACTACCACCCACATATGCTTGTGGTCACTAATACACACAGGCATGTGTGAGTGGTAGTACGTATGCATATTTATACTTTTAATGCTGTGAGCTCGCGATATAGCAACTTTGTTGCCGGGAAACCCAATAAAGCTGCTGTATCGTGGGTTCATCGGTTTTTGTTGCAAAGAGGCTCATCCTTGTTAAAATCGCTTTTCTACACTCGTTGTTTCAATAACTTTTAATAAAACCATAAACATTTCATTGTATTAACATTGGCGGCCACCGTGGCATGACGGTAGCGTGCCCCGCCTACCACACCGAAGATCCTGGGTTCACGCCCCGGGCAAAGCAACATCAAAACCTTAGAAATAAAGTTTTTCGGTTAGAAGAAAATTCTTCTAAGCGTGGTCGCCCCTCGGCAGTGTTTGGCAAGCACTCCGAATGGATTTCTGCCAAGAAAAGCTCTCAGTGAAAACTTATCTGCCTTGCAGATGCCGTTCGGAGTCGGCATAAAACAAGTAGGTCCCGTCCCGCCAATTTGTAGGAGAAATTAAAAAAAGGACGTGTGGCACTCGGGGACTGCCGCGGTAAACTACTGCATATTATCAACTTATGCAATGTGGCGTGATTTTAGACTTAGGCTTTTGACTTGTGGCCACAGATATTACACAGATATTGTTTTTAAATATTTTATAATTAAATCATTAAATCAAATTACATATTCACGTAAGATTCTTCTGCATTACGTTGACGAAGTTTCCCTTGGCGTTCAGCATTTGATTTTGGTACTATATTTTTTTTTATTAATTTTTTTTTTTCATTTTTCTTCATATCTTTCAGACTTTGTTTTCTTTTAAGCTCGTTAAGTTCACTTTTTAAGCTATCATTTTTTTCTCTAAGAAATTTAACTACGACATTATACGTGTTTACACAAAGACAGTAGAAATTCACTGATCAAGGTTTAGTAATCGTGCACCTTGCATAAACTTTACACAACAATGGGGGAATCCGTTCTATTCATGATGATGCACACATGCTTCATACATATTTTTATTATTTTATTTTACGCACAATTTGAAATGATAATTGCAAAAACAAAATACAAAGGGAACAACTATGTACGTAATTACTGTACTAAGTTCAACAGCAACAAAGGCAATTATGTACAGCGTATGTGTGTGTGTTCGTGTGCATCATCTAGCGTGCAGGTCATCTGGCATCTGGCGGTTGCCAGTGCCATCTACAGCGCAGTAGTGAAGATAAATGTACACCAAAGACAATAACCAATAATCGCATAAATAGATCCAATTTTATGTAATCAGCCTGTTGCTAACACCGAAACTTTTAATGTTATTAACAGATGTTATTCCATGATTTTATGTACATATATCAGTTACGGTTTTTTTGATTCAGTCGCGACACTCAAAGCCCTAAAATCTATGTAATAGCTTAAAAATTTTTTAAATATTTAAATATAACTTTAACTTTAACTTTATTTTTAACTTTAACTTTAACTTTCACTTTAACTTTAACTTTAGCTTAATTTTTAACTTTCACTTTAACTTTAACATTCACTTTAACTTTAACTTTACTTTAACTTTAAATTTAACTTTACCTTTAACTTTAACTCTAACTTTAACCTTAACTTTAACTTTAACCTTAACTTTAACTTTAACTTTAACTTTAACTTTATCTTTATCTTTATCTTTAACTTTAACTTTAATTTTAACTTTAACTTTAATTTTAACTTTAACTTTAACTTTAACTTTAACTTTAACTTTACCTTTATCTTTATCTTTAACTTTCACTTTAACTTTAACTTTAGCTTTATTTTTAATTTTAAATTTAACTTTCACTTTAACTTTAACATTCACTTTAACTTTAACTTTACTTTAACTTTAACTTTAACTTAAACTTTATGATAGAGATCCAATTTTATGTATATGACTGTTGCTAACACCGAACTTTTTCGAATCTTTTCGAACCTTTTTTGACAAATATCCATTACGGTGTTTTTTTGATTTAGTCGCCAAGCCCGCGATAAGATCTATGCAATAGCTTAAAAGGAGCACGACGCAAATTGGAAGAGAAGCTCGGCCTAAATTTCTTCGGAGGTCATCGCGCTTTAAATTTATTATTATTTTTTTTATTAACACGAAACTTTTTGGTGTTTTTATTTTCATTTCTTTTTTCCGCCTAACCATTCTTTAACAATTACGTGGCAGCGCGCCGTTGCCACCACGCAATTGTACAAATATCTGAGAGCGATTTTGGATTAAAATATGCTTACCTACAGACTTAGATACCAATGATTACGATGTAGTCGAAAGAAAGCATGTACACCTCTACAAAGTCCAAAAGAAATTCAGACCATTAAATTGTGCAGCCGAGGTATGCAGATGCCTCCATGTAGCGATCAAAATGCACAGAGAGACACTAGGAATGTGTTTAATCGAAAATCTTCTTACGGAGCAACAAGCAGATGGTTTAATTTCTTAGGGTATTTATTGCATTGCGACTTTGAAGCACATTTTGCATTCACTACGTACCTGTACTGTCGATATCAAAGTTTCCAGGGAGCCAGGAAGAACAAATTCCAAAATGAGGAATCTTACGCACACTCTGAAAGAGTAACACTGGCTGTATATCTAAACGGTACCGCGTGGATATAAAAATGAGACGCCATTTAAAAAAAAAGGAGCGTGAGGCTAAAAAGCATCAGAGAGAGGAGCTGCACATGCTGTCAGAAATGAATAATGTCCGAAAATTGTATCATTAACATATGGCAACCAATATACTCTCATGCCAATATTCAGCCAATACTCATCTTTTGCACTTACTCACTGAGGAAAATGAGCATTGTGAAAAAATTTTTCATTCACTTCACACCGTCAATGTGAAAATCGGCGGCTTTCTTCTATCCCGAGAAAAACAATATGTAGCATGAAAATTCTCCCGCTGTTTCAGAGAACAGGGACGCTGTGTACAGAACCTAATGAGGCTGAGCTCGTACAGCGAGGGGTCAGGGGGCTTAGAATATTCCTGCGGCAGGTATGCCTGTCGTAAGAGATTTAATGATCCAAGGGGTTTTGTAGCACAACCCTTTCAAAGGGTTGCCAACGCTATTTATATCTTTTCCGAACCAATTGTTTAGCTCACCTACCCGAGGCGAATCCGTTTTTTTTGACAGCGGAAGCTTTGGCGACCTTAAACCCATAACTAAACAAGTCGACAGGGGCGGAATGGCCCATAAGGTTCAACGCTGTCATATAAAATCGTTCCCGAGATGGTCGGGCTTGTACCTAAATGGTGCTTGTTGCCGGAACGTACCGGCAAAGGACCATCAACATCTGTAACACTCCTCAAAACGTTAGGGGAGTGTCTTAGTCGCTGCAAAAACAACAAAAGACTGAGGGTCGTGACCAAAGAAGCTCTATATGGTTCCAATAGCAACCCAAAAGATGGCGAAAGGCTTCAAGACGAATTCCTGAGAGACCAATTACCTTGAGCTAGTATCCAACGCACAGAGCGTGGCTAAATTTGGAAAAACTACTTTCCCTGCTTGCGAAATAACAAACTAAATGTCGCGCACTAGATCTTAAACTCTGAAACATACATATCGTAACCCGACTTTGACGAAATTTAGAAACAACAAAGGCTTACTGGCAGGGTGATATTTTTCTTCTTTTTGTATACAGAGCGTTCTCGAAGGTTTTGGGGAGTTTTATCGTTGTTGAGGGCCTTTTGACGTATATTGACCCGGGACAAGCTCGACCATCTCGGGAGTGATTTGGTATGACCACGTTGAGAGATCTAGGTTGGTACCCCAATTTCCGAGCAGCGGCAACGTCAGCTCTGCGATTAAGAGAGTTCTCAATTTGGAACACCAAAACCATAGACTGCTCCAACCTACTTAACAAATACAGTTTACTTCCTCTTAGCACAGATCGGTAGGCGACCAAAATAGTTACGGAAAGCAACTTAAGTGAAAACATTTCCAGTAGCGGTGATTGGACGGAGTAGGATGTGTGCCTTGTTGTTGACGTCAGTACTTCCATATATACCGACGTTCCCCAGCTAAAAGGTAGAGCTAGAAGATTAGCCTTTTCAAGGAACTAAGATCTCCCACTCTTCTTAAAATGTCCGATCACAGCAGTGGTTTCCGTGCAAAAGTACTAGCTATTATGGAACTCCCGGTTATGATAGGGACAAACAACATCGGCAACGTAATCTTTATTTTCAGAGACAGCCTAGAAACTTTCAAAACTTTTGGCACTTAATCGTTGAATTCTTAACTAACACTTAAATGTCGCCGATCTTTTGAAGCGATGGCTCAATGGAATCGTGCATACTTCAAATGCGTCCTATGGCACTGGAAAATCGAACAAAACTCCACTGCAGACGAACTCACTTTGCATGATGAGACCAGACAAATTATTCCTGACAAAGAACACTTAGGTATGCTATTTGCCACAAGCAAGCTGATGCTGACGGAGTAGATCAACAGTTAAGCCGACGATACCGTTGTATCGAACATATAAAACACCATAAACCTCCACACTTCTAAGCGAACTAATCTGGCACTGACTTGTAGGTATACATGCAGAAAGGTTCGGAGCGCCTTACTGGCGTTGTAAAGGAAACGGTAGTTTGCCCCGCACGTAACTGCTAGGCAGCTTCCCAAGAGGTTTTACCAAATAATATGCGCACGGTCGTGGAATAGTATATCAAAGACATGGTTGGCTTTATAAGGTTCTCAAAATTGTTGGAAGAGGAACGGTCTTTCTATGCCTTCGAGTAGCCAATTCAACCTTACCTAAACTTATCTGGCCCACACCTTCGGTGAGGAATTACGTGTAGTCAGAGCTTCGCTTGCTAAATTAACGCGATTTGCTCCTGCTGAGGTGAGGTTGATAACAAGAACAGGCATCATCTCTAATGCAAAACGTAGTTCTGCGTCAATTCAAGAGAATCGCATTTATACTTTGATTCAAAAGCGACTAACTGATCGAACCACAAAAGTAGGGCTTCTGACCTGGATAACCTGCTATTTACCCCATTTCCGTGCTCCAAACCCTAAAAAAACGTATTTTTTAGACTTAAAACCAACCTGCAGCACATTCCACGATGTTTTAAATATCGCAAAATTACCGCATTAAAAGTAGGAATTAATTCTTATTCTGGTCCCCCTTAGCACTTTCAAATGACAACTTTAACATTCTGATATTCAACGAAATGATATCTTTCCCACTTTGCAGACCTTTTTAACGTTTCTGTATTATTTTTGCTGTTATAGCAATAAAGACACTCTCCAGAAGTTTTGGGGATTTTTATCGTCCCTTGCCTGAAATACATAGATCTGTTACATTCCAGTAACAATCTATATTAAGGTACAAGCCCCACCTTCATGGGAACGATTTAATATGACCACATTAAACCATATAGGTCATCCCACCCATTAGTAATTTGGTTTCGACAGTGTCTCGAATGCTACAGAAACAGGATTCGCCACGAGTGGGTGATGTTGAAAATTGGATTAGAGAAGCTATAAACATCGCTGGCAACCCCTTGAAAGGGTTGCGCTACAATTGCCTCATACCTGGGGGTGAACTGATTCAGTCGTAGGTGGTTCTGAAATAGTAGCAGCCTTTGATTAAGTAATTTGTAATAATTTAGCTCGGACTACTGAGCAGTGGGTATATATGTAACGACCAGCTGTCCTGCTCCGCATCCTACTAGCGCCAGCATGGAAGTATTGATTAAATATATAGTAGCGCATAAAGAACTTGCTTGCATGCTCCTTAGTCCGAATTTAAGCTACATGACTTTACCAAATGATGTTGACGGCAACATCATCAGCTCTGTAAATATTTGAAAGACCTTCCTGAGTCATTCGAAATCAGACACGACAGCGCCCTAAAGTGTGATTTCTTTTATATTAGATTAGAGACAATAGTTCTAATGCTTTTCTTAACTGTGCTGGTATAATCTGCACGCCAGTCCTTCATGCAAGAACTTAAAAGTATTAGTCTTCCATAGAAGTTGGAGGTGCGCTTGTTTTTGTTGGGAGCGACTATGTGGAGCTAAATTTGAATTATATCAATAACATAAGCTAAATTTTAAAAAATTGTTGCAATTATATAGGCTTGTTGTTGCTATTTGGTTCATAACGTTCATTCTACGTTCAAGTTCAGTAGCCTTGGTTTCAACTTTAATTAGGCTTGCAGACCTGAAGGGGGTAACTTAATGTTTAAATACCTTAATTATATAACTGTACGTGAAAAGTGTAAATTATGTAGGTGGTGGATTAGTGGCAGATGCCTTTACGTTAACCTACACAAGTACACAATATGTACGCAAATGCAATACATGTACACAAATACATATACATAAACACATCCAAACAAACGAAGCCTGGCAAATTACTTTACCTTGATTCTAAATGCAAGCTATAAGCTCCTTACACCTACCATCAGTAACAGTGAACGAGGAATAGAATGCATTAAGGAGCTTTGAAGTGCAGTAACTACCTTTCTTCCATAACTTTTCAAAGCAAAAACAAAACAAAAATTGCTAACGACATGTTGTGTAGTTGAGCCTTGCCAAACAAGCTGCTTAACAATGGCGTAGTAAGGGATTAAGAAGGTTGGGCGCGATTCCAGTGAAACTCATTTTGATCTTCTATGCAATTTAGCGATGTAAAAGACTTTTTGTTGTGATAGTCTTCTCTTATTTCGAAATTGTATTAATAATTTATATTTATAAAATTTCGGATATGGTACCGTAAATGTGAAACAAAAAAAAAAAAAACAAAATACTTGTTGTAGCGCGTAGTGGGATAATCTCTATCATAATGGAAATCTTTTTGTCTTATTTTTCAATGGCAACTAAAACGAAGTTGGGATACCTGACAACAATGAATCATGTACTATGTTAAAAGATCCCCGTACGCAGGACATTTTCGATTGAGCGAATACCGTTAATACCCTACAGCGAAAATGGGAGACAGTCATGCGAAGCAACACTTTTGCACAAAAAATTTTTTGATTTCCTCTAAACTAGTGCCAATCGGATGCATAGTTGCTCAGTTGGTACCCACATTAGTCTTAACTATAAGAATTGAATTTTAGTTACTCAAAAGTAGCGAATGTTTCAGGACTGCCTACAACTGGACCAATTATATATGTACTTGGTCAAAATTTCTACAAAGAGGGACAACTTCCATTTCGTAGGAATCCAAAATGTTAAAAGTGTCAGTTGAAAGCACTGTGAGGGAACAGAATTGGAACAAGGCCGCCGCCTAATCGCAGCTTGCTGGATTCGCTGCAGGGTATTTTCTGATAGGGTTAAGTATCTATGGTTTATATTGGACAGGAAACTATCATGGGGAGCAAATGTGGAGGAAGGGGCTAAGAAAGCCTCAGTTATCTTGTACGGCTGCAAAGGGACCATGATTAAGAAATTGGGACTTTCAGCAAAAGTAGTACACTGCCTTTATGAAATTGTAGTCAATCTCGCCATATGGAGCAGTGGTCTGGTGTAACGCACTGAAAACGACGAGTACTATCAAAATGTTAGTATCAGTACAACGCACGGCGGTGGGCTTACAACAACACCTACCTTGTCATTCAATGCCACGTCGAACATAATTCCAGCCAATATTGAGGGCAGGGCCACTGCGGCTGGTCATGACCAGGCGTCGACACATGGGCTATGGGCTTTCTCATCTGGGGCATAGCAGCATTCTTACCAACCGTGACTTCAACCCAGACAAGACAGACTATTGTGGACCAACAGCTGTCCTATAGCAAACTGCAGAACAATCATTCCCTATAGACAGAAATGAGAAAAGGAGTTAATGTGAGGACTGGTTAGCTGTTGAAGGATGCGTCGAAGTTGGACGAGAAGGTTAAAGGGAGTTCCTTCCAGGAGCTCTAACCCCAACTTCAAGTTACCTGGTCACTTCAGCATCTTTCAAGCGAAGATGGCCGTAATTGGGGGTTTGGTGGATGGGATGCTGTTCAGCTCTACTATGGTTAGTGAACTCAATATCAACTCTGATTGCCAAGTAGCTAAAAAAACCTTAGTTCAATTGTCGCGCGACCGAGGTGGTTGTGGGATTGCTTCGCTTTCGGTAGCGAAAAGTTTAGTATTAATATCATCTGGGTTCCGTGACATAGAAATATAACTAGCAGTTGTCATCCGAACTTCCTACCGTGCATGGATACAACTAAATCGAAAATGTTTTTTTAGGGTATTCAGAGTTCCTCTGTCCTCTTGCGGTCTTCTCCTGTATAGACGGACCTTTTGCAGCGCAACGATATGCTTTAGGCTGCATGGCGGATGAAGAGTTGGAATCATAGAGACACTTCATGCTTGGCAGTCCAGCTATTGCCATAATTAAGCTAATTCGGCCTTGGCCTTTACATGATTGGGGTGGGACTTGCGTTATATAAAATGGTGTCATAATGGACCTTCATATTGTTCAAGTAAGCTTCCCGTGCCACTCAACCTAACGTAGGATTGCTGTTTATATAATGGCTACCTTCATTTCATTTTTCTAAACAGGTATATGATTCATATTCTCTGTTAGTTGGCAATTCTGTTTTAAAATTAAAATGTAATGAATGCCGCTTTTGCCCTATACAAGTAGTCGGAGCCAACTTTATTCAACTTATACTAAATTTCGCACTTTTAAACAATTACTAAGCTTTTAGCAGGTGCTAATGCCCTCTCTCAACCATTGTGTTTAGTCTTATTTCTACGGCTGTTGCATGATTTCTATTGTTGTAACGCTTTTATCCATTACAGTTGTTGTTTTCGCTTACACGTTTCTTTTCAACGTCGCCGGTATTGAGTTACTGCTGGCGTCATCATTGTCCTTTGGTACTAGGGCGCCTACTCTGTTTATTGTAGTTTAATACTCTCTTTCTACATTCTCTAGCAATTTTTACGTACCTCGTATTATTAGCTTCTTTATATACCCGTTTTTTCGGTTTTTTGTTGTTGAAGTTGAATGTTTATCTTTTGTTATATTAAATGAAAGTAAATCGATTATGCCACGACCGACAAGAAAAACTGCGCCCTTTTCTTCTTCTTTTCGTACCAATAAAGAAACTAACTGAAGGGTTTTTGGAGAGCATTATCGATGATGATTGTCTTTTCCATATATTGACCACTGGAAATTAGCACCACGTAGAGGTATTAGCCCGATCATCTCGGGAACGATTTGATACGACTGCGTCAAAGCTCATTGTTCTGTGAAGCTTATGCGTCTCTTACGACAGGCATTTTACAGGCTAAAAACGACTCGTGTATTTGTGAACACTTTGTGGCAGTCGTAAATAAACACACAACACACAAAGGTTGTTATTGATGTTGTTGTAGCGAAAAAAAAAAATTCCCTGAATGTTTTGTGGAATTTTATCGATATTGATGGTCCTTTGAGGGATATAGATCCGCTACATTTAGGTTAAAAGCACCATTAAGCCTGACCATTTCTGAAACAATCTAATATGACCCCACTGATTCTTCTAGGCCATCCCGATCCACATCCCCTAGTGCGGTTTTGCTAAATTACACCTCGAATCAATTTGGTATTTTAGACGGCTCTTACGATAGGCATACATTCCACGGACCTATTATAATCCCCTAACCATCTGGCCGATCAACGGATATGAGGACGTGACTCACAGCTCTGCTATATACTCTAGCATACTTCATTAACATCAGTAATTCAATATAAGTTCAAACTTAGTTAAGATGATTGCAAATTTCGATGGGATCAATCCAACTACTCCAGCGTTGATTTAAGCAAGAAGCGACCGCCGCGGTGTGGTGATAGCGTGCTCCGCCTACCACACCGAAGATCCTGTGTTCACGCCCTGGGCAAAGTAACATCAAAACAAGTTTTTTAATAAGAAGAAAGTTTTTTTTAAGAGAGGGCACCCCTCGGCAGTGATTTGGTAAGCAATCCGATTGTAGTTCTGCTATGAACAGCAAATGCCGTCCAGAATCGGCATAAAAAGTCTAGGTCCCGTCCGCCAATTTTTAGAAATCATTCAAAGGAGCACGGCGCAAATTGGAAGAGAAGTTTGGACTAAAATATCTTTGCAGGTTATCCCGCCGTACATTCATTTATTTTTAGTACATATAGAATAACCCAATTTAACGACATGGAAAGATTGGGTCGCTTAAACAAGTGCAAATACTTTGAGGAACTGGCAGACACACAAAACTTTGGTCCGGTCAGCGTGATAAGTTTATTTAATCCATTAAAATTCACTCAATCTGTTGGAGAAATTCATGTCGGTCAAGTGGTCGAGACCAGACTTGATGACCAATCAACCCTTCTAACGATAGTTGGATTAATCCTAATTCCTACGATGGAAATTTGGCTCGTCGCTCAATGCTCCAACTTCCTCGACTAGGCGCGTTTTACGGTAACAACTCACAACTGATGCACTGTATGCACTTTAATGCTTTTTTTTGAGAACATCTTCGAATTTACACCGAAAATTCTTCGTAAGGAAAACCGACTTAAAAGCTTCTACATAATCAGTATAAAAGTTGAAACTGCACCAACATTCGCCGAGAGTGTCCCCCTTACATGAGTTCTAAAGTCATTGGCTTCCGACAAGCTTCAGCAACATAATTCCCAACAGAGAGAATCGGCTAGAGGAACTTATTGTCGGCAGTGGACTAGTTATCTGGGTCAAGAATTAATCGAATCTAGAAGAAAAGATTGGTGTATAGTTTTTTTCCATTAGCTCAGTGTAAGCCGCAACTTCCGCCTGATAATAGTGTGTATTTCAACCGCGAGTTGCCTCATTTAAGGATGTGGTGGAACTTTAAATATATTCTGAAAGGCAAGCAGTTAATACAGCAATGAAATTAACATCTGTGCTATTTGGAGTAGTCGGGTGGTTTCGAGAGTGGTACTGTTACTGTGATCCTTTAGCTCATATTTACATTCGGCTACGAGCCCGAATGCTGCAGGTATAATTGCTTGAACCCTCGAACCTTGGAATCTTTGAGTTTCAGTCGCTTCGCACGACGTGCATGTCTTACAGATGAAATATTCTAACCCCCTGCGACTACGTTGCTTCTTTCGCCATTCACCTGCACAAACTGTTCCATGGCCAGCTAAATAAACGCTGGACAGATACTTGCTTTTCCAAATATGCGAACTCCTTCATAGCGTAAGTGGACATCAAGTGGTCGAAAATATTGATGATCAAAGCTGTGGCAAGTCACTGTCTAATAAGCGTCAATGAGATACAGCTAATTGAACTGGCAACCCCCTTACGCTTCATCTCCATGCAAAGTAATGATCATCGAGTTCACTCATTCTCGACTATCCAGATTTTTCAAGAAAATGGCTCATTTAGATTTCCGGGAGATATATCTATCCATAAATTTATTATGTCAATTATAGACCCCATTTATTTACATCGTGTAATAGTGGATGCTGTCAGCATCAGATGAGCTGAGCTTTGGGAAGTAGGGGAGAAAATCTTATTAGGAGGGATTATGTTGAAATATATATTGTAACGAATTTAAGGAAACTGCGCTTATTTTACACCTTCTGCAAACGTTCGAATAGCTAAATTGTCGAATAAATAACTCCAATATTCAGTAATGCAAAATGGTCTTCATTAGATTAGTTTTGGAGTAGTACAATTATACTTCACAATTATACTTCACTTCGAAACTGATAGCGTGTTTAAATCGAACTGATTATTTACTACTTAGCTTTTGCTGCTTTTATACTCTCTGTTGTCTCGTCCACCCATTTATCCTAAGGTCTAGTAACTTCACGCACTTCATGCTTGGTTACCACCGATATATGTACATGTATATTTGTAGTTTATAGTCTCTCGCAGCCATATGCATGTGTATATGTGAGTACTACTTCGGCTGATGGTGAGTATCTCTCTGTTGCGTTGTATGTACATGTGTAAATGATGATTGATTTGTTTACGTTTGGCTGCTTTACAAGTGGCTGCTTAGTATCGGATTAGGGATGCTAGTATCATTTAGTGATGTGAATATTCGTCACAATATGTTAAAATTGATCGCCAAGCTTTAGAGCAACGGTGTCATTCCAACCTCTTTCATTGAAAGCATTCGGGCACCTCCTTCTGCGCAGTTTAAAAAGTCAAGAAAGTTTCAGTGCTCCTTAGTCGAAGTTCACCAAAAATTCTGTACCTTCCATTGCAATTGCAAATATAGGCGGATGTCTTTAGAAATATCTTCTAGGCAGAATTTCGTTTACCCAACACTATATTTATATATATCAACTGAATTTTGCAAAGGACCAATACTTTATATTTTACGTCCTTATACATACAATAAAAAAGAAATCAAAAGTAAGAACACATTGTGTTTCTGCTAATTCTTTCAAGGAATTGAATGACCTTTTTACTTTGTAAACTTTCCACGGATGCTAATGTTTTCTACTCTGGGGTCATCAGTATAAGCATACCCTTAAGCATATACAACTCCTTATGCCAACATTCAACATCTGGATGCAGAAAACGTCTAAGGTATTTTTCTACAAAGGCTTTAAGGCTTGTGGAAAACCCCTCGTCATTCAAGGTAAATACCTAAAGCATCGTTGTTTATGTTTTTGCATTGAAAAAGGACCGTACTCAGCAAAAACTATCTACTGTTGGCAAAATGGTAATTCCTCTTCTGGTTTCGTTTTGAGAAATGTGTGCTGGGTATAGAAAAAAAAAACTCCCTTTCATATAATTGCTGTTCCCATTTCCATCCTTCACTTGCCGCACATAACAACAGCATACATATTTATATATAGCTACTATAGGTACTTAGATACCTCATTTACACTTTGGTGTCATTGTGCTTGGCGCTGTAGTGTATGTATATATTACCGTTATTGTTGGAAAAAGTGAAAATCTGCATGCACTTATCTCAATAGCTACAAAAGCTCATATATCACTTCCATTGCGCATACAAACAATTTAACGTTAGGCTCTAAAGGCTTCAGCGCTTCAACTTCCGCTAAATTTCAGCAGACTACTTCTGGTTACCTTACCATAGGTTTATTTTTCTCCTCGTTTTTTGTGGCAATTGCTAAAAGGATGCTGCAAGGACATCATTCAGTAGCGTGCTTCGTTTTTGTTGTTTGATTGTGTCTACTCACAAGACTGTGTATGTATGAATGTGAGCAGTTAATCGTTTTGGCATTGGCTTTGCCGCTGTCTTTAACTCTAATCGTTTGGACAATTTTGCATTAAACATTAGTGTTTTTGTCTCAATACAAACATATCTAACATATGCTGGTAAATAAATATGTGCATGAATGCAGTGGAATTCTTTTTGGCATTTGAGCTTATCAGCTCGCTATTTAAATGGACTACTTAACTGATCAACGAGTCTATTAGCATCTTTGACTTGTTTTGTTGGAAAAGGGAATTGTTTAAAAAAGGATTTTTCCCTCTTCTTTGCATTAAGAACACAACCTTACTGCAATGGCGTCCCATTTGGGTGTGATCTGCAGATTTATCAGTACATGACGTTGCTTCTACCTTAGCTGTATTAAGAAAGGTCTGTTCAATTACTACGAGTTGACCATAACTGTCTTCTTTCACAGAATTTTCCTTCTTTCTAGTGCTCAGGAAACTATTACGAGCTGTTTTCGAAGAATGGGTAAAGGAAAAAATCTATGTATTCGGTAAAAAATCTATGAGTGGTATGTAGCCTAAGATATATTCGGTACAGATATTTTGGATGCTTTGAAAGTAAATATTGCTTAACAAATTTAGTTAAGGACTTCTCCATTGAGTATACTCTTTTTTCTATACTGAAAAGGCCTGTTGCTTTTCTCGATGTTTATGTGATATAAACCAATACGGAGTGGTCCCTCATAATTCTTGTTAGGCAAGAAAAGCGATTCTGTCCCTGCTTCAAGAATTATGTATAGATGCCAGCTGCTAATGTGGATTTGTTTCGCTAAAAGGCCCTATTAACCATTTGAACGTACATCAGTGAAGAGGCTGTTTTGCAATACGCCACTATAAAATTGAGGGTCTGATATGCTAGATCCCGAGCTCTGGCAGCCTAAGCCGTTCCTGGTAAGTGGGCTGCTGGAAGAATGTTCACTCTATTTTCCCTGATACTGGGTCTATTACCATTGGAAACGTCGGCCGCTGGATTAATTTTTATTTACTAATGGGCTACGTTTCTTAAAGCCATACTGCGGCGGATGTAAATTATCTACTCCTTGAAAAGACTGGTCTAGGAGGACCTACTAATTTGGTTGTATGCTCGTTTTTCCTCCGAGGTCCTGTGCGTCTAGTCATTAATAAATGTATCAGCTAAAATGTGAAAATTTTTTAGATAAATAAAATTTTATTTGATATTTCAGTATATTAGTACTCACCATGCCTGCCTTTTGTGGAATTTAAGAATTTTTTTGAAAACGGGATTCTAATTTTCTCGTTTTCCTCTCCTTCTAAAAAGCAACCATGACTGCGGAGTGTCACATTTCACAAAAAGCTACATCCGGAACTTCTTTTTATTGAACAATGGGTTGAAGTTTTGAAAAGTTTTCAAAAATGGTCTCTCTGAAAAACAAAATTCAATAAACTTCAATGTCCTTGTGGTTCTTTAACAGTGTTCTGAAAAGGGTGATTTCGAAACAAATGATAGATATGAGATAGAGAATTGTTTAAAAATATTCTAGAACTGGCAGCCGAAATAGGGTGTTATTCCACTCAGCCGTAGATATGTAAGTGAATTGTAAATTGAGCCAAAAAATACAATTTATTAACAAGAAATTCTTTTCATCAGGTTATCTTTGGCATAGTCGATGGTGACTGATTCAGGCATTAGAAAATCTGGATTAAAAATATCTGTGTCACAGTTCTACCACGGAATTTAATGTACTTTATCAGAGGTCATTATGTAATCAATAAATGTATTTCTAAACAGTTCTTTACTTAAAAAAAAAAATTAAGCTTACAATTCCCCAAAGGAGGAGGATATTGGCTCGGAGAGTATCCTTATCACTACAGGAAGAAGCAGTTGGGCTTCTAATTTTGAAGCAGAGCCAACTTTTAAAAGGAATGGAGGAATAAAACTAAATTAAGCGTTCGCAAACGGGAACAAACTTTGTATGTTATACCGTCGACCCTACTATTATCGATTTTGATTACATCAAGAAGAATTTCCGAGCTCTAGGCCACACATATGTATATATTAATAATAAAAATGCAATTAATTATACCATATATGTTGTATTTATTTATTTTGTCGATATTTCGATTTCAATAAGAAATTATCTTCAGGGCTGTAAAAAATACATTTTTCTATAAAAACCATAAATGCACAAACATAATCTAACACTTACACTTGTGAATGCACCTTGTCGACTAATTTAAAATTTCAATGCAGAAAACAGAATATCATAAACAGAAAACAAAGATGTATACAAATAATAAACAGTAATAATAAACAAAATATCTGCTAACAACAACGTATATATTAACTTGTTGGACACCCTCAGCATTATTGTTGCTAACTTCTCTTCATTACCAAATGTCTGTATGCGTGAGCGATGTTGTCGGTGTCGCTCTTAAAATTCATGCGTATGTCATTAGGTGTATTGATAATATATAGCATTTCGAGAGTGTACCGCTTGGAATATTGTTTTTCTTCTTGCAATATTGTAACATTATCTAAGTACGGAGAGTGTCCCGTGGTCTTTCAATGTTGCGATAAAGCCGTTCTGTTGTCGTTAGAGTGGTCGCGATTTTTGATGTTCGATTTGTGAGCGGACATCCTTGTATTTAGTTTTGATTTAGTAGTGCCCACATATACTTTGTTGCATACGTGGGACCCATCGCCATTACATTTAATTTTGTATATTACGTCGGATTTCTCGTATTTTTTGATTTTGCCTTTTGTATTGCTGTATATTTGTTGTAGGGTATTTTTATATTGGAACGCTATTTAAAATTTTTCTTTGTCATACATGTTTGAAGGTTTTATTCGGTTAGACAAACCAGGTACAAATACGGCAGTCTTATATATTTTGTTTATGTTTTGTTCTTTATTTTTATTCGTAGCGTAAAATTTGTGGATATAACCATTAATAAGGTGGATCGGAAACTCGTTGTTTTGAAGTCTTTTTTTGATGATGCTTATATTTTTCGGGTGATATATTCTATAGCTGATAGAGAGAACTCGCCTGATAAAATTTTTGGCAATATTTATTAGTATACTCCTATCATGTTTAGAGTTAAAATTAGTCGACAAGGTGCATTCACAAGTGTAAGTGTTAGATTATGTTTGTGCATTTGTGGTTTTTATACATAGAAAAAATTATTTTTTATTTTTCCTGAAGATGATTTCTAATTGAAATCGAAATATCGACAAAATAAATAAATACAACAGATATGGTATAATTAATTGCATTTTTATTATAAATATATTTGGCGTTGGTTTGTCGCAAATAAAAGAATATGTTTTTATGCTGGTCCGGTGAGAACTGAACTAACTGAACTGACTGCTTTGCCTTTTCTTTTCACTAAGTCACGTCATGATTTTCAGCGAATGGCGACGATGAAAAGCAAAAGCAATAAGTAAAGACAGAGCGTTCTCATCATCGTTTATTAAATTGTAACGGAATGAATATTAAATCAGAAGTAAAACTAGTTCTTACAGTGGCCAAAGAAGATAAATTATAATTATAAAATAAATGTTTTGTTGTGATGCTGGAAGCACCACATATATATATGTGGCCTAGAGCTCGGAAATTCTTCTTGATATAACTTTTGAAAGGGCGAAAATAAAAATAAAAACAACATCGATTTTGATTACTATAAAACAAAAAATGTATCTTATTTTTTTTAAGTTTCTATAGAAATTTCTTACCCTTGACCATTTCCGTTTGCGGACTGGCGTCCCTTTACTCAGTAATGCCACAGCATATATAACAACGTAAAATATAAAACGGGCTGTGAAATAAAAATTCAGGTTGTGGTTTTGACCAATGCTCTTTCGACTTCGACTCAGTTATGTACCATAAGAGAAACGCGTTTGACACCGTTTTATAAATTTATGGCAGTTTTTGTCAATCATTTTGACTTCATGAACACCAAACGTACGGTTTAGGTGCACATGGCTTTAACAAAATTTGCCAAAACTCCCTTTCTATTGTAATTTAATTTACTCACCATAACACAATCGATGCTCATAATCTTTTTGTCGACTTCAAATCAGCATTTGACAGCGCGAGAGAAAGCTGTACGCTGCTATGTCTGAATTTAAACTCACTGCAAGGTTTAAAAGCTCTGCTAAATAACGCTTAGCAACACCACCAGGTCCGCAAGGATTGGGAAGAACCTCTCCAAGCAATTCGAAACCAACCCAAACAAGGCTTAAGACAATGAGACCCACTTTGTTGCGATTTCTGTAATAACATGTTGGGGAAGATAAATCTAGCAGCAAAGCATTACCGTGAGAGTATAATCAATTATAAGAACGTACAGTTATTGACGTGAGATGACGCGCTGCTAATTCTGCCTTCCTGTGTTGATCAAAGAAGCAACAAACGGGTACTGCGGTAAATGAGGGCAAGACGTAGTATTTTCTGTCATACAAGAGAGAATCGGCGCATTTGCGCCTTGGCAGCCACGTCACTGTTGACGAATATAAATTTGAGACTTCAAAGGATTTCGTCTATTTAGAAACTAGCATTAACAGTAAAAATAATGTCAGCTAAGAAATTATACGAAGAATAACTCTTAACAACAAGTGCTACTTTGAATGAGCAATTGAAGTAAGCAACTGAAAAGTAAAAATCTCTCTAGATGAACAAAAATCACGCTTTACATTTCGCTCATCATACCTGCCCCGATGTGTGGCTCGCGGTCATGGACGGTATCGAGAGAAGATTGAATGGCTCTTGGATTGTTCGAGAGAAAAGTTCTCGGAAAGGTTTATGATCCTGTTCGTGATACCAACGGCGGGTATAGAAAGAAGTCAAGTGATGAGCTAAATAAGCTTTACGCAGATATGACGATAGTGCAGCATATAAAAGCCCAAAGACTTCGCTGGCTAAGTCATATTTTGCGAATGAAAGGAAACGCTCCAGCCAAGAAAAAATTTCTGTCGACACTGTAGTTTGGACGCAGTGGAAGTGGGATACTTCTACTTAGATGGAAGAGGCAGATGGAGGTAGACTTCATCTCCCTTGGTGCACCCTCTTGGCGTCAATTATCGCGAAACAGGTTACCATTTGTTACGAAACGGTCAAAATTGCTTAGGCGGTTAAGCACCAATTATTGATAATGATGATACTTATTTCACATGAATTACGGTTCTAAGTAAAGTATTCAGTTCAGTTGGAATATTAACAAATTTTCTCCAAATTGTACAAAGATATTAAAAACTAAAATTTTTACATAACACCAATCATAAAGTAGTAGCTGTAGATTCACCACTTTTCACCCAAACACCTCCGCTGTGCAACAAAAAAATTGCTAACATATTTTGTGTCATATTCATTTGTTATATTGCAGTTTTGTTACCACCGAGTGTGAAAAATAATTTCACTTGCCACTCACGTATGCCAACACCCTTAGTCAAAGCAAATATCAAATTCTACTTCTTATGCTTTGCTTGCAACAAAAGTTAAGAGTTGGCTACTTTTTTATGTCAGATGGCGCCAGTGTCGCTCAATCTACCGTTCTCCATAATAATACGTGCAATCTGCTCATAATGCATACGATTGAGTTAAACGCATCTATATAAAAAACTGCTTATATGACGGGGTTTAAGTTCCATGGTGGAAAGATCTTTCAGTTGTCAATTTCAGCTATCAACATAAAGCGGCATAGCGGAAGTCGGAGGTCATTTGCTTGCTTAAAAAAAATCAATACAAAACATAAAATAGTTAGATTTATGTATGTCGCAGTATAAGTACATTCACATATGAAATTTTAAACCAATAAGCTTATTACTGAATCAGTGGGGTTATTAGTAGCTGCACAAAAGAGAAAGGAAGAAAAATTTTGTTAATAATCGAACGTTGACTTGCTCGTGGCAGACAAATGTGCTATTTATGCGTTCAATAACAAATACAATTAGAACAATTAAGGAAGGCTAAGCTCGGGTGTAACCGAACATTACACACTCAGCTGCCAAATTACAGCTTGCAAAACTTTTATATTACCTTTTTTTAAAAGTGGGCGGTGCCACGTCTATTGTCCAAAATTTTACTAATTTTCTATTCTGCGTCATAAGTTGAACCCACCTACCAGGTTTCATCGCTTTGGTAATGAATCATCGCACTTTTACGGGTTTTCGAAATTTTCGATATAGAAAAAATGGACATGGTTATAGTCCGATTTCGTTCATTTTAAATAGGGATCTGAGATGAGGGCCCAGAAACTTAAATACCAATATTCATTAATATACCTCAAAATTTACTCAAGTTATCGTGTTTACGGACGAACGGACGGACAGGTCTAAATAAATTTTTTTTTCCGCCCAGATCATTTTGACATATAGAAGTCTATATCTATCTCGATTAGTTTATGCCGTTACGGATTACCGTTATACGAACAAAATTATTATACTCTGTGAGATCTGCCTCAGCTGAGTATAAAAACGGCTGCGCATACCCGAGTTTATTTGAGTGGTGATCAATCTTTAAGAAGCTGATACCAGTATAGGCAAAATGTGGCAACCGTGTGAAAACATCCTCAGTGGCAAAACCTAGGTGAAAGGTCTTAAAATGTAATACTATATAGATGTACCAAATTTGATTCAAATCGGTTAAGCCGTTTCCGAGTTGGTAGTGTATATACACTGAAAGAAAAATACTAGTAAAATCAACCGAAATACGGGTCAATTCAATCGAAATTTCTGTCAATTTTTATCCATCGCAACAAGATGTTGAATCAACTGCGCACAAATCGTTGATTCATAATTGACCATTTTAGTAGTCAAATGAACAAAAAAAGTTGTTGCGACAGCTTTGTATGAAAGTACTTATGTTGCCATATACATCATACGTAAATATGTGAATACATAAATACGCATGCTTGCTACAAATACATATGTACGCACTTACTAAAAAAAAAATGTAAGGCCGATAACCTCCGAAGAGATCTAAGACCGAGCTTCTCTTCCAATTTGCGTCGTGCTCCTTTTTAATTTTTCCTACAAATTGGCGGGACGGGACCTACTTATTTTAAGCCGACTCCGAACGGCATCTGCGAGGCAAATGAGTTTTCCCTGAGAGCTTTTCATGGCAGAAATACACTCGCAGTGCTTGCCAAACACTACTGAGGAGCGACTCCGCTCTTATAATTGAAAAACCTTATTTCTAAAATTTTGATGTTGCTTTGGCCGGGGTGTGAACCCAGGGCATTCGGTGTGATAGGCGGAGCACGCATTAAACATTTTGTTTTATTAAACACACTTTCACTAAATTTTATATTTTATAATTTATTTAATTTATAGTTTTGAAGTTCGCTTTGCAAATAGAAATGAAAATAGTAGTCACAAATCTTTTTCTCAACTCTTTCAGTTGCAGCTCAGCTCATTCTCAATTTCTTCTCTCGCATGTAGTTGCCACACTTGATTGTTTCGAACAAAACTTTTAGTATAAATGTTTGACATAACATTTTAAATAGAGAACTTGTTAGTTATAGAAAAGTAAAGAATCAAATCGTAGGAAGGTAAGTCACCACTGGAGTAACTTTAAATGTAATTAGGCAAGTTTAACTTTCGTAACACTTTAAGTTGAAACGATTCCAAAACAACTCATACTTTTATGTTGTTGGAACATCAACATTAAAAAAGGATGTTTTTATTATCTTATTAGATGCGTTCGCGTGGGTGAAAATTCATAAAATCTTGAACAAAATGTTACTAGCTTTGAAAAAATCCTGTTCGTTCGAACAAAACTTTTGCAACAAGAGGGCGCAATTTTGCATTTCACTTGGAGGAGAAGTTGCAAAATTGTACCAGACAAATAGGGGTCCCGGTATCTCATAATTTTTTGCACAGTAAATTCAAAAAAAGGTTTTTCGTTTTGTATTGATAACTGAAAAACTAGTTTTTTGTTGTTTTCCCATTTTGTGTGTTTTTTCGATTTGGTTATTTTCTTATTTTGGTGTTTTTTTAACGAGTGGCACCATCATTATAAGTACAAAGTAGAAAGCGTAGTGAGCGTAAAATTCTCTTTGAAATTTGCTCACGGATTGACTGTTGATCTCTGTTAAAATGACCAGTGAAATCAGTTGTGTTAACAAAACAAGTAAGGACGGGACTGTCTTCGGCTATGCCGAAGACTTCATACCTTTCATGAATAGGGCTGAAAAATAATCTTATGCCGTTCATAATCTCCGAATAATCGGATGTATAAGATAAGAAATATATAATGAACAGATCTACATATCTAAGCGATTTTTAAGATATATATAAAATAAAAATAGGTAGGTACTTTGTGTGAGGATGCAAAGTTTCAGGTTTTTTGTGGTCTGCGTGTAAAAGCTATGACTACGAATCACGTATTTCAACAACATATGACGTAAACGTAACTATTTGATGAAATTTGATGAATTTTGAAGCTTCTAGCCGTAAAAATAGGGCAAAAATGACAGTTTATATGAAGTATATAATATACATATATACCACCGATCTCAATGATTTTTTCAGACATCAATATATGCTATACGCGTAAGCATTTGGTGAAATTTGAAGCTTCTAGCTGTTAAAATGGGGCCGAAATCGCAAAAAAAAATATATATACTATATATATACTATATATACCATCATATATATATTATATATATCACCGATCTCTATGATTTTTTGACATAACAATATATACTATATACGTAAGCAATCGGTGAAATTTGAAGCTTATAGCTACTGAAATGGGGTAGAGATTGCGAAAAGTTTCTTATCTCAACAATTGGTTGAATGAGATATATACTATATATACAACCGATCTCTATGATTTTTTCAGACAACAATATATGCTGTTTACGTAAGCATTCGGTGAAATTTGAAGCTTCTAGCTGTTAAAATGGGGCTAAAATTGCGAAAAAATATATATATACTGTATATATATACAATATATACCACCATATATATACTATATATACCACCGACCTTTATGATTTTTTCAGACACCAATATATGCTATATAAAAAAGAAGGTAAGGTGGCAACCCTAAATGACAACCCTTATTAAAAATGTCAATAGAAGAAATGCGGAGTAGAACACTTTTTTGGTACCCATATTGACATATCTCATGTAATGCCAAAAAAATTCCCCGGGCCCATGCGAAACCGGGGCTCGATCAATAGTAATTCTGCGCGAAACACCGTGAATTTACTGTCAAGTATTTCCTTTCATAACAATGGAGTAACACAACCACTTTTTGAACAGAAATAACTAGCTAGATTGTTCAAATACCCCACCGTGTGCTGGTTCGTTGTACTACCACACCTTAGCAATAAGCAACGATGATTTTACGAATGAGGCACACTCTTGAAAATTTCCTCCAGAATATCGAATCGGCCGCGACTGAGATAATAACACCTGGTCCTCGCTCACTCAGCTAATAAGCTTTGGCTATGCAGTATATTAAAGCGCACTACATGTAGGCTCCTATTGAACGTTGCTATGTAAACACTTATCATAATAGCTACGCCGATCGCTTGGAATCAACAAAGGTCAATATTGGAGTGCTTTTAAAACTATTCGAATAATTCTATTATCAAATATAAAAACATTTGAGGCTATTTCAACTAATCGAGTTCTGAAAATAGAATATAAAAGCATTCGAATATTCGATTAATCGATTATCAAAAGCTCTACAAAGAAGACTTCAACTCACAGAAGGAGCTGGTGTCACACCAATGTCTGCTTAGCTGACTGAAGATCCTTCTATCCAGAAGCAGAGAGCACATGGAAGACACATTCAGTTCGCTGGTGGATGTCCAGGCCAAGAAATCAGCCTGGAAGTTGCCAGGGATATCCTAATGCCTTGGAGTCCTTAACATAATTTTCATCAAAAAGTACTCAGATTCCACTGAACGCGAGATTAGGCAATCGCTTGTAATAAAGACAGAGCGTAGCGTATGGCTTTCTGAGTGATGTTAATGTTCCTTAAATTTACAGCGGCCTCAGCCTGGAAGACGCTGCACTGATCGAGCAGTCTAAATTTCCGGCTAATATAATACTCATCGCTTGTATGTTAAATTATCAGATGAAATTATTCCATTGTCAAAAGCTGCGTTATAGGAAAAAATCAATAAAAAGATGATAAAAAAATTTTACGGAATACCTTTATATAAATGGACGAAAAAATTGAAGGCAATTTTTCCTTTAATACAGACATAGTCTTGTTGAATTTTGAATAAAAAACTTTAACAATAGGTCTTGTAAAAGAATTTTGGGATTTAAAACTATAAATGTGGAGCGGAAACTTTAAATTTAAGGCAAACCAAGTACTTGGGATTAACTAATTGATTATTTACCTCTACCTTTATAATTTCAAATCCCAAAATTCTTTTGCAAGAGTTATTGTTGTGCAAGAGTTAAAGTCAAACTTCCCTTCTATTTTTTGTTTCATTTATATAAAGGTAGTCTTTAAAATTATTTTATCACCTTTTTATTTTCAATTTTTTAGCACTGTCTACAAACAGGCAATTGCAACTTTGATTAGTAATTTAAGTAATTCCTAAGTGAAAATTCGTATCTTTATTTATTTGTTCAAAATAGCAAGGTTTAAGGGAAATAGTGGAATTTTCGCTGACAACACTGGCGAAAACAACAGAATTCCACCCCGCATCATAACAAGAGAATTCCACCTCGCTTCTCAGCTACTTAATTTGCACAGCTGAAATTCGTGGCGAAATTCGCATACGCCTGAAAGTCAAAAATAATCGTTGTGAAAGTCAGGTACAGTATGGTACATTATGCAAGGACGTGCATTGAGTTGGGCCTTCAACGAGGTGGAATTCTACAACGCCTGCAACACTCCGGAGGCTAGCCAGGAAGGTATGGCCTAATATTCCAAGTAGTTCGAATTGTACGTTACGTAGCTCAAATTTTTTGATCAAACGTTGCACAGTCAACGAGATATCCAGGAAGTTATTTAAGAATCGATTGCAATGTTCCCAACACTAGTTTTCTCAATATCTCGATCCATGCGCAACCTAGCGGAATTTTTTTGATAAAATATTGCACTGTCACCAGGTTGTGACTTACGGCTCAAGTTTCATATCTCCAGCTCACCGGCAAGTTACTCAAAAATTGATTGCAAGATTCCCCTCGTTTTTCAAGGATTTGTAGTTATCTCACATAGCGCGCCAGCTAGCGGAACTTTGTTTTCTGTAAATAGTATTGTGACCGGGTCTCGAACTACGTGCTAAGTTACAAGTCTCTAGGTAAACGGAAGTTAGCTAAAAATTGATTAAAATATTCCCAAATTAAAATTAATTTTCCTAATATCTCAATCCATGCGCACCTGGCGGAATTTGTTTGATAAAATATGGCATCGTCACCAGGTTCTAACCCACGGCCCAAGTTTCAAATCTCTAGCTCACCGGGAAGTTAATCAAAAATCGATTAAAAATGTCCCTCGTTTTTCAGGGATTTGTAGTTGTCTCAATTAGCACGTCACATAGTGAAACTTTGTTTTCTATAAATTGTATTGTCACCGTGTCTCGAACTACGTGCTAAGTTGCAAGTCTCTAGGTAACCGGAAAGTTAGTTAAAAATGGATTGAAAGATTCCAAAATTAAAATTAATTTTCCTAAAATCTCGATCCATGCGCCATCTAGAGGAATTTTTTTGATAAAATATTGCATTGTCACCGGGTTCTGATTTACGGCTCAAGTTTCATATCTCCAGCCCACCGGGAAATTACTCAAAAATCATTTGCAAGATTACCTGCGTTTTTCCAGGGATTTTAAGGGATTTTTGTTTATCCCGATTCGTCTGCCAGCTGGTGGCATTTTGTTTTCCACGCATTGTTTTGCATTCGACTCGCAAACTATGTGCTAAGTTTCAAGAGTCTGGATCACCCAGAAGTTAGTTAAATTTCGATGGCAAAATTTCCATTTTAAAATTAATTTTCTGTATATCCCGAGCCGTGCGCCACCTAGCGGATTTTTTTCACTTGCCTTGTAATGTCCCCCAGATCTAAACTATGTTCTTAGTATAAAGTGTCTAGCTCAACGGGTAAGTTACCGAAAAAGACTTTTCCGTGAGTCAAAAATTCGTATGGAAATGAGGGGACAAACATAGAAGGGACTTAATATAAAGGTAGTAACAAACATGAAAGGGACTTACTATAAAGGTATTAAAAAAAAAACCCACAATCCCTTTTTCTCCACCAATGTACATCAAGTTGACCATGTTAACTTTCTAAGATGCAAGTTTTATAGAGTCCAAGTGGAACTGCTCACCTTCCACATTAAGCTGATCCGCCGTGGCTATGGATCGGCGTAAGCTATTACCGTCCTCAATGGTGAACCGGAAAACTTCTAAGTTTGTTTTTTCTAGGAGTTTTGGAATCTAGAAAGTTGCCAGTATAGAACTCAAAGCATATATAGTCCGAGATTTACCAATTCTCTGAGGTACGACAAATTAGAACATATTTTGGCTTCACAGGATAAGATATATATCTGTCTATCTGAAAGCGTTTAAAAATGAGTGCGACTCGTTCGCCTTTTCGAGATACACATTTCTTATACACTGCTACCAAATCACCCGTCACTGAAAAAGTTATGTTAGGTTATTGCTTGAATTCTTAGGTACACAGAGGACAAGTGATATGGTACTAATGTTTAGGCCTTTTGTTAGGCGCGATAACCTTCGAAGAGATTTTAGGTCGAGCTTCTCTTCCAATTCGCGTCGTGCTCCTCTTCATGTTTCCTAGAAATTGGCGGGACTGAACCTACATGTTTTATGCCGACTACAAACAGCATCTGTAAGGCTGATGAGTTTTCACTAAGAGCTTTTCATGGCATAAATGCACTCGGAGTGCTAGCCAAACACTACCGAGTGGCGACCCCACTTAGAAAAATTTTTTTCTAATTGAGAAGATTTGTTTCTAAAATTTGTGTATGTTGCCTTGCCCAGGTCGTGAACCCAGGCTCTTCAGTGTGAATGGCGGAATACGCTATCATTACACCACTGGAGCCGTTTAAGCCTTTTAGCGCACAATATAAAATCTAATTCTGCTAAATGATGGCTACCTTCAGACTTACTTTAATAATATTTACCCATAAGACGACTGTAGCTTCCTAGGTGTGACATAGGTTCACTTTGAAGACTTATGGGAATCGGTAGGAGAAACGTTACTAACGGTCTTCCGGGATGCGTGTAGGCATCTTCTTTGGTCTGCAAGGTAACACCACTGACTTTTACAATAAGCCTTATTGGTCATTAATTCCATCGTCCTGTGAAATTCTGTTCTTCTTTTTGTGATCGCATAAACAGTTCCGAAGATTTACGTCGTATGGGCAATCCTTTGTGTGGGATATTAATGTGTTATACTATGGAATTGTCAATTTGTTGTATTAGTTCCACTGATGCGGGGATGACATATTTTCCACATCCAAACTTCGGGTTTGTGGACTTTGTCGCCTGTTACGATTGGCATATTTTAACAAAGGAATATTTTAAGGCTCTTGAAAGCTTGGTTATCACTTTCGTTGGCACCCGCTTTTAGTAGACTTTGTTTAATTTAAGGCCTTCCTTTCACTAATACAAAAAATACGCATAAAATAACAAGATTATTACGCTGTGTGATTATTTCAGCAGACAGCTGATCGACTTCTATTGTAATTATTAGCACCGGATAATTTTGTATTTGGTTAAAATAATTGACCCGAGATGATAACAGGATATCCTTATTTGAAGGACATCCATCCAAATTCTTTACATCGCAGCTTGCTATACAGTCTATTTTTGGTTTGTAGCTTTTAGCCGCTCCATACTTAGATCATCCCCACAGATGGTATGCAATTTCAAAATTGGTCTTGAAAGCGGTATCTTATTGATTCATCACCATTCCTACAATTTATTTCACCTCATACTCGAGAGTTTTCATTGCAAGCTCCCTGAATTTCTCATAGCATCTCCTTTTGGCCAGATGCCACGTGCTCAATCGTTTCCTCATACTCATAAAGTTTTATTTAAAGGCATGTGATGTTAGAAGGCAGTGTCCAGTCAAAATACCCATCGTGAGTCTGCAGTCCTCTCTTTTTAATGGAAGGAGTAACTTTGTTAGTCTAAAGGTGTATGACCTGCACATGATCTTCAACCCTTTACAGCCCCGCGCTTGGTTCCACGATTTTCTCACTTGGATAATCACTTGCAGCTCTCGCCTTTTTTTTAATTTCGCCCTATCTGATTGGAACGTCTACGTAACAAGCTTCGAGCGATACGCCCTGTTTAACTAGCTTATATCGTTTTTCATTTCCAACTATTCCTATATACCCAGAGACCCAATATAGATGTACATTTTTCCCTACCTCGATTCTTTCCAGGGATTGCTAACACTCTAACACACTTTTAGATGCTATCTTAACTTTAATCCAATTGTGACATCTTTTAACCGTCTCCAAGTATGTACAGTATTTAGATGTGATATACCTGACCTAGGTTATAGCGTCTGACGATATAAGACTGGACAAAATAATTTATATGATTTTTTAGGACCACCACCTAGTGAAGATACCCCAATGAGTATCACATGTAATGTTTTTATACTCAGTTGAGCAAAGCTCACAGAGTATATTAACTCTGATTGGAAAACGGTTGGTTGTACAGGTATAAAGAATCGAGATAGATATAGACTTCCATATATAAAAATCATCAGGATCGAAAAAAATTTGATTGAGCCATGTCCGTCCATCCGTCCGTCCGTTAACACGATAACTTGAGTAAATTTTGAGGTATCTTCATGAAATTTGGTTTGTAGGTTCCTGAGCACTACATCGCTATTTAAAATGAACGATATTGGATTATAACCACGCCCACTTTTTCGATATCGAAAATTTCGAAAAACCGAAAAAGTGCAAAAATTCATTACCAAAGGCGGATAAAGCGATCAAACTTGGCAGGTGAGTTGAATATATGACGCAAAATTGAAAATTAGTAAAATTTTGGACAATGGGCGTGGCACCGCCCACTTTTAAAAGAAGGTAATTTAAAAGTTTTGGCGGCCACCGTGGTGTGATGGTAGCGTGCTCGGCCTATCACACCGTATGCCCTGGGTTCAACTCCCGGGCAAAGCAACATCAAAATTTTAGAAATGGGCTTTTTCAATTAGAAGAAAATTTTTCTAAGCGGGGTCGCCCCTCGGCAGTGTTTGGCAAGCGCTCCGGGTGTATTTCTGCCATGAAAAGCTCTCAGTGAAAACTCATCTGCCTTGCAGATGCCGTTCGGAGTCGGCATAAAACATGTAGGTCCCCTTCGGCCAATTTGTAGGGAAAATCAAGAGGAGCACGACGCAAATTGGAAGAGAAGCTCGGCCTTAGATCTCTTCGGAGGTTATCGCGCCTTACATTTATTATTATTTTTATTTATTTTTTATTTTAATTTAAAAGTTTTGCAAGCTGTAATTTGGCAGTCATTGAGGATATCATGATGAAATTTGGCAGGAACATTACTACTATTACTATATATGTGCTAAATAAAAACTAGCAAAATCGGAGAACGACTACGCCCACTTTAAAAAAAAAATTTCAAAGTAAAATTTTAACAAAAAATGTAACATCTTTACAGTATATAACTAAATTATGTCAGCATTCAACTCCAGTAATGATATGGTGCAACAAAATAGAAAAATAAAAGAAAATTTCAAAATGGGCGTGGCTCCGCCCTTTTTCATTTAATTTGTCTAGGATACTTTTAATGCCATAAGTCGAACAAAAATTTACCAATCCTTGTGAAATTTGGTAGGGGCTTAGATTCTAGGACGATAATTTATTCCTGTGAAAAAGAGCGATTGATCGGTTGAAGCCACGCCCATTTTTTATACACAGTCGACCGTCTGTCCTCTCGCTCGGCCGTTAACAAGATAACTTGAGCAAAAATCGATATATCTTTACTAAATTCAGTTCACGTACTTACACGAACTCACTTTGAATTGGTATAAAAAATTACCGAAATCCGACTATGACCACGCCCACTTTTTCGATATCGAAAATTACAAAAAATTTAAAAAATGCCATAATTTTATAACAAATACGAAAAAAAGGATGAAACATGTTAATTGGATTGGTTTATTAACGCAAAATATAACTTTAGAAAAAAAATGTCTAAAGTGGGTGTGACACCTACCATATTAAGTAGAAGAAAATGAAAAAGTTCTGCAGGGCGAAATTAAAAACCCTTGAAATCTTGGCAGGAATACTGTTAGTGGTATTATATATATAAATAAATTAGCGATATCCAACAGATGAAGTTCTGGGTCACCCTGGTCCACATTTTGGTCGATATATGGAAAACGCCTTCACATATACAACTACCACCACTCCCTTTTAAAACCCTCGTTAATACCTTTAATTTGATACCCATATCGTACAAACACATTCTAGAGTCACCCCTGGTCCACCTTTATGGCGATATCTCGAAAAGGCGTCCACCTATAGAACTGAGGCCCACTCAATTTTAAAATACACATTAACACCTTCCGTTTGATACCCATATTTTACAAACGCATTCTAGAGTCTGGTCCATCTTTATGGCGATATCTCAAAAAGGCGACCACCTATACAACTACCGCCACTCCCTTTTAAAATAGTCATTAACACCTTTCATTTTACACCCATATCGTACAAACAAATTATAGGGTCACCTCTGGTCCACCTTTACGGCGATATCTCGAAACGGCGTCCACCTATGGAACTAAGGATTACTCCCTTTTAAAATACTCATTAACACCTTTCATTTGATACCCATATCGTACAAACAAATTCTAGAGTCAACCCTGATCCAGCTTTATGGGGATATCCCTAAATGGCGTCCGCCTATAGAACTATGGCCCACTCCCTCATAAAATACTCTTTAATGCCTTTCATTTGATACACATGTTATACAAATACATTCCAGGGTTACCCTCGGTTCATTTTCACTTATGTTGTCACTATAGCTCTCAACTGAGTATGTAATGTTCGGTTACACCCGAACTTAACCTTCCTTACTTGTTTTTTTTTTTGCCATACCCGTCCTCACGAATAATAAAAAAGCCATTTAACTCTAACAAGATGGTGATTGATCTCAAGTAGTTGCGGCTTGTTCTGCGAGGTCTTCGAACAAATGGTTTGACACAAATACTCCATACTTTACTACAATGTACTACGGAAATAAGGCCACTGAAACTTTTGATCCTGAACATCGCTTCCCAAGGCAGCCGGTTATATGCACCGGAGCGAGGCGGGATTTTTCCCGACAAAGGGTTGCCATTTCAATGTAACCTCATTCAATCTGTTACGCCCCTCCCACAAATTGTCATCCTCCCAGCAGATCGTTGCAGCGGGACTGCGCCATACTCTCCTGCTCCGGGAAGGTATCGAACACAATCCGGGTCCTACACCGGACAACGGTCCTGAGAAATTGGTTTTGCTGCGTTTGCCGGAAAATAATCTTTTTAGGACGGTCACATTCTTGTCACGTGCAAGGGATGGTTGCATCCTGAAATCATGCCGACATACTTCGAATGAATGTATGTGCATATGATTGTAACGTTTGTACGTAAATGCTTAATTCTTTAAGGGATATAAAAAAATATGCTTGAAGCATTAGCCTTGATTTTTTCTGCTTCCTCACTATTCTCTCGGGAGACCTTTTACAGCTCATATGAACGCAAAAACAATTTACTAGCTCGGCTGCTAGTTGAGCTCTTAAGTCATGCAAACATGCCGAGAGGCTTTCACTTGCCATGCCCTTCATTTTCTTCCTATTCATATCCTTGCGCACATCCCTCATTGCACAATCAAAGCTGCTTAAGCCCACAAAAACATAAACCAAAACAAATAACAAACGATACTCGTAACTAAAGTATCACGTGACTTTGCTGTTGTATGCACGTCGTCGAAGCGCTGTTTTTATTGCTGTTGGCGATATTGCGTTTGTTAGTATTAATCTCGAGCGCAATATGGCGCACATACTTTAAGAGGGGGAAAAAATAAAAAAAAAATTGTTGAAGATGAGAAATGAAATATGAAGGATCATATCAAAGCGTAGTTGCGAAAGCATAGCCACAACAAAAAAGAACAAAAAAAAACACATAAAAGAGTAACCTCTAACAGTATCAATGGCAAAGACAACACAACATCGTGAAGGCGAATGCACGCGAATAGCAAATGAGCCGTTGGCAATGTGTCTCAGTACGCCCAGTGCATCGAAGGGCTTTGTTTGAGTCAAAATCACTGGCAAAAGCATTGACTTCCCGCTGTGGCAAGTGGTAGCGTATGTATGTGTGTGTGGCTTAAGATGTGAACGCTTTTCACGCTCCGCTGGGTTACGTATGCGCTTCGTTAAACTGCTCGGCATTTTGAGTTGTGGAAAAAAATTTAGTTTGGCTGTTATACCGCTGCGCCTTAAATAAAATTCAATTTCATTTGCGCTGCACAGTTCCACTCGCAATTTATGAGCGCATTTTATATTTGTGGTGCAAGCAAGCATTCCCCATTTACACATGCATACACATGCACCTAGACACATATACATAAATAAGTGCATATACAAGATGCATGCATGTTGCTTTTTCCTTTCGCTACCATATTTCATATTCAATTTAATTTTCTCTACCTTTCACCAAAAAATGCGAAACAATTCACCACGTTCAAACAAAAGTAGCAATTCCACTACAAAACGTTTCATTGAATATTAAATGAACTTTTAATGTTTTCTAGAAGGCTGGAGCTGTTGTTGTTGTTAAAAAGAATATTTAGTAAGGACAGGGCTGTTTTCGGCTGTATATAAGACTATTTTTTTCTTGAATGGGACTGATTTGGGGTTGTATATTTGGATGTGTATGGTAATAGGTGCGACTACTCTGAATTGTTCTCAATATCCTCTAACGGGAGTTCGGGGAAATCAGCTTTTTCATAAGGGTGTTAGAGACGAAAAGAAACCTGATGTCATATCTGGACACGTTACAAGCTGGACATACTATAGGTATGTCGGGGTTGATTATGGATAAGTAAGATTTTGATTTATTAGAGTATTCAGATCGAAGTTCAGCTAGAGTGACGCACGTCTCCCTCGGAGGTTGCTCTCCTCAACTGCGAGTTCGGGGTATTTGGCTCTAAGAACGGGATTCACCGGGCAATCGCGGACAAAGTAGTCGTACAACATTTTGTGGATGTCTCTAAGGACCTTTTAACGCTCTTTTTTTCATACAGCTGAATTTTTAAGTGCCTGATTTCTTAATTGTGCGTACGGAGATGACTTCTTAATTTCAGTATGGCCGGGCCTCTTCAATCAGATATCTATTGCGACGCCCAGGGTTCTGAGTATTCAGCAGAAACTACTTGTTATTATTTATATTTCATTCCTCTCCTTTCTGGAGAGTATTATCGCCTCACTTTGTAGATGATGCTTTTGGCGCGGTGTTTTGACAGACCTGCAGTTTCATCCAATTTTTTCGTTGTGGCGGACTTAATACTGACTTGGTTAAACAGTGCAATGTGAAAAAAGTATCGCAAGAGAATTTCTTCCACTTAATCGAAGAGATATTGATATTGTAACGAATTTACTGCAAATCCTATTATTTGCCCTTTTGTTAAGTTCGTATCACTAAACTGTTGAATAAATAACTCCTATATTGAATAATGGAAAAATGGCCTTTATTAAAGTACTTCACAATAACACTTATACTTTGCAACTAGCTGGCTTAATAACCAAACTGACTGATGAAACTGATCTATTGCCCGACAGATAGCGTGCTTAACTGAAAACTGCCCATAGCGCCTCTACCGCTGATGCTTTTATACTCTGTGATTTCCTCGTAGCATCTTCTAGGCGCTTCCAGAATTTTACTTAGTTAGTTATAAATTTCTCAGCTACAACTACAGATGTATATTTTTATAGCTTCTCTCATACCCCATGCGCTTGTATGTGTGAGCGACACTTCCACAATCCCAATTGCATACCTTTAGGAGCATTTCAGATAAGATATCTGGATGTGCTTGTGCGTTGCTCTCAGCTGCTTGTACCTACATATGTGTAGACATAATGACTGATTCGTTTATGTAGATACATAGATACATAATGATTGATCTATGGATTTGCATGCAAGGCGCTGCTTAGCATAGAGATGGCAGCACCCCTTAGTTTTGCTAATATTCGTAACAATATGATATCAAGAAGTTATCGATTTGTCATAGAAAAATTATCGATTGGTTTTTGGAGTATTAAAGAAAAGTTTAAGTGGAATTAAGCTTTTTATTGAACATTTTGCAAATATTTAAAAAGTTACGGATTTATAATGGGAAATGTTTCGATTATTTATCGGAAAAAAGTCGATATTTATTGAAAAATGTATCGATTTTTATCGGAAAGCTTTCGCTTTGCCATCGGGGGCTTACACATTTTTTATGGTTCATATCAAAAATAATTGTTTATCTGTTATCGATTTGCCATTAGAAAGTTATTAATTTTTTATGGTGAAGTTTTCAATCACTTAACAATTTGTTATCGGTATGTTATCGCTTTTTTAATCACGACTCAACGGTTTATTATGAAATAAATACTGATAGGTCTTTAATATAAAATCTATGACAAATTGTTATCGATGTGTTAATAACCCGATATTTAAACGTTAAGAAACTGAAAGCAAATCGATAACTCGACGATAATAATTCACTATCTATAATAAGCCGAAAATAAAAAATAATTTTCGGTATCAGTTGTTATCGATAAGAAGTTGACGCATCTCTCCCCAGAAATCTCGAAATTATTTGTTTCTAGTAAATTTACCGTTGCTCAGTAATTTCTTTTGAAACCAATTTTTTCAATCTATCACATGGTCCGCCGTTTGGTCTCTGATAATTTTGTAATAGTATTTCTGCTTCATAAATTTGTACCAGTAAAAATTTAATAAAAAGTTTTGCTAAAACAGTTTTTTTTATTATTTCAGGTAAATATCAAACCAAACTCCAAAAAATGCAGGTGAGTTATATTCAAATTTAGATTTATTCATTCATTATTCATCTACTTGCGCAACTTACAACCGGCAAAGCGATTTTGGCCGTTTCGTAACAAGTCACAACATGATGAAAACTGGGAATACCAATGAAGGTCTAATCCTCCTCCATCTTCCTCTCCCAACTCAGTAGATTTCTACTCTTTCCTCTACTCCCAAGCTGCAGTGTCTACTGAAATACTTTCTTTGCTGGAGCGTCTTCATTCATTTTAATAACATTATCTAGCCAGCAAATACTTTGACTTTTTATTCGCTGCAACATCTTCATATCTACGTAAAATTCGTACATATCATATCTCTACCTCCTTCGCTACTCGCATCACGGCACCGTGGAAAAACCCCAAATTCTTCGGAGATTTTTCTTTCAACACTCCAAGAGCCAGGTCATTTTCTCTCGACACCGTGTATGACTCCATTCCTGGGGACATTTATGATGAACGACATGTAAGACGTGCTTTTTGTTCGTCGACGACCTTACTTTTCAATTCCCTACTCAGACCACCGTGGTGTGATGGTAGCGCGCTGCGTCTACCATACCAAAAATCCTGGGCTCACGCTCCAGGCAAAGCAAAATCAAAATTTTAGAAACAAGATTTTTCAAATAGAAGAAAATTTTTCTAAGCGGGGTCGCACCTTGGCAGTGTTTGTCAAGCACTCCGAGTGTATTTCTGCCATGAAAGGATCTCAGTGAAAACTCATCTGCCTTGCAGATGCCGTCCGGAGTCGGCATAATATAAGTAGGTCCCCTCCTGCCAATTTGTGGGAAAACTGAAAAGAATCGCAACGCAAATTAGAAGAAAAGCTCTGCCGAAAATCTTTTCGGAGATTATCTGCCTTACATATAGAATTATTTTCTACAGTATTATTTTAAAAAAATTGCACGAAATGGAGTCGCCTTGCATGAAGCCTAGTTTAGTTTCAAATGGCTCGAAAGGTCCTTCCCAACTTCCTAGGGAACTTAAATTCAGCCATGGTAGCATACAAGCAACTACATTTCGCACTGTCAAATTCTGCATTTAAATTTACCAAGTCTGAAATCGCACTGATAAAGTCCAATCAGTTCCGTGACTATTGGCTTTAGATTTTTGCACCGTACGCTAGATGAACTTTTACGCGATATCCAGCAGTATAATTCCGCAGTAATTGACGCGGTTTCTTGTGGATTTAGCGGAGTACCGTTTAGTTGTAATAGGCGCTCATCGACCATATATGTTGCATAGGAGTTGATGCATGTTCTTTACCAACTCTGGGGTCTTGTGATTTTTTATTTGGGATATTGCCATTTCCATTTCGACATAGTCAGGTGCCGGTATGTGTTTTTCATCATCGGCCGTTAGAGTATCGATTTGATCTTCTCCCTCGCCAGCTAGCAATAAGTAGCAGTATTCCTCCAACAAATAAAGCACACTCTGCCAATAAGACTATAGGTGTTCTATCATTCGTGAAGAGATTGTCTAAAAAATTTAGAGATTCTTATGTCACCAAAGCCCTTGTTACCACATTAGTTAGGCCAATATTAGAATACAGATCAATTGTATGGAATCCGCGATATCAAGTTCATGCAGATAGGCTTGATTCAATACAGAAACAATTTTTACTTTTTTCTTTAAGGAATTTTCATTGGGACTCTGCGTATAATCTTCCAGCTTATACTAGTCGGTTAAAGCGTATCAATCTTCCAACTCTCGCTAGTAGTACAGAAATGCTAGGCGTATTATTTATAGTTAAACTACTAAATTTGCTAATTTCTAGCCCCTTTCTTTTGAACGAAGTAAACTTCAATGTCCCATCACGAGCGTTTAAACATTACAAACCTCTTCTTTTGAGGCAGTGCAGAACCAATTTCGAATTAAATGAACATAGACGGTGTTTGTGTCATGATTTTAACTCGCATTCGAATTCATTCGGTACAACGGATTCACTTTTTACTATAAAGAAAACTGTCCTATCCTATCTTAACTCGTAACAAAATAAAAAAAAAAAAATTATAAAAAAACTAGCAGACCCAGCAGACGTTGTTCTGCCCTAAATTTGGCATATCTGCATACATTTTAATAAGCTTTTTTCCGTCTAAGTGTACCCTACCCCTCTACACTTTTTTCTTATCTTTTTATTCACCCTCCCTCCGTCTTTTTCGCTTCATCACCATCTTCGTCTCATTCTATCTCTTTCTCAGTCTCCTTCTGTCTTTTCTCTTCTCTCAAGTTTTTCTCCTTCTTCTTCATCTCTTATTGCCAGTCCCAGAGGGTGGTATGTATTTTGTTCCAGTCCCATTCCTTGTCTCAGTGCCAGTCCCACTCCGAGTCTCAGCCTCAATCCCAGTCCTAGTCCTAATCCCAGTCCCAGTCCGTCTCTGGTATACTTCCCGGAAAAAAGCATTGCAAATCCTTATATAGGCAAATTTATATACGAAATTTCAGGCAAATCGAATAGGACGTATGTAAGTAGGTATGTGGGTATTATTAATTCTTGTCTTTATTTCGGCTTCGCATGCATATATATCAGTTTTTCCAGGTTTATGCGACTAAATCGAATATCACAATGAACTTTAGAGCTCTTAGCATCTGCTTTCACTTGATATCCATAATACACACACATTCTAGGGGTATCCGGGTCCATTTTTTGGCCCATATCTCGAGACCCTAGTCACTCAGCGGTGTAAAACTTACTCTGTATTATAGCACACATCAACAGCTTCAATTTGATACCAATAATATAAAAACACATTGTAGGTGTATCCAGGTCAATGTTTTGGCCTATATCTCGAGACGGTAGTCACCCAGCGGTGTAAAACGTACTCTGTACTAAAGCATACATCAACAGCTTCAATTTGATACCCAAAATGTAAAAACGCATTCTAGGTGTACCCGGATCCGCGTTTTGGGCTATATCTCGAGACCCTAGCCTCCCAGTTGTATGAAAATTATAAACACATCCTAGAGGTACCCGGGTCCACGTTTTGGGCTATATCTCGAGACCCTAGCCTCCCAGTTGTATGAAAATTATTCTGTCCTATAGCACTCTTCAACAGCTTTCATTTGATATCCATATTGCATAAACACATTCTAGGGGACCCCGGGTCCACGTTTTGGGCTATATCTCGAGAACCTAGCCTCCCAGTGGTATGAAAATTATCCTGTACTATAGCACTCATCAACAGCTCATCCTCGGTCCACGTTTTGAACTATATCTCGAGACCCTAGCCTCCCAGTGGTATGAAAATTATCCTGTACTATAGCACTCATCAACAGCTTTCATTTTATATCCATATTGTATAAACACATCCTAGAGGTACCCGGGTCCACGTTTTGGGCTATATCTCGAGACCCTAGCCTCCCAGTTGTATGAAAATTATTCTGTCCTATAGCACTCTTCAACAGCTTTCATTTGATATCCATATTGCACAAACACATTCTAGGGGACCCCGGGTCCACGTTTTGGGCTATATCTCGAGAACCTAGCCTCCCAGTGGTATGAAAATTATCCTGTACTATAGCACTCATCAACAGCTCATCCTCGGTCCACGTTTTGAACTATATCTCGAGACCCTAGCCTCCCAGTGGTATGAAAATTATCCTGTACTATAGCACTCATCAACAGCTTTCAGTTGATATCCATATTGTATAAACACATTCTAGGGGTATCCGGGTTCACGTTTTGGCCTATATCTCGAGACCCTAGCCACCCAGGGGTATGAAAATTATCCTGTCCTTAGCACTCATCAACAGCTTTCATTTTATATCCATATTGTATAAACACATCCTAGAGGTACCCGGGTCCACGTTTTGGGCTATATCTCGAGACCCTAGCCTCCCAGTTGTATGAAAATTATTCTGTCCTATAGCACTCTTCAACAGCTTTCATTTGATATCCATATTGCACAAACACATTCTAGGGGACCCCGGGTCCACGTTTTGGGCTATATCTCGAGAACCTAGCCTCCCAGTGGTATGAAAATTATCCTGTACTATAGCACTCATCAACAGCTCATCCTCGGTCCACGTTTTGAACTATATCTCGAGACCCTAGCCTCCCAGTGGTATGAAAATTATCCTGTACTATAGCACTCATCAACAGCTTTCAGTTGATATCCATATTGTATAAACACATTCTAGGGGTATCCGGGTTCACGTTTTGGCCTATATCTCGAGACCCTAGCCACCCAGGGGTATGAAAATTATCCTGTCCTTAGCACTCATCAACAGCTTTCATTTTATATCCATATTGTATAAACACATTCTAGGAGTATCCGGGTCCACGTTTTGGCCTATATCTCGAGACCCTAGTCACCCAGTTGTATGAAAATTATCCTGCACTATAGCACTCATCAACAGCTTTCATTTTATATCCATATTGTATAAACACATCCTAGAGGTACCCGGGTCCACGTTTTGGGCTATATCTCGAGACCCTAGCCTCCCAGTTGTATGAAAATTATTCTGTCCTATAGCACTCTTCAACAGCTTTCATTTGATATCCATATTGCACAAACACATTCTAGGGGACCCCGGGTCCACGTTTTGGGCTATATCTCGAGAACCTAGCCTCCCAGTGGTATGAAAATTATCCTGTACTATAGCACTCATCAACAGCTCATCCTCGGTCCACGTTTTGAACTATATCTCGAGACCCTAGCCTCCCAGTGGTATGAAAATTATCCTGTACTATAGCACTCATCAACAGCTTTCAGTTGATATCCATATTGTATAAACACATTCTAGGGGTATCCGGGTTCACGTTTTGGCCTATATCTCGAGACCCTAGCCACCCAGGGGTATGAAAATTATCCTGTCCTTAGCACTCATCAACATCTTTCATTTTATATCCATATTGTATAAACACATTCTAGGGGTACCCGGGTCCACGTTTTGATCTCAAGACCCTAGACACGTAGCGAAAAAAAAGGTAGACGTTGGCCGATTCTCAGACCTACCCAATATGCTCACAAAATTTCATGAGAATCGGTTCAGCCGTTTCGGAGAAGTTAAGCCTCTAAAACCGTGACAGAAGAATTTTATATATTAGATTTGTACATGCTAAAAGCGTTAACTTATTTAAGAATTGACTATATGTATAATTTTCAACTGTTATGTCTATAATACTCAGCTGATGATTTTTATTCTGTAGCTGAGCGGTTTTAGATCTCGACGATTAACAAACCTCCGCCTATCAGCAACTCGGCAAAAACAAAATCCGTGCGTCATGCGGATGCGCCCCTCGTGTCGGTTGGGCGGGCTTTGGTGGTTACTAATCCGTTGGGTTTATTATTATTAAATGTATTGCATCCCGTCGCGAATTTAACGCATACTTCAGAACGAAAAGTCAAAGAATTGAAACCATAAATAACAAAGCACGGAAGCAGTGTTTAAGTATGGTTGATTTTAATATCCTACCACTCGTTTCACGAAAATATACATCGGTTTGAACATACCATCAGTTTGCACCGATTGCATATAATATTTTGCGGATATTCATTTTTTTTTTTTGTTGTCACTTAACAAGCCATTCAATCCATGCAACCCGAGAAATATGTGCATCGCGAATTTAGCAGCGGCGGTACGTTATGAGTTAGAAATATGCTCCCACTGCTCGGCCATATCGTCACGCCGAAAATTGCTCACGGTGCGCAGGTGTGAGGGCCGAGTTGAGTAATCATCACCTGTCTGTTTCGTGGGCATATTTTTGACGGCAAACTTGCATTGTGTCATTGCGCGCACTTTCTTTGCTGCGCAGACGCGTACATGTATTTTTGCTGCCACAAGGTAGTGATCCGAGTCGATACTTGGACCTCATACAGTGCGCACATCCCGAACACTAGAACTGTGCATGTCGTCGGTAACGACGTGATTTACTTGTTCTCGTGTTCTTCGACCCAGTGACAGCCATGTAGTTGGATGTATCTTTTAATGCTGGAACCTGGTACTGCAGATGACCATATTTCGGGACATGGTGAAGACAATCAGTTTTTATATCGTAGAGGTTAAATTTTCCGACTGTAGAACCAAATTTCGAATTAGAGATTTAAAAAATACAAACAAGTCTTCATTACGTTGTTTTGAAACTAAAGTCTTGTACTACTGATTAATATTTTCAATTTAAAGTATAGATTTCCACTATTTTAAATGAGGGTTTTAAACACTTTTCGTTTGGGAACAATGTTAAAATAAACATGGCCAATTTTTTCGAAGCTACTTACTATGCACCTCAAAAGATGTATCGAGCGAAAATGAATCTATGTTAAGTCGCAAAATACTTGTTTGTCAAAATATGACCAAAATATCAAGCAAACCTTTTGCCTTAACTTTTCTTTGCATCTTTTATTGAATTTAAAGTTAGTCTACGTCAGCATATACATATGTATGTATATGAATTCATCAGAATATATATCTACATGAGCTGCATTCAATTTACGTACACATGCACACACAAAATAGTTATTCTCTGCCACTGTCACAGTAATTTCTATAATTCATAGAATCTCTTTACTTAGCGCAAATGAAGCTTTTGCCATCCACCCAACTCAGGGAACTCCAACGCAATACATGTGAATACAAACAAAAGCAATGCAAGTTTAAAAGCAACAAAACTGCAATACCAAAACAACCAATTAAGCCAATAAGGGCAACAAACTCTCGTAAAAAAAAAGAAGAAAGTACAGGTTAACTGAGCCACAGCAAATACATAAAGAATAAATGTACATATGGGGTATTCCATCCCATTTGAACCAACTTTGAACCCGACCCCTTCAGAATTGGCTGAAAGTTTTTCTTCGTTTTCTAGCTTATGAAAGACGTTTTCAGAATGTTTTAAAATTTTTTCATCCAACTCAAAAAAAGTTATGAATTAAAAAAAAAACACCGTTTTTGTTTTCAAAATGCTATAACTTTTTCAAAAATTTACCGTTTGAGATCTTTTTATTTTTAAATTTGTTTTTAAATGTACTTTTCGGAAAAAATACAAAAAAATTTTTAAATTTTTATTTTTTTTTTTATTTTTCAGTTTTTCGAGATTTTTCGAATTTCGCCATTTTTTTTTTTTTCTCATAAAAAACTTCAATCAATTCTGCAATCATCCCCACTAATCCCGGAGTGGGCCGATTTTTTTTTATATTTTTTTTTATTTAATTGAAAAAAAAAATTTCAAAAATAAAATAAAACAAAAAGATAAAAAAAAATTGGCCCACTCCGGGATTAGTGGGGATGATTGCAGAATTGATTGAAGTTTTTTATGAGAAAAAAAAAAAAATGGCGAAATTCGAAAAATCTCGAAAAATTAAAAAAAAAACTTTAAAAATTTTTTTGTATTTTTTCCGAAAAGTACATTTAAAAACAAATTAAAAAAAAAAAGATCCCAAACGGTCAGTTTTTGAAAAAGTTATAGCATTTTGAAAACAAAGACGGTGTTTTTTTTAAATTCATAATTTTTTTTGGTTTGGATGAAAAAATTTGAAAAAATGCTGAAAAACGTCTTTCGTAAGCTAGAAAAAGAAGAAAAACTGTCAGCCAATTCTAAAGGGGTCGGGTTCAAAATTGGTCGAAATGGGTTGGAATACCCCATATATAAATATGAGTAATTGAAATTGTATCAATTCGTATTGCTGCCATAGCATTGTATTGCTGTCGCTTTTGTGTCACATTGAGTTATTGCTGTCTTTATGGTTTATTAATTGGAAGTCTGATGCAACTATTACTCTATATGTATAATTGTTGTTTTCTTTGATTTTACTGTAGTTTTTGTTAAAACCATGTTCATACAAGTTTTTCGCGATTGCTTTTATTGTAAAAGTTACAGCAAATTTGGTTTTGTTTGCAGTTCTATGTTTCACCTAAAATACATCATAAAACAACAGCCAAAAGTTGCACGATTTCGATGCACTTCAGTTATAACAAAACAAAACAAAAGAGTAAAGGTTGGAAAGCAATAAAATAAGTATGGTAATACTATAATGAAATTGATTTTCTTTTACTGTGCATGGGAGATCTCATGCCCCGAGGTGAGCTACATTGCACAGCTTTTGCGCTGATTTGGTGTTTTTATTATGCGATTTTTTCAGTTATCCATCTACGTGTTTACTTCCCCACCTGTTTATGAATGTACTGATATCGAGCTCATGCATGCACACAGCACCTCTGTCAAACAAGAATCTCCACAACCTTACGTTCAATAGGGAGATAGCTGCAGAGTGGGACGGTGACTTTTCATAGGTAATGTTGCCGAAGTAGTGACGATCCAAGGACGGTAACGGTTCACCACGGAGAAAAGAGTACCGGAGTAGAGGGGGATGACGGTGATGATGGTATCGGTTATGCTCAAAGGGACGGTATTAATTTCAAAATAGAGTGACAAAAGTGGTATTGGTAACGAGGAAACTCGGAGAGAGCTTACTCACGACGATGATCTTCACCAGAGAGTGAAGACTGTGGAATAACTAATGAAGACGCTCGGAGGGGATATTAACTACGTTGGTCCCATGGTGGAACCATACAGATGACACTGGAATGCAGCTGATTGGAACTTTTTCATCATGATTTGATACTTCAACTTCAGGCGCAGGACAATTTTTACATTATTCTATCGAATAACAAAACGACTACTGCCACTTTGCATGTTTCCGCAATGTGATGTGGATAGGATGTCCAAGGAGCGGGGAAGGAATTATTATTAGTAATATGAACTACTGCCTATTTATACAAGACTAACTACATGTAGCTCTATGGTCCTACACGGGTAGTAAGCGATGGTGATTTGGTACACTGTCCCTCTTACCTGTGCGGAGTGCTCGCATTTTCATCTCTCTCATATAAAAGGGAGACCGATTGACTGAAGCCAATGTAGATAAACAGCCCTATCCCATTAAATAGAGATGAAAATCCAATATAGTGACTCGAGCATTCTAGCGGGGTAGAAATGGGGTCTGGTCCGCAACAGTAAATGGAAAGTGCTCCTCTCTCACTTGAGCAGAATGCTTGGGCATCAACTTTCAAAGAAATAATTGTTAAATTCTAACTTAGAACAAACTTGGACAAAAAGTAGTGTTTCCCTATGGAAAATTAAAATGATAGATTTAACGTAAGTACCTGCCGTCTTTGGACTAACTTAACGAGGCACCAATGCACACTGGTCAAATAACGTTCGACCAGCGCCCAAAAATCGCTTTCCTTTGTATCAATTTATGATTTGAGCAGAAAAATCATCACCTTCGTTGGGTTGGAGGACTTTCTAGACCTTTTCCAATCTCTGCGTTATGGCACGCGGTTGCAAAGCAATTACACATTCAAGCTTTCGAACTCTGACCACATTTGGAAATTAACTACAGGTTGAGTACTTACTTGAGTACTTGAGTACACCGATCTGACAGAGCCGACGTGGTGCACCATCCCCTCAATCATCAAAAGAGAATCCTTTGCCAACCCCAAAGTCAGCTTGCAGCCACTTCACTCACGTACACGCGATTGTACCTATAGAGTTTTAGTTTAACGACTTTTACATTGCCGACTATGAAATATGTGGTTGAGAATTGCTTTCTAATGCGTGACAGCCAATGAAATTTCCAAACTATTGCTTCTACATGGTCGCCACAATACATTGTGAATGCACGGTGGTTTTTGTATATATATTGCACACCTAGATCAAAATAGCGATCAACTCAAAAAAGCGCAATGTTTAGGAAACTCGAAAAACTGACTTCCTCTCCCATATTCGACAATGAAAATCTTTTTTTACCAAGCTTTTTTTTACTTTTTAGTAGAGGTGTTAGTAAATCGAGTATACAGTTCAATAGATATTGAAATGGCAAGTCCGGAGATACCTTTGTTTCGAAGTTCGAAATCCTTGAGATATCTACCTATAGATCTACACTAGGCATCAAATGAAAGTACGATACTTATTTTATTTTGTTGATTTTCCGACAGGGTGGATAAGTGATGTATATTGGTACGGTACTTATTATCTATCACATAGCATTCATCTACCTGTAATGTTTTTAATACTTATATGTAAATTAGAAAATATGCCATGGAAAGCACCCGTTATGTGAATAAGCAGTAAAAGCCTGTGCTGGACTTGTAAAGCGCGCGTCATATGAAAGTATGATTTGAGTTTGTGCCATGTTCTAAATAAATAAAACCAAAACTAGCTGCAGAACTTACTAGAGCTTTTAGGTTTTGTGTTTAGTTTTATTTTTCAGTTACATATTGTAACGAATTTAGTGAAATTACGCTTATTTTCAACTTTCTACTAACGTTCGTATCGCTAAATTGTTAAATAAATAACTCCAATATTCAATAATGCAAAATATCTTTATTAGACTACTTTGAAAATACTTCACAATAACACTTATACTTCGCAACTGATAGCGTGCTTAAATCAAACGGATTGCTGTTTACTCAGATTTCGCTCCTTTTATTCTCTCTGCTGCCTCGTTCCCATACTTCTAAGCGTTTCTTCTTCAAGAACTTACTACTTGTCTACCAGCTATAAACTACAGATGCACGTCTATAGCCTCTCATATGCGCGTGTATATGTGAGTAATGCTTCCACTGATGATTGCATACTTTTGTGAGAATCTCAGATATATGCATGTGTTTGTGCGTATCTCTCCACTGCTTGGATGTACATATGTGAAGACATAATGATTGGTTTGTTTATGTACATACAAATGACTGCTTAGTGTCGGCTTAGAGATGATACTATCCCTTAGTGTTGCGCATGTATATGCGAGTAATGCTTCCACCGATGATTGCATACTTTTGTGAGAATCTCAGATATATGCATGTGTTTGTGCGTATCTCTCCGCTGCTTGGATGTACATATGTGTAGACATAATGATTGAATAAAAAAATGAGGCAAGAATTTATTTTTAATTTAAGAATAATATTCATACATCTGAAAGCAAATATAATTACTTACTTCCTTTATCGTGTTTCTCAGAATTGTCTTTATCCGTTTCTAACGTGAGAAAGTGCTTTCCGCGGTTGATGTCGATACCAGTAAAGTAGCTAATATCCTCAGCAATACGTTGATATTCGGAAAATTTTCTTCAGAACAATGATCAAGCGCGTCCAAAGGGTTTCCAGGTTTGATATCTCCTCAACGAATGAAATATCTTTTCCAATTCAATTCGAAAAAAACAGCAGGTGTTCCCGCAGTAAGAAATTCCTGATAAAACCCAACTGTTTTCATGAATTTATCAGTTACTTTTTCATTCATATCATGCTTGAAAGAGCCGAAAATCCTTCTAGTATATTTTCAGGTTTAGTGAATCTTTCTCCAATATCCATGATGTGAGAATCTAGGAAAGGATTGAACACTGTTACACGAAAATAATCTTTTGCACTTTTTTCTCTACGCGCTATTCTCTTTTGTTTAATCTCAATGTCAAGAGTTTCAGCAATTTTTTTTCGAAGCTTCGTAAATTTTATAAAAAGCGTCTTCTTTTGCACGAATCTTTTTTACTTTCTCCCGCAAATCTTTGACGATATCCATGGCTTGAACCAAATCTAAATTAACCTTGTTCAATTCGCCACTCAAAGTGCTTTTATCCCCGAGATATTGGTCATTTAAATATTGGGGCAATTGATACCCCCATCTACGCCACTGCCAAAACATCTCCGTGCAGTTATGCAAAGGAAAGGTGGAAATGCCTATAACTAAATTTAGTTTCAAAACAAATATCTTTCTTTATTTTGCAATTTTATAGTTTCATTTGCAGAATATCTATCGTAGAGTTAAAAAGGTCATACTTTTCTTCGATACTTGCAAAAATATCCTTCCTGTGTTTTTGTTGTGCAAGATAAATAAAACGCGAGACTTAAGTTTGTATTTTACTATTTATTTACTCCAAACTTTCTTAGACGGCACTATGTGCCTTTAGCTCGCGAGTGAGTTTAAGACTAACTTAACTTTAAGCTACCGCTTACCAACTAACCTAAGCCTGAGCCGATGTACGTGACCAAAGATGCCTGGTTAGCAGAAAGGGGATTGCGCGTGTTTCTCTCCCCTGAAGTGTTTGTTTTGTTAGTTGGTCGTATTTCTCTCACATAAGGTGTTTAATTTCCTTAGCTAAGACGGCGGATACGCGTGCAGCGCAATTGCTTTTTGGTTGCAATATTATTCCAAAGTGTGCGAGCGTTTTGCCGGTGGAATTTTGTGGGCACTGAATCGCATGATAATTTGCTGATCATGTGGGAATGGGTTTAACAAAGTATTGTATTAACTAGGATGCACCTAGGGTAATATGATAATATTGTAATAATTGTTATTTAATTATTTCAATAGATTTGCACTGGAATACCGACTGTGAAATGCATACTTTCATTAGATACCTAGTGTAGATGTGCAACGCTTATTGTAATATCGACCTACTGAATTTCTTTTTGTTCCCATCAAAGTTTCTTTGCTTTCACTGCAGACTAATGACTTGGCCAAGTTAACCCTCTGCAGTTGACGTTATCAAATTTTAACAATTTAACTGACGTGAGGTCCATTAACCTCAACTTTAAAATGTTTATATTTATTAAAAAATCTCTTTGCAGTTTTCATGGTTGTATTTTCTTGAACAAAAAATATTTGTTAATCCAACCTAATATTAAATTTTTAAAGACAATAATTATTTTAACAAATACCATTTATTTCATTCAGTTTCATAAAAACGACAAAACAAGACAATGCATTCAAAAAAACAAAAAAAGTCAAAGCCAAAAAATTGAAAAAATTGTTCCCTGTCTCCTTAAAAATACTTATTAAATAAATTCAGTCACCATTTTCAGCCAAATCCTGTGGTTAGATTTCCTTTTATGCAGTCTGGAAATTTTACATTTTTTGTTGGCAGTTTTCGCAGAGAGGACTAGAATACTGCAAACAGGGGTTATGTAATAACAGCAGCTGTATTTCGTTTTCTCTTTTACTTTAGGTGGGCATATATGGCATAGTTTCTTACCACTGATGAAGCCCAGCTGAATTTTTGAAGGTGGAGGGAGCAAATCTTTTCCCAAGACTCGGCTTATAGTCATGCGCAATTCCTTTAGTAGACTGTCGTTATATACGTGTGAATTTAAATGATCTTACATCATTTCTAGAGCCGTGTTTATTAAAAATTCACTCCTCTTCATTTTGGGATCAATGTTTTCACAAGCTTGGTATGCAATGTAGCAGTTAATCCCTATCAAATCCAGCATTTTATTGGCAATTTCCAGCGGCCAACGTCGAGTTTTACGGCTGCACGAATATACTGTAATATATAATATTGTAATGAATTTACGGCAAGTCCTCTAATTTGCAACCTTCTGCTAAGTTCGAATCACTAAAATGTTAAATAAATAACTCCAATATTTAATAATGCAAAATGGCCTTTATTCAAGTATTTTCAAAATAGCACTTCTACTGCTCGACAGAAAACGTGCTTAATCGAAACTTATTATCGCGCCTCTACTGTTGCTGCTTATATACTCTGTGATTTCCTCGTTGCATCTTCTAGGCGCTTCCAGAATTTACTTAGTTACTGGTATATAATTATAACTACAGATGCACGTGTGTAGCTCTCTAATGCGCGTGCATTTGTGAGCGACACTTCGACAATTACAATTGCATACTTTTGGGAGCATCTCAGATAAGATATCTGCATGTGTTTGTGCGTTGCTTTTCCGCTGCGTGTACGTACATATGTGTAGACATAATGATTGATTCGTTTATGTAGATACATAATGATTGATTTATGGATGTGCATACAAGTCACTCTTAGCATCGCTTAGAGATGACAGTACCCCCTAGTGTTGTTAATATTCGTAACGCTGCCCCCACCTAAGTCTGATCGTCTCGATGAGACAAATTTCCTGATATAAACATACCCAATGGTATGTATTCGGTAGATGGTGTCACTGATCTTCTGCAAAACTTTGTACTGGCCTTCCCAACTGCGAAACACCTTTCCGCCGGTGAGGGTTGTACAACAGTACCAAATCTCCCACCAAGAAACCTTCCGAATTATTGCTCGCATAGAAGGTACCTGTGTTTAATCGTACTACTCATTATCCTGGTTCGTTCCTTCACACTCCGTTGTTTGGCCAATGAACTACTTCCTAGAGCTTGCGCTGGACGCATTTGCTTTGCATAATCAGTATCGTTCCGACGCTTCTCAACAGTAGTGTGCCCTGGCTTGAAACCACCCTTGCATTCTTTCTGCGAAATTCTTTCCTTTGTTTATTGCGTCCGCTAGGTTTTTCAATGCCAGTGTTTCTCTCAAAGGTGCCTTCGGTTTTGATTTGTTTAGCCCATTTGTTCCATCAACCTTTGCTCGATATCTTTCCTTGACTTTCGTGGTCTCTGTCGAATCTCCTCCACCAGCACTCGCTTACTGCTGAACCCTTTTTCCAAACTGAAGATAAGTGGCACATCCTGGTTCTCATAACGCATCACCCTTCTCTGCATATCGATCTTGATATCATGGTCAACCAAGAACTCCACTCCCAATATGACTTCATCAACGATCTCCACCACAACGAATTTGTGTAGAACCATGACCTTCCCAATTAAGACTTCACAGATCACTTCTACCAGGACTTGGTTATACTCACCAGTGACCGTACTCAACCTTGCTCCAGGTAATGGCTTTACTCTCCTGTTGACCAAATCAGATCGAAACAAGGAATGAGATGCGCCCATATCTACAGTCAGTACACGCTCAATGCCATCGACATTCCCTCTGACGTTAAGACTGCTTGATTTCCTTCCAATTTGCGACACAGATATAACGGGACATTTAATAGCTGGAGATAGCTCTCGATCTCTACATCTTACTCGCTCTTGCTCATCCCCTCCAGCTTTGTTATTAAAAGCACTAATGCTGTTGCAACCAATTGGATCAAGATCGTAATGACGTGCAATGTGACCGGGCTTCCCGCATTTGAAGCATTTGATAACTCTCTCACTCCGCTTTCGCGATCCTTTCAGCGCCACCAATATTGCGTCTACCCACTCTGGCCTTTCTACTTCCACACGGCGCGCTTTAAAAACTAGCTTACACAGAAGCGACGCTGTTTCCTGAATTAGAGCTTGTGAAACCGTTTCTTCGAATGTTGGCTTTGGGTTTGCGTATGTAGCTCGCTTTGTTTCGACGTGCCGTCTGCCATTATAAAGCTCTGAATCTTTACCCTTTCAGTGTATTCCACGGATGCGTATTTGCTAGCCTTTCAACATCCGACACAAACTCTTGCAATGTTTCACCAGGCCTCTGGAAGCGGTTAAGTAACTCCATTTGGTATATCTGTCTCCTATGCTCAGTTCCGTAGCGTCTCTAGAGCGCTCATCAATGCTTCATAACATTTTCGTTCGCCCTCTGGAATGGTTTGTAAAATCTCAGCAGGCCCTTTCAATTCCATGAATAGTGCAGCAACTTTACCTTCAGCATTCCAGTTGTTCACTGTTGCGGTGTTCTCAAATTGTAGCTTAAAGACCTGGAAAGGAATAGAACCGTCAAAGGATGGTGTTTTTACCTTTGGATTACACGTTGAAACTGCTGGGCAATTTAGTTGCAACTGCTCGATAAGTCCTCTCAGAGTATCCACCTCGGCCTCGATTTTTTTCTCAAACTGTAAAACTTTTGTATCTTGCGCCTCCAACTTCGAAGAAATACGTCCTTCTCGCTCTTCTAGTTGAGCAGAGATCTGCGATAATATTTGTGCTGAAATTTGCGCCGAAATTTCGGATATTCGTGTCTCTTGTGCTTCAATCTTCGCTGTTATACGGTTCTCCTGGGATTCTAGTTGTGATGACATGTTGGTGGTTATTTGTGATGATATTTCGAACATTTGTGCCAATATTGCTGCCAATATCATATTCAGGTCTGTGTTCGCCATTGTCTGCGGTGTTTCATTTTTCTTCTCCAATTTTGTTGCCTCATCGCCATCAAGATGAAAGACATACTCTTACACGTCAATTCCTTCTAATTCCATTGCCTGTCGTAGTCGTTCCTGAAGTTCTAGTTTAATGCCGGTTGTATTCAATCCACGTCTCCCCAACTCCTTCTTCAGTTGCGGGATCTTCAATTCACTTAACTTTGCCATGTCCAAGTTGTATTCGAAATCTCCAGAATTTATTCAACAATCCCACTTCTGACACCAATTGTAACGAACTTACTGCAAATCCTCTTATTTGCAACCTTCTGCTAAGTTCGAATCACTAAACTGTTGAATAAATAACTCCAATATTTAATAATGCAAAATGGCCTTTATTCAAGTAATTTCAAAATAACACTTATATTGCTCGACAGATAGCGTGCTTAATCGAAACTGATTATCGTGCCTCTACTGTTGCTGCTTTTATACTGTGTGATTTCCTCGTTGCATTTTCTAGGCGCTTCCAAAATTTACTTAGTTACTGGTAGCTCTCATATGCGCGTGTATTCGTGAGCGACACTTCCAAAATTACCATTGCGTACTTTTGGGAGCATCTCAGATAAGATATCTGCATGTGTTCGAACGTTGCTTCTCCGCTGCTTGTAGGTACATATGTGTAGACATAATGATTGATTCGTTTATGTAGATACATTGATTGATTGATATTTATTATTAATATGTTTACATATTTTTTGATTTCACAATAAATTTTAAATATCACAAATTCATTTTCAATTCACAGAATGATTGATTAATGGATGTGCATACAAGTCACTCTTAGCATCGCTTAGAGATGACAGTACCCCTTAGTGTTGCTAATATTCGTAACAATATATATACAATCATCGCCTATCGATTCTACCGTAAATTCATTAGATTTTACTTGAGTTTCTGCTTCCAAAGAAATTTCGTCGTCACCAAATATTACTTGTTGTGGTTCGAAATTTGGATCTTGTATATCGTCGTCCTCGCTAAAGTCTTGTTATGCATCTATCTGCTTGAGCCACGCAGTTATTTGCTCTTCGCTGCTTTTAAATTTCCGGCTTAAGTTCTTTTGAAGGTACTCATTGCGTCTGAGCTTATTGACTGAAAAATTATAAACGATGATATAGCCGCATTATTCAGAAATTTGTTGTCGAGAGTTCTGAGAGCCACGATGATAGTTTTACGATGTAGCTGATATGAGGTCTGTAGGATACTACGAAATATCACAATAAAACTGACGTATTGGTCTGCCAAATAAAAAAAAAATAAATGTAAGGTGCGATAACCTCCTAAGAGATCTAAGGCCGAGCTTCTCTTCCAATTTGCGCCGTGCTCCTCTTCATTTTCCCTACAAATTGGCCGGACGGGACCTACATGTTTTATGCCGACTCCGAACGGCATCTGTAAGGCAGACGAGTTTTCACTGAGAACTTTTCATGGCAGAAATACACCCGGAGCGCTTGCCAAACACTGCCGAGGGGCGACCCCGCTTAGAAAAATTTTCTTCTAATTTAAAAACCTTATTTCTAAAATTTTGATGTTGCTTTGCCCGGGGTGCGAACCCAGGGCATACGGTGTGGTAGGCGGAGCACGCTAGCATCACACCACGGTCTGTCAAATCCTTACACGAATATTGACTTAGAGGTATCGCATACACCCTTACGCGTAGCTACACACGTGTGTTGCCCTCGATAGCACTTTTCGTACTGAATGAATATGAATACGAAAGGTAAAGAGAATATAGAGAGCGTAGGTTACATTTTTTCAAAGTTATGTTTTGATTTGCGGTGTCTATCAGACTCCGACATCAGTTGCAGCGGGATAACTCAAAATAAGAACTGTCGATAGTGTCTCCGGTAAATACCGATAGTCTAACCGATTGGGATACTTTAATAAAATCTACGTCAGATTAGCCTCTGAACTTATTTTAACACATTTTCTACTGTTTTGCTTTTTCGGACAAGCGCTTTTTAACACGCTTTTATTAGCTTGCCTGTACGTAACGGAATATTTGAGCTTAATTTTCACCGGTTTCTAGAAGTCTGATTAATTTTAAACTTTGCGTACGTATCAAGAACCGATGACAATGCAGTAATGTGGTGGTGTCATGACATAAGGTCAACGGCCATAAGGTCAATTGGCCTTATTACCACTTTGAATGGCCATAAGTTTGATTGAAATTTTGCACACGTATAAAGGCTCGATGGCTGCAATAATGTGATGATGGGGTGACATAAGGTTAACGGATATAAGGTCAATTAAACCCAAATGACCATAGAATTGAAACCTTGCACATAATGCGAAAAACGCATTCCTTTATGAATGATAGAAGTGGATGCATGGCACATCTACGAAGGAGCATACTGGAGCCCTTTTTAACACGCTTTTATTAGCTTGGACTATATCTATGTATCTATGTATCCATGTATGTATGTAACGGAATCTGGAGTGGAGCCGAGAGCTCCGGTAATGCAGAGCTCCGAACTCCGTTGCACCTTTTGAAGCATTTTAAGATAGGTACTTTTAGCTAGTGTAGGCCACCAGATCAAGACACCATAAAGAAGAATCAGGCGCACAATGGATGTGTAAATCCAGTAGGTAACCTTATGGGAGAATCCCCAGGAGGTGCCAATTGCCCTCTTGTAGGTGAACAGCTCTGCTGCTGCCTTCCTGGATCCCTCGACTATATGGTCACTCCATAATAGCTTCCACTACCTTGAGGCGCGCGCCCGGATATACCACCCCTATCAGCGTAACGGCGGCCCTATAGAGGTTTACCGACCTGGCGTCGTCACAGGCAATTAGCTTGACATTGCCCTGGAACCAGCTTCCATCGGTGTAAGATGGCGGTGGACCTTGGTTTTCTTTCTTAACCTTAACGGCCACCGTAGCGAGCGCGGCCTCGATCCACTTCCACTGTTGTTTCGGGATCCTGCCATCTTCGCTGCTCTCGTCTACAATGCCAATGATCTGCCGACCTTTGGCAATTTCGGCGAAAGACCGCGTCCACCACGCTTTTTAATATGAATTAAATTATTCTATTAATAACTTAAATTTTATTATAATTTTGTTTTGATGTGATTAACTATAAACGATTGTTTGACCTTCTACTACTGTTATATAAACTCTTTTTAATTTAAAATTATTTTCTATTTTTTAGTTCGGTGAGCTATAAAAGCGTATTTTTTAGTTTTTTTAAACTATTATTTATTACTCATTTGCTTATTTTGTACTGAGTTTTCAAACACGCTTTGTATGTTTAATTTAATGAAAAGTTACATATTTACAACAGTTTACCACATTTTATTTTGTTGTAATGGTTAGTATGTTGTCATAGTAGAGTAGTTAGCTTTCAACATATTTATTTCAGACGTGTTTTTTGTCTGAATTTTCCCATTGCTTTTTGTGCTTCGATGGTTTGACTGGATATTTTTTGGTTCAAAACCCATTTTGCTTTGTAATGTTTTTTTTTTTTTTTAGTAACACGCATACATATAAATGATAATATATACATACGTACGTATATATTAAATTTTTTTGTAAATTTCTGTTGCATTTATTATTTTTAGTACGCAGTGTTGCATAAACTTTAAACGAAATAAACGGACGAATATACGCAAACGGAGATACAAATAAATTGGACAATTCCACGTAGTGTAATGATATAATTCCTTGCCGTGAAGCGTGCATTTTTTTCAACAAAACGCGGGCAATGCTAACGAGAAAATAGGAACAACGAAAATAGTGATATAAAGTACTTTAACGGGACGTTTGTTGGAATTGCATGTGGTTACCAAAAAAAATCATGAAATTCGACGCTGAAAAATAAAACAAGAATAAAGTCTATAACTATCTTATACTCAGCTGAGCAGAGGTCACAGAGTATATTAATTTTGTTCGGATAACGGTACCCCGTAACGGCATAAACTAACGGAGATAGATATTAACCGAACATTACATACTCAGCTAAGAGCTTTGGAGACAAATTAAGGGAAAATAACCATGTACGAAAATGAACCTAGAGTAATCCTGGAATGTGTTTGTATGAAATGGGTATCAAACGGAAGGTATTAAAGAGTATTTTAGAATGGTGGACGCCTTTTCGAGATAACGCCATAAACGGGAACCAGGGGTGACTCTAGAATGTGTTTGTACGATATGGGTATCAAATGAAAGGTGGTAATGAGTATTTTAAAAGGGAGTGATCCTTAGTTCTATGGGTGGACGCCTTTTCGAGATATCGCCATAAAGGTGGAATAGGGGTGACTCTAGAATGCGTTTCTACGATATGGTTATCAAATGAAAGGTGGTAATGGGTATTTTAAAAGGGAGTGATCCTTAGTTCTATAGGTGGACGCCTTTTCGAGATATCGCCATAAAGGTGGAACAGGGATGACTCTAGAATGTGTTTGTACGATATGGGTATCAAATGAAAGGTGTTAATGAGTATTTTAAAAGGGAGTGGGCCTTAGTTCTATAGGCGGACGCCTTTTCAAGATATCGCCATAAAGGTGGACCAGGAGTGACTCTATAATTTGTTTGTACGATATGGGTATCAAATTAAAGGTATTAATGAGGGTTTTAAACGGGGGTGGCCCTTAGTTGTATATGTGAAGGCGTTTTCGAGATATCGAACAAAATGTGGAAAAGGGTTACCCAGAACATCATCTGTCGGGTACCACTAATTTATTTATATATGTAATACCACAAACAATATTCCTGCCATGATTGCAAGGGCTTTCGACTTCCACCTGCAGAACTTTTTCATTTTCTTCTACTTAATATGGCAGGTGTCACACCCATTTTACAAAGTTTTTTCCAAAGTTATATTTTGCATCAAAAACCCAATCCAATCACCATGTTTCATCCCTTTTTTCGTATTTGGTATAGAATTATTACATTTTTTTCATTTTTCGAAATTTTCGATATCAAAAAAGTGGCGTGGTCATAGTCGGATTTCGCCCATTTTTAATACCAAGATAAAGTGAGCTCAGATAAGTACGTGAACTAAGTTTAGTAAAGATATATCGATTTTTGCTCAAGTTATTGTGTTAACGGCCGAGCGGAAGGACGGACGGTGGACTGTGTATAAAAACTGGGCGTGGCTTCAACCGATTTCGCCCATTTTCACAGAAAGAAATTATCGTCATAGAGTTTACACCTATACCGTCACAAGGATTGGTAAATGTTTGTTCGACTTATGGCATTAAAAGTATTCTAGACCAATTTAACGAAAAAGGGCGGTGCTACGCCCATTTTGAAATTTTCTCTTATTTTTGTATTTTGTTGCACCATATCATTACTGGAGTTGAATGTTGACATAATTTACTTACATACTGTAAAAATATTCAACTTTTTGTTGAAATTTGACTAAAAAAAAATGTTTTTTTTTAAAGTGGGCTTGTTCATCATCTGATTTTGCTAATTTTTATTTAGCGCACATATAGTAATAGGAGTAACGTTTCTGTCAAATTTCATCACGATATCTTCAACGACTGCCAAATTACAGCTTGTAAAACTTTTAAATTACCTTCTTTTAAATGTGGGCGGTGCCACGCCCATTGTCCAAAATTTTACTAATTTTCTATTCTGCGTCATAGGATCAGTTTATCCATCTTGGGTAATGAATTATCGCACTCTTTCGGTTTTTCTACATTTTCGATATCGAAAAAGTAGGCGTGGTTATAATCCGATTTTGTTCATTGTAGATAGCGATCTGAAATGAGTGCTCAGGAACTTACATTCCAAATTTCATTAATATACCTCAAAATTTACTCAAGTTTTCGTGTTTACGGACAGACGGACAGACGGACGGACGGACAAGGCTAAATGAATTTCTTTCTTCGCCCAGATCTTTTTGATATATAGAAGTCTATATCTATCTCGATTAGTTTATGCCGTTACGGATTACCGTTATGCGAACAAAATTAATATACTCTGTGAGCTCTGCTCAGCTCAGTATAATGAAGTAAATATTGATAAAATTTGGTATGTAAGTTCCTTGGCACTCATTTCAGATCGCTATCTACAATGAACGAAATCGGATTATAACCACGCTTACTTTTTCGATATCGAAAATTTCGAAAAACCAAAAAAGTGCGATAATTCATTACCAAAGACGGATAAAGCGATGAAACTTGTTAGGTTTACCTTATGATGCAGAATAGAAATTTAGTCAAATTATGGACAATGGGCTTGGCAGCGCCCACTTTTAAAAGAAGCTAATTTAAAAGTTTTGCAAGCTGTAATTTGGCAGCTGAGTATGTAATTTTCGGCTACTCCCGAACTTAGCCTTCCTTACTTATTTTTACTCAGTTCGTGTCAGTATCAGCAACAGCAATTTTGTTTCACCATCAGAGGTGCACGTATACATTTATATATATGTATATGTCCATGAATAATTAACAAATTTATGCAAAAAATAACGCTGATTGAAAAATGTAGTTATAAATTTAAACAGAATTGAAAGCTTTAAATTGTCTATGCTCTACTTAAGCCAACATATACTGTATAATATTAGGTGAGTATTAAAATGAAAAGAAATATTGAAAACAAAAATTAATTACAGCAGTCATTGGTATTTATGTAATTGTAAGGGTGCGTTCACGCCTACATGCGTAGAAATATATTGTTACGAATATTAGCAACAATAAGGGGTACTGTCATCTCTATGCCGATGCTAAAAGTGACTTGTATGCACATCCATAAATCAGCCGTTATGTATCTAAATAAACAAATCAATCATTATTTCCACCAAAGAGCGAATGAGAAGTGGTCTTAATAACAAAGCTGGAGGGGATGAGCAAGAGCGAGTAAGATGTCGAGATCTAGAGCTAGATCCAGCTATTGAATGCCCTGTGATATCTGTGTCGCAAATTGGTAGAAAATCGAGCAGTCTGACCATCAGAGGGAATGTGGATGGCAAAGAACGTGTACTGACTGTAGATATGGGCGCATCTCATTCCTTGATTCGATCTGATTTGGTCTACAGGAGAGTAAAGTCATTACCTGGAGCAAGGTTGCGTACGGTCACTTGCGAGTAAACCAAGTCCTGGGAGAAGTGATCTGTGAAGTCTTAATTGGGAAGGTCATGGTTTTACACAAACACGTTGTGGCGGAGATTGTTGATGAAGTTATATTGGGATTGGATTCCTTGGTTGACCATGACAACAAGATTGATATGCATAGAATGGTGATGTGTTATGAGAACCAGGATATACCACTTAAATTCAGTTTGGGGAAAGGTTTTAGCAGTAATCGAGTACTGGTGGAGAAGACTCGACAAAGGCCACGAAAGTCAAAGGTAACGGTTGATGGATCGAATGGGCCAAATAAAGCGAAATCAAAGGTACCTGCGAGAGAAACACTGGCATTGACAAAAAATAATGGACGCACTAAAACGACGGAAAAAATGAAGGGTGGTTTCAAGCCAGCGCGCACCTCTGTTGGGAAACGTCGGAACGATACTGAGTAAGTGAAGCCAATTCGTCAAGAGCAAGCTCTACAAAGTAGTTCATTGGCCAAACAACAAATTACGAGGGAACGATCAAGGATAATGAGTAGTAAGATAAAACGCAGGTACGATGAGGACAATAATTCGGAAGGTTTCTTGGAGGGAGATTTGGTACTGTTATTCAACCCTCACCGGCGGAAAGCTATTACATCCAAATTTCGGTGCAGTTAGGAAGGCCAGTGCAAAGTTGTGAAGCAGATAAGTGACACCATTTACCGCATACAAACCATTGGGAAACCACGAAGTAGAAGAGTTGTACATTAGGAGATTCTAGAGGCGTTTAAATCAGGAAATTTGTCTGATCGGGACGATCAGACTTTGGTGGAGGGCAGCGTTACGAATATTAGCAACAATAAGGGATACTGTCATCTCTATGCCGATGCTAAGAGTGACTTGTATGCACATCCATAAATCAACCACATATGTACGTACACGCAGCGGAGAAGCAACGCACAAACACATGCAGATATCTTATCCGAGATGCTCCCAAAAGTATGCAATTGTAATTATGGATGTGTCGCTCACAAATACACGCGCATATGAGAAGCTATACACGTGCATCTGTAGTTATAATTATATGGCAGTAACTAAGTAAATTTTGTAAGCGCCTAGAAGATGCGACGAGGAAATCACAGAGTATAAAAGCACCAACAGTAGAGGCGCGAGAATCAGTTTTGATTAAGCACGCTATCTGTTGAGCAATATTAGATTTATTTTATTTTGAAAGTAGTCTAATAAAGGCCATTTTGCATTATTAAATATTGGAGTTATTTATTCTACAGTTTAGTGATTCGAACTTAGCAGAAGGTTGCAAATAAGAGTATTTGCAGTAAATTCGTTACAATATGTGTATGAATATCACATATTAATTTGAAATATATCTTTGCGTACATTTATGATGCCAACAAAATTAGCAGATGCCGGAAAATTTGTTAATATTCAGTACCGAAATTTCAAAATTCCTTTCAATAAAAAATTCTCTTCAATTTCAAATTGAGATGCATTTGAGAACTAGCCTTATCCAGAAAATGTACTATCACAAATAAATTTCAAATAGCTTAAAAAAATAATAAAATAAATAAATATAAGGCGCGAGTACCTCCGAAGAGGTTTTAGACGGAGCTTCTCTTACAATATGGGAGACCTAGATGTTTTATGCCAACTCCGAACGGCATCTGCATGACCGATGAGTTCTCATTGAGAAGTTTTTCATGGTAGAAATACATACGGAGTGCTTTCAATATCACTGACGAGGGGACGACTCCGCTTATAAAAGTCTTTTATTAATTGGAAAAACTTGTATCTAACATTATGATGTTGCTCTGCGCGGGGCGTAAATCCACGATCCTCTGTGTAATAGGCGGAGCATGCAACCTCCACAACAAGGCCGGTGTCACAAATTAAGATATATATTGTGACGAATATTAGTGACACTCACATCCCTAGTCTGATGCTAAGTAAATAAATCCACAACAACAATAAATCAGGCAGTCACTTGTATCTACATAAACGAGTCCATTATGTCCATTATGTCTACACATATGTACGTACACGCAGTGGAGAGATACGCACAAACACATGCATATATCTTATCTGAGATGCTCCCAAAAGTAGGCAATTATCTGTGGAAGTAACACTCACATTTTTATTTTATTTATTTTTTTTTTATAGTTATGTTATATCTGATAATTTTATAGTTGGGACCAAAATCTGGAAATAGAAACGCCTAGGAATATGTCAGCGAATGTTGCAAGTAAGCGGAATTGCACTACATTCGTTACAATTGGTGTCAGAAGAGGAATTGTTGAATAAATTCCGAAGATTGCGAATACAACTTGGACATGGCAAAGTTGAGTGAATTGACGATCCAGCAACTGAAGGAGGAGTTGGAACCCCGTGAATTGGCTACTACTGGCAATAAATCCCAGCTACAAAAACGACTAAGGTTAGCTATGGTATTTAACGGAATCAATGCTGACAAGTATGTCTTTCATTCTGATAGCTACAAGGCAAATAGAAGAAAAAAACGGAACACCGCAGACAGTGACGAGCACAATATCTGCACAAAAATTGACAATGGCATCTCAGCTGGAGTAGCAGGAGGCACGCATTTCAGAAATGTCATCTCAATTGGAAGAACAGAAGACATATATGTCATCTCAACTGGAAGCGCAAGAGGCACGTATATCTGAAATGTCGACATAAATTTCGGAACAGGTATCATCGCAGCTCTTTGCGAAAGAGCAGGATGCAAAAATTTTACAACTCGAAAAAAAATTGATGCCGAGATAGAAGCGTTGAAAGGTCTTATGGAGCAGTTACAACTAAATCGCCCATCAGTTTCAGCGAGTAATCCAAAGATAAAAACACCAACCTTTGACGGTTCTGTTCCTTTCCAGTTCTTTAAGCTACAGTTTGAGAAGATCGCTGCAGTGAACAACTGGATTGCGGAAGATAGGGTTGCTGCACTGTTCGTGGCATTGAAAGGTCCTTCAGCTGAAATCTTACAGAATATTCCAGAGTATGAACGAAGCAGTTATGAAGCATTGATGGCCGCTGGCGAGAGACGTTATGGAAGCGAGCATAGAAAACAGATATACCAAATTGAGTTGTAAAACCGTTACCAAAAAGCGAATGAGACTTTGCAAGAGTTTGCGTCGGATGTTGAAAGATTGGCTCATCTTGTAAATGCAGACGCACACGTGGAATACACCGAGAGGGTTAAAATTCAGAGCTTCATAAATGGAATACGGGATGTCGAAACGAAACGAGCTACATATGTGAACCCAAAGCCAACATTTGCTGAAATGATATCCCATGCACTGACTCAGGAAACAGCGTCACTTTTGAGTAAGCCTGCATACAAAGCTCATCGTTTGAAAGTGGAAAGGTCAGATTGGGTAGACACAATTTTGGAAGCACTGAAGGGATTACAGCAGAAATATGGCGATGTTATGAAGTGTTTCAAGTGCTGTACCCCAAGTCACATTGCACGTCATTGCAGCACCGGTCCTGGTAGTTCCAACTTGGGTGGCCGTAAACGCAAAGCTGGAGGAGATAAGCTAGAGCGAGCCAGATGTAAACATCGAGAACTTGCCCCAGCTATTGAATGTCATGTGATACCTATCTCGCAAACTGGAAGGAAATCGATCAGTATTACCGTCAAAGGAAATGCGGATGGCAAGGAGCGTGTATTGACTATGGATACGGGCGCATCTTATTCTTTAATCCGATCTGATTTGGTCAACAGGAGAGTAAAGCCATTACCTGGAGCAAGATTTCGTACGAATAGTGGCGAGTATAACCAAGTCCAGGGAGAAGTGGTATGTGAAATCTTAATTGGGGAGGTCATGGTTCTACACAAGTTCGTTGTGCCAGAGACCGTTGATGAAGTCATATTGGGAGTGGAGTTCTTAGTGGACTATAATATCAGCATCGATATGCAGAGAAAGATTATGCAGTACAAGAACAAGGACGAGCCACTTAGCTACAGTTTTGAGCAAGGGTTCAGCAGTAAGCGAGTGCTGGTGGAGAAGACTCGAAAAAGACCACGAAAGTCAAAGGTAAAGGTTGGTGGATCGAATGGGCCAAATAAAGCGAAATCAAAAGTACCAGCCAGAGAAACACTGGCATTGACAAAACCAAAGAGACGCACAAAACCGAAGGAAAAAATTTCCCAGAAGGAATATGAGGGTAGTTTCAAGCCAGGGCGCACTTCTGTTGTGAAACATGGGAACGATACTGATTATGCGAAACCAATCCACCAAGCGCAGGCTCTGCGAATTAGTTCATTGGCCAAAGAACAGAGTCTGAGGGAACGTTCCAGGGTAATGGGTAGTAGGATGACACACAGGTACGACAAGAACTATAATTCGGAAGGTTTCTTGGGGGGCGATTTGGTACTGCCATACAACACTCTCCGGCGGAGAGGTGTTCCATCCAAATTTTGTTGCAGTTGGAAGGCCCATGCAGATTTGTGAAGAGGATCAGTGATGTCATCTACCGCATACAAACAATGGGGAAACCACGAAATAGAAGGGTAGTTCATTTGTAGAGGCTAGCAGCGTTTAGATGGGGAAATTATATACACGCGCATATGAGAAGTTATAACGTGCAACTGTAGTTATGTTATAGCTGATAATTTTATAGCTGGGAGCAAATTCTAGAAATAGAAACGCCTAGAAATATGTCAACGAGGAAACCAGAAAGTATAAAAGCAGCAGCAGCTGAAGCATGGCAATCAGTTTGATTTAAGCACGCTATCTGTCGAGCAATAGAAGTGTTATTTTGAAAGTAATAAATTATCTAATAAAGACTATTTTGCATTATCGAATATTGGAGTTATTTATTCAACAGTTTAGTGATTCGAACGTTAGCAGAAGGTTGCAAATAAGCAGAATTTCAGTAAATTCGGTACAATATATATTTTTTATATCAGGGCCCTCTCGTGTGTTACGATTTGTATCAGGATCCATCCTTCCCTCAATTTATAAACATGAAACTGCCAAATTATTTATGCAAATAATGATAAAGTATAAATCCGATTAGTATGCGAAGTCTCTAATTCACATATGTCGTTATTCGGACTAACAATTTTAGAGCTATTTCGATTTAATGTTTGAGTGAAAACTTCATTTTGATACGAATCAAAACACACGATACGGGCCCTGATTTTCCCTACATCTCCAAATGGAAAATTGTATTTGCTCAAACGAAAAAAAAAGTAGAATCAAGGTATAGCAGTGTGAGGACTAATGAAATAAGTTATAAATAAACACTTTAATTCAGTCTCAATTCACGATGACCTCTAAACACTAACCTCATTCTCGAACTTTCAAATCAATTTTCTAAATTATGTCTCAAACACCCTTAAATGATGTTCTCGAACACCACCTACATAGTGAGGGCAAAAGAACACAAAATTAAAGAGTGAAACGAATTACTGAGCAGACAGTTATTGCAGAACTGTCACAAACCAGGACATCCTAGCAAGCAACTGCTCTAGATCCACCTTCACGGGGGTTAAGGGAAAATCCCCATAAGAACTATGACGAAGATCCGGCAACTGCCAACACAGTCCTTTGATACAGACAAGCACTAGAAGGCCCCAAGGTAAATCTACACATAATCTGTAAAAGCTTTTGCCAGGACGCACCCGGTGAATCCTATATAATATACATTATTTTATTCTTGCAGAAGAGGAAAGAACACTACCAAGGGAGACACGAGCCACCCTGGCCCAAACTTTCTTTCTTGATACTGTAACAGATTAAACTCTTACTTGCCCAGAATCAACCCCGATCTACGTAATATATGCCTTGCATGCGATGGAAATATGTGGATAATACTGTTTTAATAAAATTTGATTTTCGTGGACTTGGTACGCTATCAGTAATAGATCATATATGTCGTTTAATTATAAATAAATAAATGTAAGGCGCGATAACCTCCGAAGAGATCTAAGGCCGAGCTTCTCTTCCAATTTGCATCGTGCTCCTATTGATTTTCCCTCGGCCGGACGGGACCTACATGCTTTATGCCGACTCTGAACGGCATCTGCAAGGCAGATGAGTTTTCACTGAGAGCTTTTCATCGCAGAACTACACCTGGAGCGCTTGCCAAACACTGCCGAGGGGCGATCCGGTTTAGAAAAATTTTATTTCTAAAATTTTGATGTTGCTTTGCCTGGGCTGTGAACCCAGGGCATACGGTGTGGTAGGCGGAGCACGCTACCATCACACCACGGTGTCGTTTAATTAATCGTGATAAAAAACAAATCGATATTTCTTCAGTTCCTTTGAATGACCAAAAACCTATGTGGGTCCCCACATGACACAAACCATCTTTTCAATTGTGATATGGAACCTATGCCTCTAATATCAATCTCCCCTGTTGAAACTGCCAGTTTACTTGGACGCCCGTTAAAGGACTTTGATGACAATTTGTGAGTGGTCCTGCCCATTGGATGTGGCGATGTGTTGTGTTAACACAACAACAACAACATGAGTATCATATCAGCTTTAAATATCGTCTGTCCTTCTCATAATTGAATTTCTATAGAAAAGAGAGATTCGGGTGTCAACTGTAGATAATTGCAGGTAGAAATTATAGCCGTGAAGAAAGAAGCAGACATTTCGAAGGAAGCGTGCTCAAGCTGCAGTCGCGTCAAAATATATTCATGGTCGGGCCCTCATTTACCACCGCATTTCATAAAATAGTGCTCTGGAATACAAATAAGCATTAGAGAGATTTCGCTTAGGCCAGACCATATATCAACATTGGGTTCCCGGTCATAAAGAGGCAGATGGTAACGAAAATGCCAGCGAGTTTGCAAAGCAGGGTGGGTCAGCTTTCTCAATTTGCTTGGCAGAACTCAAAAGGAGACAGGATATGATTCATCAAACAGAAGTGTCGGGCTGAAAAATTTCTAAGATACTGTGTAAGTAATACCATATTTGAAATACAAAGTTGCCCATATCTCTAAGGAGAGAAGACCTAAGGCTCATGATGCGCACACTTACTTTGTTAACTAACTTCCTGTTGGCGTTTCATATATATTATAAGTTAGGCCTCGTCAGTAATCGCAGTGGTAAAAAGTGCGGGCTTAACGAAAAAGCAGTTGGGTACGTTTTGACTTCGTGTCTGGTAACAGCAGGGACCTATTCAATCTTTGTGAGGTTTTCATTGACAGGCTAGTTCAACCTTACCTAACTAACTATTATTTCAAATGCATTCCTAAGACTGTTCATATTTTTAGCCACCTTCAACGGAAAGAAATAAGAGGTATGTGATCCTCTAACACTACCTCTTTTCACTAAAAGAAACCACATTTTGCTACAATTGTCGAAATATTAGTATTAAATTAGCAATAAGAGAGTTTTTCGGATATAGGATTTACTTTTGTTATAATTTATTTGTTTCGGGATTGCGAGATCTACACATGCATGTATTTAATACCAAACATGCATATATGAAAATGTTTTGCAAATATTAAGTTTGCTAGAAGGAATATAATGAATTATGGTCTACAAGTAACTGAGTCAAATTTAAATCAAATTTGGGAGCTCTTTCAATTTCCACGTTGCATTTGGAATTTTTGAAAATCATATGCAATTCAAAATTCAACAATTTATATGAAATAAATAATAACAGTTACTTTGATACTTACTCATTAGGCGAGAACCCTTACAGAATTTTTCATCCCGGAAAATTTTTTGCAAAATATAAAATCTGGCATACTTACTCTACTTCATAGCAGAACTGTCACCAACATTTTTTTTTTTTTTTTTTTTGAGAAAATGAAAACTCCCACGTTTCACGAAATCTCTAATTTTTCCAAATTTTGACATTTTTTAACTTATTTTTTTCTGAATCGCGTCTCCAAAGTGTGTTGGGAATAATAGTTTGCGAATAACAAGGCTTTGCATATATTTTAGAAGTTACGAGCATTTTATTAGCCGTAAACCCGGTGCTGGGGAGCATTTAGAGATTACAGAGTCCAACTTTGCATATCACATGGTCAAAAATATCTGCTCCTCAGCAAATATCAACAAAACAGTCAAGGTCCTTACACGCAAGCAAAAGGCCAACGCCTGATAAAATCTAAAATCTAATCTAGTTCGCTGGCAGAATAGTAAACGAACAGACAAACACTATATCTTAAACAATATTTGAACCTTTAAAACTTGTTTGGTTGTTTGTAAAAAGACAAACACGTATCAACAAATAAGAACAAAACAATAAACCAACCAAATCAACAAACACATAAAAAACGACTAAAATTGCTGCCTCATCTAACCACACAAGTTTATCAGCGAAAAAACTATCACCGTGTCTGAAGGAACACTCGCACAAACATTCAATTTGACACTACCTGGTAATGCACCAACGAACTATTAATATAAGACAGACGACAATAATAGATCAGAACACAAAATTACCCCGATGATGGCGCAACGCCGAAACCGGTTTGACTCCAAACCAAATTTTACAACGGATCACGGAAAATCGATCCCATATACACCTTCTCTAGCCTAAAATCCACCCATTTAATGTTTTCCATTAATTTACGCTTAAGAGTTTCTAGATTATATGGGAGTTAGTACTTAACAAATCGATGAAAAAAATTGGTAATATGATAAAGCGGTAACTTATTTCAAAATTTCAACTTTTTTTATCATCGAATGGTAATGTGGGCTTTATGTATCAATAACAAGGGTCTGTCAATGTATATGTAATGCTTATATGTATTTAAAATAAAAAGTGGATTTTCATGTCATTTTCACTTCAAGTTTTTATAAAAGTTATCAATGATGGCAACAGCCATTTAGGTCTATTTCTACATACGTATTATGCATAAAACATACGAATGTATTCAAACATAATAAATATTATAGAGATGTTCTATGCTCTATTTTTCAATTAAATGTGAAACTTTTCAACTAAAAGTGAGAGCTTTTACAGCTGATTATATGAGTTATTTAGTAGACATATATCCATTGGTGTGCATTAAGACATCGAAGGGTAAAATATAAACATACATGTGTATTCAATATACCCAGTAGAAAAAATGGCGGATGTTATTTACTTTTAGACTCAAACATTTTTTAGGAAAATTTCTTTGAAAAATAAAAACATATTAGAGGACAAACCTGTTAAGTAATATAAACGAATTTTATATGGCTAAACTATTTTTGATGGTCATTGAAATCATAGGAAGTGGACTCCACATGTTTACACTTATAATAACCACTATATGATGTTACAATTTTGCTGGTGTTGTAGTTTCTCCTAATCTACTAAACTGCATCAAATATTTATTTTTGAAAAAAGCAGCATCTCTACGCTCTATATTCACGAAGGCAGTAAAAAACAAGTAAGGACGGGACTGTCTTCGGCTGTGCCGAAGAATTCATACCTCTTTAGTAGGTCATGAAAAATGGCCTTTATTAAAGTACTTCACAATACACTTATACTTTGTTACTCGCTGGCTTAATAACCAAACTGATTGATAACTCAAATGAAACTCTACTATTGGCCGCCAGATCGCGTGCTTAATCACACTGATTGATAGCTCAATTCAAACTGAATTACTTCTTACTCGCCTGCCCCGCTTTTATAGTTTACGCTGCATACTTCTAGGCTCTTCGATTTCCAGAAGTTACTAGTTAGTTCGGCTACAAAATCGCCAGCCACAACTACGTGCACAAATTATTGCTCTCTCTTGTGACAACTCAGATAAGATATATGCATGTATTTGTGCATTGCCGCTCAGATGTTCGTATACGTACATATGTGAAGACGCACTTATTTATTCGTTTATGTAGATACATAATGATTGAATTATTGATGTGCATTCACGTCACTGGTTAGCATCGGCTTAGAGACGATAGCATCGCTCAGTGTTGCTAACATTCGTTACAATATTATATATAGCTCCGATCCAAATGATTTTTACAGGAAATCTTCTATGATATATTAGAATATATATTACCAAGTTTCACGTTTTTATATTGGAAACTAAGGGAGCAATGGCCAAAAATCTTTCTATCTGAAGGATCGGTTGTATGGGATATATATTATCTATAGCTCCGATCAAAATGAGTTTTTCATGAAATCTTCTATGATATATTAGAATAAATATCACCAAGTTTCACGTTTTTATATTGGAAATTATGGGAGAAATTGCCAAAAATCTTTCTAGCTGAACGATCGGTTGTATGGGATATAACTATATATAGCTCCGATCAAAGTGATTTGTTCAGGGTATCTTCTATGATACATTTGAATATGCATCGGTTGTATGGGAGATATATGTTATAGTGCTCATATCCTACCAGATCGGACAAATGTCTAATATAATACAAAAATACATGCTTGTGCCAAATTTCATTGAGATATCTCAAAATTTGAGGGACTAGTTTGCGTTCAAACAGACAGACGGGCGGAAAGATAGACGGAAATGGCTATATCAACTCAGTTCGTCGCCCTGATCAATTCGGTATACTTAATGGTGAGTCTATCTTCTATATTTCTCAACGTTACAAACATCGGACCAAAGTTAATATACCATTTCATGTTCATGAAAGGAATAATTATTATGGTGAATATTAGCACTTTCGATACGTCACTATGCCGCTAATAATAAATTCTTGACAACAAAGCATATACACACACACATAGAAGATAAAAGAGAATATTTCACACAAATGTAAACAGTAGCTAAGAGGGCAGAGAATAATTCACATACATGTAAACAAGTTACCGTGTAACCTATTTGCTAACGGCCTGTTATCGATTGGTTTTTGAAAATTTATCGATAACTTAACGAAATATAATCGAAAAGTTATAGATAAGTTATAAAAACTATCAATATGTTATAAAAGGTTATCGAATTGTTATCAAAGTTTTCGATTTGTTGTCTGAATATTACTAGTTTTCTCTCGGCGTATTATGGATTTGTTTTCGATGACTCATCGGTTTGTTGGGACAGACATACCGATTCTGAACATAAAAATGTGTTTAATTGAAATAAGAAAAAAAAAAAACAACTACAAGCAGGTTAACCTAGGCGACTGCAGTTTCACCGAGTTATCTGTTGTTTGAATCTCGGTGAATCCTTTGATAACTTAACGAAGTTGTCTAACAATGATTAAGTGGCAGTTTTAGATGTGGAACTATCGCACCATATACCAGAATTGAACAACAGTTATTACTATCCAGAGTTAAGCTCACGAATTCTTAAAAATAAAAAAAAAACTCAACATGAAATCTATGGCACATATGTAACCCGTTGATATGAAAAAAAAAAAAAAAAACGATAAATCGCTGCCTCAGAAATAACAAGCCGATGCCTCGACGATAATTTCATTTTCAATAACAGTAAAGGAGAATTGTCGTTTTCGTTCGTTGTCGATACGGAGCCGTTTTGCTATAAGTGAATCTGAAGAACAGCTTCTTTGTCAACATTTTCACTTTACAACCCGCTTCTCGAAAGAGAGACTAGAAAGCAAACTCAGTGGAGCGTTGCACAGATATTCATGGGTTTGCTTAAATAGAAGCTTTTCCATTATATCTTGTAAAGAAAAGGTTGATTTGGCTGGTCTTTGAGGACCTCACATAGATTAAATGAGTCCATATAAAACGAAGTACTTTATCAATTTTCTAATTGATAGGATATTTTCCTTCTGGGAACTCAAACATAAACATGTACATGTGTAAATTACATTTTGTTCCTAATAAGAACCCATTTATTGATATTTAAAGAAATGTATTAAGAAAATACACATTTATAAGAATTATTCAAGTGTCAGGTTATTAGTGGCTTACAGGATATGTTTTTTTATATAATATATAATAGTAATAATAAAATAAAAATTTTGTGAATCATTAACGATTACAGTGACATGAACAAAATGAGTAAATTCAAATACATTTATGTAAATATTATTGCATATCATTTTATAGTCACGCATTACATAAAACTTAAGTGTTACGTATTAATGTCATAAGCATTTTTCGCCCTATTAAACTCAGACTTATTCATACTATGAATGCGTTATACCCGTAATTACTTATAAGCGCACCATCGCTGCCATCCAAACTGTACAGACCTACATTTATTACTCCAACAAGTGGTTTGTGTACATACGTGAAGTGCGATACGAAAATATTTAACTTTTATAGATTTTGATGTTTAAAAATTGCTAACTCTCTTGTTTAGCCTATTTGTTAACGATGTGTTTTTTGTACGCCACTTTGTCAGTCGTGGTGGTCTTGTTGAGGATGGTATTGTTTTTCAAAATAAACTACGTTTTATATATTGTACATTTCAGATTTGGCCCAGAAAAATTGTATCCGTTTAATTGCATCGAGGACGTACGAGTTATCACTCAGTAGAAGATATTGTCCAACTTTTTGTTGATCTTATTGCTCTCTTTTATTCTGACAAGATCAGAAAAACTTGATGAGTATCAAGTATTCGGAAAGATTGGTGGGTAGGCATACAAACGTACGTCTAGGAAATTAATGTTTTTAAGTTAACTGGAGCTCGATCTAGATTCTGTAAGTTTGAGTTTTTAAATGTTTGAAAAAAGAGTATGTATCTTAAAACTAAGTCTTTCGGAATCCAGGGTCCTTCGATAATAAATCGATAACAAATCGATAACATTTTGATAAAACGTCGATAGCTTTTGCATAAATAAATTATAAAAAAAATATTAAAGAAATACTATGTGCGATTTACCTCAGAGAAGATTAAGGTCGAGCTTCTCTTCAAATTTTTCAATGTGCTTCTTTTAGTTTTCCCTACAAATTGGCGTGACGGGACCAACCGGCACTTGCGAGGAAGATGCATTTTTACTAAGAAGATTTTCGTGGCAGAAATACGCTCGGAATTTATAAATTACTGCCGAGGGGCGACCCCGCATAGAAATACTTTTTTCTAATAGAAACATTTTTATTTCCAATTTTTTTATGTTCATTTGACCAGGATCTTCGATGTGGGGAGCGGAGAACGATACCACCACATTACGGCAGCGGCCTTACCAACAGCGACAAGATATTGATAAAATTATAATAAAAGATCAATAAATTGCCTTTAGCTTTTCAGTTGCTTTTTCATAACATATCCCTTCGATAATTAATCGATACACTTTCGATAATAACTCGATAGCCTTTGTAATCTATAGAAAATTTATAATACTTCGGTAAACAAATCGAGAACTTTTCTACAAATTGGACCAGGCCTAAGCTAGAAGGGCTGAATCTCCCGAGAAACCCAGTATGTAAAAATCATTCTATGCAGTAAGTTGTCACAGAAGCTCAACGCGGAGGAGAGAGTGAAGAAGGCTTCGATGGCACTTTATGCATATAAAAGAATGCTGGGTTGTACTTGAGGTTTATCGCGCTCTCCCTCATTGGGTATATATAGCGATTGTGAAGCCTATCCTATACATACTATGCAGTCGTTGTTTTGTGGGCAACTACATGCAGGCTTTTAATGCTTAGTATTCTGGAAACAACACTGCACTGCATGCCATTTTGCATATTCCACCTGCAGACCTGATGGCAAAAACCTGCAACGAGTTTCAGTGCCTCAGGGCAGCTTGAGCACAGACCATACGTTCATATTAGTACAACGTCATCAACTATAGGACGAAAAGACTACCTGGTTCCGTATCTGCGCTTGGAAAGGGCTGATAGATCCACAATAGCGGTGGATGATTGGGGAAAGGATGCCGAAATGGCATGGACCTAAAGTTGCGGAAGGACTGAGGTCTGCGGTATACTGCGCTGATCCTTAAATAAACAGATTCCAGAAGCTGCAAGGTCACTGTAGTGTTTTTCAGGCTGAAGGAGTAGCCATAACCAAAGCAGTGTGAACAATGAAAGAAAAAAGCTTAAATTGCAGCCGGGCAAAGCCGCAATTGAGACAATAATCTCCCATTACACAGGCTCTTACAATTTGTTAGAGTGTAAGCAATCCCTGGAAAGAATCGGGAGAGTGAGAAGCTTACATCTGTATTGGGTTCCAGGATCTTTGGGAGTAGATGGGAATGAAAAAGCGGATGAGCTAGCTAAAAAGCACGCATCTCTTGAAGCTTGCTACGTAGACGTTCCAACTAGATTTGGAAAGATTTAGAGAAGGCGATATGTGTGCACCATATAGACCAAGCGTGAAAGGCGTGGTCCGACATGCGGCTCTGCAAAGTGTTGATCATGTGTATGTCTTACAACTTTAGACTAACAAATTTACTACTATCATTAAAAAGAGAGGACTGTATACTCATGACAGGTATTCCGACTAGATACTGCTTTCTTGCCTCACATTCTTTTAAATTAGGCTTAGTAAGTGATGCAGATGTAGGAACTACTGGTTGAAGAAGGCAACGATCGAAAATATTTTGTACACAAACCTGCGCTTGCAAGCCTGAGACTTCAGCTATTAGAAATAAAAGAGCTGTCAGATCTTGAAGCAGGAACAGCATAGATCCTTGAAAGCTTCAAGTATTTGCCAAGAGAACAGAGTTATTTTATAATATAGGTCCTAGGTTTTGATAGAATTTTTCAGTTTGGACGTTAAGCAAACTTCTGATAACACTACAAACTCATTCAATCCATGTGAGACCTTACCTAAACTATTTTGTCTTTCAGTTTCATATCACTCGCCTGTCCTGATGTATGGCGAAAGGCATAAACAGTGACATCTTTAGATGAAATAACTCTTCCGCAGAGATTCTTCTCACCTTTTGTCAAATGCGCAATCCCTCTTTCCTTGTAAATCACTGAAATAATATGCCCAGATAATTTTGACACTTTAAGTTGGAGTAATATTTTTTAATTGAAACAAATTTGTGAAGTTTCTCTTACACAGTTATACATATACGGAAGATTTACATATATTTTACATAGAAGCTTTTCATTCCGTATATATATATGTATATGTATTCATGACTACATTTTAAACTTTGAGTAGGATTTTCTCGTTTCCTTACTTTCACACATTCAAAGTATCACTTCTTTTATGTGACTGACAAAGCTCACAACTCCCCGAGGATATTTCTTGAATAAGCAGGACATTTACGCTAAATAGAAATAGGACGAATTCGCAATTTAAATGCATGTATGGATATATATACTTCAAAATAAAAGTGATATGTGCTTACAACTATCAACAATCTATTAACTTGCATACAAGTGTGAGAAAATATTATGAAGGAGCTAACTCGGATATATAGAATTTTGAAGTATTACATGTAAGCGCGTACTTTAATTCAATATTTGAACGATTTATTATTTTCCACATTTCTATGAGGGAAACGTTGCAACTAAGATGATATTTAATAAAATTTCACAAGATTTGTGCATGGTTTATGAATAAATTGTTGATTGGGCCAGTATTATTTGTACATACTGCAAAAATATAGATACTGTGCTAAGAAAAGCTCTGAATACACATTTTGTATACTAATATTTTAACGATATCTTTGAACGACGCATTTAGCGAAGAAATTAAGCCATTTCCGTTTTTTGTTGTGGTAATCGCGTAAAATCTCCACGAATGTAAGGAAGTGTCTCGGATGTCATCAGGAGTTTTCTGCTTATGAACTTGGAAAGCTCCAGTACTATCACCTTCTGATATTAGCCTCTAACCTCAGATATGCCTGCTGCGAAAGTATTCTACGTTGCAAGCTGAAATGTGTTAATCTTCCACGAGAACAAGTGAAAAACTGACCATATATGTCTAAAATTTGTGATAAGAATAAAAGCGAGTTGAAAAAGCGATTATTAATTACAATTTTTGGAAATTTTTAAAAAGGTCATGGCAACTCTCAGTTCTGGTTACCCAAAGTATTATATGCTTGATTCTGTATTGCGAATGATAGCTCAGACGACCGATTCGCCTCCAAATGATTTCTTTCTTAATCCTTTTCGTTCAGCCTTTACATTTCTTACTTTATGCCAAACAGGAAGGCGGTGGCAATTGTCAAATGATATGTTACCATCGTTTAACATAATGCAAATACACTGGCGATTCGTATCTGAGGCGAAACGAATATTCGTTTCGTGATAGGTAACGAGGGCCTAAATTAATAAATCACAAACATCAAAGTTCGTCATACGTATTTGTTTTGTTATAAAAAATTTGCCTGGAAAAAATTTAAGAAATCGGTTAAACATCACGCCACTATTGTAGATTTATCACCTTACCGGGTGTTGATTGGGTTGGGCAGATACTAATCTAAATTAGCAGGCATATATAAGCTTCGGTCATTCCGAGGGCGAGTGGTTAATTTTTTATAAATTTATTATTAGTCATTCCAGTGGACTGTATGTTCCTTTATTTACTTTGTTATTTTAGAAGAAAAAGTTAAGCAATAAGTATTAATGTTTCTAATAAATTAAAATTTTATTATTAAAAATAATTTCAATATTCATTCTCCCTCTTTTTCCTCCCTTCTAATTCTTTCCCATTATAAATTCCTTGTCTCTTCTTAATATACATCTCCACATGCCTCTCTTTCTTCATCAGGCTCTTCATGCCTATATTTGCCTCAAGCTAAATCTCAATCTCCATCCACATTTCCTATTTGGTCGCCATACCTATTTGTGGATTTCTGTCTATCTTCATCGCAGTACTCTTTTTATTTATTTCCTCACCTTCAAATTTGAATTAAGTTTTCCTTCCTAAAAAGAGGTGACTTACAGAAAATTATCTCTATTTGACCTATTTAAAGCTTCTGCTCTTTTTTTATGGAACCTGCAGATATTATGCCGACTTTTACAAAACCTGCTAAAACAAATGCAAGAAGACTTCTCTAGGGCAAAATTATGCCCTTAGGGTTTGTCAATACTGCTGAGGAGCTTTGTGAAAAAAAAAACAAGTAAGGACGGGACTGTCTTGATACCTTTCATGATTGTAGCTGAACAACTGGCGCCAATTCGTTACACCAAGGGAATGCAAATGGTTTTGTACCTGGTACTTTCAGCGGAGTGGGACAGCCTTCTCCGTCTGCTTCCATAAGCGGCTTCAAATAGGAATACCTTTTTGTCCAGAGCATAATTTTTTATTCGCAAAATATGCCCCCGCTAGCGTCACAGCTACGTTTTAATTCGCTGAACTATAATGGTGTCTGCGCACATCTTAAACAATGCATTAATAAATCTTCTTCGGTACTCGTCATCACCAATGCATAGAGATTTTCGTTTGCCGAGAGAGGACTTTGCTTTTCAATTCACAAAGTAGCATTAATTTGCAAAAGCGCTTCTTCGCTGGATTTAAAGGCTAACGTTATTGATTGTGTAAATGCTGGTTACAAAATAAAAGAAGTCTCAAACTAATACAAAATTATGGCTGGAAACAGTGGCGTGATGCCAAGACGTCAACGCAACCGACTCATTGCCTAATGAGAGCGGGTGCTTTGTTTTCTCCTTTTTTACCACTAAACCCATCTTTTTCGCTTCTCTTTGCAATTTGGAATTGTCGTTGGTATGTTAACAGTGCTTATCCCCATTCAATGATTGAGACCACTCACAAACTGTCATCAGAGTTCTCTAACGGTTGTCCAAGGACACTAGCTTTACAATTGAGAAATATTTGGTGTGACGTTCAGACAAATCGCTTGAAAGGCATATGTCAGGATTGATTGTGGACAAGTAAGGGTTTAACCTGTTACAGTATCCACAACGAAGTTGGGCCACAGTGACTCGTATCTCGCTTGGTGGTGTCCTTTCTTCTTCTGCAAGAATAGGATATTGTATATTGATAACGGGGTTTACCGGTCGCGTCCTGGCAAAAGCGTTTACTGTTTCTGTATGGATTTGGCCTGGGGTTTCTCATGCTCGCGTGGATCAAACGGCTGTGTTGACAGGTGCCGAATGTCATCAAAATGCTTAGGAATTTGTTCGCTTAACCCTCTTGGAGGCGGGGCTAGATCAAGCAGTTGTTTGCTAGGCTGTCCTGATTTGTGTTTAGCATTTCGTTGTGCTCTTTAATGTTAAGCTCTTTAGCCTCGCTGTATATGTGATGCTCATGGGTGTTGTTTCGAGTAAGCCAAACTTATGGCATGGATGTTCAGGCCGTTGATTTTAATTGCGGGGATACTTAAATGTATATATACAAACATATTATAGCTTTAAAGATACAATTGCCTATCTGCAGAAATCTGTGATAATGAGGAATTAATGAGTATTTTCCCACAATATTTTGTAAACTAACAACACTACGATAATTAATTAAATATATTAATAATTTTCTTCTTCCAATGATAATTAAAAATTTAAATTATTTGTTTTGAACAAGCCATCTTTACGGAATAACTTTTTCTGATACATTACAAACAAAGGAATTCGGAGAGAAAAGAAAAAACAAGCACAATATTTACTTCCCTTCGCGTTTTCTTTATCACTGCCTTCCTGTTTTTATTACTCGTTTCAATTTTTACCCATATTCCTTCCCCCAGTTTGTGAGGCAATAAACATTTTAATTACCAGGTTTCTGATAATACCCAAAAGTTGGTTTGATACTTAAAAATCACCCACTTGCCCCTCCATTTGCCACATTTGTCCTTTAAGTGACCTGCATGTGGAAAATAATTATAAATAAATATGTAGCATATAAGTATGTATTCATCTTTATATAGAACAATATTTGCTATATTCAAGCATCCGTAATAACGGTCACAGCTCAACTCACTCTAAAGTTCCTAGTTTGAGTTAGCATTGTACAAGATGCTATACACAGCACTCTAATAAGAAAAGTTGAAAGGGTAGAGAAAACGGCAGACTATGAAAAGCTCATGGAGGCTCAAAATTAGAGGGATCATTTTAACAAACAACAACAATGCCAAAATAATTCGGTAACAATAAAACATTACAAACGGGTTTCCTAGATGTGAAGTACTATTTCAGCAGACCCCAATCCGGTATGCACTCATACTAACGTACGTAAATACATAAATATATTTGGTCACAACTTGAATTGCGGCTGCGACGGCATAATTTTTCATTGTTCACAACAAACCACTTGGCCAAACTTGTTTTTGTTCCTACAGTTATAAATACTTATATATGTTTTATTTTTATTTCCTTTATTTTATTTTCTTTTGTTAGTATGTTTGTATGTATATATGTACAAACATTTTCATTCATTTAACTGCCGCAATTTTGTTTTACTTATTTTTGTGGGTCATTATGCCATCGTCATCACCCACGCAAATGAAAACTCTGGAATTTTGTATGTTGACCTGAACTCACTAAGAAAATTGTTGCAGCAAGAACAATGTTTTAAAACAAAGACAATAATATGTATATATACATATGAACGTAAATATGTTCATACAATTTTGAGATAGAGATGGAAGTGTGACTGAATTCGACTGACGCGCAGGTGCGTTTTATATGAGTGATGTAAAAATCCTGTTTTTCTCTGCGAGCTAGAGCATTGAAGCTCAAAACGGATTTCAGAACTTAACGAAGGAATGGTGAATAAAGTCAGTTCCTCTTTCTATATTCCGGCAATTATTTTCACCTGCGGCATTTTCAGAAATTATGGAGATTAAAGCAAATAAAAAAATTTAGATTTGATCAGGTCAACGCCAGATTTGGACTAAAACGCACAATGCAAGTCATAGTTTAATTACTCCCAGCTCTTTTTTGCTTAGGCGGCGTTTAATAGTCTCCAAGCGTACTTAAGCCAATTGACATTAGTTCTCTTTCATATTTGGTATTAGTGTCATTGACATGATTTCTATTATATTATATTAATGAATATATAATAATAAGTTTCAATTTATAGAAATAACATGATTTGGAGTAGTAAATCATATTTTATTGCTTTTTGAATAATTGGCAACAAAGGCTATTTGTACATACCCTTAGGTTCTGAAAATATGAACTTTGAAACAGAACTATATGAAAACCACAGTCCATAAAGTTATTTTTAAGGTCAATATTCATTAATTTTTGCTGTACAGAATCGAAGCTATTTAAATTTCGTTTTTCACTCTTTGATACCATTTTCCTGCGGACTACAGTATAGCTCATAAAAATTTGATTATGCATATATTAACAGAAATAAATAATATAAGTCACTCGTAGATCACTTGATTTTAGTAAAATTACTTAATTTGGAACCTATGATATATTGAGTCACTTGGAAGAGCACGCGATTTGCCCATCCCTAATATGAATAATGCGATACAGTGGGCATAGTCAACATAGTTTATTGCTATTCTCTGTATATAACATTTTTTTTTATAAGCACTAAGCCTATATGAATTATTGATTATTTAAAATTTCTATTAAATACATGTCATAGTACTCAGCTAATCCATTAATTCTATTTTTTAATTAAACAAGAAAGATGTGAAATCGAGTAATCTGATTTTAATTGATCAAAAAGCAAATCAATTAAATAATTGCCTTTTTGGTTAAATTACTATGAATAGAGTGATTAAATACATTTCTTGCAACTTCCATAGTCTATCTCTATGCAGTAATCAGTTTAAAGCAGGGATCGCCAAAAGCTTCTTATGGAAGCGTGACCACACCTACTTCGAAATCCAAAAATAGAAAAATATGGCGACGGAGCTAGTAAAAAGGCGATTTTTTTCATAGGTCGCTTTCTATTCATGTATGTATTAGGTATTCCAAATATGAGCCAAATCGGACTAAAAATACGATTTTTTTGAAATCCCTTTATCATTGCGCAAACTATCGGCGATTTTTTATAAGTCGCTTTCTATTTATATATGTATTATGTGTTCCAAATATGAACCAAATCAGACAACAAATACGATTTTTTGATATATTTCGATCCGTGCGCAACCTATCGGAGTTTTTTCTTTCTTATTATTGCATTGTCATCGAGTTCTGAACTATATTCCAAGTTTGAAGCTTATAGCTTAACGGCAAGCTACTTAAATTTCGATAACAAAATTCTGTTCGCTACACAGAGTCAAGGTAATTAAAACCGTTTTCAAAATTACGGCTATTATTTATTATATTCTATTAGATAAATCACTGATATTCTTAAATTATCTTTTTACTTCAAATTTTTCACTAATATGTATATTCCATATTATATTTATTTTTAAGTTCAAGTGAGACGAAATAAATTTTTGTCAGTGCGTGTCTATTCTTCATTTTGTTTTCTAAAAAAATAGCGACAACCAATCAGCGAGCAGAAATGGCGCTGCCACGTACACAAACCCAGTCGGACTTGGTAGCTTTGAAAATTAACGTATCGCATTGTTTTCTTAAATGCATTCAAAAATGCGTTCAATTAAAATTTTATTAAATTAAAAATATAATTTTTAAATAAATCAAACAAAGCCAAAAATAAACACAAAAAAAATTACTTCAAAAGTCATTTTACACGAAACTATAGCAGTTTAGTTCCTAATGGGTTCAGCAGAATACATTCGGTAGGCGGCTAGAGGTTAGAATTGCCGCGTGCGGGGATGTGTGCTGCGCTTGCCTGAGCGTTTTACAAAAACAATTGTGTGAAAGCGCTTATGGGGCGGCGATCACTGGTTTAAAGGAACGGTTTTTTTCATACAAAGTAGTGATATTCATGTCAATTATTTATAAAAGATTTATTTATTTGAAACAGTTACAAGTAAACACAGCTATAAAAATTTGTCATTTTGTTACTATGTCAAGGTTATGCAAAACTTAAACATGGAACCATTACATTCAAAGAAGTGATCTGAGCTCTCACTACCACAGAAATTTCATAACGAAGAGTAACGTTTTCTTTACACAAAATCTTTAACTGAGAACATGCCCTTTTAAATGTTGTAATTAGCCATTTTCTATGCTGCATATTCAACTGGATCAACAAATTTGTTTTCATCCAGAACTCATTTTTATAATAAAATTAAGCAAATAGTTTTTAAAGAAAGGTACCTCGCAAGTAGAAGGACCAGTTCGCGTAATAATTTGTTTCCCGAAGCCGGCACAGAAACTGAACAGAGTGTTATCACAGTTTTGTTATCCATGAGTTTTCGGTTTGTTATCGGCGTATTATGGGCGTGTTATCCATTTCTTATCGGCTGGTTTCCGGTTTGTTAAAGGTTTATTATTGTCGAGGTATAGATAAATTATCGATTTTTTATACAAGTGTTATAAATTTGCTATCGACTATAAAGGCTACCAATGAGTTTTTTCGACGATTCATCAGCTTTTTAAAGAAAAATATCTGATTTATTATCGAAGGTGTGTCGATTACTTATCGAAAAGCTATCGATTATTCATCGCAAAATTTTCATCGGTTTTTTATCGATTTTTTCTTTAGATGCTTTTGGCCTGTTAGCAAATAGTTATCGAACTGCTGCGGAAAGTTATAGATTTTTTGTGAGAGAGTTACCAATTTTTTATTGGAGCAATTTCAATGGAAATCAACACTATTTTTTTTTAATTTATCGATTTTTTATAGAAAAGCTATCTATTTTTCGTTTGAGGCTATACCGATTTATTGTCGGCGTGATAAGGATTTTTTATAGGCGTACTAAAACAATTACCGATAGTACTTCAATATAAAATCGATGACACATCTGCGATTCCTAGATAAAAAAGCACTCGATAGTAAAAAAATAACTTGCCGGTTTCGATTGTTACCGAAAAGAAACCGAGGAAGCTCTCCTCAAAGAGCCTAAAATTATTTGTTTCTGGCTAAGTTTTTTCTGCTGTGGTTTAACTAAAATTACTAGATGGACCACCGTACTTTAACACAACGAGTAGTTTTTACTCACGTGTTTTTGTGGGAAATTATCGAAGTACAATTTACAAAACCAAATATAAACAAAACCGTTGCCCGTTTTTACACTCAGTTGAGCAGAGCTCACAGAGTATGTTAACTTTGATTGGATAACGTTTGGTTGTACAGTTATAAAGGAATCGAGGTAGATATAGACTTCCATATATCAAAATCATCAGTATCGAAAAAAAATTTGATTGAGCCATGTCCGTCCGTCCGTCCGTCTGCCCGTTAACACGATAACTTGAGTAAATTTTGAGGTATCTTGATGAAATTTGGTATGTAGGTTTCTGGGCACTCATCTCAGATCGCAATTTAATATGAACGACATCGGACTATACCCACGCCCACTTTTTCGATATCGAAAATTTCGAAAAACCAAAAAAGTGCGATAATTCATTACCAAAGACGGATAAAGCGATGAAACGTGGTAGGTAAGCTGAACTTATGACGCAGAATAGAATATTAGTAAAATTTTGGACAATAGGCGTGGCACCGCTTACTTTTAAAAGAAGGTAATTTAAAAGTTTTGCAAGCTGTAATTTAGCAGTCGTTGAAGATATCATGATGAAATTTGGCTGGAACGTTACTCCTGTTACTATATGTATGCTTAATAAAAAGTAGCAAAATCGGAGTACGTCTACGCCCACTTAAAAAAAAATTTTTTTTTAAGCCGAATTTTAACAAAAAATGTAATATCTTTACAGTATATAAGTAAATTATATCAACATTCAACTCCTATAATGATATGACGCAACAAAATACAAAAATAAAAGAATATTTCAAAATGGGCGTGGCTCCGCCCGTTTTCATTTAATTTGTCTACGATACTTTTAATGCCATAAGTCGAACAAAAATGCATCAATCCTTGTGAAATTAGGTAGGGGATTAGATTCTAGGACGATAATTATTTTCTGTGAAAAATGGCGAAACCGGTAGAAGCCACGCCCAGTTTATATACACAGTCGACCGTCTGTCCTTCCGCTCGGCCGTTAACACGATAACTTGAGCAAAAATTGATATATCTTCACTAAACTAAGTTCACGTACTTATCTGAACTCACTTTGTATTGGTATAAAAAATGGCCGAAATCCGACTATGACCACGCCCACTTTTTCGATAGCGAAAATTACGAAAATTGAAAAAAATTCCATAATTCTATACCAAATATGAAAAAAGGGATGAAACATGGTAATTGGATTGGTTTATTGACGCAAAATATAACTTTAGAATAAAACTTTGTAAAATGGGTGCGACACCTACCATATTAAGTAGAATGAAATGACAAAGTTCTGCAGGACGAAATAAACAACCCTTGAAATCTTGGCAGGAATACTTTTCGTGGTAATACATATATAAATAAATTAGCGGTATCCGACAGATGATGTTCTGGGCCACCCTGAACCACATTTTGGTCAATATCTTGAAAACGCCTCCATATATACAACTAAGGGCCACTCTCTTAACGATATCTCGAAAAGCGGGTCCACCTCTAGAACTAGGGCCCACTCCCTTTTAAAATACTCATTACCACCTTTAGTTTGATACACATGTCATACAAACACATTCCAGGGTTACCGTAGGTTCAATCTCCTACTTGGTGATTTTCCCTTATTTTGTCTTCATAGCTCTCAGCTGAGTATGTAATGTTCGGTTACATCCGAACTTAGCCTTCCTTACTTATTTAAATTTTAGTTCTTTTAAATTCGACGTTATTTTATGAAATAATTTTTAATTTAAGCAATTATTTCTGTATTTTGTATGATATCACAAGTTAAAGTCGTCGAAAGAAGTTTTAACTATCAAAACAGAATTTCGCCAATCATAAGAATTGCCTGACCCACGGTGCGTAAAGCTAAGCAATACCCTCATAAAATGAGAATCTCAACGCTTGCCGACTGACCAGGTACAAACATGCATACATACACCAAAATATATAGGTTGGGAAGGAAGTTGTTATTAAAAAAATTAAAAGCATAAAACAACCACCAAAAATGCGTTGCTTTGGAAAAGCGGAGCAACTTTGTTTATTGTTAAAAAAATAAAAATAAAAAATAAATGAAAGCAAGAATAATGATAATAATAACCAAAAGTGAGCAAAATAATAACAAAACATTTGAATGTAAAAAAGCTTACATGATAAATGGATCACCTACCTAAACGCATCTATGGGTACGGGCTTTTTATTATGCCGCCTCAAGCTGAGCAATATATTGCGACACGGCAAAGGAAGCGAGGCTGTAGTGTGTGGTAAGCTGTGAGTTGCATAGATGGCATGATTCAAGAAAAAAAAAAAACTTCAGTTAAAATTGCAACAAAAAGATTATAAAAACAAGTAAGGGTGTCTAAGTTCGGGTATAACCGAACATTATATACTCAGCGTGAGCTTTAGTTGTACATTTCATTTCAGATAAATTACTTTTGTACATAAAACGTGGCACTGCTCGTTAAAAAAATTTCTCCCCATTTCCTCTTACAATAAAACTTGATAAGTGAAATATCATTGATTCAAAACTATTTTTGGCTAAGTTATAGCTTATTATTCTAGTCTACGACCCTTTTAAACTTGTTTTATATCTAAGTTGCCGTGGTCTTTAACCGATCCCGTCCATTTTTAAATATTTTCTAGTATAGGGAAAATTTGTGTGCCCAATTTTATTACGATCCGTTAATTTTCCTTCGAGTTATGGCTCCCGAAACATGGAAAATTTCTTAGTCATAAAAGGGGCGGCGCCACGCCCATTTTTAAAAATTTGAAGTTTTTCCTATTTATTGTTATAAATACACTTGTGAAATGAAATACCATTGATATAAAACTCTTTTTCGCAAAGATATAGCTTATTTTATTCGTCCACGACCCTTTTAAAAATCTTTTATATAAAAGTGGGCATGGTCCTTAACAGATTTCGTTAATTTTCCTTCAAAGCAGTTCTTATAGTAAAGGCAACCTCTGTGCCGAATTTTGTTACGATAGGTTTCACGATTTTTGATTTATGATTAATAATATTTGTAAAATTGATTTTATCACAAGGGGGCGGTGCCATACCCGTTTTAAAAATTTTTTTCAAATTTTTATCAAGAGTATCAATATCAGTCCACACGTTAAATTTCAACATTATAGGTGTTTTATTTACTAAATAATCAGGTTTTTTGTGTTTTCCAAAATGATATATATATAAAAAGTGGGCGTGGTTATCATTCGATTTCTCTCATTTTCAATACCAATCTATTCTGGGTCCAGATAAGCTCGTGTACCAATTTTGGTGAAGATATCTCAATATTTACTCAAGTTATCGTGTTAACGGACAGACGGACGGACGGATGGACATGGCTCAATCAAATTTTTTTTTCGATACTGATGATTTCGATATATAGAAGTCTATATCTATCTCGATTCCTTTATACCTGTACAACCAGCCATTATCCAATCAAAGTTAATATACTCTGTATGCAAAGCACGCTGAGTATAATAAGCGTAATAACAATAAAATGTGGACAATAGGATATGAGGTAGAAATACATATATATATGTGAATAGAAAAGCAGTAATAATCTAAAAACAAAAGCTAGGATAGCGGAAGTGGAAACTACAATATACGAGATTTCGAAACACATATACAAAACAAAGAACCATTGAAATCACTATACGTTTAAATGCATTGGTACATATGTAAGTTTTTGTACTTGCGCAAAAAGCTTGTGATTGTATCGAGTACTTCCAGCATTTTCAGTTTCAAATAATCAAACAGGTGAAAAGATTTCGAAGGAAAGAAAAAATAGGCGTGAGAACCAAGAACTCGTAAATTTCGTTGTGTAAACATACGGCTGTACGTCTTGGGGTCGAAGCTAAATCACAACAGAGCTATCTTTTCTAGAAACGAAATATTTTCGGGCTTTTTGATACCGACTAGAATGGAGACTATGTTTGTTATCAACTTCCGTTGTCTTCTATTTGGTTTCTTAACGGCTTGCTATCGAAGTTTTATAGGTGTATAATGGATTTTATATTGAAGTTTTAAAGGTATGTGTTTCACGCCGATTAGTCGAAGTTAAGGAATCGATATATGCTGATAACAAATTGGTAAAACACCGAAAAGAGATCTATAGCTTTTGGATAACAAATCGATACATTTTTGGCAACAAAATCGATAGCTTTCGATAACACGCGGATGACAAATTTATAACTTTCCAAGTACATGTTGATATCCTTCCATAACATATGGATAACTCGTCGATTAAAAATGGATTTGATTAAACTAATGTAAGTGTCCAAATTAATGTTATTTAATTGTAGTTATGTTTGTTGTTAATGAATTGTTTTTAAAATAAAATAATTAGACTCCCTGAGGAAGACGTGAGAGCGTCGAAACGCGTAGGAGGTAAAAGGAAAATTTAATTTTTGCCTTCTAATTTCTCGGCCGTAAAGCTCCATAAAAGCAAGCATAAGGATTATATTTGGCCCAACAAGAAAACATAAAGGTGATTTAATTAAGTCTAATTATATTTAATTAAATTTAACTTAATATTATTTAATTTAGCTTAATTCAACTAAATTGTATATTAGTATGAGTAAGGCGGGTGTTGCCCTTATTGCTTTAAATGTATGAAAACATTTATTTGAAGCAAGTTTTAATTTATAATTTTTATTTAATAATTTGGGAAAAATTTAAACATCGTAACATCAGGAGGATTAGCGGTATACTGTGCTGATCTGGAAATAAACAGATCATACAGGCTGCCAGATTACAGTAGCGTTTTGCAAGCGAAGATAGTAGCCATAACCAAAGCAGGAGAAACCCTGGAAGAGAATATCTTAAGCTGTAACCATGTTAGTTTTTTTTATTGACAGTCAAGCAGCAATTAAGCCAATAATCTCGCATAGCACAGCATCTAAATGCGTGTTAGAGTGTAAGCAGTCCCTGGAGAGAATCGGGACAGGGAGAAGCATACATATATATTGGGTCCCAGGGCATATGGGAATATATGGGATTGAAAAAGCGGACGAACTAGCTAAAAAGGGCGCATCCCTTGAAGCTTGATCCGTAGACGTCCCAGTTACATTGGGCGAGATTAAGCGAAGGCGAGAGGTGCACATGACCGATGTAGGAAGTGCGTTTTAGAGGAGGAAACGATCGAGCACGTTCTGTGCTCCTTCCGTGCGGTTGCCAGGCTAAGACTCCAGCTATTATGAGTGATACAGCTGTCAAATCTAGAAGCAGCAAGTGGATTAAGTCTTTGGAAGCTTCTAGAATTTGCCAAGAGGACGGAGTTATTTTATAACAAAGGTGCTGGTTTTTGATAGGGCTTTTCGGTTTGGTCGTTAAAATAAACTTCTGATAACACTACGCACTCATTCAGTCTTTGTGAGGTCCTCATGGACCGGCCAGTTCAACCTAACCTAACCTAACATCAGGACGGACAAGGCGACAGCTCTTTCGATTATATCTTTTAAATCTCTTCAAAGCCTTTTCTACCGGGAGTGGGATTTGAACCCGCACTCCTAAGATAATATCACTGACAATAGGCAGTTAAAAAACCGATAATAAATGAATAATAAAGCTAAAACTTATCGATAATGGTCGATAACACACCGCTTACACTACCAATAGAAATAGATGACACTTCATCCGGTTTCGGTTTCTGTTTCGTCCTTGAGTTTTACCCTCCTTTTCCTTTCCTGTCATCTCGCCGTGATACTTTGCGTTTCACCCACTCGTATGCAAATATGTAGGTACCCAAGACTAGCTTGCCATGGCTGCTCAAGGCTTTGCCACGCTTATACTGTGCACAAGTATGCAAGTAGAAATTACTTACGTTCATGTATTTTGGTTGAGAAATATTTTGGTTTTTAATTTTAAAGACTAACATTATTATGGTACACTTGTCATTGATTTCACCTTAGTTTTTCGGCAGGTTTACGATTAAATATTTCACCGAATATATGTGATAACCCCAGGCCGTCCTTTTTTTTCACTTTGTTATTTAGCTCGAACCTACTTAAACAGTTTAAATGTGCCCAACGTATGGTGAAATTATTTTAAGCGTAAACAACACACTTAACAAAGTAATTCGGTGGCAGAACATATAACGCGCAGTTCATTTACTACTCACACTATTACACTACTTTCTGCTACATCACTGAATTTGCATCCTTTCCCAGCAATGCTCCGCGTAGCGAAAAAAGTTGTGAAACTTGGTTCTTAAATATTTCAAGAATGGATACATTTTTTGACGTCGGAGGTGACGAGCCCGATATCCGACTCAGTCGAAAATTTAAAGCAGACTTAAGTTACTCAGGGATATCACGGAATCAGATGTTGATTCCCTGAATGGCTCACTGTTTTCAAAAGGAATTTCGATTCCTTGAGTAAAACAGTGTCTCCAAGCTATTCGTTTCTATTCAGTTAATTCTTTTTGTTCACAATTGGCTTGAAGTTTTGTCCTAAAGCTGTGCTGAGTCTTACTTCCATATGGTTGCGCCATCAATATCAATTTTTTTTTTGCGTTTCATGGAAGGAGAAAATGCTTTATGCACTGACCGGGAAGTTTAGGCGTCACTGCGAGACTCTCCGAGTGTAGGACTCCCTTCTTCCATGAAGGACTACCCACTAAAACCTAACCTCCCACGGTCCGCGAAAATCTCCGTACCTGGGACCGCGTTTAGCATTACTTTGGGTACGAGTGCGCGCTACGTGAGCTCTATGGCTACTCTCACGCTAATGGGCTAGGCATCCGTCTTCTCGTATATTTATAAGTATATGCCTCACATATGTGCTGACCGTATCCCATCTGTCGCTTCGGCAGGTCATGTTATTGATGACACTGCCTGGGGATAGGTCGACAAGTACCTCTTCTACCCTCCTTCGCTGATCGGAGAAGTGCCTGTATTCGAAGAAGGTGTGGCTTACATCGTCTATTTTCCCATAGTACAGGCAGCTCGGGTTATCAACCTTACCAATTCTGTAGGCATTTGCGGAAGTAACCGTGTCCCGTTAGAAACTGGGTCAGGTAGAAGTCTACCTCTCCGTGTGGTCGCTTCAACCATGGATTCAGTTCAGGGATTAGTTCCCTAGTCCACTTTCCTACGACGCTATTGCTCAACTGATCTTGCCAGCGTCGGATGGATTATTCTCGCGCCTGCACAGCAACAGCAGCTCTACTTGCTTGCAATCCGTTGTCGTATACTGCTTTTCTTACCTCAGCGGGTATGGTTCCCGCAACGACCATGACAGCTTCAGCCGATACCGTGCGGTAAGCCGAAGATACTCGCAGCGCCCCTCTGCGTTGGACCGAGGTGAGGGCGGCTCGGTTCTTCCGGTATTTCATTGCGTTCGCCCAGATTTCTGCACCATATAAGAGTATATAATCCGAGGCTGATGAAAGCAACTTCTTTGTGCATGGCTTTGGGCCACCTGTGTTTGACATTAATCTACTTAAATTCGCTATTGTGCGCGCAGCTCTTTCGCAGGTTCCTCTTATGTGATCCGAGAAATTGAGTGTGCTGTCTAACCTCACTCCCAGATATTTCGTTGAAGATAGTGTTTCTATTGGCTGGTCCCCAACCATCATGTTCCTGGTAGTGGGAATACATCTCTTTGTGAGTATGGCGATCTACGTTTTTGCTGTTGCTAACTGGAGACCGTGCTGAGCCATCCACCTATTTACATTACGCATGACCTGGTTGAATTTTAGCTTTGCCAGCTCGCAGCTTGGTGCTGTTATCACAGCTGCCACGTCGTCTGCAAAAGCAAAGAGAAAGGTGCTTCCTGGCATGTCTAATCCGATAATAGTAACCACAAATTTGCATGAAGTAAGCTTTCAAGCTTAAATTTTTCTATCCGTAGTTTCCAATTTACTTATTAAGCGAGCCGTTGTTCTTATTGACATAATAATAATATTTACTTGACCCCAAAACAAAAATTCGCCCATTGCTCATCAAACAAAATGCAATAATCCAAAAGCATACTTCGGGAGCTTACAAAAAAAATACACAAAAACAACACGAGCACTTGACCCATTGTTCGAATGACAGTAAAACAATTATTATGACTTAGCCTTACATTAATGTCAACGTCAGTCAATCTTGTGATAGCAAAATTTGTAAAAAAAACTGAAAAGCAAAGAAAAAAATGTATGAAGATATCCGAGTAAGGGAGTAGCCAGAGGATTGTTTCCAGTTTCCTCTAGTAGCATTCAAATTTACATTGTCATTGTTAACAGCGCTGTTTTGTTAGATGGCATAGACTAGAACAGGCTAGAATGAAAATATTGTAATAGTATAGCAAGTACTTCAAGATATTAAATATCAGAAGATAATGCTAAACTTTGTGAACTATGAGTAGTGGTGGTTTTTTTGTTGCAACGCATGTACCTTTGCTTAGGGCTGTTCAGACCGGAGATAAGAGATGGAGAAGAAAAAGAAGAACACCAGGAGAATGGAATGGTGATGATGAAGAAAAAGAAAGGGAAGACGTAAGATAGCGGAAGAAGAATAGATGACTAGTAAGAATATGAGGAATACGAAAAGGAAGAAGGAAGGCTCTAGAAAGAGGTAGAGGAATAAATGGAAGAAGGGTAAGCGAACGAAGAAGGGGGAGAGAAAAAAGAAGAAGATGGTGATAGAAAAAGAAGAAAAGAAAAGTAGAAAATGGAGAGAAAGCGTAAGAGAAAAAGGAAGTGGAAAAAGTTGTGGAAAGAAAAGAGGAAGGAGGAGCGGAAAAGCAATAATACAATTAAGTTTACGATGAAGAGAAAGATGGCGAAAAACGACGGAATAAAAGGAAAGCAAGACTACGAGGAAGATAAAAATAGCGAGGGGGAAAAAGTGAAACGGTAAAAGGAAAAGAAAGAGGTAGTAAAAGAGGAAAAGAAGAGGATGAGAAAGAAACATTAACACAACAGGGTTATGGAGGGGATATTCAGGAAATTACAAATAAGGGGAAAAGGAATGAAAATGGGAATAGGTAAAGGAATAGGAATAAGAAAATCAATAGGAATGAAAAAAGGATAAAGTAAAGGAATAAGAAAAGGAAAAGGGATAGGACTGGAATTAGGAATAGGAATAGAAATAGAATAAGAAAAGGATTAGGAATAGCAAAAGGAATAGGAACAGGGATAAAAATAGAAATGGGGGTAGGAATAGCAATACAAATTGTGATAGGAATAGGAATTGGAATTGGAATTGGAGAAATAATAGGAATGAGAATAGATATTGAAATAGGAAAAGAAATAGAAAATGGAATAGGAAAGGTATAGGAATAAGAATAGGAATAGGAATAAAAAAAGGAATAGGAATAGGAACAGGAACAGAATTAGGAAAAGAAGTAGGGGAAGGAATAGGAATAAAAAATAGGAATAGGGATAGAAATAGTATTTAAAATTAGAATTGGAGAAGGAATAGGAATAAGAATAGATATAGAAATATGAAAAGGAATAAGAATAGAAAAAGGAATTGGATTAGCAATAAGAAGTGAAAAAATAATAAGAAAATTATCAGTTATAGGAATACCAATTGAATAGAAATAGGAATTTGAATGGGAATAGCAATATGAAAAGGAAACATAGGGAAAATAAAAGTAAGGGAAAAGGAATGAAAATGGGAATAACAACAGGAACAAGAAGAGGAAAAGGAATAGGAGTAGGAATAGAAAGAGAATTGGGTTAAGTATAGAAATAGTGATAGGAATTGGGAAAGGAATAGGAATTGAAATAATAACAGGAATGGGAATAGGAATAGGAATAGAATAGGAAAAGGAAAGGAATAAGAAAAGGAACAGGAATTGGAACAGGAATAGAAATAAAAATAAAAATAGGAATAGGGACAGGAATAACAATAAAAAGTGAGATAGGATTAGGAATTGGAATTGGAGAAGGAATATGAATGCAAATAGATATAGAAATAGATATTATGAAGAGTCAAAGAAATAGGATGGGAAAAGGAATATGAATAGGAATTGAAAATGAACAGGAATAAGAATAAAAATTGGAAGGGGAATTGGGATTGGAAGATAAAAAGTATAATTCAATCATAATACTGATAAACCACTTGGTCCCCTTTCCAATTATCAAACCCGCTTTGGGCTTACTAATGAGGAAGAGCAAAAGTGTCCACAGAGGCCGCAGAAGGCCACAAAATACAACAAAAAACACGATTACAACGAATATTTGAGGGCGGGTTCCGTGCGGTATTCTCATATGAGGAGCAGAAGGCTATGTTTCAAAGAATCGATTACCATGTGGTACTCTCCTATGAAAAGAAAAGAGAGCTTCGTTAGCTAGAACTCCTATTAAAAACGCTATCACATAACAATTAAGATATAATGCAGACATAAGACTAAGTAGGATTATGCCACTACGCGCCAAACGATAACGAAGAAAGCGAAAGTCTCGTATGTTTTTATTACGAAGTAATTCTAATTTAAACTACCATGCTTCAGTGAATAATAGAAACTTGCCTGACAACATTACACCACACTTTTTTCACACAAACTTACTGGATCCATAAACTAACCAACAACCTGTCGTAGTAGAGCTTCCCACTTTTGTTTCAATTCATATTTTATTCAAAGTAAAAATCATTCTTTGTTAGTTTACTTACTCTGCTCTTGCATTTGGTCTCTTGTTTTTCGCATTCACATACATTGTTTAAGTTTTTTGTGTATGTTTTTCACACACAATTGTTGTTTCTTTTTATGGTCGGTGTTGCCGCCACAGGCACTGCAGCGCCTTTTCCCCAGTGTTTACGTAGTCTTTTGGTTCTTCGGCTCTTCAAACTATAGAGGAACTCATTTGCTGAAGTGTTGTTGTTGGTAGTAAACTTGCTGGTATCAAAAGGGCGGCACCGACTGCGTTGGCGAGGTTAAGGGACAATAAGTGGAAGTAAAAAGGGTATGATGTATAAAAATTGGGTTAGTAGCATTTAGTTTTTAGTTATATTTTATGTAGAGACACTTGTGCTATATATACAAAGTGATAAGGGAAAAAAAGAAAACTTAAAGCTATGAAAGAATCAAGGGTTGTGGTACAGAAGGGAAGCTGTGGTATTATGTGTGGTCAGGAGCATTTAAGGCATGCATACGTTTAACAAAAACTGACTATTCAACTGTAATGAGAAATTGAAATTGACTTTTATGGTAGGAATTTGTTTTTTTAAACTAATTTGAATTTAGGTACCAGTTTTTGAACCCCACCCTAACAGTATAAAGGGTGTTGTACATTTGTTCAGCTACCTAGTGTTAATGTGGGATCGCCTATCGAAATCATAAACACATCATAATAGTTTGAGTGATCTCCAAGCTTTCTTTCATGTACAAAGAACATTGGTACAACAAATAGCACCCAAACGAGTCGCCTTGTTTGAAGTCTCGTTCAGTTTCGAGTGGCTCGTAAAGGTCCTTCCCAATTCTTGCGGAACTGGTGGGGTTGTTCAATGTCATTTCGAAAAGCATTGTTAATTTTGCAAACAAGCAAAGTCTTATCGATGGTGAGTGTTAATTCCGTTATCGTGAGTCTTCTACATGATTTAACGCATCGGGAAACTCTGGTCGATAATAGATTCACCAGGCCTGATGCAGCATGATAAGGTCCAGTCAGTTCATTGACTTTGTGCTTCAGACTTTGGTACAGTAACTAGATAAAATCTTTTACGCGATAATAAGCGCGGTTTATGGAATAATCTTTTTTGTGTATAAGGCAGAGTTTACTTTAATTCCAAGCGCTCATACGGCCATGTTTTTCATAGGAGTTAATGCATGTCTTTACCAACTCTTCAAATTCTTGAATGAACAGCACGGGGGAGTCCATCGTTTCCCAGTGCCTTGTTATTCCTTAGCCGGGATATAAGCCAATTTATGGTATTAGGATGCGGAAAGGTGTTTTCCAAAATCGGCGATTATAATAATGGGATAGATATCAACGAGGAGAAATGCTCGATTCACAGCTTAAGCAAACTTTGTTTGTCAATTACCAGGTCAATATTATCATTCCTGCAGAAATCTGCCCGGTCTTTAAACCTTCCATGTTCCACTAAATTTTTGGGTCGAATTTTTGGGCATTATTTCTGTCAGCGAGCTTATGAAACTCCACGTACTCACGCCGTTCTGACTAGCATTTGTTTTTTTTCTTTCCAAATAGGCGTGTCTCAAACTTGGTCGCCTCATGCTACAACAAACCGGGTGTGGCCACGCCCAAACGCAGCGAAGCCCTATAATATTGTAACGAATTTAGTCGTATTCGTCTTATTTCAAATCTTCTGCTAACGTTCGTATCGCTAAATTATTGAATAAATAACTCCAATATTGAATAATGGAAAAATGGCCTTTATTAAAGTACTTCACAATAACACTTATACTTTGAACGAATAGCTTGATTAATAACCAAACTGATTGATAGCTCAAATGAAACTCTTCTATAGCCCGTCAGATTGCGTGCTTAATCAAAACTGCTCGATAGCTCAAATCAAACTGAATTCCAGCGCCTCTACATTTGCTGCCTTTTATACTCTCTGATTTCAACGTTCGCATCTTCTAGGCGCTTCCATTTCCAGAATCTGCTAGTTGTCCATGAGCTCTCAAATTTCTCAGCTGTAACTACAATTGCACGATTTTATAGCTTCTCTCATTGCATACTTTCAGGAGTATCTCAGATATTATGCATGTAGTTGTACCTTGCTTCTCAGCTGCGTGTATACATAATGATTGACTCGTTTATGTAGATATAAGTGATTGTCTGCTTTATTGTTGTTGTGACTTCATTTACTTAACGTCAGACTAGGGATGTGAGTATCACTTAGTGTCACTCATAATCGTCACACTGCCCTCCACCTAAGTCTGATCGTCCCGATCAGACAAATCTCTCGATCTAAACGCTGCTAGCATCGCCAAATATACCACTCTTCTATTTCGTGGTTTCCCAATTCCTTGTATGCGGTAGATGACATCACTGATCGTCTTAACAACTATGTATGGGCCTTCCCAACTGCACCGATATTTGTATGAAACATCTTTCCGCCGGTGAGGGTTGTATAGCAGTACTAAATCTCCCTCCAAGAAACCTTTCGCATTAAAGTTCTTGTCATGCCAGTGTCTGATATTACTACTCATTACCCTGGGCCGTTCCCTCACACTCTGTTGTTGGGCCAATGAACTACTTCGTAGAGCTTGCGCTTGGCGGATTGGCTTTGCATAATCAGTATCGTTCCCACGTTTCACAACAGTAGTGCGCTCTGACTTGAAACTACCCTCGCATTCTTTCTCGGAAATTCGTTGCTTCGGTTTTGTGCGTCTAATAGGTTTTGTCAATGCCAGTGTTTCTCTCGCAGGTACTTTTGATTTTTCTTTATTTGGCCCATTCGAACTATCAACCTTTGCCTTTGACTTTCGTGATCTTTATCGAGTCTTTTCCAGCAGTACTCGATTACCACTGAACTCTTTCTGCAAACTGAAATTAAGTGGTACATCCTGGTTCTCATAGCGTATAAAATTTCTTGGCATATCGATCCTGAAGAAGTCCACTCCCACTATGACTTCATCAATGATCTCCGCCACAACGAATTTGTGTAGAACCATGACCTTCCCAATTAGGACTTCACATATCACTTCTCCCTGGACTTGGTTATACTCGCCTGTGACCGTACGCAACCTTGCTCCAGGTAACGGTTTTACTCTCCTGTTGGCTAAATCAGATCGAATCAAGGAATGAGATGCGCCCATATCTACAGTCAGTACACGCTCCTTTCAATCCACATTCCCTCTGACGGTAAAACTGCTTGATTTCCTTCCAATTTGCGACACAGATATCACAGGACATTCAATAGCTGGAGCTAGCTCTCAATTTTTCCATCTGGCACGCTTTTGCTCATCTCCTCCAGCTTTGCGTTTACGGCCACCCAAGTTGGAACCACCAGGACCAAGATCGAAATGACGTGCAATGTGACCGGGCTTCCCGCATTTGAAGCATTTGATAACTTTTTCACTCCGCTTTTGCGATCCTTTCAGCGCCTCCAATATTGCGTCTACCCACTCTGGCCTTTCTACCTCCACACGGCTTGCTTTGAAAACTGGCTTACACAGAAGCAATGCTGTTTCTTGAGTCAGTGCATGGGATATCGTTTCTGCGAATGTGGGTTTTGGGTTTGCATATGTCGCTCGCTTCGTTTCTACGTCCCGTATTCCATTTATAAAACTCTGCATTTTTACCCTCTCGGTGTACTCCACGGGTGCGTCCGCATTTGCCAAGTGTGCCAATCTTTCAACATCCGAGGCAAACTCCTGCAAAGTCTCATTCGCTCTTTGGTGACGGTTTTGCAACTCAATTTGGAATATCTGTTTTCTATGCTCGCTTCCATAACGTCCCTCGACAGCGGCCATCAATGCTTCATAGTTGTTCCGCTCTCCTTCGGGAATCGTCTGTAGGCTTTCGGCTGTTGGCCTTTTCAATGCCACGAACAGAGCTGCACCTTTATCTTCAGCATTCCAGTTGTTCACTGTTGCGGTCTTCTCAAATTGTAGCTTAAAGACCTGGAAAGGAACAGTCAAAGGATGGTGTTTTTACTTTTGGATTACTCGTTGAAACTGCTGGGCGGTTTAGTTGCAACTGCTCGATACGTCCTCTCAAAGCATCCACCTCGGCCTCGATTTTTTCTTCAAACTGTAAAATTCTTGTATCTTGCGCCTCCAATTTCGAGGAAAAACGTGCTTCTTGCTCTTCCAGTTGAAATTTGCGCCGACATTTCGGATATTCGTGTCTCCTGTGATTCCATCTTGGATGCCATATATGTCTTCTGTTCTTCTAACTGTGTTTCCATCTTAGATGTTATACCTGTCTTTACGATTCCAGTTGAGATGACATGTTGGTGGATATTTGTGATGACATTTCGGACATTTGTGCCGATATTGCAGCCAATATCATGTTCAAGTCTGTGTTCGTTATTGTCTGCGGTGTTTCATTTTTCTCCTCCAATTTTGTTGTCTCATCGCCATCAAGATGAAAGTCATACTCTTCCACGTCAATTCCTTCTAATTCCATTGCCTCTCGTAGTCGTGCCTGAAGTTCGAGTTTAATGCCGGTTGTATTCAATCCACGATTCTCCAACTCCTTCTTCAGTTGAGGGATCTTCAATTCACTTAACTTTGCCATGTCCTTGTTCTCTGGAATTTATTCAACAATTCTTCTTCTGACACCAATTGTAATGAATTTACTGCAAATCCTCTTATTTGCCCTTCTGCTAAATTCGAATCACTAAACTGTTGAATAAATAACTCCAATATCGAATAATAGAAAAATGGCCTTTATTAAAGTACTTCACAATAACAACAATACTTTGAAAGAATAGCTTGCTTAATAACCAAACTGATTGATAGCTCAAATGAAACTCTTCTATAGCCCGACAGATTGCTGCTTAATCAAAACTTCTCGATAGCTCAAATCAAACTGAATTCCAGCGCCTCTACATTTGCTACCTTTTATACTCTCTGATTTCAACGTTCGCATCTTCTAGGCGCTTCCATTTCCAGAATCTACTAGTTGTCCATGAGCTCTCAAATTTCTCAGCTGTAATTACAATTGCACGATTTTATAGCTTCTCTCATTGCACACCTTCAGGAGTATCTCAGATATTATGAATGTAGTTGTGCCTTGCTTCTCAGCTGCGTGTACCTACATGTGTGTATACATAATGATTGATTCGTTTATGTAGATACAAGTGACTGTCTGCTTTATTGTTGTTGTGACTTCATTTACTTAGCATCAGACTAGGGATGTGAGTATCACTTAGTGTCACTCATAATCGTCACAATATATATATAACAGCGTTCTTCTTTCTCAATGCAGTGCGACATTTTTATCGTACCAGTTGATTTTGGGGGATCGATGGAAACCCTCATCAATGAATGGTGTCAACAGCGGCGGTACTTAATGTGAGAGAAATATGCTCCCACAGTTCGGTCACATCGTCCGGTGGAAGATTGTGCACATTGAGCAACTATGAGTGTCCCCAGTGGAGTAACCATTCTCCGTGTATTTCGTGAGCAGCTTTTCTATAACAAACTTTCCTTGTGTTTCTGCGCACAATTTATTGGCTGCACAGTGGCGTGTACGTATCTTTGTGCCACAAGCTATTGGACCATGTCGATGTCTGGACGGCGTATAGCGCGGACATTTGCGACACTTAACTTATGCCTCCCGTCGATCACGATTTGATCGATTTGGTTGTGGTTTCTTCGATTACGAAACAGTAAAGGACACTGAACCTTTGCATTCCGTCGATCATGATTTGATCTATTTAGTTTCGGGTTATTGGATTAGAAAACAGTAAAGGACATTCAACCTATGCCTCCCGTTGATCACGACTTGATCGATTTAGTTTCGGTTTGATTAGGAAATAACCAAGTAGTTTATTGCATCCTTTTCTAATGGCACCTGGTACTCTAGATTTTCATATTTCAATTCCATGCTAAGTCAATCAGCTTTACGTTGTTGAGATATGTTTTATTGTAGAAGTAAAAATTTCCGTCTCTAAGACCAAAGACCTTATCCGTGCCAATCTTGTCGTTAAAGTCGCATTCATGGAATTTATTTTCTACGCTCTCAATGAAGGAATCCTGTATATATATATGTGTGCGCATAAAAACTTTGCCTGAACTATAACAAGAGCACTTGGTGGCGCAGTTGCTTTGCCACCATAAAACGAACATCTTGGCTACGAATTCTACGTTTGCTCCTATGGCCACAGTTGTAGATGTTCTAAGCCTAGCGCAACGCGGGTATATTTTAAGTCCCCATAATCCGCAGTTATAAATGTTATATTTTTTTATAATTTAACTCAAAACTCAAATTTTATAAATTAATAAATTTCTCAATTGAAGCTGTCATTATCATCAATAACAGCTACGCATACAAAAATGAGTCCCATTTTCTTATTCTTAATAACTACCCAACCGCTTAGGTTGCTTATCTTAAAAAAGTAGCCAATTGTTATAAAGTTAGATCATCATTTTTAAAATCGACGCACCAAATGCAATAATATCTTTTCTATGTTCAATACGACAAGAACCTATTGAATTTTTATGTTTGATTTATGCGTACAGCTAAACCCTTAAATCACATTTATATGTTTTCGTTGTTTTCTTATATGGTTTAAATCTATTATGCGAATTTTACATGACTTATTTGGTATTTTTTAACATTCTTTTCCAAAAGAGGAGCAAATTTATGCCATACCAAATGTAATATGGCTCCAAACCCAAAATCGGATTTGCAATCGAAATTTTTCACTGTAAGAGATTTATTTTGTTATGCATGAATTTTTTATGAAATTTTGCCATTTGACATTACGACAATGCTGCCAGCGGATAACGAAGATGCATAGTAAATAGGATAAATAATATACGAGTACAAGTGCTGCAAAAATATAAAATGGATGTAATAATAAATGTAGAATTGTGAGTAGATAAAACACCTGCAATTTCAATCATTTTTTCGATGGAAAATTTTGGTTGTTGTTGTTGTTGTTGTTGTATTAACGATAAAGACACTCCTCGATGAGCTTTGTAACAAAATAAACGGCTACCTCCCTGATCTCTTCAGTTTTTCACCTCGCGAAACCTGACATTATGACCGACTAAATCATCGACGACCTTATTTACAACATGGACGTCCCAAATGTCGACCATTTTGAATATCCACGTCAATGGCACTACCCTGCAAAAATCATTGGATCATGTGGTCCACTGGAGTACTTACCGTTATAGTCCACTGTAATGCAGCAATGGACCAACTCATGTTTCAACACGAACATATTGTAAGCCGATCATTGCTCGTTTTTAACGATTGTAATCACGACACGATGTTTATTGGACTGTGGGTACTCCATCGATTTCTCTGATGTAATGCGGAGCTGGAGTATATGGTCCAGTCCTAGGACATCGCAATGTTAATTGGACCATATTTTTTGTATGAATTGTGGTTAATTTTGGAGCACTCGCTTGGTCCATAGCGAGTACTCCATACATGCATGCATGGAGTACTCGCGATTCTTGGAAGGTACGCTACCGACTGTCTTACACCTCAACATCTTGGATGTAACGTTAGATCAAAATTTACATTTTGGTGAGCATGCAGCTGCAATTGCACCGAAAATCCAGAGCCGTAATAAAAAAATCAAAAATCTTGCTGGCAGCACTTGGGGAAAAGATAAAAAAACGCTCATTACCACTTACAAAGCAGGTCCTCAGTGAACTCAACAAGCAGGCGTCGGACTTCTATGTCAGGAATTGCCCGGTGAATCCTGTACTCAAAGAACAATACCCTAAACTTGCAGAAGAGGAACGAACACTCCCTAGGGAAACGCGAGTCACTCTAGCTCAATCTCGATCTGGATACTGCAACAGGTTAAATTCTTACCTATCTAGAATGAATCCCGACATACAAAATGTATGCCCTGCTTGCAATTGTCCATGACACCAACCATCTCTTAAATTGTAATGTGGAACCAACCCCTCTAACACCCCTCTCTTTATGGTCCACCCCTGTTGAAAAGTAAGTTTCTTTGGACTCCCGTTAGAAGATATTGATGACAATTTGTGATCGGTCACACATATTGGATGGGGCGAAGCACTGATACAACAACAAGTTTTGGGGAGTGTTATCGTTGTTGATGGTCCTGATATAGAGCCGGTATGTTCCGGTAACAAAGCACCATTAAGTTACTAGCCCAACCATCTCGGGAACGACTAAAATGACCACACTAAACTTTCTAGGCCATAACGTGTTTCCCCCACCCCCTAGTTCTATGAAGAACTTGGGATCGCCAGAGCCTCGCCAGCTAAATATGTGTATAATACATTCGTATTTGCAACAGGATTCCCCTCGCGTAGGTAAGGTTGACAATTGGGTTGCGGAAGCTTTGAAGCTATAATGCTTTATATTGCGCTCATCACCCCTTTGAATCTCGAAAAGTTTGGTCATTGATGTTTGTAAATACTTTTGTCTTAGAACGCATATATATATATTAGGTTGGGTTGAACTGGCCGGTCAATTAAGACCTCACGAAGACTGAATGTGTGCAAAGTATTTGATTAGGTTGGGGGAAAAAATTTGTTTTCCTTTTATGAAGAAAATATTTTTCAGTACGTCCAAACATTTCTTATTTGACTAATCAAGTTAAAATCAAATAAAAATTACCCCCACGTAAAGATCTGCTTTAATAGAAATAAATGCTTGTTTTTTGCCCATGCATATGGCTACTACCAATATTGTGTGTATGTTTTGGCTGCGTATTTGCAAATAAAAGTTATAACGTTTGTTCTACATAAAGTCAACTTCCGCTAGCAGTTCCATTGCTAACAATTAAAATTTGACTTGTATTTATTTATTTAGTACAATAAAAATCTAGAGGGATTTGTGTTCCCTCTTTGTAAAGAAAATAACAAAAAGGGCAGGAAAATTTCGAACTTAGGAACAAACTAGCAAATAAAAACTAAATAATATAAAAACGCTAACATTCATGCAACAAATACAAATCGAGAAAGCAAACAATAAAACTTTGTAAACTTTAATGAAAATAGCTTTAACCATTGACCTAGTAATGCAAATAGCTTTGAGAGAAGTGGATGTAAAAAAAAAAACAAACAAAAATTTTTAAAACTATGAAAAGCTATAAATGTATATATTTAAAAATGTGATATTGACTCTACTGACTATTAGCAACAGAACGTAAACTGTAGTTCTATCAGAATAACAGTTAATTGTGAGGCTGTGGCACGTAATGCATAAAAAAAAAACAGAATATAGAGGTTATGATTCTGAACGAGATTAAGATATTTTTCATTCGCTCACGCAAATGTTCTTTATTTAAAATTGACTTTCAACAGCACGAATAATGTTTTGCCAACTTCACTCGTAGCGTGTTCAATTCAAATTGCTTGAATATCCCTTTGATTGCGCTGCTTTTATACTCTCAGTTAGTTTGCCATTATTTTCTTCCAGGGTCTAGACTTTTCGCGAGCAGCCTTCTCGAAAAGTTACTTATTTTTTTTTCTTGTTTCTCTATCTCATATTGGCTTTGGCATGTATACCTGTATTTTATGTAATATCATATGCACTATTTGTTGCTGTGTCTATGTGTGAATAATGTCGTCTGCGCGTCTTGTTGCTGCACTTTCGAACAGCAACAGAGATAACGTGACATTCCAATTAGCAACGGAATAGCAACAAAAAAGGCAATATTTAAAGCGTTTCTGAAAAAAGTTTTAACGTTTTGTATGCCGCGCAAGGGTTGTAAATATATTTTATTCTATTCAGGTACGCCTTTATGGCGTAAAAAAAATTGAAATGAAGAAAGTAATTGCTGATGAATTTTTATTATCATTGACAACGTGTTTGTGAAAATCAGCTAATACACAGGGTAGCCATTTATGTTCTTTGCATGCACTATAAATGTTGAAAATTTTCTGGGGTAGGAGTAAATCTATTTAGGCTTTACCATTTACACAGGCAACAATTTATTTCAGAAAAGAAAACGCTATTAGAGACAAATTACAAAGCGTACAGCGGGGTACTCATACGGCTGAGTGGATAGAGGCAATAATCTCACACAGTACTTCATCAAGAAATGTTCTGGAATGCAAAGAAGCATTGCAAAAACTCCGCTCAGGCCGGACCATACATCTTTTCTGGGTTCTCGGTTATAAAGGGCTAGATGATAACGAGCAGGCCGATGTGTATATATATGGGAGAAATCAAAAGCAGACAGGAGTTTCATATCATCTATTAAGCAGGAAAGACGTGGACAGTAGAGCGGGGCTGCAAAATTTCAAAGATCATATACAAATCTTACAATATTAGACTCACAAAATGGCTTATATCTCTCAAAAGAATAGACTTTAGGCTCCCGACGGGTATAGTAACTGAACACTCACTACCTTCTGGCTTCACATGCTTATAAGTTAGGCTTCGTTAGTAATAGCTAGTAGGGGCGACCAAATCTCGAGACAGCAATTAAGTTAGGTCCTAGAAAATTGCTTGTAATTTCCAAAGGGGGGCTCTTTCGTTTGGTCGTCAAACAAATTCTGGTAAGTCTATGGATACATTCAGTCTATGTGAGGTCTTTAATGGCCGGCTAGTTCAATTTAGCGTTATATGAGCTTGTCCCGCTAATTAAATACATATTTGTTCATGGTATAACTTATAAAAAATCTACTGAATTCTAGACTTTTTACAGCAAATTAAAATGTTTGCAAAATTTATCATTTCTGAACCCTGAAATAAAATGTCTCAAAAAAATTAAAAATTGAAATTAACTACGCATAGGATCGTAGTACTATTCGTACTCTACAATTTGTGTTGTAAAAAATTAAGATCCAACTAATTACCATAATCCGAAAATCCATAAAAAAAAAGACAAATGAATTGCAATCTTCCAGGACATAATCTAAATTTTCGCTTTGGTTAAGTTTTGTATTTCTTTCTCTATTTTATTTTTTTATGTCACTTCTAGTTCACTGAATTGAAAGTTAATCAAGTGATAGCTGATTGAGAACTGGGTTAACATAAAAAAAGAAAAATATGTAATACCAAATACTACAAAAAAAAAAAAAAAAAAATTACTGGTTTACAAATATCTCTCTGCATTCATCAGTGTTTATCCAAAGCATCCATAATATGTATCTACGTATCTGAAAAAAGGTTGTGGGTTACAATTTCCCATTGAGTCTTGATCGATTACATTTGCAAAAGGACTGCACTATTTACCTTTAGGGGAATTGTTTTTACTTTTGTATTTATGGATTTTTTACATTTCCACATGAGCGAGGCTGAAGTTGTTTATGTGATTGAATGTTTCTTGTTATAATTGGCATGAAAAAGGACCCAAAAAGGCATATGATTTATGCAAGCACGTGTCTGGATTTTTTTAAGATTACAGATATGAAAGGTTTATATGAATATTATAGAAAAAAGATTTAATGTTTTTATATACACACTGACTTCAAAATTTAATATTTCCCTTAATTTTTAATTTTTTTCAAATCTGCTGTTGTTTAGGTATTGATTGTATAAACGAATATATTTAGATAAGCTTTTGAAGATGATACGATAATAAACATATTTAAATATCACAAAATATTGAGTTTGTTGGAAGTATAATGGAGCGTGGTTGAAATCCTGTGTAGGTAGTTCAAAATTGTTAGAAACAAGTTCTTTGTAAATTAGAATACAATCTTTCTAAACGGGGTCGCCACTCGGCGGTGTTTGGCAAGCACTCCTAGTGTATTTCTGTTATGAGTAGCTCTAAGTGAGAACTCATCTGTCTTGCAGATGCCGTTTTGAGTCGGAATAAAACAAGTAGGGAGTGCCGTCCCGCCAACTTGTAGGAAAAATTAAAAAGGAGCACGACGGAAATTGGAGAAGAAGTTCGACCTGAAATCTCTTCGGAGGTTATCGCGCCTTACATTTATGTTATTTATTTATTGGGTGAAGGAAATAGTTTCATAACTATATCACATTTAAAGAATTATCTAAAATTCGAGTTTTTTCATTGATATCTTTAATTTATTTGACTTCTATTTTGTTGAATACATTTGAAAATTCTTCTATACATTTACTAAATTTCAAAATAAATTATCATCCTGTTCCTTTCATTTCCAATGGCACACTTCAGTCGTTTGTGAATCTATATTGGTGGTTTTCGGCATAGACTCTACTGGCTCATAATCTCGCTATGTTCTCCATGGGATTAAGGTTGGGAGAACAGGCTGGTCAATCCTAAACATTTACTTTATTTCCAGAAAAAAAGTTATTTGTCTCGCGACCGACATGTGTATGCATTGTCCTGCTGAAAGGTCCATCGATTCCCCTTATTTCCTCGTAAAAAGGGAAGAAGACCGCATTGAAGTACATTAACGTAACGTGAAGTTTTTATCACGACCATCAACGACCCACCTCCAAAATTTATCTTTGAAAAAATTTAGGCTCCTTCTCCGAATCTTTCCAGTAGCCACTATTTCTGTCCGGGCCATCTAAGTTCAATTTTTTCTCATCTGAAAATATACTTACTTACTTATTTACTTACTTAATTGGCGCTTAACCGTCTAAACGGTTATGGCCGTCCAACAAGGCGCGCCATTCGCTCCTTCGCGCCGCCAACCGGCGCCAATTGGTCACACCAAGGGAGTTTAAATCGTTTTCCACCTGGTCCTTCCAACGGAGTGGGGGCCGCCCTCTACCTCTGCTTCCATAGGCGGATTCCGATAGAAACACTTTCATGTCCGGAGCATCATCTTTCAGGAGTTTGCCTCGGTCTTAAAACCTTCCGTCTGTTGCCGTATTTTTTGGTAAAATTTTCGGACGTTATTCCTGATGGATAGCAGCTCAAGCTCCTCGCACTCACGCCTTTCTGCTTCTGCTTTTTTCTTCCTGAAAAGGCATCTCGCTTCCTTTTTCAACTCACGATAGCGTTCACATACTCCTCTTGTCGCGTTCGCTTTTAACGTAGCCCTGTAGGTAGCGTCTTTCCTTTCAGTTGCAACGCGGCATTCTTCATCGTACCAGTTGTGTTTTCGTGGTCGCCGTTAACCAATCTTTTCCTCGGCGGCAGTACGAAGTGCTTTGGAAATATGCTCCCACTGCTCCTGTATTCCTTCAGGATGAGTTGTGCTCTCAGAGAGCAGGTGTGAGAGACGAGTTGCGAAATTATTGGCAGTCTGTTGAGATTGAAGCTTTTCGACGTCTAGCTTTCGTTGTGTTTTTTGCTCCTTGGTTTTAGTCGCGTTGAGGCGGGTGCGTATTTTGGCTGCGACGAGATAATGGTCCGAGTCGATGTTAGGTCCTCGGATCGTGCGCACATCTAAAACACTGGATGCATGAAGTCCTTCTATCACAACGTGATCGACCTGACTGCGAGTATTTCGATCAGGAGACAGCCATGGAGCTTGATGTATCTTTTTATGCATGAACCTCGTGCTGGATATGACCATGTTTCGAGCACCGGCAAAGTCAATCAGCCTCAGTCCGTTAGGAGAAATTTCATTGTGTAGGCTGAACTTTCCGACTGTAGGGCCAAAAATACCTTCTTTGCCCACCCTGGCGTGAAAGTCACCAAGCACGACTTTTATATCGTGACGGGGACAGCGCTCGCATGTGCGTTCTAATTGTTCATAAAAAGTGTCTTTCACTTCATCATCTTTCTCCTCTGTCGGCGTATGGGCGCAGATGAATGATAAATTAAAAAATGTTGCTTTTATTCGGATAGCGGCGAGACGTTCGTCCACAGGTGTGAACGCCAGAACTTGGCGACAAAGTCTCTCTTCCACCACGAATCCGACGCCGAAACTGCGCTTATTTGTACGGCCACTCCAATATATGTCACAATTTTTGATCTTCTTTCTTCCTTGCTTCGTCCAACGCATTTCTTGGATGGCGGTGATGTCAGATCCCAGAATCCCATTCAGGGAGCGGACGTTGCAGGTGCATGCCCTCAATTCATTGTCCTTTAAACGTTTGCCATGGTCGTCATCAATAGAGAGTGTATTTATCCGAGGCTTGTTATTATATTTCATTGGAGAATGGTTTTACGTGACGTGTCCCAAGCCCAGCGCACAACCCGCTCAGCGGTAGTGAAAATGTTACTTGGCACGTTTATATAGCGAGCCGCTTGCTCCAAGACAGACGCCCGCTTGAAGCCGCACCTAGAGGTGTACAGACGCTGCCGATGAGAACCCCCCCCGGCTAGCCCTTAAACCGATTATGTCAGAGTGGCCTAGCCAGGTTGTCGCCTTCTCCATCCGTTTAGCGGCTACCCAGAGGATACTTGGCCGCAAGCGACCGGCAGTAGTGAGCTGCTTGAACCGCATGCAAAAGAATCGCTCTGGCCATTCCCAGGTGAATGGCGGTCAGAAGCTTTCCCCACTTTCGTGGACTTCTACTAACGGCCCCACCATCGGTAATGAAAAAAAAAAATCAGTTTGAGAACTTTCTGATGGATTTCGTCGGCAACATCTGGGTGATATGAGCGGTTGTCAGCAGTAGCTAGCTATCCAAAGGTTTAATGTTACGCTTTACTCGGCAAACCGCAATGTGCGCTAGGACTACAATGCGCCGATAAAGTAAAAATGACAAATGAGAGAGGTTAAGCAAATCATTCGTATGTATGTGTTGTTGTGGAGAGCAGTTTTTCTTCCATGTTTGAATTTATGTACCCATCTATCATTCTCTCAAAAACTTGGAGACGAAATTGTATTAAGAGAATGGGCCTGTAGTCTTAGGGATTTAATGATCGATCTTCCCCGCCTTTGGTAGAAATCTACACGAGCAGTTGCCCAAGAGTGCGGAATATTATTCAGTCTTATGCATCGATCGAATATTATTTTAAGATCCTGGTATCGGCCACCGGGCCCATCAGCAAATAAACCTCCCCTAAAAAGAAAATAGAATTCTCATTACAAACCGAAGAATGAAAATCGAGTTAGATCTTAAGAAAAAAGGTTCTGAATGACCTACTGAGAATTTTCATTTCCGCTCTATGTAACACATGCTTTTTTTTAAATAATTCGTACATATTTTCAAGATCTCATTTATACAATCATATGTAAATTTATAATACTTACCATGAAAGTTTCGGCAATCATTCAATAAAAGTGCTATCAACGCCAAATGGTGCCACAGCACTGCCTTCGCAAAAAATCCAAAAATAAAAATATTATGAAAAAAAAAATATTAAAAAGAGAAAAGAAAACAAAATTGAATATACAAGGCGGAAATGGCGAACGTTTGTCAGGCGTTGTGATATATTTATATCCCAAATCAAGAAAATATGTAAGCCCCACAAACATTTTCGGAGGGCTCATAACTTAGGGATCCGTTATGAGTCCGAAATATGTAAATATTATGGACCTCCAAAATATGATCACGTATGACTATTTTATGACTCAAATTTGATCAAATTATGAGCAAACGAAATTTATTCAGGAAAATTATCAAACTATGCAGCTTGGGAAGATAAATTTAAAAATCTTCATTTCAAACACAAGGCGAATTCAGTACCAGGTGTTGTTTCTTAACAACTGATTGCTTCTTCTTGATTATTTTCCATACAACGTCTTGTACAACAACATGCCAGTTAATCGAAATCAAAGAAAATTTTCTTTTGATTTGACAGTCTTCTGAACGGCGAATCCGCTGAATTCGCTTTGCCATCCCCTTGTATTGATTCGCCTTGTTTCAAACATTGCATTTAAAATAAACATTGAAATGCAAGGGACTTTATTTCAAACATCTATAAAAAATAATGTAGATTTTGTTACAGCCTGCCTTTCTACTCCTTTGTGGTATTCACATGCAGGTTTTACCTTTTATTTTGGATATTTTGTGATTGTGACCTCCGCGTTATTCTCTTAGCTCTGACTGCACTGGTATTGGTGTGTCATACTTAGGGATAAGCCATCTATAATACTTTCCTACTCCAGTATTCTAAAGGCGTCCTCCCAAATATCCTTTTTTCAAACAGGAATGATTCGCAATTCCAATGTCAAACATATTTTAAACAATTTAGGGAAATTCCGCTTATTTGCAACCTTCTGCGTACGTTCGTATCGCTAAACTGTTGAATAAAATACTCCAATATTCTGTATTATAAAATGGTCTTTATTAGACTACTTTGAAAGTACTTCGCAATTAAACTTCACTTCGCAACTGATAGCGTGCTTAAATCAAACTGCTTAGTCATGCCTCAGCGTGTGCTTCTTTTATTCTCTTCGGTTTCCTCGTTCACCCATTTCTCCCAAGGTCTAGTTATTGCGTGAAGTTGATGCTTGCTTACCAGCTATACACATTTGTAATTTGTATCCATATGCGTGCGTATATGTCAGTACTACTGATGATGATGACATGCGTTTGTGAGTATCTCTCTGTTGCCTTGTATGTATGCGTGTACATGATGATTGATTTGTTTATGTACATACTGCTTAGTATCGGATTGGTGATGGTAGTATAGCTTAGTGATACTAATATTCGTCACACTGCCCTCCACCTAAATCGTTCGATCTAACGGACTCCAAATGTACCACCCTTCTATTTCGTGGTTTCCTAATGGTTTGTATGCGGTAGATGGTATCACTGATCCTCTTCACAACTTTGTACAGGCCTTCCCAACAGTACCAAAATTTGGACGGAACACCTTTCCGCCGGTGAGGGTTGTATAGTAGTACCAAATCTCCCTCCAAGAAACCTTCCGAATTATTGTTCTTGGCAAACCTGTGTTTCATCTTACTACTCATTACCCGGACGGATTGTCTTCGCATAATCAGTATCGTTACGATGTTTCACAAGAGTAGTACGCCCTGGCTTGAAACTACCTTCGCATTCTTTCTGGGAAATTCTTTTCTTCATTTTAGTACGTCCGGTTAGGTTTGCCAGTGCTAGTGTTTCTTTCGCAAGTATCTTTGATTTTACTTTGTTTGGCCCATTCGTTCCATTAATCTTTGCCCGATCTACTGCCTTTGACTTTGGTGGTCTTTTTCGAATCGCCTCCACCAGTACTCGCTTACTGCTGAACCCTTTCTCCAAACTGAAGCTAAGTAGTATATCCTGGTTCTTGTAGTGCATATTCCTTCCTTACATGTCGATTCTGATGTCATGGTAAACTAAGAAGTCCACTCCCAATATGACTTCATCAACAATCTCCGCCACTACGAATTTGTGTAGAATCGTTAAACTTCCAATTAAGACCTCACTTACCACTTCCCCTTGGACTTGGTTTTACTCGCCAGGGACCGTAGGAAACCTTTCTCCAGGGAATGGCTCTACTCTCCTGTTGACCAATTTAGATCAGATTATGGAATGAGATGTGCCCGTATCTACAGTCAGTATACGTTCCTTGCCATTCACATTTCCTTTGATGAAAGACTGCTCGAGTTTCATCCAATTTGCGCGATAGATATCGCAGGACATTCAATAGCTGGGGCAAGTTTTCGATCTTTACATCTAACTTGTTCTTGCTTATCTCCTCCAGCTTTACGTTTACGACCAGCCAAGTTGTAACTACCAGGGCCGGTGCTGCAATGACGTGCAATGCGACATGGGTTACCGCACTCCAGCATTTTTCTGTTGTGATCCCTTCAGTGCTTCCAGAATTGTGTCTACCCAATATGGCTTTCCTACTTCCACACGGCATGCTTTGAAAGCTGGCTTACACAGAAGCGATGTTGTTTCCTGAATCAGAGCATGTGATACCGTTTCTGTGAATGTAGGTTTCGGGTTTGCGTATGTCGCTCGCTTTGTTTCAATATCCCGTATTCGATTAATAAAGGTCTGGATTTTTACTCTTTCGGTGTATTCCACAGGTGCGTCCGCATTCGCTAAATGTGCCAGCCTTTCAACATCCGACGTAAACTCTTGCAATGTTTCACCAGGCCTCTGGAAGCGGTTCAGTAACTCTATTTGGCATATCTGTCGGCTATGCTCGATTCCGTAGCGCCGTTCTGCAGCAGCCATCAACGCTTCATAGTTGCTCCGCTCTCCTTCGGGAATCGCCTGTAGGATTTCGGCTGCTGGCCTCTTCAGTGCTACGAATAGAGCTGCAACTTTATCTTCAGCATTCAAGTTGTTCACTGCTGCGTTCTTTTTAAACTGTAGCTTAAAGACCTAGAAAGGAACAGAACCGTCAAAAGATGGAGTTTTTACCTTCGTATTGCTCACTAGAACAGCCTGGCGATTTAGTTGTAATTGCTCTATACGACCTTTTAAGTCATCGACCTCTTCCTGAATTGTGCGATTTTTGCATCCTGCGGTTCAAGTTTTGATGATACCCTTGCTTCCTGTGCCTCCAGAAGCGAGGATATGCGGGCATCTTGTGCTTTTAGCTGCTCAGCCAACTGAGATGTCATATATGTCTTCTGTTCTTCCAGTTGAAATGACATTTGCGACGACGTTTCTGAAATGCGAGCCTCCTGTGCTTCCATCTTGGATGTTATACGTGTCTCCTGTGATTCCAGTTGGGATGCTATACTTGTCTTCTGGTTTTCCAGTTGAGATGACATTTCGTTGGATATTTGTGACTACATTTGCTTCAACACTGCTAGTATCGCGTTAGTGTCAACACTTGCGGATGGATTCGGAGTCTCTATCTTCTCCTCTATTTTAGTCGCTGACTCTTCCACATCAGGATAAAAGACATACTAATCCACATTAATTCTTTCCAACTCCATTACCTCTCGTAGCCGTGCTTGAAGTTCGACCTTTTTGCCGTTTGTATTCAATGCACGGTTCTCCAACTCCTTTTTTAGTTGTTGCATCCTTAATTCACTTAACTTTGTCATGTCCAAGTTGTATTCGAAATCTTCAGAATTTATTCAACAATTCCTCTTCTGACATCAATTGTGACGTATTTAGGGAAATTCCGCTTATTTGCAACCTTCTACGTTTTTTTTTCGCTAAACTGTTGAATAAAACACTCCAATATTATGTATTATAAAATGGTCTTTATTAGACTACTTTGAGAATACTTCGCAATTAAACTTGACTTCGCAACTGATGGCGTGCTTGAATCAAACTGCTTAGTCATGACTCAGCGTGTGCTGCTTTTATACTCTTCGGTTTCCTCGTTCACCCATTTCTTCTAAGGTCTAGTAATTTCGTGAACTTGATGCTTGTTTACCAGCAATACATATTTACATTTGTAATTTGTATCCATATGCATGCGTATACGTTAGTACTGCGTTTGTGAGTATCTCTCTGTTGCCTTGTATGTATGTGTGTACATGATGATTGATTTGTTTATGTACATTAGACCTGGCGTTATTTTTTTTTTTTTGGAATTTTGAGTACGGGGATTGGTCAAATATGCGATTCGATGTAATAATTCATGTGGTAAATTTTTAACTCAATCAGAGTGTGGCAACCTGAGCCATAATGAGGTCAAAGGTCAAAATATAGAAAAACAATTGGTTTTTTTTACTGTTATCTGTATATTTATTAAAGAAAAAATAAAATGACGCAATTTTTCCACAATTTGCATTTCAATCATTAATATATGTCTCAAGAATATTACAAAAGCGAAGTTTTAGTATATGGAGGGAACTTTTGCCTGTAGTTCTCGACAATATGAAGCAAGTATTTTTTATCTTCTTCGCTATGAGTTAAAGACCGGTTAAAATCTGTTATTAGTTTTACTTTCCTCTCAGCAGAATCATTAACAGCAGTGACGTTTTTGAGGATTTGAACACCTTTTAAATATTCTGCATTTTCGCACCAGTTTGAGGGATCTAAGTTGAAAAATTTTACGTCTATTTCCAATCGTGAAAAGAAAACAACTTAAATCTTTACTTATGAATGCTCTCATTTCTTCAATGCTGGCATTTAGATTTTTATGCAGATAAAGGCCATTGTCGTAATTGCTTTCAAACTCTTTTTCTAATGCTAGTGCTTCAACCATATTTCTTTTCACATTTAAGTCCACATTAGAATCGAAAAAGGCGAGACCAACGGCTTCCTCGGACAGATACCATAAGTGGTTTTTCATTTTATCTAATAAGGCTAGAGATATTTTTGGGTCGTAATAACCGGCAATGTTTTTTACCAGCTGCAAATCCAAATTTGGTGCTTCGACTGCATTAGTAGTTCGAAACCAATACGGAATATAAAGACGCACCAGGAAAATACACACATTGCGGAATCCATTCAAATGGCTGGAAGACATTTTAAATTGTTTTTGCAAAGCAAACATTTTTAAGGCATATATCGCTTTTGACATAAACCTGGCATGTGACGTCGCGCCAGATGCACGAAAGGAAAAGTTCGGGATGCTGCCACCTAAGAAAATAAACATGAGTTGCAATAGCTCTTTGTAATCATGGCGAATGTGGTCTTTTGCTAAATTTTTGATGCAAAATTCTTTATTGGCTTCACATTCCTCTGCATTTATAGCACGTCGCACTTCTTCATCCATGATTCCAATTGAAAGATCTTTTAAATTGAAAGTATTCCATTCCCGCGATAAACGTTCAAATATGGCAACTTCCGGGCCACAAGATTTTCCAAAATATATTTCAAATACAGCTCGTAGTATGATTTCTGCAATATGATGCCTGCATGGCAACCACAACAAGCTACGTTTCAATTTTTGTTCCAGCAACATTCCAGCACCGTTACGTTTACCAGTGTTTCACCGAATTTATCATATTCATTTTTTCTAAGTAATTATATATGGACTGGGAGATTGCTTCACCAGTTCCACATTCAATAATTGGAATGGAAATTAATTTTTCGATATTATCTGCCGTTAAAACAATAGCTAGGCGTTCTACTTTTTCCTTTCCAGTCATTGCAGGAAGTAGTTTACCGTCCCAGTGTAACACAAATGTATCAGGGATCTGAAAAATTTTCGCTCTGAGAAGTATTCATAACAAATCCAAAATAAACTTTTATACCTTGAAATTCTCAATAATTTCTGTACCAATACGCCGACGATATTCCTTGCGCTGTTTTCTCAAACTTGTACAATTAATAACCAGATCTTCAGCATTGTGACCCAAAGCTTTAGCTGTTGCAATAATAAAATGAATTGCGAGTGGGGTTGACATATTGCCAGCATCCATGCAAGCAAGCATTCTATCATCTATGAAGCTTTTTTTACCACGTTTTTTTTCAGCTCGTTGGTGTTTGATACGATCATCAACTGCTCTACAGATTCTTCAGACTCACATTCACTTTCATCACTTACATCATAGTCTACACTCAACTCTAAAAAAAATTAGTTGAAAGAGAAACTTACATATTATTTGTTTCAGCAGAATTAACTAAATACCTTGAGTGCTTTCCAATCTTTGATACTTTGCTCTGCGTCGATTTTCTTCTTCTAACCTTTGCGCCTTCCGTTTTTCTTTATTTGCGAGACATTGATCTATAGAAATCATGCTCCCAACACGACCTGGCTCTCTTTGTTTAATTAAAAAGTCTCGGTCCTCAGGAATAGCTATCGTTTCTAAAGCATCAGCATGTGCAATATCGAATAAATTGTTCAAATTATCATTGAAATCATTTTCCTTTTTACGAGAACTAGGAAACGAAGATGTACAAAATTTCTGTACTGTTCTCCACTCATCATATAATTTCACCAATTTATCGTCACATGTTTTTTTATTTAACGTTGGAACCCGTGCTCTTTCCCAAAAAGGCAATATTTCCTTCGAAGCCAATTTAGCACTTTCCTTAATTGTTTTCTTTTCACACCGCACATAGTAATACAAACATTTCAGCACTTGTAGTTTTGACGGTAACTTGCTTCCAAGTATATTTTTTTCACATTTTCCTATCAAATATATATTTGTGTCAGCAGATCTAAGTGTAGCAAAATTATTTACAGTCATCACGATATTGCAGTATAACTTTTACTATTTTTAATTATTTTAATAAAGACCCTTTCTTAACCATAGTCAATTTCGCAATGACAAAATATTAAAAGCTCTATTTGCACGTCTCAGTCTGTCTAATTATCAACATTGGCGTATGTGAACCGTAATGTATGAATTTACCGTTAGGCGGGCCACTGACTATATTATCTGCGCAAATTCGAGTAATTTGTTGTTGTGAACTCAGTGAACGCAATTCCACTCAATTCCAATAACAGTCTTGTGCAGATAATTTGTGTAGTCAGTGGCCCGTCTTAGTTTAATGGAATTTTTACTAATTTACTCTTTTCTAATATTTATAAATTTTCTTATCATTATTGGACATATAGAAAAAATTACTGTGCAAAATATTGAGGAAAAATGAGGTCATTACATGCTATATATAATAAATAAACAGATAACAGTAAAAAAACCAAGTGTTTTTCTATATTTTGCCCTTTGACCTCATTATGGCACAGGTTGGCACACTCTGATCGAGTTAAAAATTTACCACATGAATTATTACATCGAATCGCATATTTGACCAATCCCCGTACTCAAAATTCCAAAAAAAAAAAAATCTCATATAAGCTGCGCCAGGTCTAATGTACATACTGCTTAGTATCGGCTTAGTGATGGTTGTGGACGAAATGGGGTCACACTGAAATGACAGTCCTTGGTCGAGAAAAATCCCGAGTCGCTCCGGTACATAGAACCGACTGCCTTGGGAAGTGATGGTAGTATCGCTTAGTGATACTATTACTTGTCACAATATGTAATTTACCTGCAGTATATAATAGCTCTGAAAATCGTCGTTAAAGAGTCTTTTCGGGCTCCAATAAGTGTAAGAAAATGATCTGTTTATGAGTTCTAAAGGTGTCATATATGACTCCTATTCAGATTGATAAGGTATATGAAATTAGACTCAACCATCGCAAGAAGCTCATATTGATAGTAAACGATCCGAACTCATACTCCTTTCTGACTATTTTCTGACTCCGAATGTTTGCTGGGAAACAGTTTCCGTATGACACCAAAAACTATGAAAGTCAATGAACTGTTTTAAATCTGATTTACTAATGTTTTAGAATTATGTAAAATAGAGGATTGTAGAAGACACTTTGAAGTGCGTTTTATTATAAGTAATGAAAAAAGTATTTTGTTTTTTCAACAGAAACATTTGTTAACTTTCAGCTTATAAAAAATTTGCTATTTTTAGCACAAGCTAATGCACAGAAGCTAAAGAATAGAAATCTGAGGGTTTTTCGAGTTTTTCCGGTATACTTTTCTACATTCGCATATTTGTTTACTTTCTTTAGCACCCACCCCTTACACTTCGATTTCTGCTTCAAACTTTTCTTGCTGTCAATTTTATTTCAAAAACTTTAAGAGATGATAAAATGTCACAAAAATAATAAAAAATTGAAGTTGTCAGAAAAACATGTAAAGTAGGAATAAGGAAGCCATAGAAAAGAAGAAAATATGTGCAACAAAAAATTTGCTATGAATATCCCAAAATGTTTTCAAATAATAAATGATAAAAACTAAAAAAAAAATTATTAATTTAAATTTGTAGAGCCCAAACAAATAAATATTTGTGTAAAGCTTTACGACAGGAGTCAAACTCACGCACACATACATGCATACAGCATTGAACACAAAAATAGCAGAGGCAGTTTTAATTAAATTTCATCAGTCAAATTATTTATTTACTAGTTGGTCACGGTTGAGCGAGGCTTCGCCACGCGCTTAGTGTACATATTCATGTATGTAGAAATCACTTAAGATGTACTTTTTTTTGGCTCGGAAATATATCGATTTTACATTTAGCGTTATTCCAAAAATAAAAAACATGTCTATAAGAATGTATGTTGCATACAATTGCCTTTTGAATTATCGCTGAATTTTAGAGTGGAACAATATACCCCTCCCCACGAGACCTAACCTATAAGCATGTGACACCAGCAGTATGCCCACCGGGGCCTTAAGTCTTCTCTCTCCAGAGATATGAGCCACTTTGTGAGTCTAATATCGTAAGCTAGGAATAGGATCTTAGAAATTTAGTAGGGCTGCTATCCTGCTTATTCGTAAAAAATATGTGGTCCTATCAGCCATATTGTAAGAAAGATTGAAACCCACTGAGTTTGAGCTCATAGAAACTTACCAGTGTGCCTTCAGACCTGATAAATTTACCAGATTTTTGCTATGCGCTAAATCCTGGAAAAATACATTTACGTACATTAACCCTTCGTCGATTAAATATCTAAAATATATATACATACGTTCAAACAAAAAAAATATTGTAGCCCTACAGGTATACAAATAAGATGCCTATCCCACATTACAATGCCTTTTTCATAATTTCTACTGGCGTTTAACCGCCGTAGAAAGGCACGACCACTATCCATTTTTCGCGCTTACCGAAGTCAGTTGGGAGCACCAAGGGAAATCAAGTCTCTTTCCACCTGTCTCTCCTAACGCAGTTGACGTCTCCCACTTCTTCTGCTTCTAAACTGCGGTTTTGTTTGAAGCCTCTCCTACCTCTGAACTTTAAAATGAGTATCTTATATACATGAGCTTCACTTTAATGTTTATATGTATATAACGAAAAATGTTACGTATATGCACTAGTACCTGTCTTCTTAGGCAATATGGATATATTTGCGAGGAATTGATTTATTTAATTAAAAAATTTAATTAGACTGTTTCTCCTCATCGGAATATTGAAATGAAAATTTCCTGAAGCTGTTCTCTTTCTTTTTACACTCAGCGTGCTTTGCACACAGAGTATTTTAACTTTGATTGGATAACAGTTGGTTGTACAGGTATAAAGGAATCGAGATAGATATAGACTTCCATATATCAAAATCATCCGTATCGAAAAAAAATTTGATTGAGCCCATGTCCGTCCGTCCGTCCGTCCGTTAGCACGATAAATTGAGTAAATTTTGAGGTATCTTGATGAAATTTGGTATGTATGTTCCTGGGCACTCATCTCAAATCAATATTTAAAATGAACGATATCGGACTATAACCACGCCCACTTTTTCGATATCGAAAAACCGGAAAAGTGCGATAATTCATTACCAAAGACGGATAAAGCGATGAAACTTGGTAGGTGGGTTGACCTTATGACGCAGAATAGAAAATTAGTAAAATTTTTGACAATGGGCGTGGCACCGCCGACTTTTAAAAGAAGGTAATTTCAAAGTTTTACAAGCTGTAATTTGGCAGTCGTTGAAGATATCATAATGAAATTTGGCAGGAACATTACTCCTATTACTATATGTGTATAGGATGAAGAACACGCCCACTTAAAAAAAAATTTTTTTTTAAAAGTCAAATTTTAAGAAAAAATTTAATATCTTTACATTATATAAGTAAATTATGTCAACATTCAACTGCAGTAATGATATGGTGCAACATTTAATTTGTCTATAATACTTTTAATGCCATAGGTCGAACAAAAATTTACCAATCCTTATGAAATTTGGTAAGGGCAAATCGTCTATGACGATAACAGTTTTCTGTGCAAATGGGTGAAATAGGTTGAAGCCACGCCCAGTTTTTATACACAGTCGACCGTCTGACCTTCTGCTCGGCCGTTAACACGATAACTTGTGCAAAAATCGATATATCTTTACTAAACTTAGTTCACGTACTTACCTAAACTCACTTTATCTTGGTGTTAAAATTGGGCGAAATCCGAATATGACTATGCTCACTTTTTCGATATCTAAATATTCGAAATATGAAAAAAAATTCCATAATTCTATACTAAATACGAAAAAAGGGATGAAACATGGTGATTGGATTGGTTTATTGATGCCTTCACATATACAACTAAGGGCCACTCCCTTTCAAAACCTCCATTAATACCTTTAATTTGATACCCATATCGTACAAACAAATTGTAGAGTCACCCCTGGTCCACCTTTATGGCGATATCCCGAAAAGCCGTTCACCTATAGAACTAAGGCCCACTCCGTTTGAAAATACTTATTAACACCTTTCGTTTGATTCCCATATCGTACAAACACATTCTACAGTCACCCCTTGTCCACCTTTATGGGATATCTTGAAAAGGCATCCACCTATAGAACTAAGGCCCACTCCGTTTGAAAATACTCTTTAAAACCTTTCATTTGATGTCCATATCGTACAAACAAATTGTAGAGTCACCCCTGGTCCACCTTTATGGCGATATCTCGAAAAGGTATCCACCTATAGAACTAAGGCTCACTCCGTTTGAAAATACTCCTTAACACATTTCATTTGATGTCCATATCGTGCAAACAAATTGTAGTCACCCCTGGTCCACCTTTATGGCGATATCTTGAAAACGCATCCACCTATAGAACTAAGGCCCACTCCGTTTGAAAATACTCCTTAAAACCTTTCATTTGATGTCCATATCGTACAAACAAATTGTAGAGTCACCCCTGGTCCAACTTTATGGCGATATCTCGAAAAGGCATCCACCTATAGAACTAAGGCCCACTCCGTTTGAAAATACTACTTAACACCTTTTATTTGATGTCCACATCGTACAAACAGAATCACCCCTGGTCCACCTTTATGGCGATATCCCAAAATGGCGTCCACCAATAGATCTATAGCCCACTCCCTTTTAAAATACTCCTTAATACTTTCCATTTGATACCCATGTCATAGAAACACATTCCAGGGTTACCCTAGTTTCATTTTCCTATATGTTGATTTTCCTTTATTTTGTCTCCAAAGCTCTCAGCTAAGTATGTAATGTTCGGTTACACCCGAACTTAGCCTTCCTTACTTGTTTATTCCCTTTTTTGCCTTTTTTATTTAGAAGAACAAATGAAATTTTCCTGGATGTATAGCCACTTCCCTTTGATGAGTTGATAAAAAATCTGTCCCAATATTGAAGAAACATATATACTTAGAACCGTTTCCTCTATTTCAATGCCAATACCGGTATTGACTTCTGATATACTTAATTTTGTATCTTAAATATACTATATCTGCGTCTGTCGTTAAAGCCTTTTGCTTTGTTCAAAATCTTTGAAAATATTCATTAAAACTGATGTGTTATTTTAGTAACTAAACAAATTAGCACCAACCTTATGTTTATCCGAATTTTTGTGGCGTAATACTATATTATCAATTTAATAAACAATTACCCGGATATACATAAATAAAAGGCGATATATGACAGATTCCCCATTCATATATATTAAATACATGTACAATATATATTGGGCTGAATGTAAATAAATCAATTCGTTGAATAAGCAACACTAAACATTGTTGCATTAAAGATAATTGAATTGATATCTGTGTATTGTCATCGAGATACAAAATGTGATTGTAGTGAAAAATAATTTTAATGCCACTTAAGGACGATTGGATATTTTATTCCTGAAAATTAGTGAATGAAATATATAAGAGATTAGCCTACAACGTATATACAGAACATTTAGTAAGAGAAGCAGGATAGTTTACAAAAAAATATACCAAATTGTTACGTAACTTATGAGCTGTCAATAAAACTTGAGTTCTATTATCGTTTTAATTACTCAACCAACGAATAAATAAGCTCAAATATTTAGTTTATAAAAATGTTTTCTTTATATGCAGCACTGCTATGGTAGTAGAACTTCACACTTGAAATGATTCGCGTACTTCACTTACAACGTGTTAAAATCAAGCTGAATGAATAAACTATTAAATTTTTAAGTCCTCTTAGCTGAAGTTATTCGAACGCAATACTTCAATAGGAAATGTACTGTGAAGGCGGAGAGCTATGTTAGCAACATTTAAAGTTAACTGCCAAGAAGTTCTGAACAGTCATCGACACCGAAAATTGTGTCAAAAATAAACATTAAGTTTTGATCAAATCGCGTGACTTCACATTGAAAGAACTTGATAAACATGAATCCAGCATTGTACGGTGACAGGGGGTTATCAAAGTATAAAGGTTGGAGAGAAAATATTATGACTTTTCTCCGAACACTTTCAATCCTTAAAGAGTGTGAAGAATATATTGAATACCAGATGACTGAAACATACTCTAGCTTTGAACACACTAATGTATTGTACAAGATTTTTCTGGTATACGGATCCTTGAAATCCTTCGCTTATCGTTGGGAGAAATCTAAGTTAGTATAAACTTTTGGTATCAGAAAGTTAACATGGTTACCAAAAGTAAAATTATACCAAGATCCCGAAGCTTAAAAAGCAAGGGTTACATTAGAAATCGAGTACATTGAAGAAACTACATTCATTGACTTGGTAAACGTTATGTGACAGCATTTACTAATAGTAAGTCGCAGACTATCTTGGAAGGCCCAACTATTAATAGTATTCAGATCTCCTTCCAGATGCAATGCATTAGATATACAGGAGATTTCACGAAATAGTTTTAAATCGTCTGCATAAAGTAAATAATTAGAAGCATAAGCCCACATCATTAATAAAAATTAAGAACAAAATAGGACCAAGAATACTTCCATGCGATACACAAGATCATATTTTCAAGGTAAAACTTCATCCACGACAGAAAACTTTAATGGAAGCCCATGTTTTCAAACATCCACATAAGTAGTTTGTGCGAAACCGCGCCAAAAGCCTTAGAGAAATCCGTATATATGGTGTCAACTTGACATCCATCCTTAAGCCAAAATACATAATACAGGGAAAAAAGCTGCCAGATTTTTGACAGTCGAGCGAGCTGTAATTAAACCATGCTGAAATGGATCGACAATTCAATTGTTAGCAAACGAGAAACGACTACGTTTTCAAAATGCTTGTAACAAGTAGACAAAATTTTTATATTGGCCTGCAATTTTTTTTGCCTGACTTGAACACTTTTTATATAAAAAGGAAAATCCATCTAGTCGTTTTTCATTGAGAACTGTGAAGAGAATATACGCTGAACAAAATCGTTTTCAGATATAAACAACGACCCAAAGTCTTTAGATTTGCGTGTTTCAGTAAAATTATACGCATTAAAAACATATTGTAACGAATTTACTGAAAGTCCGCTTATTCCAAATCTTCTGCTAACGTTCGAATCACTAAACTGTTGAATAAATAACTCCAATATAGAATAATGCAAAAATGGCCTTTATTAAAGTACTTCACAATAACACTTATACTTCGCAACTAATAGCTTGCTTAAACCAAACCGGATGTCGTTCCTCTACTGTTGCTGCCTTTTATACTCTGTGATTTCCCGTTCGCATACTTCTTGGCGCTTCCATTTCTAGAATTTACTAGTTAGTTATCAGCTATAAAATTACTACGTTTATAGCATCTCATATGCGCGTGTAGATGTGGCTTATACTTGCACAATTATAATTCCCTACTTTTTGGAGCATATCAGATAAGATATATGCATGTGTTTGTACGTCTCTTCTCCGCGGGGAATGGTCACGTGATAGTGAGGAATCCCTTGAGGTGCTTCTCGATACACATTTCCCATCGGCAGACGGTTTAGAAGAACCAGCAGACATCACTCACACTTCGATCACGGAGCTAGTGGTGCCGGGCTTGGTGACCGATACCAAGATCGAGTGGGCAGTGAAGACGTTTTCTAAGTTTAAATCGCCGGGCCCAGATGGTATATTCCCGGCCATGCTACAAGTCTCAAGTAAGGCGGTCGTGGAATGGCTTAAAATAATATTCGATGGGTGCATAAGACTGAATCATATACCGCACTCTTGGAGAACTGCTCGTGTAGCTTTTCTACCAAAGGCGGGGAAGATCGGTCACGTGTATCCCAAAGACTATAGACCCATTAGCTTAACATCATTTCTGCCCAAAACCTTTGAGAGGCTAATAGATGTGTACATAAAGTCCAACGTGGATGAAAAGCTGCTCTCTACAACACAGCATGCGTACACCAAAGGCAAGTCGGTAGACACCGCATTGCATAGGGTGGTAATAAGCATAGAGAAATCCCTGGAATATAAGGAGTATGCTCTAGGAGTCTTCTTGGACATTGCCGGGGCTTTCAATAATGTTGCAAAATGGGCGATTATGGATGGTCTTAATTACATTAAAGTACATCCTGCCTTAATCAGATGGATCGGCTGCATGTTAAATTGCAGAAAGATTACATCACAATGGGGATTGTACGAGGCCACGAAATCAGTGGACAGGGGCACGCCGTAGGGAGGGGTGCTATCACCTCTGCTGTGGACACTGGTCATCAACCAACTGCTCAGGCAATTCGATGAGGGACCCGTAAAACTTACGGCTTACGCAGATGACGTTGCAATTGTCATAAGTGGAAAATGCCTTCCAACGATTAGTTCTTTGATGGATCGGGCGCTTCGGGATATTCATACTTGGGCATCTAATGTCGGGCTGAAAGTCAATGCGGAGAAGACGGATATGGTCTTGTTTACAAAGAGGTACAAGGTCCCAAATTGGACCAGGCCTAAATTAGGAGCGGTGACCTTACAGGAGAAACCTTGCACAAAATATCTAGGAATCATCCTAGACAGTAAGCTGTCATGAAAGCTCAACGTGGAGGAGAGGGTCAAGAAGGCCTCAACGGCACTCTATGCATGTAAAAGAATGCTGGGGTGTACGTGGGGCCTATCGCCCTCTCTTTCTCATTGGATTTTTACAGCGATTGTAAGCCCTATTCTATACTATGGAGTTCTTGTTTGGTGGAAAGCCACACAAAAAACAACATACCTCAAAAAATTAGAGGGGGTATGCAGACTATCGATGCTTTGCATTACGGGAGCCCTGAAAACAACCCCGACGGCTGCAGTGTATGCCATTCTGCACATTCCACCTGTAGACCTGGTAGCAAAGAACAAAGCGTTAACGACCGCAACCAGGCTCGATGCTTCGGGGCAGCTTGAGCGCCGACAATATGGCCATAGTAGAATAGCGTCCTCAGTCACAAGACGAACAGACTACATGATTCCCTACCTGCACTTTGAGGGAGATCTTAAGGCCACAATAGAGGTGGACGGTTGGCGCAAGGGTGCGCAAATGGCGGACGAGGTGATACATGTGTACACCGATGGTTCCAAAATAGTGGAAGGAGTAGGGTCTGCGGTATACTGCGCTGATCCGGAATTATGCAGATCCTACAGGCTGCCGGATTACTGTAGCGTTTTCCAAGCGGAAATATTAGCCGTAACCAAAGCAGTAGAAACCCTGGAAGAGAATAGCTTAAGCTGCAACCGTGTTAACTTTTATATTGACAGTCAAGCAGCAATTAAGGCAACAATCTCGCATAGCACAGCATCTAAATGCGTATTAGAGTGTAAGCAGTCTCTGGAGAGAATCGGGACAGGGAGAAGCATACATCTATATTGGGTCCCAGGGCATATGGGAATAGATGGGAATGAAAAAGCGGACGAATTAGCTAAAAAGGGCGCATCCCTTGAAGCTTGCTCCGTAGACGTCCCAATTAGATTGGGCGAGATTAAGCGAAGGCGAGAGGTGCACATGATCGACCAAGCAAGAAAGGCGTGGGTTCAAGCGCGGCGCTGTAAAGTGTCGAAGATTATGTGTAGGTCTTACAACCTTAGACTAACACAGTTGCTTCTTTCATTAAAAACAGAGGACTGTAGACTCATGACGGGTATTCTGACTGGACTCTGCCTTCTGGCGTCACATGCCTTTAAATTAGGCTTGGTCAGTGATAGCAGGTGTAGGAAGTGCGGGTTGGAGGAGGAAACGATCGATCACGTTCTGTGCTCGTGCCCTGCACTTGCCAGGCTAAGACTCCAGCTATTAGGAGTGATACAGCTGTCAGATCTAGAAGCAGCAAGTGGCTTAAGTCCTAGGAAGCTTCTAGTATTTGCCAAGAGGACGGAGTTATTTTATAACATAGGTCCTGGTTTTTGATAGGGTTTTTCAGTTTGGTCGTTAAAACAAACTTCTGGTAACACTACGGACTCAATCAGTCTATGTGAGGTCCTCATGGACCGGCCAGTTCAACCTACCTACCTACCTTCTCCGCGGGGTTTACGTACATATATGTAGACATAATGAGTGATTTATTGATGTGCATACAAGTCACTGCTTAGCATCGGCTTAGAGGCGATAGTATCCCTTAGTGTTGCTAATATTCGTCACAATATGTAAATTTAAAAAAAAAAAATTGGCAAAAAAATTTTCCGAATCGATCAAACTTCTCTGAGCAGGTATCATATGTTTATTGAAAATTTTATTTAACCACTTTTATTTGTTGGCATTTTCAGTACATGAGATCTTAAAAGCTAGAACTAATGTTCAATTTGAGATGTACGGGACTAATTATTCCATCCCAGTCATGTTCAGATGAGTTAAACGTTCAACCAAACTGTTTTTGAAACAATGTTTGTTCAAAGGAAGGTTTATTTTAATGTACCAACCTGCGTGAAATTTAAAGATACCTGCTCAGAGAAGTTTGATCGATTCGGAAAATTTTTTTGCCGATTTTTTTTTTAAATTTACATATTGTGACGAATATTAGCAACACTAAGGGATACTACGCCTCTAAGCCGATGCTAAGCAGTGACTTGTATGCACATCAATAAATCACTCATTATGTCTACATATATGTACGTAAACGCCGCGGAGAAGAGACGTACAAACACATGCATATATCTTATCTGATATGCTCCAAAAAGTAGGGAATTATAATTGTTCAAGTATAAGCCACATCTACACGCGCATATGAGATGCTATAAACGTAGTAATTTTATAGCTGATAACTAACTAGTAAATTCTAGAAATGGAAGCGCCAAGAAGTATGCGAACGGGAAATCACAGAGTATAAAAGGCAGCAACAGTAGAGGAACGACATCCGGTTTGGTTTAAGCAAGCTATTAGTTGCGAAGTATAAGTGTTATTGTGAAGTACTTTAATAAAGGCCATTTTTGCATTATTCTATATTGGAGTTATTTATTCAACAGTTTAGTGATTCGAACGTTAGCAGAAGATTTGGAATAAGCGGACTTTCAGTAAATTCGTTACAATATGTTTTTAATGCGTATAATTTTACTGAAACACGCAAATCTAAAGACTTTGGGTCGTTGTTTATATCTGAAAACGATTTTGTTCAGCGTATATTCTCTTCACAGTTCTCAATGAAAAACGACTAGATGGATTTTCCTTTTTATATAAAAAGTGTTCAAGTCAGGCAAAAAAAATTGCAGGCCAATATAAAAATTTTGTCTACTTGTTACAAGCATTTTGAAAACGTAGTCGTTTCTCGTTTGCTAACAATTGAATTGTCGATCCATTTCAGCATGGTTTAATTACAGCTCGCTCGACTGTCAAAAATCTGGCAGCTTTTTTCCCTGTATTATGTATTTTGGCTTAAGGATGGATGTCAAGTTGACACCATATATACGGATTTCTCTAAGGCTTTTGGCGCGGTTTCGCACAAACTACTTATGTGGATGTTTGAAAACATGGGCTTCCATTAAAGTTTTCTGTCGTGGATGAAGTTTTACCTTGAAAATATGATCTTGTGTATCGCATGGAAGTATTCTTGGTCCTATTTTGTTCTTAATTTTTATTAATGATGTGGGCTTATGCTTCTAATTATTTACTTTATGCAGACGATTTAAAACTATTTCGTGAAATCTCCTGTATATCTAATGCATTGCATCTGGAAGGAGATCTGAATACTATTAATAGTTGGGCCTTCCAAGATAGTCTGCGACTTACTATTAGTAAATGCTGTCACATAACGTTTACCAAGTCAATGAATGTAGTTTCTTCAATGTACTCGATTTCTAATGTAACCCTTGCTTTTTAAGCTTCGGGATCTTGGTATAATTTTACTTTTGGTAACCATGTTAACTTTCTGATACCAAAAGTTTATACTAACTTAGATTTCTCCCAACGATAAGCGAAGGATTTCAAGGATCCGTATACCAGAAAAATCTTGTACAATACATTAGTGTGTTCAAAGCTAGAGTATGTTTCAGTCATCTGGTATTCAATATATTCTTCACACTCTTTAAGGATTGAAAGTGTTCGGAGAAAAGTCATAATATTTTCTCTCCAACCTTTATACTTTGATAACCCCCTGTCACCGTACAATGCTGGATTCATGTTTATCAAGTTCTTTCAATGTGAAGTCACGCGATTTGATCAAAACTTAATGTTTATTTTTGACACAATTTTCGGTGTCGATGACTGTTCAGAACTTCTTGGCAGTTAACTTTAAATGTTGCTAACATAGCTCTCCGCCTTCACAGTACATTTCCTATTGAAGTATTGCGTTCGAATAACTTCAGCTAAGAGGACTTAAAAATTTAATAGTTTATTCATTCAGCTTGATTTTAACACGTTGTAAGTGAAGTACGCGAATCATTTCAAGTGTGAAGTTCTACTACCATAGCAGTGCTGCATATAAAGAAAACATTTTTATAAACTAAATATTTGAGCTTATTTATTCGTTGGTTGAGTAATTAAAACGATAATAGAACTCAAGTTTTATTGACAGCTCATAAGTTACGTAACAATTTGGTATATTTTTTTGTAAACTATCCTGCTTCTCTTACTAAATGTTCTGTATATACGTTGTAGGCTAATCTCTTATATATTTCATTCACTAATTTTCAGGAATAAAATATCCAATCGTCCTTAAGTGGCATTAAAATTATTTTTCACTACAATCACATTTTGTATCTCGATGACAATACACAGATATCAATTCAATTATCTTTAATGCAACAATGTTTAGTGTTGCTTATTCAACGAATTGATTTATTTACATTCAGCCCAATATATATTGTACATGTATTTAATATATATGAATGGGGAATCTGTCATATATCGCCTTTTATTTATGTATATCCGGGTAATTGTTTATTAAATTGATAATATAGTATTACGCCACAAAAATTCGGATAAACATAAGGTTGGTGCTAATTTGTTTAGTTACTAAAATAACACATCAGTTTTAATGAATATTTTCAAAGATTTTGAACAAAGCAAAAGGCTTTAACGACAGACGCAGATATAGTATATTTAAGATACAAAATTAAGTATATCAGAAGTCAATACCGGTATTGGCATTGAAATAGAGGAAACGGTTCTAAGTATATATGTTTCTTCAATATTGGGACAGATTTTTTATCAACTCATCAAAGGGAAGTGGCTATACATCCAGGAAAATTTCATTTGTTCTTCTAAATAAAAAAGGCAAAAAAGGGAATAAACAAGTAAGGAAGGCTAAGTTCGGGTGTAACCGAACATTACATACTTAGCTGAGAGCTTTGGAGACAAAATAAAGGAAAATCAACATATAGGAAAATGAATCTAGGGTAACCCTGGAATGTGTTTCTATGACATGGGTATCAAATGGAAAGTATTAAGGAGTATTTTAAAAGGGAGTGGGCTATAGATCTATTGGTGGACGCCATTTTGGGATATCGCCATAAAGGTGGACCAGGGGTGATTCTAGAATGTGTTTGTACGATGTGGACATCAAATAAAAGGTGATAAGTAGTATTTTCAAACGGAGTGGGCCTTAGTTCTATAGGTGGATGCCTTTTCGAGATATCGCCATAAAGTTGGACCAGGGGTGACTCTACAATTTGTTTGTACGATATGTACATCAAATGAAAGGTTTTAAGGAGTATTTTCAAACGGAGTGGGCCTTAGTTCTATAGGTGGATGCGTTTTCAAGATATCGCCATAAAGGTGGACCAGGGGTGACTCTACAATTTGTTTGTACGATATGGACATCAAATGAAATGTGTTAAGGAGTATTTTCAAACGGAGTGAGCCTTAGTTCTATAGGTGGATACCTTTTCGAGATATCGCCATAAAGGTGGACCAGGGGTGACTCTACAATTTGTTTGTACGATATGGGTATCAAATTAAAGGTATTAATGGAGGTTTTGAAAGGGAGTGGCCCTTAGTTGTATATGTGAAGGCATCAATAAACCAATCCAATCACCATGTTTCATCCCTTTTTTCGTATTTAGTATAGAATTATGGAATTTTTTTTCATATTTCGAAATTTTAGATATCGAAAAAGTGAGCATAGTCATATTCGGATTTCGCCCAATTTTAACACCAAGATAAAGTGAGTTTAGGTAAGTACGTGAACTAAGTTTAGTAAAGATATATCGATTTTTGCACAAGTTATCGTGTTAACGGCCGAGCAGAAGGTCAGACGGTCGACTGTGTATAAAAACTGGGCGTGGCTTCAACCTATTTCACCCATTTGCACAGAAAACTGTTATCGTCATAGACGATTTGCCCTTACCAAATTTCATAAGGATTGGTAAATTTTTGTTCGACCTATGGCATTAAAAGTATTATAGACAAATTAAATGTTGCACCATATCATTACTGCAGTTGAATGTTGACATAATTTACTTATATAATGTAAAGATATTAAATTTTTTCTTAAAATTTGACTTTTAAAAAAAAATTTTTTTTTAAGTGGGCGTGTTCTTCATCCTATACACATATAGTAATAGGAGTAATGTTCCTGCCAAATTTCATTATGATATCTTCAACGACTGCCAAATTACAGCTTGTAAAACTTTGAAATTACCTTCTTTTAAAAGTCGGCGGTGCCACGCCCATTGTCAAAAATTTTACTAATTTTCTATTCTGCGTCATAAGGTCAACCCACCTACCAAGTTTCATCGCTTTATCCGTCTTTGGTAATGAATTATCGCACTTTTCCGGTTTTTCGATATCGAAAAAGTGGGCGTGGTTATAGTCCGATATCGTTCATTTTAAATATTGATTTGAGATGAGTGCCCAGGAACATACATACCAAATTTCATCAAGATACCTCAAAATTTACTCAATTTATCGTGCTAACGGACGGACGGACGGACGGACATGGGCTCAATCAAATTTTTTTTCGATACGGATGATTTTGATATATGGAAGTCTATATCTATCTCGATTCCTTTATACCTGTACAACCAACTGTTATCCAATCAAAGTTAAAATACTCTGTGTGCAAAGCACGCTGAGTGTAAAAAGAAAGAGAACAGCTTCAGGAAATTTTCATTTCAATATTCCGATGAGGAGAAACAGTCTAATTAAATTTTTTAATTAAATAAATCAATTCCTCGCAAATATATCCATATTGCCTAAGAAGACAGGTACTAGTGCATATACGTAACATTTTTCGTTATATACATATAAACATTAAAGTGAAGCTCATGTATATAAGATACTCATTTTAAAGTTCAGAGGTAGGAGAGGCTTCAATCGAAACCGCAGTTTAGAAGCAGAAGAAGTGGGAGACGTCAACTGCGTTAGGAGAGACAGGTGGAAAGAGACTTGATTTCCCTTGGTGCTCCCAACTGACTTCGGTAAGCGCGAAAAATGGATAGTGGTCGTGCCTTTCTACGGCGGTTAAACGCCAGTAGAAATTATGAAAAAGGCATTGTAATGTGGGATAGGCATCTTATTTGTATACCTGTAGGGCTACAATATTTTTTTTGTTTGAACGTATGTATATATATTTTAGATATTTAATCGACGAAGGGTTAATGTACGTAAATGTTTTTTTCCAGGATTTAGCGCATAGCAAAAATCTGGTAAATTTATCAGGTCTGAAGGCACACTGGTAAGTTTCTATGAGCTCAAACTCAATGAGTTTCAATCTTTCCTACAATATGGCTGATAGGACCACATATTTTTTACGAATAAGCAGGATAGCAGCCCTACTAAATTTCTAAGATCCTATTCCTAGCTTACGATATTAGACTCACAAAATGGCTCATATCTCTGAAGAGAGAAGACGTAAGGCCCCGGTGGGCATACTGCTGGTGTCACATGCTTATAGGTTAGGTCTCGTGGGGAGGGGTATATTGTACATTAAAATAAACCTTCCTTTGAACAAACATTGTTTCAAAAACAGTTTGGTTGAACGTTTAACTCATCTGAACAAGACTGGGATGGAATAATTAGTCCCGTACATCTCGAAATTGAACATTAATTCTAGCTTTTAAGATGTCATGTACTGAAAATGCCAACAAATAAAAGTGGTTAAATAAGATTTTCAACAAACATATGTTTATCAATAGAATAACACAATTAACTTCCTGTTAGATATTTTAAATAAAATTTAAAATTAAAGCAATTTTTTTACAGTGATACATTTTATATTTTGCAATCTTTTTTCAGAAATCATATAAAATAACAAATTCACAAACGGAAAAATATAAATCAGGATTTGTATACCCCCTTACGCATTTTAAAAAAAACAATATCGTAATTCACTAAAATCCGTTTCCTGGAAATGTACTCATTATAAACCACACGTGGCCAGGTATGTTCATTGTTGTTATATTTTTATAACTTTTTCAGTATAAATTATACTTAGAATTTTTATACGTAAACGAATTTGTTGTGTTTTTATGTAGGTATATACGTAGTTTCTTTCATGTTTAGAAATAAGTATAAACATTGCTTTTCTCATTTCCATCGCTTTTTAACACGCTGATATTAGCTTCACTTGTATGTATGCTTGTTTGTAACTCTCTAGGCTAGGCGCGCAAAGGAGAGTTAAACCCACCTAGTGGCAATTATTGAAGACTCGCGGCAGTGGTTAACTAACTCGCTACAAAACCAGTTGTGCTTAATAACGGAGATATGAACCGTTGTTCTACGGTGCTATCAACATCAAATATTTAGGTGGATTGTAGACAATAAACCGGCATCATATTTGCATGTTTTTCAGCAAAGCTCACAGAGTATATTAATTTTGTTCGCATAACGGTACCCCGTAACGCCATAAACTAATCGAGATAGATATAGACTTCTATATATCGAAATGATCTGGGCGAAAAATGAAATTCATCTAGCCATGTCCGTCCGTCCGTCTGTCCGTTAACACGATAACATGAGTAAATTTTGAGGTATCTTAATGACATTTGGTATGTAAGTTCTTCAGCACTCATCTCAGATCGCTATTTAAAATTAACGAAATCGGACTATAACCACACCTACTTTTTCGATATCGAAAATTTCGAAAAATCGAAAAAGTGCGATAATTCATTATCAAAAACGGATAAAGCGATGAAACTTGGTAGATGGGTTGACCTTATGACGCAGAATAGAAAATTAGTAAAATTTTGGACAATGGGCGTGGCACCGTCCACTTTTAAAAGAAGATAATTTAAAAGTTTTGCAAGCTGTAATTTGGCATTCGTTGAAGATATCATGAAATTTGGTAAGGGCATAGCTTCTATGACGACAATTATTTTCTGTGAAAATGGGCGAAATCGGTGGAAGCCACGCGTAGTTTTTATACACAGTCGTCCGTCTGTCCTTTCGCTCGGCCGTTGACACGATAACTTGAGCAATAATCGATATATCTTTACTAAACTTAGTTCACGTACTTACCTGAACTCACTTTATCTCGAAATTTCGAAAAATGAAAAAGGTGCCTTAATTCAATACCAAATACGAAATAAGGAACGAAACGTGGTGATTGTATTGGTTTTTTGACGCAAAATATAACTTTAGAAGAAACTTTGTAAAATGGGTGTGACACCTACCATATTAAGTAGTAAAAAATGAAAAAGTTCTGCAGGGCGAAATCAAAAGCCCTTGGAATCATGGCAGGAATACTGTTCGAGGTATTACATATATAAATAAACTAGCGGACCCCGTTGCACTTCGTAGCAACCAACCAAAAAAAGAAATGAAAGATTATACATTTTTTTTATGAAATGAATGCATTGTATTTCAAAATTATTAATCTCAATCCAAAACATTTGTATATATAATATTTTTAGTTTGCCAATTGGAAGCGAGCACAAACAAACAATTTGGAGTTCCAACTCTTGAGCAGGCCACGTATAGCTGTCCATGTGAAAAGCACGGCTCCTCCAAATTTAATCCGCATATTTGAAGCGTTTGTCCTTGTGCCTTATTGATGGACATGATAAATTATAGACGCACTGGGAATTGCAAACGCTTAAATTCAAATGGCATGTCTGTTGGAATCAGTGGAATACGTGGTATGAATACAATCACATTTTTCACTGTTCCGGTCAATATTGTCCCTTCAATTAAATTCGGCATACATTTTTTTTACTACTAATCTTGTGCCATTGCACAGTTTTGGTGTATTTAAATTCCGAAGTAAAATAATTGATGAGCCAACCTTTAAATTCAAGTAATGCGGTGGCATACCAGGTGGTTCCAATGAATTCAAAAATTCAATTGGATAATTCACTGCATCATCTGCATTCACTGCATTATCAACACATTTATATGATGTCACTGCAGCTGGCAATTTTTCTTGAATCTGATAATTGATTGCATTGACGTGTAAATTTTTTGGTGTCAGTATTGCGCGTTCCCTCAACCAATTGTGATTCCTGTAATTTTGAACAATATTTGGAAACCCACTTTTAATCAACTCTTCTGTTGATTGGAGAATGGTACAGAAATTGTTCGGCAATGTAATCAATCCATTTGTATTATCGACTCGAACTTTTCCATTGCCAATATCTAACAATTGCTTCGAGAACCGATCTGCATATTGGTCGTTGTGGAATTGAACGCGCATATTTATGTTCAATGTCAATTTTTGCACATGTCGCCACAGAAGAGAAGACTTTAAACATGCGTTGATCTGGATCTATGACGACGCGCGTTTCGTAATTGTTGTACTTGATTTTATTGTGAGCGTTCCTCTACACTTTGCGCTCTCCTTTGATTAAATTTATAGGTAGAATTACGCGTACGTCGACCTATAGTTGGTCGTCTTGTTGGTGGCATTTTGATACATATGATGAAATTATGGAAAAAATCTTTTTTAACTATGTTTTCTTGCACTGAACACACTTAAAATCAATTCTTAAATTAATAATAGTTGGAGAAATGTAGAGCGTTTTCTACATCTATGTATATGTCAAATCAATAGGCAAACGAAATTTGGTTTTTATATGGCTTTATTTTGTGGTAACTCTTTGACGATTACATATACAATGATCTTAAATGCTAAGAAAAAATTCAATTTAGGCAGCAGAATTTATGTTTAGGAATTTTCCATGGAAAAGTCCTGCTATTTAATGTTGACAAAATAAGCGATGAGTGCGAAGAGTATATAGGCAAAGTAATATTTATTAGTGCAGGTGGGTGTGCATTATGTTTCTGTAGTGGGAGTGGGACTGCAGTGGGAGTGGGAGTGGGTGGGAGTACAGTGCATTGAGGAATATGCGATAATAGCAAAATGATAGAAAAAGCGAAAAACAAAAGCGAAGACGGTGACGTTACGTTGTACAACAAAAGCATGAATGCGTACGATGAGTGTGAGTGTGTGTTTGTATGTACCCAGCAAACACAGTTTCTAACGTTAGAGAAATATTGTAATTTTACATTAGAATTCTAATTTAATTCTCTCATGCATTTCGAATCGAAAACTAGGTTAGAGAACTAGGTTAGAATTCGACTGTGAAACGATTCGGATAACACTAGAATTGCTATGTTATGATTATTGTCACAGTTATCGATTATTTGCACGACATGATCACTCATTCTTAGTGTTATACAAACAAAATAAAAATAGTGGAAATATTTCCCCCAGCGGGTTAGGGGGGTCAGAATATACCCGCGGTAGGTATGCCTGTAGTAAGAGGCGACTAAAATACCAGATTCAAGGGCTGTGTAGCGCAACCCTGCAGGTTGCCAGCGCAACATATAGCTTTTCCAAACCCAATTGTCAACCTCACCTATCCGCGGCGAATCCTGTTTCACTAACAGACGAGGCTCTGGCGACCCTAAGCTCCTTATGGAACTTGGGGTTGGGGAGGGAGGGGATGGTCTGAAGGTTTAATGTGGCCACATAAATCGTTCCCGAGATGGTCGGGCCAGCACCTTAATGGGGCTGTGGTACCGGAGCGTACCGGATCTGTATCCGACAAAGGACCTTCACATCGATAACACTCCCCAAAGCCTTCAGGGAGCAACCTTATCGCTACAACAACAACAACAACAACAGTGCAAATATTAAAAGTTGCGAAATAAGTTTTTTTATTTATAATAATAAATACTAGTAAGGGAAAATGAATCAAAAAAGATTAAAAAAGGAAAGCGAGCAGATTATTGAAGTGCTATTTGAATGACATGAAAAAACGCTTCCTCATCCGTACCTCAAACCAACGCTGACCTCAATCTTTAGGTACGTTTTAATTTATTATAATAGAAAAAGCCTTTGAAATATGTTCATTTTATAAGCTTTTATTTAGTTTAACTTTTGTTGTCTGTAATGGAATCTTGCAAGTTAAATTTGATACACTTCCCGGTGTCGGATTGAGCTGAAATTTTGCACACATGTATAACTCCGATGAAAATGCAATATTAATTTGTTAAAATTCGATAAATTAATCGATAACACAGTTATCGGTAAAGATTTGTATTTACTTTGGCATAACAGCCTAAGTCCCATACAAACCCGCCGGTACCTATCCGTGGATTGTGATATTTGGACGTAGTGAATCACGCGTGTCACGCGTGGTGAATCTCAACGCTTACGAAAAGAGGAGACACACCCCTCTGTTGTATTTCTGTGTATAACCAACATAGCTGAATTTTTAAGGCTGTTTAACTCTGTAATCTTTTCTGTAATTTATTTTGCTTTTGCAAAAATTACCTATTTGAAAAAAGCTGGCTGAAAAATATTGGCATAACAGCTTAAATTAAATCAAGAATGGAAAATTTTGGGAAATTTGAGCAGATGTGGCAATTTCGCGCGTCCGTTGAACGAAATATTGACAATCTGCTGATCATCGCTAGGAAATTAGCGACATTCCATCAACTAAGCAGCACTTTAGCAATACTACTGTTATTATTTGGCCGCTCAAACACACATATATTAATTGTGCATTAAATCTAAAATATACAAATACACCATAATAATTTACACGGCCAAAGCCATAATAATTTATACGGGTCATCAATTCTTTCTCTGATTCAAAATCTGAACTACCAGCGCTACCGTCAACAGCTCAGTGTCATCATTGCCAGTAGCGCCAATAACACCAAACTCGTGCCTGACACACAAAAGTCGTTTCACTCAATAGCGCAAGTAAACTGTACTACGCACTCACTACTAAGTAGCGTCAAAAATTCGCTTGGAGTCATTTCGTCAATGAGTTACCATTGAGCTGGCACCGCATTGACGCTGGCGCCATGCAATTTACATCACTAAAATTGCGCGAATGCCCAGGCTCATGACTTCAATACTTATATTTACTATGCTTTAAATTTTGAATACACCGCTGAAGTTGCTGCGCATAAAATGTGTACTAATAAATTCCAATCCGCATTATACCAAACATTTTTGAATATAAAGATATTGCATGCGCGAACTTCGGTGGAAAGCAGCGGAGCGTAACAAAATTCTAGTAGGTCACTTTCACCACACCAAAAACTTTAACACAATTTTTAACATAATTTAAGCACAGAAATACACTGATTGGAGTTTTAGTGAGTAAAAGTTAAAATTCTGAACACATTAGCTGAATAAAAAGTGTACAAATAATTATTAAATAACAAATACAGGCAGTGGTAGTTTAACAAATTATGCTGTGGTAAGTGGTGAATGTGACCTACTAGAATTTTGTGAAGCTTGCCTCACACGATTTTTCGTCTATGCAATGTCTCTATATTATATCGTTTCTGATTATACGCAGATGTAACTGAAATATGTGTTTTTGTTTCACCTCCTTTACTTATATTTAAAGCTTTTCTAAGAACAAGCTTCTATTACTTGTTAATAAAACGAACTAAAAAGTAAAAAATAAAATTAAAGAAAAAAAAAACCTTTTTTAAAAATAAGCTTTTATTATTTTGGTTAATAAAATTAACTAAAAAGTAAACAATAAATTGACTCTAAAGAAATATAACACTTTATAAGTTCATTGTAAACTTAAACGATAATTAGGCTTTTTCGTCTGCGACAAAAAAATTCTATATTGTACATAATTATATATTTTTAACATTAAAACTTTACACCTGAATTATTAAATCTTACAGTTTATATCACAGTCCTAATTGTTCTAATAAAAGCGTGTTACATTGCGATAGCAAGAAAATGAGATCCTAAATGTTCTTAATTATACCATCAAAATTTAACACGTTTTTTATTAGAACAATTAGGACTGTGATATAAACTGTAATATTTAATAATTTAGGTGTAAAGTTTTAACCAAAATAATAAAAGCTTATTTTTAAAAAAATTTTTTTTCTTTAATTTTTTTAATACATAAGATTATAACCAAATAAACGTATTTGATACAATGAAACAATGAAGATTTCGCTGATTTAAAATAATTGAACTTAATTGCGCATCACTTCAAAATTCTCATTAGAAACTCATTAGAATTTGACGTTAGAATTCGATTAGAATTCTAACCCTTTTCTCGATATCAAGAACGAAGTCCCCTTTTTGTCGAGAATGCCATAATTCGCGACAGTTTCGCAAATCGTCCTCTAACCTTCTACCTTAGAGAAATACATTAGAATTCGATTCGTCTTCTAATCGTTTTCTAACCTAAATGTTTGTTGGGTATACAAATTATTAACTTAACGAAGATGTGTTGGAAAGGCAGGCGTGAAAAATAGTTACCATCAGAAGATAGTGATTGATAAACATTTGAATTTGGACAGGTTCATCTGTTTAACATTTGTATACTGTCAATGAAATTAACTTGTAATAGGTTGGATCAATTTTTTTCGTTAGGTCGGACCGAAATGTAAACTTTTTTTTTTCAAATTTTGAATTTTTTCTAAAAAAAATCATAACTCAAGAATGGCTAACCCGATTTGGGATTGCAAAATCAACTAACCATCATCTCTCCTTCCTGTGTCTTATCTTTCCTAAAAATTTCATGGCAATCTGTCGGGCCGTTCTCGAGTTATGGAGTGACAATCAAAATGTACACTTCTTTTTATATATATAGATTAGCCGTACCAGAAAGATGATGTTCTGGGTCACCCTGGTGCACATTTTGGTCGATATCTCGAAAACGCCTTCACATATACAATTAAGAGCAATCGTACAAACACATTCTAGAGTCACCCCAGGTCCACCTTTATGGCGATATCTCGAAAAGGCGTCAACCTTTAGCACTAAGGCCCACTCCCTATTAAAATGCTCTTTAATACCTTTAATTTGATACCCATATCATACAAACACATTCCAGGGTTACCCTTGGTTCATTTTCCTACATGGCGATTTTCCCTTATTTGACAAAAGGTGAATTAAAATCGTTCCAAAAAACGTCACACTTGTTCTAAAATTTGTACGATATTTCACAAACGTATGTGATAAGGAATTGAAAACCATTTATAAACCATCTACGAAACCAACACAGCTAAGCTCTCAGCTGGGTATGTAATGTTCGGTTAGACCTGAACTTAGCCTTCCTTGCTTGTTATACCTTTCATGAAAATGAAATGGTATATTAAGTTCGTCACGAAACCGAAAATTGTAAGTCCTTAAAGGAAAATAGATAGACCCACCATTAAGTATACCGAAATAATCAGGTTGAAGAGCTGAGTTGTTTTAGCCATGTCCGTCTGTCCGTCTGTCCGTCTGTCCGTCTGTCCGTCTGTCTGTTTGTATGCAAACTAGTCCCTCAATTTTTGAGATATCTTGATAAAATTTGGTGAGCAGGTGTATTTGGGTGTCCGATTAGACATTTGTCGGAACCGACCGGATCGGACCACTATAGCATATATCCTCCATACGACCGATTTTTCAGAAAAAGAGGATTTTTGTAATATCTTACCCAATTTAACAGATTGAAGCTTCAAACTTCACCATATACTTTCGTATATTGAACATATTGTTGCCTGAAAAAATTTATGAGATCGGTCGTATATATAGTATATATCCCCCACAACCGATTGTTCAGATAAGGAACTTTTCGTAATTACTGCCCTATTTTAAGAGCTAGAGGCTTCAAATTTCAGCGAATGCTTACGTATATAGCATATATTGTTGTCTGAAAAAATCATAAAGATCGGTGGTATATATAGTATATATATGGTGGTATATATAGCATATATATATAGTATATATATATATATTTTCGCAAATTTTAGCCCCATTTTAATAGCTAGAAGCTTCAAATTTCACCGAATATTTACTTATATAGCATATATTGTTGTCTGAAAAAATCATAGAGATCGGTTGTATATATAGTATATATCTCATACAACCGATTGTTCAGATAAGAAACTTTTCGCAATTTCTACCCCATTTTAACAGCTATAAGCTTCAAATTTTACCGATTGCTTACGTATATAGCATATATTGTTGTCTGAAAAAATCATAGAGATCGGTTGTATATATAGTATATATCTCATACAACCGATTGTTCAGATAAGAAACTTTTCGCAATTTCTACCCCATTTTAACAGCTATAAGCTTCAAATTTCACTGATTGCTTACGTATATAGCATATATTGTTGTCACCATATACTTTCGTATATTGAACATATTGTTGCCTGAAAAAATTTATGAGATCGGTCGTATATATAGTATATATCCCCCACAACCGATTGTTCAGATAAGGAACTTTTCGTAATTACTGCCCTATTTTAAGAGCTAGAGGCTTCAAATTTCAGCGAATGCTTACGTATATAGCATATATTGTTGTCTGAAAAAATCATAAAGATCGGTGGTATATATAGTATATATATGGTGGTATATATAGCATATATATATAGTATATATATATATATTTTCGCAAATTTTAGCCCCATTTTAATAGCTAGAAGCTTCAAATTTCACCGAATATTTACTTATATAGCATATATTGTTGTCTGAAAAAATCATAGAGATCGGTTGTATATATAGTATATATCTCATACAACCGATTGTTCAGATAAGAAACTTTTCGCAATTTCTACCCCATTTTAACAGCTATAAGCTTCAAATTTCACCGATTGCTTACGTATATAGCATATATTGTTGTCTGAAAAAATCATAGAGATCGGTTGTATATATAGTATATATCTCATACAACCGATTGTTCAGATAAGAAACTTTTCGCAATTTCTACCCCATTTTAACAGCTATAAGCTTCAAATTTCACTGATTGCTTACGTATATAGCATATATTGTTGTCTCAAAAAATCATAGAGATCGGTTCAATATATAGTATATATCTCATACAACCGATTGTTCAGATAAGAAACTTTTCGCAATTTCTACCCCATTTTAACAGCTACAAGCTTCAAATTTCACCAACTGCTTACGTGTATAGCATATATTGATGTCTGAAAAAATCATTGAGATCGGTGACATACATAGTATATATCTCATACAACCGATTGTTCAGATAAGAAAGTTTGCGCAATTTCTGCCCCGTGTTAACAGTTAGAAGCTTCAAATTTCACAAAATGCTTTCGTATATAGCATATATTGTTGTCTGAAAAAATCATAGAGATCGGTGGTATATATATTATATACTTCATATAAACTGTTATATTGACCCCTTTTTTACGGCTAGAAGCTTCAAGATTCATCAAATTTCATCACATAGTTACGTTTACGTCATATATTTTTGAAATACGTGATTCGTAGCCATAGTTTTTACATGCAGACCACAAAAAACGTGAAGCTTTGCATCCTCACACAGATTACCTACCTATTTTTATACCTTTCATGAAAATGAAATGGTATATTAAGTTCGTCACGAAACCGAAAATTGTAAGTCCTTAAAGGAAAATAGATAGACCCACCATTAAGTATACCGAAATAATCAGGTTGAAGAGCTGAGTTGTTTTAGCCATGTCCGTCTGTCCGTCTGTCCGTCTGTCCGTCTGTCTGTTTGTATGCAAACTAGTCCCTCAATTTTTGAGATATCTTGATAAAATTTGGTGAGCAGGTGTATTTGGGTGTCCGATTAGACATTTGTCGGAACCGACCGGATCGGACCACTATAGCATATATCCTCCATACGACCGATTTTTCAGAAAAAGAGGATTTTTGTAATATCTTACCCAATTTAACAGATTGAAGCTTCAAACTTCACCATATACTTTCGTATATTGAACATATTGTTGCCTGAAAAAATTTATGAGATCGGTCGTATATATAGTATATATCCCCCACAACCGATTGTTCAGATAAGGAACTTTTCGTAATTACTGCCCTATTTTAAGAGCTAGGGGCTTCAAATTTCAGCGAATGCTTACGTATATAGTATATATTGTTGTCTGAAAAAATCATAAAGATCGGTGGTATATATAGTATATATATGGTGGTATATGTAGCATATATATATAGTATATATATATATATTTTCGCAAATTTTAGCCCCATTTTAATAGCTAGAAGCTTCAAATTTCACCGAATATTTACTTATATAGCATATATTGTTGTCTGAAAAAATCATAGAGATCGGTTGTATATATAGTATATATCTCATACAACCGATTGTTCAGATAAGAAACTTTTCGCAATTTCTACCCCATTTTAACAGCTATAAGCTTCAAATTTCACCGATTGCTTACGTATATAGCATATATTGTTGTCTGAAAAAATCATAGAGATCGGTTGTATATATAGTATATATCTCATACAACCGATTGTTCAGATAAGAAACTTTTCGCAATTTCTACCCCATTTTAACAGCTATAAGCTTCAAATTTCACTGATTGCTTACGTATATAGCATATATTGTTGTCTCAAAAAATCATAGAGATCGGTTCTATATATAGTATATATCTCATACAACCGATTGTTCAGATAAGAAACTTTTCGCAATTTCTACCCCATTTTAACAGCTAGAAGCTTCAAATTTCACCAACTGCTTACGTGTATAGCATATATTGATGTCTGAAAAAATCATTGAGATCGGTGACATACATAGTATATATCTCATACAACCGATTGTTCAGATAAGAAAGTTTGCGCAATTTCTGCCCCGTTTTAACAGTTAGAAGCTTCAAATTTCACAAAATGCTTTCGTATATAGCATATATTGTTGTCTGAAAAAATCATAGAGATCGGTGGTATATATATTATATACTTCATATAAACTGTCATATTGACCCCTTTTTTACGGCTAGAAGCTTCAAGATTCATCAAATTTCATCACATAGTTACGTTTACGTCATATATTTTTGAAATACGTGATTCGTAGCCATAGTTTTTACATGCAGACCACAAAAAACGTGAAGCTTTGCATCCTCACACAGATTACCTACCTATTTTTATACCTTTCATGAAAATGAAATGGTATATTAAGTTCGTCACGAAACCGAAAATTGTAAGTCCTTAAAGGAAAATAGATAGACCCACCATTAAGTATACCGAAATAATCAGGTTGAAGAGCTGAGTTGTTTTAGCCATGTCCGTCTGTCCGTCTGTCCGTCTGTCCGTCTGTCCGTCTGTCTGTTTGTATGCAAACTAGTCCCTCAATTTTTGAGATATCTTGATAAAATTTGGTGAGCAGGTGTATTTGGGTGTCCGATTAGACATTTGTCGGAACCGACCGGATCGGACCACTATAGCATATATCCTCCATACGACCGATTTTTCAGAAAAAGAGGATTTTTGTAATATCTTACCCAATTTAACAGATTGAAGCTTCAAACTTCACCATATACTTTCGTATATTGAACATATTGTTGCCTGAAAAAATTTATGAGATCGGTCGTATATATAGTATATATCCCCCACAACCGATTGTTCAGATAAGGAACTTTTCGTAATTACTGCCCTATTTTAAGAGCTAGAGGCTTCAAATTTCAGCGAATGCTCACGTATATAGCATATATTGTTGTCTGAAAAACTCATAAAGATCGGTGGTATATATAGTATATATATGGTGGTATATATAGCATATATATATAGTATATATATATATATTTTCGCAAATTTTAGCCCCATTTTAATAGCTAGAAGCTTCAAATTTCACCGAATATTTACTTATATAGCATATATTGTTGTCTGAAAAAATCATAGAGATCGGTTGTATATATAGTATATATCTCATACAACCGATTGTTCAGATAAGAAACTTTTCGCAATTTCTACCCCATTTTAACAGCTATAAGCTTCAAATTTCACCGATTGCTTACGTATATAGCATATATTGTTGTCTAAAAAAATCATAGAGATCGGTTGTATATATAGTATATATCTCATACAACCGATTGTTCAGATAAGAAACTTTTCGCAATTTCTACCCCATTTTAACAGCTAGAAGCTTCAAATTTCACCAACTGCTTACGTGTATAGCATATATTGATGTCTGAAAAAATCATTGAGATCGGTGACATACATAGTATATATCTCATACAACCGATTGTTCAGATAAGAAAGTTTGCGCAATTTCTGCCCCGTTTTAACAGCTAGAAGCTTCAAATTTCACAAAATGCTTTCGTATATAGCATATATTGTTGTCTGAAAAAATCATAGAGATCGGTGGTATATATATTATATACTTCATATAAACTGTCATATTGACCCCTTTTTTACGGCTAGAAGCTTCAAGATTCATCAAATTTCATCACATAGTTACGTTTACGTCATATATTTTTGAAATACGTGATTCGTAGCCATAGTTTTTTACATGCAGACCACAAAAAACGTGAAGCTTTGCATCCTCACACAGATTACCTACCTATTTTTATACCTTTCATGAAAATGAAATGGTATATTAAGTTCGTCACGAAACCGAAAATTGTAAGTCCTTAAAGGAAAATAGATAGACCCACCATTAAGTATACCGAAATAATCAGGTTGAAGAGCTGAGTTGTTTTAGCCATGTCCGTCTGTCCGTCTGTCCGTCTGTCCGTCTGTCTGTTTGTATGCAAACTAGTCCCTCAATTTTTGAGATATCTTGATAAAATTTGGTGAGCAGGTGTATTTGGGTGTCCGATTAGACATTTGTCGGAACCGACCGGATCGGACCACTATAGCATATATCCTCCATACGACCGATTTTTCAGAAAAAGAGGATTTTTGTAATATCTTACCCAATTTAACAGATTGAAGCTTCAAACTTCACCATATACTTTCGTATATTGAACATATTGTTGCCTGAAAAAATTTATGAGATCGGTCGTATATATAGTATATATCCCCCACAACCGATTGTTCAGATAAGGAACTTTTCGTAATTACTGCCCTATTTTAAGAGCTAGAGGCTTCAAATTTCAGCGAATGCTTACGTATATAGCATATATTGTTGTCTGAAAAAATCATAAAGATCGGTGGTATATATAGTATATATATGGTGGTATATATAGCATATATATATAGTATATATATATATATTTTCGCAAATTTTAGCCCCATTTTAATAGCTAGAAGCTTCAAATTTCACCGAATATTTACTTATATAGCATATATTGATGTCTGAAAAAATCATTGAGATCGGTGACATACATAGTATATATCTCATACAACCGATTGTTCAGATAAGAAAGTTTGCGCAATTTCTGCCCCGTTTTAACAGTTAGAAGCTTCAAATTTCACAAAATGCTTTCGTATATAGCATATATTGTTGTCTGAAAAAATCATAGAGATCGGTGGTATATATATTATATACTTCATATAAACTGTCATATTGACCCCTTTTTTACGGCTAGAAGCTTCAAGATTCATCAAATTTCATCACATAGTTACGTTTACGTCATATATTTTTGAAATACGTGATTCGTAGCCATAGTTTTTACATGCAGACCACAAAAAACGTGAAGCTTTGCATCCTCACACAGATTACCTACCTATTTTTTATTTTATATTTATCTTAAAAATCGTTTAGATATGTTCAAATTTCACCAAATGCTTACGTGTATAGCATATATTGTTGTCTGAGAAAATCATAGATACCGGTGGTATATATAGTATATATCCCATACAACCGATTGTTCAGATAAGAAACTTTGCGCAATTTTTTCCCCATTTTAACAGTTATAAGCTTCAAATTTCACCGATTGCTTACGTATATAGTATGTATTGTTGTGTCAAAAAATCATAGAGATCGGTGATATATATGATGGTATATATAGTATATATATATAGTATATTTATATTTTTTTTACGATTTCGGCCCCATTTTAACAGCTAGAAGCTTCAAATTTCACCAACTGCTTACGTGTATAGCATATATTGATGTCTCAACAAATCATTGAGATCGGTGGTACACATAGTATATATCTCATACAACCGATTGTTCAGATAAGAAACTTTGCGCAATTTCTGCCCCATTTTAACAGTTAGAAGCTTCAAATTTCACAAAATGCTTACGTATATAGCATATATTGTTGTCTGAAAAAATCATAGAGATCGGTCGTATATATATTATATACTTCATATAAACTGTCATTTTGACCCCTTTTTTACGGCTAGAATCTTCAAAATTCATCAAATTTGATCAAATAGTCACGTTTTCGTCATATATTTTTGAAATACGTGATTCGTAGTCATAGTTTTTACACGCAGACCACAAAAAACCTGAAACTTTGCATCCTCACACAAAGTACCTACCCGTTTTTTATTTTATATTTATCTTAAAAATCGTTAAGGTATGTAGATCTGTTCACTATATATTTCTTATCTTATACATCCGATTATTCGGAGATTACGAACGGGATAAGATTATTGTTCAGCCCCATTCATGAAAGGTATGAAGTCTTCGGCACAGCCGAAGACAGTCCCGTTCTTACTTGTTTATTTTATATTTATCTTAAAAATCGTTAAGGTATGTAGATCTGTTCACTATATATTTCTTATCTTATACATCCGATTATTCGGAGATTACGAACGGGATAAGATTATTGTTCAGCCCCATTCATGAAAGGTATGAAGTCTTCGGCACAGCCGAAGACAGTCCCGTTCTTACTTGTTTTAATCTATGTTTATTTATTTCTATGTACGGATTCCGCCTCATTTATTCATATCTTTTGAGAAATCTGATTTTAATTCAAAGGAAAATTCTGATTTTCTTCGAAAGAGTTTTTGTTTTAGTGTGAACGAGCAAGGTAATCTTAAACTACATTTCGATGAAAAAACATTTCTGAAAGCATAATTTTCAGGTAAGCTTTAAAAAAGCATTCCTCATGCATCCTGTGACCATAACTGTAGTTCAGCTGAAATCTTTTATAGCCGAGACGTGTTACAAAACTCTAATTAAATCGAAATATTTTGTATTGCAATGTTTTAAGCTCCTGGATATTTTCTATGTATAAATAAATTTAAGTTTATACTTTACCCTAAATATGCTCAGTGTAGGTAATTATATACAGTGTATTTTTTGTGTGTGCCTAAGAATGTCAGGTCAATGCTTGACAGTTTTTATTTGACGGCCTTAGCAATAATTTTTTTGAAATAATTATTATTATATTATCATAGCGTTAACAACTGCAGCCAGGCTCGGTGCCTCGGGGCAGCTTGAGCGCCGACCATACTGCCATAGTAGTATAGCGTCATCAATTACAGGACGAAAATACTACTTGATTCCCTATCTGCCCTTCGAGGGAGATCTTAAGGCCACAATAGAGGTTAACAATCTGCAAGGTTGCTCGAATGACGGACGAGGCGATACATGTTTACACAGATGGTTCCAAAGTAGTGGAAAGAGTAGGGTCTGCAGTATACTCTACTGATTCGGAAATAGATAGATCCTGCAAGCTGATAGACTACTGTAGCGTTTTCCTAACGGAAATATTAGCCGTAACCAAAGCAGTAGAAACACTGGAAGGGAAAAGTCTAAACTGCAACCGTGTTAACTTTTATATTGAAATCCATGCAACAATTAAGGCAATAATCTCGCATAGCATAGCATCTAAAAGTATGTTAAGGTATAAGCGGTCTCTGGAAAGAATCGGAACAGGGTGAAGCATACATCTATATTAGGTCCCAGGGCATGTGGGAATAGATGTAAATGAAAAAGCGGACGAACTAGCTAAAAAGGGCGCATCCCTTGAAGCTTGCTCCGTAGACGTGCCAATTAGACTGATCCCAATTAACGAAGGCGAGAGGTGTACATGACCGACCAAGCGGGAAAGGCGTGGGTTGAAGAGCGGGGCTGTAAAGTGTCGAAGATTATGTGTTGGACTAACAAAGTTGCTTCTATCATTAAAAGGAGGGGACTGTAGACTCATTAAGGATATTCAGACTGGACACTGCCTTCTGGCGTCACATGCCTTTAAATTAGGCTTGGTCAGTGATAACAGATGTAGGCAGTGCGGGTTGGAGGAGGAAACGGGCGAGCACGTTCTGTGCTCGTGCCCTGCGCTTACCAGCCTAAGACTCCAGCTATTAGGAGTGATACAGCTGTCAGATCTAGAATCAGCAAGTGGCTTAAGTCCTAGAAGCTCCTTTGCCAAGGAGGATGGAGTTATTTTATAAAATAGTTTCTGGTTTTTGATAGGATTTTTCAGTTTGGTCGTAAAAATAAACTTGTGGCAACACTACGGACTCATTCAGTCTATGTGAGGTCCTCATGGACCGGCCAGTTCAACATAACCTAACCATTGTTATATTATATTTTGTTAATTGAACATTTTTAATTAGATTAGAAGAAAGACAATTGGGATGGAAAAATTAGAATAGAAGTAGAAAAGTCAATAAATAATGGACGAATAACTACGGCAGTTGAGCTTCAAATGGCTGCCATAAGGGCACTCCCCGAACCTTTTGGGGAGCATTATCGATGTTGATGAGGAGAAATTTTTTGATTGATTTTTCATTGATTCCTCATCACAAAGGAAGATGTAGTTTAGGTTATGTGGAGACAGTCCCCATATAAGATATGTACTGTTTATATTGCCGCTACTCCGAAAAAGTCGTATGATCAACCTGTTCCAATAGCCAGATGGACTAGAGAGAATGATGTCTCCCTTTGAACTTATGTCCCTGCGCTCGCAATAGATGTAAATTTAGCTCTGATAATTGAGTTCACTAGGTCGAAGAGCAGTCTACCGAATCCCATTGGAAACAGTTGAAGTCTTTTCTATGTTCCTCGATTATATGTTTCCGGATCCCGCAACTTTGAGCAGAGTTTCGTCAGATAAATTTTCGGCTACAGTGTCCCGATATGTAAAATTTCAGGATTAAAACCCACGTTAAGCATTTTAATACGCTGTTTAGCACTCAATCTATCCGTCCCGCTGGGCAAATGATGCTCAGTGTCTCGTCATCTGCCAGGGCGCATGTCAGGGCGCAAAGCACCTGACAGCATATAGGTGGGGTTACGGCAATATCAGTGTTGAAAGCAAAATTTACGGCACGTCAAGCTTCGATTAGTTTTAGGTGCACACATATTTAAAGGTAGAGATCGATTGGTCCAACCGCCAGGTACTTCGTATTTTGCTAATAAGCTTTAAAACTTCAGGTTCTCAACTTTTAAAATATTTCCAATAACCAATTTAATCTAATCGATGTGTCCAAGGTGGCCCCTGAAAGTTTTTTTCCTAAAAAAAATGCAGCAACGGTTTATTCGAAGGTCTTGGGGAGTGCTATCGATGTGGATGGTCCTTTTCCGGATGCAGATATGGTACGTTACGGTAACAATCACCATTAAGGTAATATCCCGATCATCTCAAGAATGAAACCTTCTAGTTCATCTCGACCTCCCACCCCCTAGATCCCTGAGGAACTTGGGTTCGCCAGTACCCCGGCTGTTAAAGAAAAAATATTCGTCAGAGGTAGTTGTGGTTGACAATTGGGTTGGAGAAGCTTTATATTCCGCTGGAAAACCCTTGGAAGGGTTGCGCTATACAACCATTTTAATCAATTTGGTAATTTAATCGCCTCTTACCCGAGGCCTACCTACCGCTATATCCTACCGGTATATTCTAAGCCCCTTAAACCACTGGGGATGATCTGTTAATTTCTGGCTTTTGCCAATACCAATAACAACTTTCAATTTTTATAACTATTCCTTGTGCTGTGCTTAAAAAACAAAGAAATAAAAAAAAACTAAGATATTTGCAATAACACAAATCCGCACTCCTCTTGGTATATATCGGTCACTTTAACGTGAAGTAACTCTTCTGTTTTGAGTTAAATTAAATCAGTTACAAATACATTTTTAGACATTTCTTTATCAATATTTAGCTAAAACTTTAACCTCATTCCTACGCAGACACTTAGCATTCTGCGTTATTGAATTTCAATAGAAGATCATACTTAGCGTTGCCAAATGTCCCGTGTTGGCCGGGACATCCCGAATTTTTCACAAATTTTAAAGTGTACCGCCGGGAAATGCTATGTCCCGGCATTTTCACAATATCAAAATTAATAAATATAAATCTACTAGAAGACCCGGCAGACGTTGTCCTGCCCTAAATTTGGTCAATCTGCATACATTTTAATAAGCTTTTTCCGTCTGACCACATTTTGGCCTATATCCCGAGACCATAGTCACCCAGGGGTATGAAAATTACCCTCTAATAAAGCACTCATCAACAGCTTACATTTGATATCCACATTTTATAAACACATTTTAGGGGTACCCGGGTCCTCGTTTTCGCCTATATCTCGAGACCCTAGTCACCCAGGGGTATGAAAATTACCCTCTACTAAAGCTCTCATCAACAGCTTTCATTCGATATCAATATTCTATAATCACATTCTAGGTGTACCCGGGTCCACTTTTTGGCATATAGCTCGAGACCCTAGTCACCCAAGGGTATGAAAATTACCCTCTACTAAAGCACTCATCAACAGCTTTAATCTGATATCAATATTCTATAAACAGATTCTAGGGGTAACCGGGTCCACTTTTTGGCCTATATCTCGAGACCCTAGTCACCCAGGGATATGAAAATTACCCTCTAATAAAGCACTCATCAACAGCTTTCATTTGATATCCACATTCTATAAACACATTCTAGGGGTACCGGGGTCCACGTTTTGGCCTATATCTCGAGACCCTAGTTACCCAGGGGTATGAGAATTACCCTCTACTAAAGCACTCATCAACAGCTTTAATCTGATATCAATATTCTATAAACAGATTCTAGGGGTACCCGGGTCCACTTTTTGGCCTATAGCTCGAGACCCTAGTCACCCAGGGGTATGAAAATTACCCCCTACTAAAGCACTCGTCAACAGCTTTCATCTGATAGCCATATTCTATACACACATTCTAGGGGTACCCAGGTCCACGTTTTGGCCTATATCTCGAGACCCGAGTCACCCAGGGGTATGAAAATTACGCTCTACTAAAGCACTCATCAAGAGCTTTCATTTGATATGCATATTCTAGGGGTACCCGGGTCCACGTTTTGGCCTATATCTCGGGACCCTAGTCACCCAGGGGTATGAAAATTACCCTCTACTAAAGCACTCACCAACAGCTTTCATATGATATCCATATTCTATAAACACACTCTAGGGGTACCCGGGTCCACGTTTTGGCCTATATCTCGAGGAAATATGCTGTTTTGAGTATTTTCCCGGCAAGTATTCGAATTTTTCTCACCTTTTAAACCATAGACCTCCACGAATAATAGCGAGACTAACGAACAGCAATTCATTTTTATATATATATAGATAGATATAATAATCATGGCCATATTTGCGGCTTCGATTGTATTCAGCTCATTAGAATTTTGCATGCAACTCTGTAAAGAAGAAAAATTCAGCCCTACTGTGGTTATGAATATTGTCAATGTTTGACATTTTGCACACCTAAATATTAATTTTGCCTGGGGAAGTGTTGTGTTTTAAAATAACGTTTGGAAAATGAATCCATGGAATACTAAATTCGCATTAAACACATTGAACGTATTAATAGTTAGCCCGTTTCATAAAAATATTTTTTATAAATAAATGAGTTTAAAAAGTTTAATTATATCTAAAATTTATTTCGCCGAATGAGCAACCCATACAAATACTATATAGGTGTTTCTTATTTTTCAAATGTCCCGGGTAAATTTAAAAAATCCCTGCAATTTGGGTCAAATTTGAGGTTTGTCCCGGGAACCCGAAATAAAAATCTGGTAACCCTACTCATACTGCTCTTAAAGGCTCAATAAAATGGTTAAGGCCTATATATGTGCATACATTTTGCACCGCAATCATTTCTCTATCTGCTGCGTGAATTTAACCTAGAAACAAAATGGCGCATTCTTCTAAAATAAAATCAGCCAAGCCATACAAACTCTGAGTGCATATATAAATTTATTTGCCTTTGAAGATTTTTAAAATTATATTTCCGCTTGTTTCCTTTAGCTGTCGAGGAAATAATGTTTTTTCTTATTTTAAACTCCGTCTCTTAGCTCTTGCTAGTGATGTTGAGATGCATGAAAATTCGTTTAGCATTAGAAGAAAAGAAAATCAGAAGCAAAGTAGTTGCAAAACAAAAAGAAATCCGTTTAGTAGATTTTATAACAAAAATATTGTTGTTATTGTCAGATGCTGACATCCATTGTGCCGTGCCGCCAAAAATTGCTGCTGGCTGTGACAGTGAGCCCCAACACGCAGACACCAAATTATTACTGGCATGTGCCATAACAGACTAAATTGTATTATTGAGTTGCCATGAGCCAAACGAAAATCGACAAGAAAATAAGTTAAACTTGTGTAGATTTAATATGAAAATAAAAATATTTAAGCAGACGCAGATAATGGAAAAGTGAACAGTTGCCATCTGTGCGGCACAAGCAGGCTTGCTTTCTTTCCACTTTGCAGCAAAGAAAAAGTGAAGAAAAAGAAGAAGAAAGCACAATCTTCATGACTGCGAGAAAACAATATTTTGTCAATTTCTTTCTTTAATTTCACTTCTATTTTTCCCGAAATAACATTAAAGCCATGGGCGTAAACAGAGCGGAACTTGATCGGGGATATTTCTACGCAAAACTTGAAAAGTTTTTATAAAATAAAATTGAGCGTAACTTAACTGTCTGGGTTAGCATCCACTCTGTCTAATAGAGTCCGTAATCTAGGTATATGCGAAAACTACCTTAGAAGCCTTTAGGCGCCGTGGTTAAAAAATAGTACAGCCTATAATACAGAAGAGGCTTAGACTGGCTTAGGCCTAAACGAAGAAAATTTTTATTCTTATCTAGATTGTGTTAAGGAATAAACTTACTAAGGTTTTGGTTGAACTGAATTTTTTACTGCTACCTTTGGTAGGTGATGAGCATTCGATAATATGTGACATCTATAAAGTGTGACGATAATGGCCTTGCATAAAGTCGCGAAGCTTAACAACGACATGGGTTGTGTGGCCGGCTAATTTTGTTTCGAAAACTTCGACAGCTATGCAAAAATTTACAAGTTATATTGCTCACATCTTCGACTACAATGTTAATTACCCCAATTTCCTATGAAGTGATAGGTTTTGTGATGGAACTAAAAGACGAAGCACAGGAAATATGTATATTTTTATTTTGAATTTATTTAAGATATGTGGGATTCTTGAAAGATAATACCATCTCTGTGCAAGTCATAAGGCAATGGAACTGCTAGAGCATACAAAGTACGGGTCTTAGTAAATGTAAGATCTCGTGGACTTTTTTAAAACAAATAGATTAAGAAATATTGTGTTTCTTCTGCTTAATTAATGGAAAAAATTGGACTCGAAAGAATTGGGAATCATATTTACCGATGAGTGCAAAATAAATATATTTAGCTCAGATTCGGGATACGTGGTCCGCTGAAAAAAGGAAAGGATTAGACAACTGAGTTCAAACAAGTTGGAAGATGTTGTCACTGTAACGTTAATGCATCCATCTACATTGACATTGGACGACCTTTTTGTTAGTATTGAAGGGATTTGCGTGCACGCAGAAAATATTATTTTTGAGGATGGTTCTGCGTTATAGTAACCTCTTTTGCAACGATTAAGCAACAAAAATGCGTTTACCTCTTTAAAGAATACAAGTCCCTTTTAGGAATTGCTATGATTTGATGGTCGGGAAATGGCCGCAATTGAGAACATGGGCTCAATTTTAAAAAGAAAGGCATGCCAGCAAACTTTTAGGAAGCATGCCAGCCCGAGTGATATGCAGGATCAACGCAAGAGAGGGTTACACCCGGTATTATTTAGTTTTTTTTAAATACCCTAACGAAACTAATAATAATATAATTATAATAATATAGGGAACAAAAATTCAGAGGTTTCAATGCAGTTTACTTGTTGTATTCATTTCAAGGAATAAAATGTTTTTTACTTTTTTTGGAGGTTTTCTTTTTTTTAAACTTTGCCTACAGCTTCGTTTTTTTCGCATGATCCATCTTCAAATTATAAGGAACTATGCTTGGAGACTCAATACAACCACATGGCATGAGTTACAAGAAACCAATTCCCTTTCTTATTCGAGAAATGTGACTTCTGCTTATGATATTTTAATCGGGTTTTTTAGCGGAAGTGTATATATTCCTTTATGTGTCCGTTTTTACGTCTTACTTACTGCTCAACCCAATTCGATGAAGTTTTCACAATACAGGTTTAATGACTCTCGCTTGGAGGCCACACTTGTGCCAACAGTCCTTAAGTCTGAAATCCTTGTACTCTGCAGTTATCCATTTGAAACAAATTTTGTATAAAGGCAATGCGCTCTGATCTAAGCTTTTTTCCTTAGGTTTTGCTACTTGGGATATTGAGCAAAGCTGTCAAAATATTATAATTAAGAAAACTGAAATGTGCAAAATAAAAATATGTGAATTTATTTATTTGGGAAAAATTGAAACAACGTGAGATCAAGATGAACACGGCGATAGCTGTTTCGATTATATTTTGTGAATTACTTCAACACATTCAGCCAACTCCATGCCTTTGCTGTTGTGAAACTTTTCCCAATTGCCTTCTTCGGATAGATTTAATCTAGAAAAAAAACAAGAAACAAAATTAGTCTCCAACAACAAAGCGTTCAGGAAGTCATCTCTCATTAACTGATCTACAGATTTGTTTGCTGGAAGCACCCAATAACAGGCGAATATACATACAATTATAAATTCTGAAGGTGTGCACATTTTGAGTAAAAGTAAAGTCCCGTCAAGCTAAGCTTCTAGAACCTTTATTTAGGTTATGGAACAATAAATGTAATTTTAGTCTTAATAGAAAACTCCAGAGAGATCAAGAACTATGCAGAATTTTTCTTAGCTCCCTACGTTTCTACTTTCCAGGTTAGGCTTCTTTGTTGAATTGGAAAACCATAACTCCTCTTCGGATGCTCTCAGATATGAAAATTTTAGTCTAAAAAGTAAAATTCTTGATATTATTCTTGAAGCCTGGCTATGCCTCTGGTTTTAAGTGAAATGCAAAAACGCAATATTGTGCCGCTCCTGTACTTTTCTAAATATATTTTAACATCAGTAGCCAACGCAGAGCAGATGGTTGCCATCTATTTCGATGTATATAAAAATTCACTTATATATTGTTGTATTTCATAGTAACTATATTTAAGTATATCATTTGATTGTGTTTGGCATATTTTCTTTGTACAGCCTCACCGCGTGCTTTCATCGCTGTGGTTGCTCATTGAATATGCAGGCGTTGCCGCTTCAATCCGCCATCCGGAAGTTCGTTCTTTTACAATAATGCTAACCAAAATCGATCTACTTATGTATGTTTTGCAGATTGATATCGTGTCACTTAAGTCACATAAGTTGCCAATTTTATACATATGTGAGAAACGAACTAAACAACAACACACACGCGTGAATAGAATATGTTCCCTGCAGGGCATGGAACTAGCGTAGAAGTAGCGTCGAACTATACAATTTGTGTATGGTACTAGCTCCTGCTCTATCCCCAAGCAAAGCTTTCAACTGTCTACTTTTACATGACGATGTCCTAGGAAGTGGCAATTACCACCCGTTGCATAACTTTCGAACTAGATCTAAACTGGCACTAAAAGGAATTGTTCCCCGCTAGCTCAAAAGTAAATAGTTATGGACCGCTGCAAAGGTGATTAGCTACGGACTTGCTCCAAACTTGACAGTTTTAGGCTAGTTCGATTGTAGATGGTTATGGACTGGTACAAAGCTGGTGAGTTACGGACCTGTTTCAAATTCGACAGTTCTAGGCTAGTTCTAAATAATTAATTTCACAACAAATAAACAAACTTTTATTTCATAAATAAATCATTTGTCCGTCTTCCTACATAAGTAATAAAATAATACAAAAAATTATTTGTAAAAACAGAGTAGTTTTACAAAAATTAATACGGCCTTGAAGATGGACAACTGATTTGTTTATGTAACATTGACAGCTGATTAGGTTAGGTTAGGTTGGGTGGTAGCTTCCCTGATAGGGGAAGGTCACTTGGACAACATGACGGTCCGTTGTGATACCACATATAATAAACTAAACTAACGGTGACGTAGATATAACTACTTAGAGAATCGTTGGGTAGCAACGATAAAGTTCCGAATGATCCCGATCTCAACCTTGGATAGCTCCTCGGGAGATCCAAGTGAGTCACGACCGAAATACTTTCGCCTAGTTCTGGCAAAATCTGGACAGTCAAGCATAAAGTGATTTGGTGATTCCACCTCATCATCCTCCATACAGCTGCAGCAGGATGGATTTTCCAATATATTGAGACGTACCGCATGGATACCCATGGGACAGTGCCCTGTCAGAACCCGAACGACCATTGATAGGTGAGCCCTAGTGAACCCAATTATTTCAGCAGACCTCCTGCCATCCACTTTCGGCCAGAAATATCTTGATACCCTGCAAGACGTAGTGTCCGCCCAACGTTTGCTGAGCTGACTCGAGGCCCAGCTATGGAAGAGCAATCCACAGGTGGCTAGCGGAATCCCGAAATCCCTACAGCCATCTTCATCCGGTTCAGTTGTACCGATTCAGGCTAAGAGGTCCGCTTGACAGTTACCCGGAATATCACTATGGCCCGAGACCCAGATAATCTTAATTGTAAAATAACTCGATGCAATCGCAAGTGAGCTCAGGCACTCCCAGACCACCCTCGATCGCACTGTAGTTGAGCTCAAAGCCTTTATAGCCGCTTGGCTATCAGAGTAGATGTTAAATTCCCTAACCGTAGTAGCGCTGGATAGCATTTCATCCACCGCATCCTTAATCGCAGCAACTTCCGCTTGGAATACACTGTAGTGATCAGCCAAATTAAAGTTGCGGCTTACATTTAGCTTTTGCCAAAAGACCCCCCCCGCTAACTTTTCCGTCCAACTTCAACCCATCCATGAACAAGTTAACCGGTCCCATGCCCCAGATAATTCCTCTTCTCCACTCCCCTCGGGGGAATGACTGGGCTGAAGGTTGTATAGGGAGCGGCCACCGGCATGCAATAGTCCGTCCTGTCCGGGATAAAGTCGAAACTAGTAACACGGCTAGAGTGTCCGAAATCAGAAAGCATATAACCCATATCACGAAGCCTAACCAACGACCGGGCCGCGACTGCCTTTCCCGCAATATCTACTGGATGTATATTCAGCATGACATTCAGTGCCAAGGTAGGTATTGTTCTCATAGCGCCACGGATACCAATAAGCGCCGTCCGTTGCACTGACACTAACAATTTGGAGGTGCTCGCCGTGTCCAGTGCTTTCCACCAGACCAGCACCCCATAGAGCAGAATCGGTTTGACCACCATCTCATAAAGCCAGTGTACTAATCCTGGCGAGAGCCCCCATCTCTTTCCGATAGCCCCCCTGCAGCAGTATAAGGCAACCGCGGCCTTCCTGGCCCTATCTTCCACATTGGGCCTCCAGGACAGCTTCTTGTCCAAAACAATTCCCAAATATTTAACCCTGTCAGTAAGTACCAACGGTACCCCTGCAATCGAAGGAGTTCTGAAGTCGGGTATCTTATACCTCCTTGTAAAAAGAACCAATTCTGTTTTTCCCGGGTTGACTGCCAATCCACATGATTCAGCCCACCTAGCCACAGTATCCAGGTAGCCCTGCAGAACATCGCGCAGGGTACCCAGAAATTTGCCCCTGACTAGGATAGCGAGGGCATCTGCATAGGCAACCACCCGAAAACCATTGGCTTCCAGCTCCACAAGAAGCTGACAGCTGATTAAATCCAACATAAAAATTTTTTATTTTTTTCAATCGAATTTCTTGAATGAATATACATATGTATGTTATTAACAAACAAAAAATTTGAACATAAAAATTTCACAACTCTTTGAGAGATATTATTATTAACTAAAAAGCCAATTACCTCCCTTTTCTAAAGGACCCAAAGAACTTGAAATCAAATTATAATGAATTCTCGTGATTAATATAAATACGTAAGTAGGAACATATTTCAATTACTTTAAATTATTCATCGCAATAAAAAAGTACTGAAAAAGGTATATGGGCTTAGCCGATTAAAAATGAGTAAATTAATTGTATTAGTCATTAAAATCGCTTAATTCTTCGATGAGCATAGATTTTTAAAATATCGCTTTTTGTGGATTCTGAATGCATCCCGTAATTGATCCTCGGGCTGTCCAGATGTGGGTTAGAGTGAAATTGCATCTACTTGGATAATGGTATAGTAAATTATATGTTGTTGAAATATATTAACATTCATACCTAAAAGAGAAGCGTAGAATTTTGAGTACGATTTAAGACATTTTTCGACATTAATAGGTTTTTTCCAACCCAAGTAAACTCCTACGCAAAAAACAGATGCATTTTTAACATTTACAAGGCGAAGCAAAATTGGCCCCAACTGAGAATGCGAGCTTCGAAAAACTAGAATTCCATCAATATTCACATCCAAAAATATCGAATCCTAACCTATTAGTATGAGCGCCATTTTTATACCTTTCATAAACATGAAATGGTACATTAACTTTGATCCGATGTTTGTAACGTTGATAAATATAGAAGATAGACTCACCATTAAGTATACCGAATTGATCAGGCGACGAACTGAATTGATATAGCCATGTCCGTCTGTCCATCCGTCTGTCCGTCCGTCTGTCTGTTTGAACGCAAACTAGTCCCTCAAATTTTTAGATATCTCAATGAAATTTGGCACAAGGATGTATTTTTGTATTTTATTAGACATTTGTCGGATCCGGTAGGATCGGACCACTATAACATATATCTCCCCGACAGCCGATCGTTCAGATAAGACGATTTTGGTCATTCCTACCGCAATTTAGAAAGTATAAATGTGAAACTCGGTGATATATATTCTAATATATCATAGAAGATATCCTCAAAAAATCACTTTGATCGGAGCTATATATAGAACATATCCCATACAACCGATCGTTCAGATAGAAAGATTTTTGGCAATTTCTCCCTTAATTTGCAATATAAAAACGTTAAACTTGGTGATATTTATTCTAATGTATCATAGAAAATTTCATGAAAAAATCATTTCGATCGGAGCTATATATAATATATATCCCATACAACCGATCGTTGAGATAGAAACATTTTTGGCCATTTCTCCCTTAGTTTCCAATATAAAAACTTGAAACTTGGTGATATATATTCTAATATATTATAGAAGATTTCCTGTAAAAATCATTTTGATCGGAGCTATATATAATATATATCCCATACAACCGATCGTTCAGATAAGGTGGTTTTTTGCCATTTTGTATTTTATATTTATCTTAAAAATCGTTTAGGTATGTACATCTGTTCACTATATAGTTTTTTTCTTATACATCCGATTATTTGGAGATTACGAACGGGATAAGTTTATTGTTCACCCCCTTTCATGAAAGGTATGAAGTATTCGGCACAGCCGAAGACAGCCCTGCCCTTACTTGTTTCTAATTGCTTCATGACTCCTATGTGGCAATATATACCGAGATACACATTCTCAATAAGAACACCCTGCCTGTGTTGACCTGTGTTGTTGGCTTAGAGGCACGTCTAAATTCTCACTTTGTAAAATTTTAAGTATCCCTTCGGCGCATTTTCGTGTTGGTCGACATTCAATATACCACTTTTTAATTTGGTTTTTAAGTCATCACCTGTGCTAAAAAACCCCCACCTAAGTCACCATCAGTAGCTGGCCGCGCATCTGTTTCAGGCGCCTCCATTCCCATTAAACTAACACTTTCACCCTCGCCTCCACTAACACTGCAATCATCCAATTTCACTAAATAAACATCTCTTTGTTTTTTAATGAGTCGTCTAGTGTGCCGCTTACTCATTTTTATTAAATATTTTGCTGGAAATACATTTAATTTTCACAAACCCAAACTTTACAAATTTTTTAATGATTCTTAGGTATGAGCAAATACAGCTGATACTAGAGCGCGTACATAATCGAAACTTTTATCAACAGCCTGTAGTTTGAATAATTCGATATACATACAATAGTAGCAATTTGAAGTGTCTCCGCCGCATTCCTTGCGCACTAGTTCAGAACAAATCACCAAATTGGTAGCGCTGAACTAGCGCATTCAAGGGACTATCTCCATTTTCACTGAAGGGTTTTCACATATGTAACTTAACGTCATGGAACTACAAGCTAAAGTTTTTAATGTGCGAAGCAAAGCGAAATTCTTTGCTTTTTATACTCAGTTGAGCAGAGCTCACAGAGTATATTAAGTTTGATTGGATAACGGTTGGTTGTACATATATAAAGGAATCGAGATAGATATAGACTTCCATATATCAAAATAATCAGGATCGAAAAAAAATTTGATTGAGCCATGTCCGTCCGTCCGTTCGTCCGTCCGTCCGTCCGTTAACACGATAACTTGAGTAAATTTTGAGGTATCTTGATGAAATTTGGTATGTAGGGTCCTGAGCACTCATCTCAGATCGCTATTTAAAATGAACGATATCGGACTATAACCACGCCCACTTTTTCGATATCGAAAATTTCGAAAAACCGAAAAAGTGCGATAACTCATTACAAAAGACAGATAAAGCGACGAAACTTGGTAGATGGGTTGAACTTATGACGCAGAATAGAAAATTAGTAAGATTTTGGACAATGGGCGTGGCACCGCCCACTTTTACAAGAAGGTAATTTAAAAGTTTTGCAAGCTGTAATTTGGCAGTCGTTGAAGATATCATGATGAAATTTGGCAGGAACGTTACTACTATTACTCTATATGTGCTAAATAAAAATTAGCAAAATTGGATGAAGAACACGCCCACTTTTTAAAAAAAAATTTTTTTAAATTCAAATTTTAACAAAAAATTTAATATCTTTAATGTATATAAGTAAATTAAGTCAAAATTCAACTCCAGTAATGATATGATGCAACAAAATACAAAAATAAAAGAAAATTTCAAAATGGGCGTGGCTCCGCCCATTTTCATTTAGTTTGTCTAGAATACTTTTATTGCCATAAGTCGAACAAAAATTTAGCAATCCTTCTCAAATTTGGTAGGAGCATAGATTCTATGACGGTAACTGTTCTCTGTGAAAATGGGCGAAATCGGTGGAAGCCACGCCCAGTTTTTATACACAGTCCACCGTCTGTCCTTCCGCTCGGCCATTAACACAATAACTTGAGCAAAATCCGATATATCTTTACTAAACTTAGCCCACGTACTAACCTGAGCTCACTTTTTCTTGGTATAAAAAATGGGCGAAATCTGACCATAACCACGCCCACTTTATCGATATCGAAAATTACGAAAAATGAAAAAAATGCCATAATTCTATACCAAACACGAAAAAAGGGATGAAACATGGTAACTGGATTGGTTTATTGACGCAAAATATAACTTTGGAAAAACCTTTGTAAAATGGGTGTGACACTTACCATATTAAGTAGAAGAAAATGAAAAAGTTCTACAAGGCGAAATCAACAGCCCTTGGAATCTTGGCAGGAATACTGTTAGTGGTATTGCATATATAAATAAATTAGCAGTACCCGACAGATGATTTTCTGGATCACCTGGTCCACATTTTGGTCGATATCGCGAGAACGCCTTCACATATACATCTAAGGGCCACTCGCTTTTAAAACCCTCATTAATACCTTTAATTTGATATCCATATCGTACAAAAACATACCAGAGTCCCCCTGTCCCACCCTAATGGCGATATCTCGAAAAGGCGTCCACCTATAGACCTAATGCCCCCTCCCTCTTAAAATGCTCAGTAACACTTTTCGTTTGATACCCATATCGTACAAACATTCTAGAGTCACCCCTGGCCCACCCTAATGGCGATATCTCGAAAAGGCGTCCACCTATAGACCTAGTGTCCACTCCCTCTTAAAATGCTCAGTAACACCTTTCGTTTGATATACATATCGTACAAACATTCTAGAGTCACCCCTGGCCCACCCTAATGGCGATATCTCGAAAAGGCGTCCACCTATAGACCTAATGCCCACTCCCTCTTAAAATGCTCAGTAACACCTTTCGTTTGATACCCATATCGTACAAACATTCTAGAGTCACACCTGGCCCACCCTAATGGCGATATTTCGAAAAGGCGTCCACCTATAGAACTAAGGATTACTCCCTTTTAAAATACTCATTACCACCTTTCATTTGATACCCATATCGTACAAACACATTCTAGAGTCACCCTGGCCCACCCTAATGGCGATATCTCGAAAAGGCGTCCACCTATAGACCTAATGTCCACTCCCTCTTAAAATGCTCAGTAACACATTTCGTTTGATACCCATATCGTACAAACATTCTAGAGTCACCCCTGGCCCACCCTAATGGCGATATCTCGAAAAGGCGTCCACCTATATACCTAATGTCCACTCCCTCTTAAAATGCTCAGTAACACCTTTCGTTTGATACCCATATCGTACAAACATTCTAGAGTCACCCCTGTCCCACCCTAATGGCGATATCTCGAAAAGGCGTCCACCTATAGACCTAATGCCCACTCCCTCTTAAAATGCTCAGTAACACCTTTCGTTTGATACCCATATCGTACAAACATTCTAGAGTCACACCTGGCCCACCCTAATGGCGATATCTCGAAAAGGCGTCCACCTATAGAACTAAGGATTACTCCCTTTTAAAATACTCATTACCACCTTTCATTTGATACCCATATCGTACAAACACATTCTAGAGTCACCCTGGCCCACCCTAATGGCGATATCTCGAAAAGGCGTCCACCTATAGACCTAATGCCCACTCCCTCTTAAAATGCTCAGTAACACCTTTCGTTTGATACCCATACCGTACAAACATTCTAGAGTCACCCTTGGTCCAGCTTTATGGCGATATCTCGAAAAGGCGTCCACCTATAGAACTAAGGATTACTCCCTTTTAAAATACTCATTACCACCTTTCATTTGATACCCATATCGTACAAACACATTCTAGAGTCACCCCTGGCCCACCCTAATGGCGATATCTCGAAAAGGCGTCCACCTATAGACCTAATGCCCACTCCCTCTTAAAATGCTCAGTAACACCTTTCGTTTGATACCCATATCGTACAAACATTCTAGAGTCACCCCTGGCCCACCCTAATGGCGATATCTCGAAAGGGCGTCCACCTATAGACCTAATGCCCACTCCCTCTTAAAATGCTCAGTAACACCTTTCGTTTGATGCACATATCGTACAGACACCCCTGGTCCACCTTTATGGCGATATCTCGAAACGGCGTCCACCTATGGAACTAAGGATCACTCCTTTTCAAAATACTCATTAACAGCTTTCATTTGATACCCATATCGTACAAACACATTATAGAATCACCCCTGGTCCACCTTAATGGGGACATCTCGAAAAGGCGTCCACCGATAGACCTAAGGCCCACTCCCTCTTAAAATGCTCAGTAACACCTTTCATTTGATACCCATATCGTACAAACAAATTCTAGAGTCAGCCCTGGTCTACCTTTATGGCGATATCCCTAAATGGCGTTCATCCATAGAACTATGGCCTACTCTCTCTTAAAATACTCTTTAATACCTTTCATTTGATACACATGTTATACAACCACATTCCAGGGTTACCCCAGATTGATTTTCCTTATTTTGTCTCCATAGCTCTCAACTGAGTATGTTATGTTCGGTTACACCCGAACTTAGCCTTCCTTACTTGTTTATATTAAGGTGTACAAACATCGAAAATATTACATGTGCTTACGTTTGTGTGGTTGCACTAGCAAAGCGGCCGTTGAACTTCCTTGTAGCAGACCTGCAAATTAGCTTCGCACGCATGAATGTTGTAGAAGCCAAAGTTGAAAAGACGTCCGTATGAGTAACTTTTTCTTGTGTTTGCAAGAAATAACTAAACTTAGCGAAGTTCAAATTTTCTCAGAGCTAAATGGTCTACTAAATATTCAAAATTTAATTAAAATTGGTAGCCATATAGTTAACCAAACAAAAGATGAGAGGAAAGAGCATAAGTTTAAATAATGTAATTTTATATGTATGTACCAACATAGTATTGCTTTACCATGCGCCTAAAGATTTGAAGAATCTGTTTCAACTGGGGTGGACCATAATGAGAGAGGTTTTAGAGGCGTTGGCTCTACATTACAATTGAAGAGATAGTTGGTGTCGTATGGGGACGCATTGCAAGCAGGACATACATTTTGTATGGATAGGTAAGAGTTTAACCTGTTACAGTATCCAGATCAAAGTTGAGCTAGAGTGACGCGCGTTTCCCTAGGGAGAGTTCGTTCCTCCTCTGCATACTGCTATTAATTTATGAGTGTCGGCTCTAGATTTAGTCAGTAGGTTCCTTTTCCTTTTCTGATTGTAGTCTGTAGCTCTTGAGATTTTAAATTACCCCTAGTATACTGCCTACTTCCGCGATGTTTATTCCCTCGTTTTCTTTCGCTGAACCCCTTCGTGGTAGCTCATCCCCTATTTCATTTCCTTCGATTGCCTTAAGACCCGTAATTCATTTGAGATATTTCTAGATGGTTGGTTAATGCAGGGGGAAGTTGCTTGTATGCTCCTACTAGTTTTGAGCAAATGTATAGTGCAATTTCTGCCTTTATTGCTGCTTGGCTGCCAGAATAGATAAATACCTTTCCAGTTGTGTTGCGGATCTCCAATGATTTGAAGAGCTGCTCAATTGCGACGGCTTCTGCTTAAATACACTAGGGTATGGCGGCAGTTTGATTAATGTAGAAATTTCTAGAGAATAGATCCCAGGCCCTGCACCTGAGTCCACTTTTGAGCTGTCGGTTTAGATTTAAATAGCGTCATTAGCTGGAACCGCTTCTCTATTACTTAGGCTGCCCGAGATTTGCAGTATTGTGGTAATAATGATATATTTCGGAATTAAAAGCTCCCGCCGGAATATTCCTACAACACCCCGCGGTGCGCTTTGTGCCGACGTACACAGTATGTTCATTTCTATCTGAAGCATGTTTAATGTGGTGTCTAAAGCCACTGTGGGCAGGTGCAACAGCCTCCAGTGGCATTAACAATTGCACTGCGTTGAATTTTCTGTAAGTTGGTGTATTTTTAGTCCTCACTAAAAGCTTTGCACCACACTATAGAGCCATCCTGCAAAGGACCATCAATATCTATAACACTCCCCAAAACTTTCGGGAAGTTACTTTATCGCTACAATAACAACAAAAACTGATTTCTCCACTGGTCGCTCCACCTAATGTAGCGCTTCCTCTGTGAATTTTCCCCTCAGGTACACATTTTTTGATGTGGAAAGAGAGAGTCCCACCAAGAAGTTCCCTTATGTAGATTTAGTGTATTCTTTTAAGAATTTTTAAAACGAAATATGTGAGTCTTCTTTACCTAAAATTTTTGGCCAGCTCATGTCGCTCTCTTCTCGCCATTGGAATGAAATCAACAGGTTTTCCTCTGCGAGAATGGAATATGGCTATAACGAATGCATGCATAGAATATTTTTTTTTTCCCTAACTAAAAATGTTTGAGTAGCAGCTTGATGAGCAGAATACTATCTTCCCTTAGTGATTTATATGGCCAGAAGCTATTCATTGCTCAGACAATATCTTCTCCCAAAATGTATCCTATTAGAGCGTCAGTTGTTTCCTGCTGGACCACTTCTGTTATTTGTACTACCTCTCCGGGAACAGTTTAAAAATTAGTATCTGCTTATCCTTCCCATGTTCCATCAGTGCACTTGGCTAAGGTCTTATCGGAATTATTCCTTGCTGGAATCTTCGTGGACTCGATATATTCGCAATGTTCTCCCCCTTTTTTTTTTGGCCTGCGTACTGCTTTCTCATAATCAAATTTAAAAGTTCCATATTCCTGCAAGTCACTAACTTCACGACATTTGTTGAAAACCTAGTTGAGATTGACTTAAAGATGTTCGTTTTGGATTTTGTTGCCGTGGTTTTATTCGCACTCCCAGTCTATAATGAATGGATCATGCGATGATCAGATAGGGAGATCTTTCTCGACACCTCCCATATACTTTTTAAGAGATCCCGAGAATTCATGATATATAGGACCTCCTCTTACCCTCTAAATTCAATGAACTTGGCTTAGCTCGTTTATTTATCTCACAGCTACCCCAAACCATATTTAGCGAGGCAGCCGGCGAAAATCATATAATTTCTATTTATCGAATCCGTTAGTTATTTTTTCATCCTTGGGGGGTGCAGGACGATTGTGAGCCATACAATTCGAGACGATCGTTAACCTTCAACCGCTTCCTGACTCTACTCTGACCACTGGGGATTCGAGGGCTTCCCTGTTACAAATATGCATGTATTATAAACATATTTAGCAGGCGAGGCTCTAGCGGGCCCAAGTTCCTCATGAAACTAGTAGGTGGGGGGTAGCATTGCCTAGAAGTTTGAGCGTGGTCATGTTATATCGTTCCTGTTATGGTTTGGCTAGTACTGAAATTAGGTAAAAAGAAAGCATTGAATGTATTCCTAATAAGAATACACAACATCGGTTTACCTTTTCCGAGTGTAAAAAAGGCTAGCTTGTATTTCTATTTTTTCATTTAAGCTTTCTGTCTGCTGAGTGCATTAACTTTCGCGCTGCGCTGCACAGCTGAATTTTTTATACTCAGTTGAGCAGAGCTCACAGAGTATATTAACTTTGATTGGATAACGGTTGGTTGTACAGGTATAAAGGAATCGAGATAGATATAGACTTCCATATATCAAAATCATCAGGATCGAAAAAAAATTTGATTGAGCCATGTCCGAATGTCCGTCCGTCCGTCTGATAACTTGAGTAAATTTTGAGGTATCTTGATGAAATTTGGTATGTAGGTTCCTGAGCACTAATCTCAGATCGCTATTTAAAATGAACAATATCGGACTATAACCACGCCCACTTTTTCGATATCGAACATTTCGAAAAACCGAAAAGTGCTATAATTCATTACCAAAGACGGATAAAGCGATGAAACTTGGTAGGTGAGTTGAACTGATGACGCTGAATAGAAAGTTGGTAAAATTTTGGACAATGGACGTGGCACCGCCCACTTTTAAAAGAAGGCAATTTAAAATTTTGCAAGCTGTAATTTGGCAGTCGTTGAAGATATCATGATGAAATTTGGCAGGAACGTTACTCCTATTACTATATGTATGCTTAATAAAAATTAGCAAAATCGGAGAACGACCACGCCCACTTTAAAAAAAAAAATGTTGTAAGTCAAATTTTAGCAAAAAATTTAATATCTTTACAGTATATAAGTAAATTATATCAACATTCAACTCCAGTAATGATATGGTGCAACAAAATGCAAAAATAAAAGAAAATTTCAAAATGGGCGTGGCTCCGCCCTTTTTCATTTAATTTGTCTAGGATACTTTTAATGCCATATGTCGAATAGACATTTACCAATCCTTGTGAATTTTTGTAGGGGCTTAGATTCTGGGACAATAACTTATTTCTATGAAAAAGGGCGAAATCGGCTAAAGCCATGCCCAGTTTTTATACACAGCCGACCATCTGTCCTTCCGCTCGGCGGCTAACACGACAATTTGAGCAAAAAACGATATATCTTAACTAAACTTAGTTCACGTACTTATCTGAACTCACTTTGTATTGGTATAAAAAATGGCCCAAATCCGACTATGGACACGCCCACTTTTTCTATATCGAAAATTACCAAAAACGAAAAAAATGCCATAATTCTATACCAAATACGAAAAAAGGGATGAAACATGGTAATTGGATTGGTTTATTGACGCAAAATATAACTTTAGAAAAAAACTTTGTAAAATGGATGTGACACCTACCACATTAAGTAGAAAGAAATGAAAAAGTTCTGCAGGGAGAAATAAAAAACCCTTCAAATCTTTGCAGGAATACTGTTCGCGGTATTATATATATAAATAAATTAGCGGTATCCAACAGATGATGTTCTGGGTCACCCTGGTCCGCATTTTGGTCGATATCTGGAAAACGCCTTCACATATACAACTACCACCACTCCCTTTTAAAAGCCTCATTAATACCTTTAATTTGACACCCATATCGTTCAAACCCATTCTAGAGTCACCCCTGGTCCACCTTTATGGCGATATATCGAAACGGCGTCCACCTATAGAACTAAGGCCCACTCCCTTTTAAGGAAGGATAAGTTTGGGTGTAACCGAACATTACATACTCAGCTGAGAGCTATGGAGACAAAATAAGGGAAAATCAGCATGTAGGAAAATGAACCTAGGGTAACCGTGGAATGTGTTTGTATGACATGTGTATCAAATGGAAGGTATTAAAGAGTATTTTAAAAGGGAGTAGGCCATAGTTCTATGGATGGACGCCATTTAGGGATATCGCCATAAAGGTGGACCAGGGCTGATTCTGGAATTTATTTGTACGATATGGGTATCAAATGAAGGGTGTTAATGAGTATATTAAAAGGGAGTGTGCTTAGTTCTATAGTTGGACGCCTTTTCGAGATATCGCCATAAAGGTGGACCAGTGGTGACTCTATAATGTGTTTGTACGATATGGGTATCAAATTAAAGATATGAATGAGGGTTTTAAAAGGGAGTGGTGGTAGTTTTATATGTGAAGGCGTTTCCGAGATATTGACAAAAATGTGGACCAGGGTGACCCAGAACATCATATGTCGGGTACCGCTAATTTATTTATATATGTAATACTATGAACAGTATTCCTGCCAAGATTCCAAGGGCTTTTGATTTCGCCCTGCAAAACTTTTTAATTTCTTCTACTTAATATGGTAGGTGTCACACCCATTTTGCAAAGTTTTTTTCTAAAGTTATATTTTCCGTCAATAAACCAATCCAGTTACCATGTTTCATCCCTTTTTTCGTATTTGGTATAGAATTATGGAATTTTTTTCATTTTTCGTAATTTTCGATATCCAAAAAGTGGGCGTGGTCATGGTCGGATTTGGGCCATTTTTTATACCAATACAAAGTGAGTTCAGATAAGTACGTGAACTGAGTTTAGTAAAGATATATCGATTTTTGCTCAAGTTATCGTGTTATCGGCCGAGCGGTAGGACAGACGGCCGACTGTATATAAAAACTTGGGGTGGCTTCAACCGATTTCGCACTTTTTCACAGAAAATAGTTATCGTCCTAGAATCCACGCCACTACCAAATTTCACAAGGATTGGTAAATTTTTTTCGACTTATGGCATTAAAAGTATACTAGACAAATTTAATGAAAAAGGGCGGAGCCACGCTCATTTTGAAATTTTGTTGACACAATTTACTTATATACTGTAAAGATATTACATTTTTTATTAAAATTTGACTCAACAAGTTTTTTTTTTAAGTGGGCGTGGTCATTCTCTGATTTTGTTCATTTTTATTAAGCATATATATAGTAATAGGAGCAACGTTCCTGCCAAATTTCATCATGGTATCTCCAACGACTGCCAAATTACAGCTTCCAAATCTTTTAAATTACCTTCTTTTAAAAGCGGACGGTGCCACGCCCATTGTCCAAAATTTTACTAATTTTCTATTCTGCGTCATAAGTTCAACTCACCTACCAAGCTTCATCGCTTTATTCGTCTTTGGTAATGAATTATCGCACTTTTTCGGTTTTTCGATATCGAAAAAGTGTGGGTGTCCGATGTCGTTCATTTTAAATAGCGATCTAAGATGAGTGCCCGGGAACCTACATGCCAAATTTCATCAAGATACTTCAAAATTTACTCAAGTTATCGGGCAGACGGACGGACGGACGGACACGGCTCAATCAAATTTTTTTTTCGATACTGATGATTTTGATATATGGAAGTCTATATCTATCTCGATTCCTTTATACCTGTACAACCAACCGTTATCCAATCAAAGTTAATATACTCTGTGAGCTCTGCTCAGCTGAGTATAAAAAAGGTTTTATGTCCTCCACTCAAGCTTATCCACATACATATGCTTCAGATTGCCGTTTTCAAGGCAACACATTATTATAAAACACTATATGGTATATATAATTATTGATTATTTATGTCAACATCATATGAGACTCTCAAATGTGCAAGCACACAAATATTTTACCGCTTTGATATCTCACAACGTCTTTGAAATTGACAATAGCGGCAACAGCAATATCTTTGACTCGACTTGACTTTTGATTTGGTAAGATTTTAGGAAAAGCTGGCTTGTGTATCTTTGGTATCAACGTCTATCGCGTTTAAGTTTTGCTTTTTGCGATGGCAGACGCTCATATGCACACACTTATCCTTTGTTACGAGGTTAACAAGATGGAAACACTCAATCACTTGCAAACTTTTAACACAAAAGCAGATAAAAGAAAACTTTGTCAAACATGATGAAAACAATAAAAACCAAAAGATGAGACAACAGAAAAAAAAAAAACACGCTCAACTAAGAATATAGAATAGAAATAGTATGAAAAGCTGAAAAAAAATCATAGGAGAATAATTTTCCTTTTCGTAAACTTAAGATATTTAGCTAAAATAAAAGAAAGAAAGATATTTTTTCTCTCTCTCTCTCTCTCTGCAGTTATAAATATGTTTTCCCCTCTTTATTTCTGTTTAACTTTTCTTTCCGTTTACTTTTAAAACTTAGTATGAATGAATGAAAGCATATGCTTTATCCTTTGAATTTTTTAGAGGCTTAAGTTACTTGTAATTAATTTTAAGTCTACTCTGTAGAAATTTGTTTTGATCTAGACTCAATAGAGTCGTAATAAATAAATAAATAAATAAAAAAATATAAATAAAAGTTAGACAAACAATATCATAAGAGATAGGGAAAACATACTTTTGGTACTAATACAAATGCTTGTTTACATGGAATAAGAAACCCGTTGGAAAATATAAGATTTATGGTGGTGTTTTAGTCTAAAAATTATAGGTTCTTCTAAATATATTGATTTATTTGTGAGGCAAAAGCAAAAAAATTGGTAAATCAGCCTGATCACGTATACCTAGTAATCGAAAATTACCCTACAAAATGTGCGACGTATCAAGGATGAATCCAGGATGAGTCGCAAAGAAGTATGCTACTGTAGTCAGATTTGATCTCTTTATATGAGTTGGAGTGATGGCTACTGTTTGAGCATGCCCTATGGAAAGACCAAATGTACCTGGTGCTCTTTTAAGTTTTATGGGTACTGCCAGTCAAGCCCTTTTCTACTCTTCTTCATACACTTACAGGTACTGTTCGAAGAATCGGGTTGATCAGTGAAAAGTAGAAAGTACGCAATATGAAAAAAATGTGTAGAGAGGTGTTGAAACTATGGATTTTGGGGCACAGCTTATTTAGAAATAGTCACTGATCAAGTTTGAATGGCTGTGCCATCTTCGTTTAAATATGTGGAAATTAAAAGGTATTGCGTAAAGAGACCACCTTGTGGAGCCCTCGGTATAATTATTTCAGTTCAAGATATCTTGCTACTAAATTTCTCAGACGCCTGTCTGCCACTTAGACAGTGGCGGTTAAATTTTTGTTTGGTTGACCAAATGAACAGCTTTTTACAATTCAAGTCCCACGAGCAATGTCCTGTGGTGTGAACTTTGATCGAGTTCATCAACTATCAGAGTCTTTTTGGATTTATGTGTGGTGGTATTTTGCGCAAGTCATATTGATGGTGGAAAGTTTGCGGCATTTGAAGAAGGGGTATTTTTTCAATTGTCTTGCTATAGGCAAGACGAAGAATATCGCTTGATATATTCTTGCTTGTCAGCTGGTTTTCTGGAATAACAAGAGAGGACAGTGACAAGTTTGAGACATGCTAGGTATCTTTTTCGTCTCTGCACACGGTGTTTCAGTAAAGCATTACCATACGGCACTGGCAAACTCAGTGCTTAAGATAAGTGAGTCCGCCAACTACCTAGGGATATGGATGCATTGGATATAAACGGCCACAGTGAGGTCAGTATTGCTATACGGGTTAGCGGTATGGTGGCCCGCCCTGAATAAATCCTCGACGGTTCTTGCTCTTCAAAAGGTATAAAGATCTGCACTATTATATACAAGCGGAGCCATCCGCACAACGCCAACGGAGGCTATGAATGTAATACTGAACCTACTACACATACATAGTTATAGCATGCGTCTTACTGCAACCATACTAAAATCTTGATTCTGCATACCAGAATGGACAGATTTCTGTAAACCACATACCTCCTTTCACAGGGGATACGAGATATTAATACCCGAGAGGGAACAGTGGGTGAATGAACCAAATTGGCCCACCACAGATGGACCTAAACTGGATCGGAGGGGGTGTTTATTCATAACGATTGGACATACAAAGATCGTTTCGCCTTCCGGATCACTGTAGCGTATTTCCGGCCGAGGTTATGGCCATACAATATGCTAAGGACTGCCATAGGCAGAAGGCAGTCTCTCATAAGCATATTTATATATTCTCAGACAGTCAAGCAGAGCTGAAATCCCTTGACTCTGCCACAACTAAAATTGAAACTGCAGTTGGTTGTCGCAGATCATTTAACGTGATGGCTGAACAGTTTACTCTGCATCTGGTATGGGTTCCGGTGCATAGGGGCATACCAGGTAATGAGATGGCGGATGAGCTTGCAAGAAAACGTATTTCCCTTTCACTTTCGCCATCCTGTAAGAGGTTGGGCATGCCGCTCTCCAGCTGTAAGCTCAAGATAAAGGAGGCTCTACTGATGGAAGCGGGAGCCAGGTAGAGCCACCATGATAGATGCCACACGGGAAAACTCACATAGCGAATGCAATGAGAAGAGATCGCGTGGGCTTTTCACCCTCCGTAAGAGGGATCTTTCCTTAGTTGTGGAACTTCTAACTCGTCACGTTTTTATTGGCCCGCATGCGGAAAGGATTGGCGCTCCAATTAATGATTATTATAAAAGCTGCGGCAACGAAGAAGACTTGACTTAAGTACTTGAAATCTAACCTCACTGTTTCGTATTTTCGAGCTTTCAAGTCACTGCCCGCGAATTTCAATAATTGTGGCCTTGAATAGAAAAATCCAGTTAAAAAAAATAAAAAAATTACTTGATTAAATTTTTTGGTTTAATGATCTATTCTTATTGGTTGCGCTCCATATACCGGCTATTTCCAGGCAATTTCAGAGTGCTTTAGGGTAAATTCTTTATTGTATAATACCACGTCCATATGTGACGTAATTTTAAGATCATATCAATACTATCCAAGAATCATATCTGTTCTTTTTTCATGAAAGGGCTGATAAAGGAACTCTTTTGGTATCACTTCGGGATATTTTCCGAACTATATTATCGATCCTTTGGAGACTGTAGATTATTTATAGATGATATCATATCATATTTTCGATATTGATTCGAAACAATTTGGGGAAGATTTCAAGAATACCTCAGGATTATTCGTGACCCTCAACGAAATATTTCGGCGCTTTTTTTGTTTAATTTCTGTACCGATTTTTATTTTTATTTATAATAACTTCGCACTTATTTTCGGATCAAGTAGCGCACATTTCGGACAACCCCGAAATGTTCTTGTTCTTTTTGAGATTATTTATTTAGCTAAAATTTCCGGAACATAAATAAAATGGATAGTTTCAGGAGAGAGATTACTTTGGTAATAATTCCAAATTTTTTCAATGATTACTTTAGTATTATTTAAAGTACTCATAATATTGTATTCAAGATCAGTTAAAAGTTGATATTGGTATTATTATGAGACTATTATTATTGGCCTGAATAAACGCGCTGTGAAGTCTACCTTATCTGTTTTGGATAAAAAAAAATATAAAACAAGTAAGGAAGGCTAAGTTCGGGTGTAACCGAACATTACATACTCAGTTGAGAGCTATGGAGACAAAATAAGGAAAATCACCATGTAGAAAATGAACCTAGGGTAACCCTGGAATATGGTTGTATAACATGTGTATCAAATGGAAGGTATTAAAGAGTATTTTAAGAGAGAGTAGGCCATAGTTCTATGGATGGACGCCATTTACGGATATCGCCATAAAGGTGGACCAGGGCTGACTCTAGAATTTGTTTGTACGATATGGGTATCAAATGAAAGGTGTTACTGAGCATTTTAAGAGGGAGTGGGCCTTAGTTCTATCGGTGGACGCCTTTTAGAGATATCGCCATTAAGGTGGTCCAGGGGTGACTCTAGAATGTGTTTGTACGATATGGGTATCAAATGAAAGCTGTTAATGAGTATTTTGAAAAGGAGTGATCATTCGTTCCATAGGTGGACGCCGTTTCGAGATATCGCCATAAAGGTGGACCAGGGGTGTCTCTAGAATGTGTTTGTACGATATGGGAATCAAATGAAAGGTGTTACTGAGCATTTTAAGAGGGAGTAGGCATTAGGTATATAGGTGGACGCCTTTTCGAGATATCGCCATTAGGGTGGGCCAGGGGTGACTCTAGAATGTTTGTACGATATGGGTATCAAACGAAAACTGTTACTGAGCATTTTAAGAGGGAGTGGGCATTAGGTCTATAGGTGGACGCCTTTTCGAAATGTCGCCATTAGGGTAATCCTTAGTTCTATAAGTGGACGCCTTTTCGAGATATCGCCATAAAGGTGGACCAAGGGTGACTCTAGAATGTTTGTACGATATGGGTATCAAACGAAAGGTGTTACTGAGCATTTTAATAGGGAGTGGGCATGAGGTCTATAGGTGGACGCCTTTTCGAGATATCGTCATTAGGGTGGGCCAGGGGTGACTCTAGAATGTGTTTGTACGATATGGGTATCAAACGAAAGGTGTTACTGAGCATTTTAAGAGGGAGTGGGCATTAGGTCTATAGGTGGACGCCTTTTCGAAATGTCGCCATTAGGGTAATCCTTAGTTCTATAGGTGGACGCCTTTTCGAGATATCGCCATAAAGGTGGACCAGGGCTGACTCTAGAATTTGTTTGTACGATATGGGTATCAAATGAAAGGTGTTACTGAGCATTTTAAGAGGGAGTGGGCCTTAGGTCTATCGGTGGACGCCTTTTAGAGATATCGCCATTAAGGTGGTCCAGGGGTGACTCTAGAATGTGTTTGTACGATATGGGTATCAAATGAAAGCTGTTAATGAGTATTTTGAAAAGGAGTGATCCTTAGTTCCATAGGTGGACGCCGTTTCGAGATATCGCCATAAAGGTGGACCAAGGGTGACTCTAGAATGTTTGTACGATATGGGTATCAAACGAAAGGTGTTACTGAGCATTTTAATAGGGAGTGGGCATGAGGTCTATAGGTGGACGCCTTTTCGAGATATCGTCATTAGGGTGGGCCAGGGGTGACTCTAGAATGTGTTTGTACGATATGGGTATCAAACGAAAGGTGTTACTGAGCATTTTAAGAGGGAGTGGGCATTAGGTCTATAGGTGGACGCCTATTCGAGATATCGCCATTAGGGTGGGCCAGGGGTGACTCTAGAATGTTTGTACGATATGGGTATCAAACGAAAAGTGTTACTGAGCATTTTAAGAGGCAGTGGGCATTAGGTCTATAGGTGGACGCCTATTCGAGATATCGCCATTAGGGTGGGCCAGGGGTGACTCTAGAATGTTTGTACGATATGGGTATCAAACGAAAGGTGTTACTGAGAATTTTAATAGGGAGTGGGCATTAGGTCTATAGGTGGACGCCTATTCGAGATATCGCCATTAGGGTGGGCCAAGGGTGACTCTAGAATGTTTGTACGATATGGGTATCAAACGAAAAGTGTTACTGAGCATTTTAAGAGGGAGTGGGCATTAGGTCTATAGGTGGACGCCTATTCGAGATATCGCCATTAGGGTGGGCCAGGGGTGACTCTAGAATGTTTGTACGATATGGGTATCAAACGAAAGGTGTTACTGAGAATTTTAATAGGGAGTGGGCATGAGGTCTATAGGTGGACGCCTTTTCGAGATATCGTCATTAGGGTGGGCCAGGGGTGACTCTAGAATGTGTTTGTACGATATGGGTATCAAACGAAAGGTGTTACTGAGCATTTTAAGAGGGAGTGGGCATTAGGTCTATAGGTGGACGCCTATTCGAGATATCGCCATTAGGGTGGGCCAGGGGTGACTCTAGAATGTTTGTACGATATGGGTATCAAACGAAAGGTGTTACTGAGCATTTTAATAGGGAGTGGGCATGAGGTCTATAGGTGGACGCCTTTTCGAGATATCGCCATAAAGGTGGACCAAGGGTGACTATAGAATGTTTGTACGATATGGGTATCAAACGAAAGGTGTTACTGAGCATTTTAAGAGGGAGTGGGCATTAGGTCTATAGGTGGACGCCTTTTCGAGATATCGCCATAAAGTTGGACCAAGGGTGACTCTAGAATGTTTGTACGATATGGGTATCAAACGAAAGGTGTTACTGAGCATTTTAAGAGGGACTGGGCATTAGGTCTATAGGTGGACGCCTTTTCGAGATATCGCCATTAGGGTGGGCCAGGGGTGACTCTAGAATGTTTGTACGATATGGGTATCAAACGAAAGGTGCATTTTAAGAGGGAGTGGACATTAGGTCTATAGGTGGACACCTTTTCGAGATATCGCCATTAGGGTGGGCCAGGGGTGACTCTAGAATGTTTGTACGATATGGGTATCAAACGAAAGTTGTTACTGAGCATTTTAAGAGGGAGTGGGCATTAGGTCTATAGGTGGACGCCTTTTCGAGATATCGCCATTAGGGTGGGCCAGAGGTGAATCTAGAATGTGTTTGTACGATATGGATATCAAATTAAAGGTATTAATGAGGGTTTTAAAAGCGAGTGGCCCTTAGATGTATATGTGAAGGCGTTCTCGCGATATCGACCAAAATGCGGACCAGGTGATCCAGAAAATCATCTGTCGGTTACTGCTAATTTATTTATATATGCAATAGCACTAACAGTATTCCTGCCAAGATTCCAAGGGCTGTTGATTTCGCCTTGTAGAACTTTTTCATTTTCTTCTACCTAATATGGTAGGTGTCACACCCATTTTACAAAGTTTTTTCCAAAGTTATATTTTGCGTCAATAAACCAATCCAGTTACAATGTTTCATCCCTTTTTTCGTATTTGGTATAGAATTATGGCATTTTTTTCATTTTTCGTAATTTTCGATATCGATAAAGTGGGCGTGGTTATGGTCGGATTTCGGCCATTTTTTATACCAAGATAAAGTGAGTTCAGATAAGTACGTGGGCTAAGTTTAGTAAAGATATATCGGTTTTTGCTCAAGTTATTGTGTTAACGGCCGAGCGGAAGGACAGACGGTGGACTGTGTATAAAAACTGGGCGTGGCTTCCACCGATTTCGCCCATTTTCACAGAGAATCTATGCCCCTACCAAATTTGAGAAGGATTGGTAAATTTTTGATCGACTTATGGCATTTAAAGTATTCTAGACAAACTAAATGAAAATGGGCGGAGCCACGCCCATTTTGAAATTTTCTTTTATTTTTGTATTTTGTTGAATCATATCATTTCTGGAGTTGAATTTTGACTTAATTTACTTATATACAGTGAAGATATTAAATTTTTTGTTAAAATTTTAATTTAAAAAAATTTTTTTTTAAAAAGTGGACGTGTTCTTCATCCAATTTTGCTAATTTTTATTTAGCACATATATAGTAATAGTAGTAACGTTCCTGCCAAATTTGATCGTGATATCTTCAACAACTGCCAAATTACAGCTTGCAAAACTTTTAAATTACCTTCTTGTAAAAGTGGGCGGTGCCACGTCCATTGTCCAAAATCTTACTAATTTTCTATTCTGCGTCATAACGTCAACCCATCTACCAAGTTTCATCGCTTTAACCCCCTTCGGCAATGAATTATCGCATTTTTTCGGTTTTTCGAAATTTTCGATATCGAAAAAGTGGGCGTGGTTATAGTCCGATATCGTTAATCTTAAATAGCGATCTGAGATGAGTGCCCAGGAATCTACGTACTAAATTTCATCAAGATACCTCAAAATTTACTCAAGTTATCGTGTTAACGGGCAGACGGAAGGACGGACGGCCGGACGGACGGACATGGCTCAATCAAATTTTTTTTCGATACTGATGATTTTGATATATGGAAGTCTATATCTATCTCGATTCCTTTATACCTGTACAACCAACCGTTATCCAATCAAAGTTAATATACTCTGTGAGCTCTGCTCAACTGAGTATAATAAATGTAAAGCGCGATAACCCCCGAAGTCGTGCTACCTTTAATTTTTCTTACAAATTGGCGGGACGGGTCCTACTTGTTTTATGCCAACTCCGAATGGCATCTGCGAGGCAGATGATTTTTCACTTAAATCTTTTCATGGCAGAAACACACTCGGAGTGCTTGCCAAACCCTGCCGAGGGGCGACCCCGCTTAGAAAAATTTTATTCTAATTGTAAAACCTTATTTCTAAAATTTTGATGTTGCTTTGCCCGTAGTGTGAACCCAGGGCATTCGGTGTGGTAGGCAGAGCACGCTACCATCACACCACGGTGGCCGCCGTCTGTTTTGGATAACGAATCAAAAAAATTGGACTTGCGGTAAATGAATACAAAATGAATTACTTGCTGTCATCCATTCTCACCTTGCCAACCATGTAACTATTGATGGATATAAACTCGAGAGTTCGTCCTTTTTGGAACCAGAATTAAGAGCAAAAACGATGTCAGCTTGGAAATCAAACGGAGAATAACTCTTGCCAACAAGTGCTACTTTAGACTGATAAGGCGATTGAAAAGTAAAGCACTTTCTCGATGAAAAAACATCACATTCTACAAGTAGCTCATCACATCGATCCTAATGTATGGGCAGAATCATGTACTGCTTCGAGAGAAGATAAGACGGTTGTTGGAGTGTTCGAGAGAAAAGTTCTGCGGAAGATTTATGGACCTGCCCGTGATGCCAACGGCGAGTATCGAAGGAGCTATAATGTTAAGCTATATGAGCTCCACGCAGATATGGCAAGAGTGCAGTGAACAAAAACTCAAAGGCTTCGCTGCCTAGGTCATGTTATGTGAATAGACCAAAACTCGTCGGGCAAGAAAGTATTTCAGTCGACAGTTTGGAAGCAAAGGAGAGGAGAGACCTCCACAAAGGCAGGTGGAGGAAGATTTAGTCTCCTTTGGTGCTTCCAATTGCCGTCAGTTATTGCGAAACAGAGATAGCTAGCGTCACTTGTTACGAAACTGCCAGAATTGTTTAGGCGGTTAAGCGCAAACTATTGATGATGATAATGACTTTGGTATCATTTTGGGACTTTTCTGTATTATTTTATATATTTCTTCTGAACCTACCGGCTGGTTTTAAGTTTATAATGGTTTCCAAACCATTTATAGAATCTAGATTAAATTATATTGCTGTTTTATTTGAAATTCTGAAATGCGCTGTTTCCTACTATGCAAATAATGAAGTTAACATTAAACTAGATTCCAATGCTCTAAATTTACTAAGCACATTTTTAAAATTTCAAATACTGACCCTTCTCAGCACATTCTGCTCTAAAGCTAGCATATTTTTAAATTTTGGTTTTTAGAAAAAAAAAACGAAATTTTCACCCTAATATATCGCCAAAAATTTCGATGTATTCAGGCGGAAACTTGAAGATTAGAAAATGTGTATGATGTTTATAATGACATGGCTTACGAAGCGCATGGATACATAAAAAAAAATATTTACACGTGTAGTACGTTTGTTTGTGCGTTGTTTTTATTATTTATGATTTTTTTAATAAAAGACTCATATCATAGATACTCAATACTTGTACAACATGTCAGCCGTAGTATGAAAATACACACATGTACATATGTATGTTAGGCCGACAGGATTTAAACAACATAAAACTCTGTCAAACCTCGCCATCGGAGCTACGGCTGTGTTAAAAAAATGTATTTTAGTCATTGATTAGTCTTTGGTATTTTTATACACAGCTGTACTTGTACACAGGGTATTATAACTTTGATTGGATAACGGTTGGTTGTACAGGTATAAACGAATCGAGATAGATATAGATTTCCAAATATCAAAATCATAAGTATCAAAAAAAAATTTACTAAGCCATGTCCGTCTGTCCGTGTGTCAACACGATAACTTGAGCAAATATTGAGATATCTTCACCAAATTCGGTATACGAGTTTATCTAGACCCGGAATAGATTGGTAATGGAAATGAGTGAAATGGGATGATAACCACGCCCACTTTTTATATATATAATAATTTTGAAAACCCCAAAGAACTGATTATTAAGAAATAATATCCCCTGAATTTTGAAATTTCATATGTAGACTGATATTGAGATTCTTGAAAAAAATTTGAAAACATTTTTGGAATTTTACAAATATTATTAATAATAAATCAAAATCCGTTAAACCTATTGTACCAAAAATCAACAGACAGTTTGTATTTACTATGAGGAATGCTTCCAAGAAAAATTAACGAAATCGGTTAGGGACCACGCCCACTTTTATATAAACGATTTTTAAAGGGGTCGTGGATGAATAAAATAAGCTATATCTTTGCGAATAGATCTTAATATTTGTGTTATTTTACTTTCTAAATGGAATTATAACAGAAAGTTTGAAAATAATAAAATTTTTTAAAATGGGCGTGGAACTGTCCCTTTTTCGACAAAGCAATAATCTATGTTTTGGGAGCCATGACTAGAAGAAAAATTAATATATCGTAATAGAATTGGGTATACATATTTTCCTTACACCTTAACGGATGGGATCGGTTAAAGACCACGGCCACTTTTATATAAAAGAAATTTAAAAGGGTCGTAGACTAAAATAATAAGCTTTTTATCTTAGCAAAAAATAGTATTGTAGCAATGATATTTCACACACCAAGTTTTACTGAAAAAATTGAGAGACATTTTTTTATCTGAAATGAGCTGTACAATTAAAGCTCACGCCAAGTATATAATGTTCGGTTACACCCAAACTTAGACACCCTTACTTGTTAAGTCTAAGAATGCATTGAAATGTAATAGCCGTATTTTTTTGTATATAAATCTACCTTTGCGACTGAAAGAAAACACCCATCGACAATTACAAATAGAAGTAGTGCATGGAGAAATGGTGGAGACACAAACCCCTTCGGTCATATTGTATTGCGCATGCCAATATTAAAATGTGAGAATAGGGGAGACACAGACTTTTTATACTCAGCTGAGCAGAGCGCACAAAGTATATTAATTTTGTTCGCATAACGGTAATCCGTAACGGCATAAACTAAGCGAGATAGATATAGACTTCTATATATCAAAATGATCTGGGCGAAAAAAGAAATTCATTTAGCCATGTCCGTCCGTTCGTCCGTCCGTAAACACGATAACTTGAGTAAATTTTGAGGTATCTTGATGAAATTTGGTATGTATGTCCCTGAGCACTCGTCTCAGATTGCTATTTAAAATGAACAAAATCGGACCATAACCACGCCCACTTTTTCGATATCGGGTTGGTCTAGTGACGCAGAATAGAAAATTAGTAAAGTGTTGGAAAATGGGCGTGGCATCGCCCACTTTTAAAAGAAGGTAATTTCAAAGTTTTGCAAGCTGTAATTTGGCAGCTGTTGAAGATATCATGATGAAATTTGGCAAGGACATTACTCCTATTACCATATGGTTGCTAAATAAAAATTAGCAAAATCGGATAGTGAACACGCCCACTTTTTAAAAAAAATGTTTTAAAATTCAAATTTTAACAAAAAATTGAATATCTTTACAGTATATAAGTAAATTATGTCAACATTCAACCCCATTAATGGTATGGGTCAACAAAATAGAAAAATAAAATAAATTTTCAAAATGGGCGGGGCGCCGCCCTTTTTCATTTAGTTTGTCTAGAATACTTTTAATGCCATAAGTCGAACAAAAATTTACTAATCCTTGTGAAATTGGGAAGGAGCATAGACTCTATAACGATAACTGTTTTCTGTGAAAATTGGCGAAATCGGTTCAAGCCACGCCCAGTTTTTATACACAGTCGACCGTCTGTCCTTCCGCTCGGCCGTTAACACGATTACTTGAGCAAAAATCGATATATCTTTACTAAACTTAGTTTGCATACTTATCTGAACTCACCTTATCTTGGTATAAAAAATGGCCGAAATCCGACTTTGACCACGCCCAATTTTTCGATATCAAAAATTACGAAAAATTAAAAAAATGCCATAATTCTATATCAAATATGAAAAAAAGGATGAAACATGGTAATTGGATTGGTTTATTGACTCAAAACATATCTTTGGAAAAAACTTTGTTAAATGGGTGTCACACCTACCATATTAAGTAGAAGAATTTGAAAAAGTTCTGCAGGGCGAAATTAAAAGCCCTTGGAATCTTGGAAGGCATAGAATCGTGGTATCATATATGAAAATAAATTAGCGGTACCCGACAGATTATGTTCTGGGTCACCCTGGTCCACATTTTGGGCGATATCTCGAAAACCCCTTCACATATACAACTAAGGGCTACCCCCTTTTAAAACCCTCATTAGTACCTTTGCTTTGATACCCATATCGTTCAAAACGTTATAGAGTCACCCCTGATCCACCTTTATGGCAATATCTCAAAAAAGGCGTCCACCTGTAGAACTAAGGCCCACTCCCTTTTAAAACAATCATTAACACCTTTCATTTGATTCACCCCTGGTAACTTTATGGCGATATCTCGAAAAAGGCGTCCACATATATAACTAAGGCCCACTCCGTTTTAAAATACTAATCAACACCTTTCATTTGATACCCATATCGTACAAACAAATTCTAGAGTCACCCCTGGTTCACCTTTATGGCGACATCTCGAAAAGGCGTCCACCTATAGAACTAAGGCCCACTCCCTTTTAAAATATTCACTAACACCTTTTGGTACCCATATCGTACATATACATTCTAGAGTCACCCCTGGTTCACCTTTATGGTGATATTTCGAAAAGGCGTCCACCTATGGAACTAAGGCCCACTCAATTTTAAAATACTCATTAACACCTTTCATTTGATACCCATATCGTACAAAAAAATTCTAGAGTCAGCCCTCGTCCACCTTTATTGCGATATCTCGAAAAGGCGTCCACCTATAGAACTAAGGATCACTCCCTTTTAAAATACTCATTACCACCTTTCCTTTGATACCCATATCATACAAACACCTTCTAGAGTCACCCCTGGTCACCTTTATGGCGACATCCCGAAATGGCGGCCACCTATAGAACTGTGACCCACTCCCTTTTAAAATATTCTTTAATACCTTCCATTTGATAAAAACACATTCCAGGGTTACCTTAGATTCATTTTCCTACATAGTAATTTTCCCTTATTTTGTCTCCAAAGCTCTCAGCTGAGTATGTAATGTTCGGTTGCACCCGAACTTAGCCTTCCTTAATTGTTAGCACTAATTTTATACGCAACAATTCCATAAGTGCAAATTAAGTTGTGTGCTTAGCAGGCCATATGAAGTATAAGTGCAAATGTATACCCATGAAAAACCCAGCTAATATCTTTATTTTAATGATCGATGGTTGAGAGCACATCGTAGTTCGGTGTATAAATTTATGATAAATTGTTTCTTTATATATTAGTGCGATCGTATGTTATGATCTCTCTGCGACAGACTCAGTTAAGTCCACACGAAGTAGGGTTTTGCAAATCGTTGATCCGACGGTTAAAGGTGCTAACTCCACTTTCAGTGAAAAGTATTTTTAGACTGAAATTTTTAAATTTTATAGGTTAAGTTTAGTTTTTACTAAATCTAGTATTTGCGCCCTATGAAATACAAATTTGATCCGAATTATTATTGTTCAAGCTACGTTTTGAAACATTTAAGTCTGTATTTACAAATTTTGTATCTTGATTTTGCTTCTCCTTTTCGTTGTTTTTTCTCGATACTCTAAGTTTGGAAAATTATGGCTCAATGGCAAATCTCTTAAAAATTGATCGCACGATGCCTCCTCCCTTTCTGTTCTTTCTTGCTTGATTGGCATTAACGATGTAAACGGTTTTGGCCATCAAATAAGTAGATTCCTCGCCAAACCGTTTTCCACCTGGTCCTTCCAGGGGAGTGATGGACGTCCTCTTTTTCTGCTTCCATACGCGGGTTCCGATAAACATACCTTTTTCGTCGGACGATCGTCTTTCTTTCGCATAACATGGCCAGCCGGAGCTCATCATTAAAGCGTTTCGGTACTCGCTGTCGTCAAAGCGTATAGGATTGTATATATTTTGGAAAACTTACGGAATAACCCTTTCCGTACTAATTTTCTAAATACGCCAATCCGTTCGGGTTTTAGAGCAACTTTTAATTGAGGCAGTTTCTTTTTCAAAAAATACGTGTACGATTTCTTGTATTATTTTTTTACTGTCTCGATCCAGCTAAATTTCTTCCGCGTTTTGGCATTATCTTGCTCCGCAGAACTAAGTGTGAGGTTGAAATTTTGTAACTCAACTTAAAGTTTCTTAAAACTCTATTGGTCGCACCATTGCATCCCCATCCGACACCTAGCAAAACCAGGACACCAATTCTCCGCTATCGCCACACCACGGCGGCCGCCACTGGGAGATCATTTAATAATAAGAAACACGAGACAGACAATTAGATTAAAAAATATTTCATATCTAATCCAATTAGGTAAACTTGCTATGAAAGTAAACAAATAAGGAAAATCCTCTTTATACCATAGTGGTTGTGGAAAAATATACTTGCATGACTCGTACGTATAAATATATTAAGAAATGAATATGTACAACTTTTGGACATTCTATACACATATACTCTCACATTTCCGTACACTCGTATATGCTAGCGGCTAAGCTCTAAACCGGAGATGGCTTATGTTTTCTCCTTCGTCAGTGACTTAAACTTATTTTTTTTTATCAGGGCTGCAATTATTATGAGTTATTTGAATACAACACAATATGGTCCATCTTGGAATCAATTCTTCTTTCAATTTATAAATATGAAACTACCAAACTGTTAATACAAGTTATTATAAATTATAAATCCAACTAGTACGCGAAGTCTCAAGTTCACATATGTCGTTATTCGGAATCACAGTTTCAGAGCTATTTTGATTTAATGTTTGAGTGAAAACTTTATTTCGATACGAATCGGAACACACGCACACTTATTCTAGATTACTATGACTGACATTTTTTATAGATAACCTCCAACTGTTAATAAATTTTTTAATGAAACAATATCAATTGAGTTATGAAAACTGTCGTGTCAGAATTAGACTGGGACCACATATGTGACCATTTTAGTATATATGCTATTTGTGAACACAATAAACCTAAACGATTTTCAATTATTATTATTATTTTACTCAAAAAGTCATGCATTGCAAAGAAAAAATCTGGGTGTTCCCATTATAGAGCGAAAAGAACATATAACTAAAAAAAAATATATCCTTTACGACTGGCAAAAACCGTAAACCTACAGAAGAAAAGCATAATATATTTCTTGTCGTTTGACCAAATGAATTAAATCAGCGGTTCAGAGGTCTTAGAATACATCCGCGGCAGGTATGGCTGTCGTAAGAGGCGGTTAAAGTACCAAAATTGATTCAGTTGTGTAGCGCACCCCTTTTAGTTCTTTTAATAGGTTGCCGGCACAATTTATAATTTCTCCTACCCAATTGTGAACCTCACCTACCCGTGGCGAATTATGTTTCTTTGGCAGCCGAGGTTCTGGCGAACCAAAGGTTTCACATGGTTATACTAAATCGTTCCCGATATGGTCGGGCTAGTACCTAAATGGTGCCTGTTACCGGAACCTATCGGATCTACATCTGGGAAAGGACCATCAACATCAAAAACCTTCGGCGAGTGTCCTTATGGCTACAACAACAACAATAATTAATTCAAACATTTGAACGTTAGTGTTTTATTCAAAATATTAATATTATTACTCTAAAATATAATTATTATTTTAATAATTTATTATACGAACGAAAATTTAATAAGACATAAACGATATAAAGCGCTGAATTATAGATATTAAGGAAAACACTTCATAAAGCCTAGGGTCGTTTTTGACCCGAAAAATATTCATGTTGATAAAATGAAATGCTTCAAAAAAACGACTAGTTCTGAAAGGTTAGAAGGATAAAAAAATGACTAGTTCTAAAAAGGTAAGGGTTTTCAAAAAAGTTTCTAGCTCTAAAAAACTCGATGTGGTCCAAAAAATTCTTAGTTCTAAAAAATCTACGGGCTCCTAAAATTTTGATTTAAAAAAATTTTCCATCGAATATAAGGAAATGTTATAAACAAAGTTATTATCTCAACAAAGGAGGAGATCTTAGAAACGCCGCCAAATCTAAAAAAAGGAAGGGTTTAAAACAGGTAACCTATTTTAAAATGTACGTTATAAATAAAAAAGTAAGGAGAGAATTTCTCAAGGTACATGTTGTCAAAATAGCTACCTATTCTAGAAAAGGTAGGACTTCAAAAAATTTTGAAATTTTCAAAAAGCTTAAATTTTTAAAAAGGTAACCCGTTCAAAAAATGTGAGTGATTTTAAAATAAGAAATGCTTCCAAAAAATAAACGGTTTCCAAGAAGGAACCGGATCAAAAAAATTAAACCAGTTTCAATTAACTGCGGGGTTACAAAAAGGTAACCATTTCCAAAAAATTAATAAGTTCAAAAAAATTAAGGCAAATAGTTTTCAAAAATAACGGGCCTACAAAAAGATAAAGAGCTTCAAAAAATTACCGGCAATCGGTTCTTCAAAAGTAACCGGTTCTTCGAAAGATACTGGTTCTTCGAAAGTAAGTGGTCCCAAAAAAGTAATCGGTTTTTCAATAGTAATCAGTTCTCGAAAGTTACCGGTTCGTCAAAAGTAATCGGTTCATCAAAAGTTATCGGTGCTTCAAAACTAACTGGTCCCAAAAAAGAAATCTGTTTTTCAAAAGTAACCAGTTCTTCGAAAGTTGTCTATACTTCAAACATTATCGGTTCTACAAAACTAACCAGTTCTTGAAAAGTAGCTTGTCCCAAAGAGGTAATCGGTTTTTCAAAAGTAACCGGACCCAAAAAAACCCGGTAAAAAAAACTGAAAATCAAACGAACAATGTTTTTTTTTTAAAATCTTAGAGCCAATTTTTTGTAAGCCTTTGGACTGTTTGTTGATAAAGATATTCCGAAAGTCGTTGTGACGTGGCGTGAGGGAAAATTAATAGCGTGCAATTAATAGTAATGCAGCTGACAACAGCCCAAAGTTTTCGCAGGTTAGATCATACATGCCCGACTACAGGGCATTCCCATCGAAAAGAATGGTATTTTTTACGCATCGCTCAAAATCGTCCATGCGATCAAGCTTCAATTGATTATGTTGAAATATATATAGTACCCATGTATTTTTTTAAATGTATATACATCTACATTTGCGGGCAAAAAAACTCTTACACATGTAATGTTTAGGAGACCCATCTAGCGGCAATTATTTTAGACTCGCGGCAGTGGTAAATAACTCGCTACTAAACGGGTTGTATTGAGTAGCGGAGACATTGTTTTACAGTGCACGTTTAAACTCCAGTCAAAGTTGACTAGAGTTTAAGACTGCCACTTCGACCGCTTAAGCTGATATGAATAGCAAAATTTTATGTTATCGAACAAAGTGGCAAGGTTGGCTCTAGTCAACTTTAACTGGAGTTTAACTCGCACTGAAAAACCGGGCCATGGTGTATAACCTTTAGCTGAATCGCTTGCGATTAATGAAGGACACACAATCTTTTCGGTCATGGAAGCGGACATAAAATGGAGACAAATTTCAGCTGCAACCGAAATTGCATTACACATACTGAAATTTAGCAGCACTTATTTTACTTTACTTACTGCACAACAACTTCATAAGTTTAGATAAAGTTACACATTTACCGGTCCATTTAGAGTTTAAGTCCACACGTTTATACATGCTAATAAAAACGCAGCTAGTATATAGGGTATTAAGGCTAAGTTTATGATCGAGCGTAATCGCATCGTGCGATGCGACGAGAATCGCTGTTAGAGATAAATTATATTAGTGCATATAGAGATTTTTATGACAAAGCGATTTAGCGTAAAGCGAATTGAGCGATTACAGGCGACAAAAGCGACACAAATTTGCAGCCAAAATATTTTGATTCAGTTAAGCGAAATTAGCGAAAAAATATGCATGTTTTTATTGAAAAGTTACGTGACAAGCAATGTTTGTGGAATTTGCGTCATGCAATTTACAATAATTGCGATTGGATACACTTGATATTTTTTTTCTTATGTATACTTTTTAAATATTTTTTCACATTTTTCTCTACACTGCCACAACGTGAATAAAAAGATGTTGAGTTATATTGCTGAACATTCCTTCGCTTGCGATTTTGCTCCACTATAAACAATCAATCGCCAGCGATAACGCTAGCGAAAATGTAACAAGCGATGGAGCGTTTTTCGTCGCATCGCGCGATGTGATTACGCTCGATCATAAACTTAGCCTAAGACTCGTGTAAATGGAAATACTTGAAACGATTCTCTTATTGCTGGGAAAATTTTACTTTCTGACCGTAAAGTATAGAAACACTAAGTATTTTCGGTCCCTGCTATTAACCCATTCCGCACATGAAAATCTGTGATAATAAGCTTCCCCTTTGACAATACGTTGGCGGACGTTTTTTCAAAACACAGCGACAAAAATTTCTAAAACGTTACGATTGTGAGCTAAGTTTTTTCTTTTGGCCAAATCAGAGTTTATATAATTCTTTATAGTTTTATGTTCTTTTTGCTGCTGCTTAGCGTTTTTATAAGCTGTTTCTTTCGTCTATATATTGTTTTTTGTAAAATTTTTCTCTTCTATTTGGTTTAGTTTTCGTTCAAAGGAATTCTTATTTATAAGCCCGAAAATCACCAGATAAAAGCTCTAAACGGTTAAAAACTTTGCAACAACTTTTACTTTAAATCAACATTTTACCGCATTGAAATGATGAACGCATTAGCGCAATAGAGTGCTGGAAATTGTGGGCGAGTGAATTGAGTTGCAGGTGAGGGGAGATTGCAACTATCACAATCCAGTTGCATAAGTAACTACAATTATATTTTATGAATGCAAAAAACGGACAAACGGCGTCCAGTGCAAGCCAATGCGGCCACATATGTTGCGGTTTTTCATTGCTCTTTACTCGCTCAGCCCTCTTGACTACTCCCTCGAGTTGAAGGGCTTTACTTTTGCTTTACTGTAACTGTATTTAAACGTTAAAAATAACTAAAGTAGAAACAGGAAGCCACAACAAGTTACAAAAATATGAGCAAAGAGCGCAGTCCGATACAAATGACTATCTACGTAAATAAGGTTTTTATGTAGTTGTGTTTTTGTACAACTACAAAAATACCCATCGAACACGAAACTCGTTTTAAGCTCAAAGCATATTTTATGGAAAGCTATATAGGTAGTTTCAAGTATAAAGTTGTTTGATTGGTTTCTTTAAGAGAAGCATTCATGACTTCAAAAACGACATTTCACTTCATACGTTTGGCAGCCAAGATGTTAGTTAGCATCTTGTGGGTCTTCTCGCTCCGTTTAAACTCAAATCATGTGAACGCCTTGGCTCATTGACAAACTTCAGAAGCGGAACGCTTGATGAATTTTTTCATAAAGAAGTTCTCATCACTCCCATTCAGTAGTATAAAACACTGGATAAATCAACATACCTAGTTAGATTTACTTTCAACCACTGAGATCAGTGAATACCCTGATAAAATACAACCTTTGTTTTAGACGAGAAAAAAGTGTCCTTTGTGATATGTGCGACATTTTTTTTTTTTTTTTTTTTTTTTTGTTTAAATGGCCTCCCACACAGAAGATCCTGTGTTCAAGTCCCGGGCAACACAACATAAAAAATTTATAAACAAGTTTTTTTCATTTAAAAAACAGTTTTTCTCAGCGGGATCGCCCTTCGGCAGTCATTTGGTAAACACTCCGAGTGTATATCTGCCACGAAAAACTTTTCAGTGAAAACTCATCTGCTTTGCAGATGCCGTTCGGAGTCGGCGTATAACATTCATGTCATGTCCCGCCAATTTGTAGAGAAAATTAAAGAAACAGGACGCAAATGCGAAAAGAAGCTAAAACAAGGTTCAAAACCTCTTAAAATTGGAAAAAGCTGCCTGATCTGACAACAGATTTAACCTACTCAATGCGAATATTCAAGCCGCTATGATCTAAGACCTAGGATCTAAATCTCTGAACTGTGATTATGGATATTCACTCATATTTGTTTCCATGCCATGCCAACAAAAGATTTTACCTATTCAGTGAGGATATTTAAACGGCTATGACCTAACCTCTGAACTGTGATTATGAAGATGTACCCATATTTGCATCGGAGCCAAGGCAGAATTAAGCCGTTGTCGGTTACTAATAATTTGGTAGAAACTCAAAGCTCAGCACTATGGATACGTCTAGGTGAGGACCCTACTGGCCGGCCAGTTCAACTTAAAGCTTAGCATTTCCTCAGCTCTTTTATAAAGAAATGATGCTCAACTGTCATAAGGAGACACTCGACGGTAGTTTTTAGCACAGTGTACTGACAGGCCTGTATCCTTCTCCCGAGCATGTATTTTAAGTCAGACAACAATACATACAGAGGACACATGGTACATTAGCAGCTGAACATTGCTTTGTAAGTGCTTACTACAGTCCCTCTATATCTTATCCAGGTGCTGCTAAAAAGATACTTGAATGATTTCGTAAAGACTCTGTAGTTTTATAGCAACTACGGTAGCATCTGTTACGAGACTATTTACTCTCGAAATGTACACTAACTTTTTCGGTTTCTGTTGGAAGCTTAACATCGCAATCGTTGAAACTTCGCAAAGCCTTCATATCTTTTTCGGTATAAGAAGAAGGAGAGGACGTGAATATTCAAAAGTTGTGTTGTCTGCTTTTCCCCGCTTAAGGTTTTCTTATCTTCTTTTATTCGTGGAGGGAGCTTAGGTATATATAGAAATTAAACAATTTAGTTCATGAGGGCATATACAGTCGCTTGCCGACTTAGAATAGTAAAGGTGACGACAGTACACCATTTTTGAATGGTAGAGGAGATAAGACTTCCAAAGCTTCTGACAAGTGAAGCGCTGGGATAACTGCCCCACGGCAAGGATTTTCCTCATTAACGCCCAAATGATTTGAGTGCTAATAACATTTAGCGTGGTACCACTTGTGCATTTTTACTGAATCGCTGTTGATGACTGGCTAAGCAAAGTTTGAACTGAAACAAAGGAACGGAACATTATACAGTTTGCGAAAGCTTTAGTTCCACGTTTCAGAAATGAAAATGATGGTTTCAAAATAGTTATATATATAGCTGAGTCCCTAATTACTACGATTACTTTTGAAATCATACGATTTTTCCATCTAAGCCTACTTATTGGAACTATTGGCCACTCCGATGAATATTTTAATATTTATGTTTGTGTTGATGATGGGAGACATGATGTTTTTGTGTTTACGTGACGGCTCGTCGCCTGGCACTGCCCATCAAAGAATTAAATACCAAAACCTCTCGCATATTTTGTCAAGTCCGACGGTACTGTATCACCAAATGTGACCAATATTTTATCAAACTCGCATCAGGGGAGTGGTTAAAGTCCTTTCTTTGCTCTCCTGAATTTGCTCAATTGTTTTACATGGTTTTTCAGCAGTCCGAACGGCCACCGTTTTGCGGTGTTAGTGCACTCCGCCCACCACACCGAAGATTTTGGGTTCAAGTTCCGGTCAAAGCAACATCAAAAATTTAGAAAAAATTGTTTCAATCGGGACGCACCTCGGCAGTGCTTTGGTCAACACTTCGAGTGATTTGGGTTCTGTCCTGCTAACTTGTAGGAAATGAAAAATAAACTGCAGCAAGAAATGTAGCGCCTTTAAGTCTTCATTAAGATATTTCCATCCAAAGAGTTCCTTTTAAAAAATATTCACCTTTACTCTGGGAAAACATCTTGTAAGATGGTAACACTGGGTTTTTTTAGATTCCTAAAAACGCATTCAGCGGTTCTTTTAAATATTGGTGGAGCTAGAGAGGTCATAAGCAATGTTGTGAATTTCAGCTTCTCCGCAATACTTCATTGGTTTGTTGGGTCAAATTTCTATTAAGTTAACCAACAACTATATTCATTCATACATTTATGTTTATGTGCATTTGTGTGAATAAATAAAAATATCTATTTGTTTATAACTGCAGCCCCAGGCAAATGAAGTTCTTGCATGTAAAATGCTTTCACACGTTGCCTCTTTTAAGCGATAACTCAACCCTTCACCTACAGTACACATATCACAATTTTTGCTTTTTCTCCATTTCTTCGTTATTTAAGTTATGTTTATGTTAGAATGTATGTACGTTTGTACTTACATTCATAAATAGAACAACAGTGCGGTTGGTTGCATAACCATTTTATTTCATATTCGCTTATTCGTTTATAACTGTGAATTTATTCATATTTTTCCATGAGTTTGGTATTTGTGTGTGTTAGTAAAATCCCCGCAGTAAAGCCAATTAGTTTAGTATTTCAATGGATAAATTTAAAGCTTAACTAGTTTACGATTATCTTGGACTGCTATTGATGTTTCAGTTAATTAGACGAAGGAGGTTCTAGAGCTTGTTGTAGCTGTACGAGTTCAAAAAGAGATACCTTCTTCTTACAAACTAAACCTTCCTGCAAAAATCGTTGGATCATGTGGTCCACTGGAGTACTTACCATTATACTCCACTGAAATGCAGCAATGGACCAACTTATGTTTCTACACGAACATTATGTAAGCCGATCATTGCTCGTTCTTAACGATTGTAATCACTACACCAATGCTGGCAATAAACATGGCTGTGAATCATCTCGGGTCTATGCCTCAGGTTGGTAAACGGGTGTTTATTTTCTCAGTCAGCCAGGCCGCATTAAAGGCCCTGAATTCATTCGTCGACAACGCAAATTCGGTCACTGAATGCCGCAGAGATATTAACGAGATGGCTCAGCACTTCGGTATCAGCCTTATATGGGTACCTGGGCACAGGGATTTTGAAGGAAACTGCAGAGCAGACGAGCTGGCCAGGAGAGGCACCACCGACCATATTCTTTCGGGAAATGATTCGGTAGGTATACCCATGGCCACTTTCAGGCTCCGTGTGAACACAAGAACTATAAAAATTGCAAATGGACTATGGTCAGCCATATCATCATGAGAGACATCTAGGCTAACCTGGCCCTCATATGAAAAGGGGCGCAAAAGAGCGCTTCTGATTTTAAACAAATCAGTTCTATCGTCTCTGATAAAGGTTCTAGCAGGGTATTGTTTAATAGGCACGCATGGTGCTAGAATGGGGGTACCGACTTTCGACTATTTTCGCAGCTGCAGGTGTACAGCGGAGGAGGAGAGTGTCCAGCACCTTCTCTCTCATTGTCTAGCGATTTGTAGACGTAGGTTAGCCATCCTTGGTAAACCTTTTCTACGTGACCTTGCTGAGCTCTCTAGCTATGAAGTCAAGGCTCTAGCAAAAAATATATAAATTCCACGAAGTGGTTTGACCCGCTTTAGGCAGGGTAAGGGTCCTCTTTGAGACCGTATAGGGTATTACGATGGACCCATTGGTGGCCTGAGTAGTGAGCTGTTACCATAGTGTCCAGCTCAGCCCTCGTAATCTATCCTAATCACTACACGATGTTTATTGGACTGTGGGTACTCCATGGATTACTCTGATGTAATGCGGAGCTGGAGTATATGGTCCAGTCCTAGGACATCGCAATGTTAATTGGACCATATTTTTTGTATGAATTGTGGTTTATTTTGGAGCACTCGGTTGGCCCATAGCGAGTACCCCATACATGCATGCATGGAGTACTCGCGATTTTTGCAGGGCTATTCTACATTCAGAAAAAAACTTACCTAAAATGAAGAAAGCATTTCCTACAAAAAATTCTTTAAATTAAGGAGAATTGCAATGCATCGACAATGAATTTCAAATTTTTTTATACATATCTTCATCAATGTTAGGGAAGATTTTTCTTCCTTTTTTTCAACGGCGAATACTTGATTGATATCTCTCACGATATTAGCATGCAAAAGTAAGCTCAGTGAATAAAGGCAATCGACTGGGAAGCTGGTCAACTCAACTAGAAATCTATTACCGTGACATATACACAACTAAGGTTTTTTGCATATTGAGTTTAATGAGTAAGAATTTCTTGTTTTTCTATAAAATTTTCATTAATTTGAGGGAGATTTTTTTTTTACATTTTTTCGTCAAGAATACTTTATTAAATATATCTCGCATTGTTGAAGACCTCGACTCTAACTCCACTGCCGTGATAGTTGAGCACTTAGTTTTATTTTTTTTTTTCTAAATGACGTTAGTAGTCAACTACGTTATTTAGATAAAATTAATTTTCTGTCACTTTAATCGACAATAAAATTGTTTGCGATGTTTCTCTTTGAGTTCAGCACCTTTTAGAAATATAATGCTTTCTTCAAGAGGTAACTTTTTTTCAAAGAAAACTTTTCTTCAGAGGTACATAATTTTGGTACGGTCATCGATATCTTTACTAGTTGTTTTAGTGAGAAGCTTACTTTTACTTGAACAACTTTTAACTGTAAGTCAGAGCTCCGTCCGTATTCCATAGCAAAATTGTACTCTCATAGCGTATGCGAAAGTGTAGTCGCGTTCAATTTTTTGCGACCCATGCTTTCATCATTCTGATGTTACTCACCTTCTTTCGAGCTAATTTTTTACAGAGGCCAATTTCATCTCTATATTTGCTTCTCACATGACCATCAAAACTTTCTTTTCAATATACCTACAGGTGTACTTTCGAAGCAGCAATCTTTCACTCCAAGCTTTCCACGAGAGTCATGTACTTCAGCTCGGAAATCGAGAGACATTTTTATAATAAAATATTATTGTTTTCTTCTCCTTACTAGGAAGGTGTGCGAATAAAAGCTAATTGCATATTTCTATATATCCAGTCACTTACTCCTAGACTGACTCCCGTTTTAGGTCGCATCCATATCAAGCAAGCGCTGCACCCTTCCGCGAGCCCTTTAACCAGATTAGCTTCTACGAGGCTTTTTCTTTCTCTGTTCCAGGTTCCTAGATCACAGTAGGCAGGTAGGTGAAATGGCTGCGACCCTGGTCGCCCAAGTAACTATTTAAAGCCGTTTTGATGCCATGTAACTCGTCTAAAACCTAAGGATTGTTACGGTCAATGTATTACAACCAGCCAGAGTTGTTGATAAAATTAAGAATATTCGGGATTGCTAACACAGATAAACATCTGAGGTCTTCTATAAACGGGGTTCCAAAGAACCTTCGTCCGGGTTCTAGCTAGAGCCGGGAATTTACACATAAAGTGTTCTACCGTCTCCCTGGCATTTGGATTTTTGCAGCTTCTGCAGTAGTCGTTATACGGAATGCCAATCCTTTCCACATGCGTATCTACTGCCCAATGACCGGTGCAGACTGCTATCAGTTTGCGTGTGTTGGCCCTGGATTTGTTCAGAAGACTTCTCGTCCTCCTTCCATCATAGTTTGGCCCTAGATCATACACTGGTTTATTTCCGTATCAAGGACGTAGTTAGTATTGAATATTACCATGCTACTAGGACTGCGTGCCTAAAGTACAGCTTCAACCCATTACACTCCTGACCAATAGACTTCCAAATCACTTAGCAAGATACAACAGAAAACATTTGAAAGAGGACAGACCCATTTGCGTTGTATCCAAAGCAACCATGATATTTTATCCTTGACTTGCTACCACATATGTACAACAACTATAGGCTTAGCCCGCATTATGGCAACTTTGATATCCTTAAGGGGCTCCCTTGTGTAGGCGCAGGCGTTAAACTTCTGAAAGATATTTATGGAAAGCTTACTTCACGAGAAGAAAATAAAGAGAGAATGGATTTAACATGAACTGCGGTGTCGTAGAAGGCACCTTCTGCCTACAACTCAAAGTCACACTCCCTCCCGTGTCACATTCATTTGGACATATACACAGAAATATCGACGGTAATGAATGGTAGACATCAACAGGAATATTTGCAGACCAAGAGATTAAAGTAGACTGGAATACAGGGTACGCAATTTGTTTAAATGAAGGGTTTAAAAAAAAAGGCGCCAATAAGGCTCGACCCCTCCAACATCGATACTGCTGAGTCACCGGGAAACTGGACTAGAAATTTGTTACATAGAAATAGAGATCATGATAGCAAAAGATCTATTGTGCCTTCTTATCGATCACAAAACCTTATCCAATCCAACCTTCATAGGGAAGGTTAAAATTGTATTTGCAGTATGGTTAGGCTATATATGCCGTTATCACAATAAATGTTTCTCATAACTAACTAGTCTCATTATAAACTATGTAAATTTGCGTATTCACGTACATATACCGTTAGTCGAGCAGTGCAAAGAAACTCCGGAAGTCATGTTTTGTTTAGCGCTAAGCACTTGACAGCATTGCCTTAAGTTGGGGTGAGTTAGTAAGCACCACTTTACTATATGGCACTAATCCTATTTATGTTGCATATAAGCGAGGTTAATAATTTCATTTGTTGTTATGTTTTTTGTGGTAAGAAATAAAGTACAAACTTAAATAATAATACAAACTACTAACTATGTTGTTACAAATGAGACGACAAATGTGCGGGCAAACTATCATACACAAACAAACATATATACACATAAACAAACATTTATGCCACCCTACTAACACATATGCCCCATAACAGCTCTGTGCAAACATATGTCCCACCGCATGCCAGATATTATGACCTAAAGCAAAAGTTATATGCACCAACAAGCAAGTCCCAACGGAAGCAGTTGGAAATATACAAACATTTTCTGCGGTCTACTATAAATAAAACAGAATATATTTTTAGCAAAATTCTGAATATTCATGTTGCAGTGATCTTACATGGTAGCTTTGTTAGAAACCCTACTTAGATTTGAGTTTAGAATATAGTGTAAAAGTAGAAAAAATTTCAGAAAGAGTACATCGCAAATTTGAAGATTAGCTCGACCCTAATCTCCTTCGAGGTCTATCGTACCCGGCATTCATTTCATTTTTATATATAGTGCTGAAACTTAAACTCTACGCATTTTTTCTTTAGTCTGGTCACCATTAAGAGTTTTGAACCCCTGCAATAGCTATCCTTCTACCTTCTTCAGGTTTTCTTCACCTGGGGCCTTTTCCACGGTATTCAAAGACTTCTCATACTAGTACCAGAATCGGACGGCTTTTACTTCTATATAAGCTACCAGTCCGCAAGGGCCGGGATGGTGCTGTTTAACGATTTTATGCACGCAAGCAATACTTCGGCCGAGTCATCCATGGAAGGAAGTGCACTCGTCTGCAGGCAAGCTCTGGTAAAATGACTTTGTCATCTACCAAGTTCTGTTGATTTGCTGCTTGTGATCTGCTATTCATATTTACAGTGACTACTTGCAAACTACTTAGATCTAGAAACTTTGTAGTATATGGCTTTTATCGAATGCGAGTACCGTATCCGCCCGCATGAACTTCTTCGACGTCACATAGTTGTTGGCGTGGGATAACCTGTTCCTTTTTTTTTTGGTTCGGTCTAATTTATCTTTCTTTTTCTTGAGTAGAGGTAGGTCATTCTCTGTGGAAGCTTTCGTACTCCTCTATTATCGGCATGTAGTATTTGGCGTCTTTGGAACTGCATTCAACTCCGCTGTTTTTGATCTTGTTTAGCATAAGCAGCGCTCGCTCTGTACCTATTTGCCTCAGTTGGTCTTCTCTTTTACCTTCTTGATATATATTGGAATGATTTCCATCAACGAAACGAGAGGACATCTTTTTTGTTCATTTCGTTTACTCCTTTGGGTGCTGTTGCTCTGCTATATTTGATAAAGATGTTTGCCCTTGACTACTATGTTTGGTACTCCGGTGGTTTTGTATCATTTCTGCTGTTGTTTCTGTAGACACTTATTCATAGTTTCGTGATAGAAGCGATAAGGGTATCTTATTTGGATTCCGTCACGACAGGAGACTGGTCCCGCTACGCTACGTTTTTATCTTTTTGTTCGTTTTGCACTTTGATTTTTAAATGTGCTATTATTTTAATTCATGTGTGGTTTCACGAGTTAACCTGAAAATGTTGGTTGATAGTTGGCAGAGCTAGAAAGGGAAATAAAGGCACTTTTTTTTTATTTTGGGAGGGATGAAAAATGTCTAATGCACCATAATTGCTGCCGTCGTAGCAACCGTATGTCCGTAGACTAAAACACAGCCCCACTTTTGGAGCCGACGCCCACCCCGGTACCAATTTCGCATTACTTCATATTTCTAATTTTTTAAGAGCCTACTGTTGTCCGTGCGTCCAGGTGCCCACTATTTGTCGGTGCCACTGCTGCGCTGCCTCTCAGCATTCACCAGGTGTGTTGTGATTATAAATGCTCATTTTACTCACTGCAGTCCAGCATTTGTGATACTAAATTTCTCGTTGTAGTGTAGGTCCAACACCCTTTACTCGAGGCCTCCCACCGTTCTTGCCACTTATATATTGTTTGTGTCCTTGCTCTATTCTTGGCGTCTTCAGATGGTCGCTCGATATTAGTGTTATACAGAGCGGCCATTTCACTTGCCGGTAATTCCACTTGGATTCTCCGGGTTAGGGCCAGGATCGCGTCGTCCGACACTGTCCGATAAGCACTTGTTATTCTTAAATCTGCAACCCAGTATCTTCAAATATATCTTTTTGATGGGTCCGTTTAGATCCGTACCGTACCAATGAAGGAACTTATAAAACCAGCCTGAGCCGTAGTAGTTTAACATCGAGTAGAAATCAACACCTGGGGTTAGGGTGATGCCAGCGCTGCCGTTCACACACCACCTGCCATTGCAAAAATATTGGAGTCTCATAACTGTGGGCAGAGGAAAATTCCTCTAGGGAACTCCCAAATATGACTAATTGATAAGATTTACAAGCTTTACGCAGTTACGAACCAACTGCAGCGAGTAACGCTAAATTTTCGAACATTTTGCTTTAACCCCATTGGTGTATGGTATAATGGAATAAACGGTATATTACTCGATTATAATTATGGTGAAAAAAAAATCGGCAGTGGTTTGACAAGCCCGCCGATTGAATTTCTACCATTATGGACTGAGAAATAATTACACTGAAGATGCCATAACGCCTGAGCCGGTTTATTTCCAAACCAGATAGGACAAAAATCTTATATCTATATTCTTTCTAATTGCTGTTTTTATGTACAGGCAGGGCCGTAGCTAAACCTAAATTTAAGGTAGGGCAGCGTTGGTTTAAGGTAGGGCGGAAGTAAATGACATCGAGGCATGGCTTCCAAAATCAATCAACATGTATATCACTTATCTCTAGGTTAGTGACGTACATTTAATACCTATTTGTTGACACATAATTACTAAGACAGTACATAAGCAATACCCATTGAGAATAAGACAACAAGATGGTTGAGCTTCCAGATTTAGATGTGGAGATCCACGTCTAAGTTCGAGTGAGTACTGGGTGGGCGATACGAGTAAATAGATACGTAAATAGATACAAAAGTACCATTTCAGTTTATTGTTTCTGCAAACTTATTCTAATAATAAACATAATAAAATCATTCAAAACAGCTGAATTCTGCGGTTCGCCATGTATTAAAAATGCGAAGAACTTCGTTCAGATCAACCGATTTTGTTCTCTTTTTCTCAAAGGCGAGAAATTCCATACCAGCCATTCTCTCGTGGCCAATTGAGAGCCTTTGAGGCCTATTGATTGCAGTTAGTGTTGAAAAGGTTGACTTGCACACTGCAGTACTACATCTTATTGTCGCTATAGATGCAAAAGGTTCATATATGTCTTTAAACGCCCCTCGTTGCCTGTAAAAAACTTGCAGTGTATCTTCCATTATATCTTCGTTACGACTCAAGTAAGCCTTAACCATACTAGCCTCTTCTCTTGATGGAATTTTTAGACCTGAAAAATTATTCAAAATTTAAAATTGAAAAAAGCCGAATTATCTTGATAATGAAATATTTTGAAACTTACCTAAATTTTTCAGTGACTCCATTTTACCTATATCCAACTCATCGAGACTTGCAAGCAAATTAACTAGATCATCATTGTCCGAAAATCTTCTTTGTAGTTCAGAAATTAGTATGTGCAAAGTTTCGTAATACTCAGACTTAAATGGCTCGTCGTTCTCTTCTACATTTCATCTGTTGGTGAAAGAGGAGGTGTCATACATGAAACAGTCATCCATCCGATACGGTTTTCTTAAATGCCTATGTGCCCTAATTTCTGATTCGCCGGAGTCGTTGCTTGTTAAAGACTTAGCTTATTCCAGAATTTTATTATACTTTTGATTTGATCTCAGTTTTCTTATTTCACTTTCGACACACTTGATGACTGCTATGGCGTCTTTCAAGCCAGCGCTCCGGGCTTGCAAAGCTGCGTCTGCAGATTGTAGCGTGGATAAGATTTTTTTGCCCACAACCATGGCCATTCGGAATTCCAGATTAAGCATAATTTTTTTAATACCGATACTCTTGGCGACATCATCACCGTCGAATCTGCAATTTTTTATTTCTTTTAAAGCATGTGAATAGAAATATAATTAATGGAAGATGTGCGACCAACCACCATACGTCAATAAGCGAGAGACAAAATTAAAGCCGAAAATATTAGGAAAAAATTAAATGCAGCATAAAAGTTAATTTGGGAAAAAATATTCTTAAGGGGCCCATTTTTTGTAAAGCTTCTCATGAGCTTTTCATAGCGATATCTTGAATATGGTTGAAGATATTTCGATGAGTGTATGTCGGGAAATCTTTCCATAAGTAATGGCAAGATGGCATGATAACCAGGCCTACTTTTATATATATAACTGAAAATATACGGGGTAGCTTCGGAACCTGAAAAGCAAAAACGATAAAACTCTAAAATTTTTGAAAGTGGGCGTACTCGGTATATAAGCACGCCTCCTTTCATATAAAAAAAATATCATACAAAATGTCTCGTTCGATTATTGCATACCTAAGAGAGCTATGATCTTTAAATTTGGTATGTGGGTCGCCTGTAGGTATGCACGCAAGTCAAGGTGAGACAAAAAACTCTCGAAAACGACTAAACGATAACCATAGAAAATTTCTAAATTCTCCATCGAGTAAAAGGTTTTAAATTGGCACACAGCCCTAGAAATCAATGCCGTGCTTTTGGTGTTGTTCGCTCACAATGAGATTAGTTTTTATCAGAAAAGTGCCGGAATGAACCATTCCTTTAACCAAACTACAAAAATTCGATAGTCTGATTTAATTATATCTGTGATGCATGGTGGACTCTCCATACCATACATTGCAACCGCAATAATTTTTTATCTCAAACTATGACAAAAAATTTAATTATAATAATTCATCTCACTTGTAGGCCTTTTTAAGGTAGGGAATTCTAATTTTAAGGTAGGGCATTGCCCCACAAAGAAGCTCCCCCCTGTTTACAGGTCCCTTTTTCGCTCTTCTTTGGAATCGAAATCTATAAATAAAGTGTTGGATCTAAAGATGGAGATTCGTGCTATTAGCTTTGGGCATTATTGGTTGTAGTGCTTTGGTTAGCTATATTTTATTAAAATAATTTGTTAGTAATAAACTATATAGAGCACACCAAGAAATCACTATTGTGAATATTGGATGAACTAACACTGCATTATCGGCAGTTGCTAACATTCGCCAGATGGCAGCACAAGCGCATGTAAGTTTTTTATTGATAGATGACTAATTGATAGAACAGCTGATTTCTGTTGATATTTCATATGAGACTTTTATATTTGTTGCGCAAGATGCGCACGGGTTCGGCTAGTTAAATAAAATAAAATTATGGTTGGCACTCGTATTATATGGCTTAGGTGATATTTTTCATGGTATCATTAATATTTTTATATTTTTATAAAACATTAGTTTTTTTTGTAAAAATCTGGCGTTATTTTTAAAGTTTAAGAAAATATACTATTTTGAGAAAAATAAGACCTATTTGGCCCATAGTGCCTTTATCTAAAAAAAAACCACTTAAAAAAACGAAAAAAATTAGTTTTATTATTAGCTTACCAATGTTATGACATTCTAATCGACCGTCGGACGAGAGCAACATGCAGCGTGAAGCCTGTCTTGTGACATTTTTGTGTTTGTTTTTACCCCCATTCCTCCGCGTTGCTCGCAACTTCCCAAGACATATGTTTAGCAAGCTGTGGTTATATAGCCTTTAAGCAGCTTTTCCCTACATAAGCTCATGATATACAATGTGCAGTTATATTTTGTATTTGCACATAAGCATATTTATTATACATTTATACAGATACATATGAAGAGGAACCAACTTTATCGCTACAACAAAAACAAGACCACAACAACAAGGGGAACCAAAACTAGAATATCACATGTAGGGGCTTAGATACATGGTGACGTTCGAGAGCAGAAGCGTTGTTTTATTCCATGCATATTTTTTTGTTTGCAACTGCAGTACGAATTTTATATTTTGCATTTTTCATATTATACTTTTCAGTTTCGGGATATTATTTTTGGCACTGATCAAGTTTTAGTAGCAATAAAATATACTTTCTGTTGTTGACATTCAGCTGAGTTTGTGGTCGCAATGTTAGCTTTAAGCTTATAATACACATATTTTGAGCTTTTTGTGATTTGGATTTTTTTTGTTTTTTATACAAAACCGAAAACACATTACTTTAGTCTCGCTCTGGCAAATAGTGGATAAAGGTTAGGTTAGGATAAGTTAGGTTAGGTAAGTTGGTAGCTGCAATGATAGAGGAAGCTCACTTGGACAACATGAAGATCCGTTTTAATATCACATACAATAAAATAACGGTGATGTTGTTATATCTACTTAGAGAATCGATAGAGTTTCGAATAAGACCAATCTCAACCTCGGTCAAATCCTCCGCAGATCCAAGTGAGCACCCCCGTGGATTAGGGGGCTTAGAATATATCCGCGGCAGGACTCCTGTCGTGAGAGCCAACTAAACTATCACACTGGTTCAAGGTATTGTGTAGCGCAACCCTTTCAAGGGATTGCCAGCGCAATATATAGTTTATCCAACCCAATTGTCAACCTCACCTATCTGTGGCGAATCCTGTTTCTTTAGCAGTCGAGGCTCTGGCGACCCCAAGGTGCTGGGAGGGCGGGGTGGCCTAGAGGGTTTCATGTGGTCATACCAAATCGTTCCCGAGATGGTCGGTGTTATACCTTAAAAGTGATTGTTACCAGAGCTTATACCTTAATGGTGCTTGTTACCGGAACGTACCGGATCTGAATCCGGCAAAGGACCATCAACATCGATAACACTCCCCAGGGTCTTCGGGGAGTGTCCTTACCGCTACAACAACAACAACATCCAAGTGAGTCGTGGTCGAAGTACTTTCGTCTAGTTATGGCAAAAGCTGTGCAATCAAGTATACAGTGATTCGATGATTCCACCTCGTCATATTCCATACAGCTAGAGCAGAGAAGGGTTTCCAGTATATTGAGACGTTCCGCATGGATTCCCATTGGACAACGCCCTGTGAGTACCCCAATCAACATTGATAGATGAGCTTTATTGAACAAAATTTTTACGGCAGACCTCCTGCTATCCACTTCGGGCCAACAAAATCTTGCTACCCTGCATAGGTGACGTCCGCCAAACGCTTGCTGAGCTGATGCGACGCCCATCTATGCAGGATATAATCACAGGTGGTCAGCGGTTCAGTTGTACCGATGCGGGCTAAGAGATCCGCTTAACAGTTACCCGGGATATCACTACGGCTCGGGACCCAGATAATCTTAATAATAAAATAGTTCGATGCAATCGCAAGCGAGGTCAGGCACACCCAGACCATTATCAATCGCACTATAGTTGAACTTAAGGTTGTTATAGCCGCTTGGCTATCAGAGTAGATGTTAAATTCAATAGTATCCACAAAACGCAAAAAACAAAACTGAAGTAACAGGTTTATAACGCGCGCCGCAGCGCGTCATCGTGATACGAAAAAGGAAAATAGATGCCTTTTTATAAGGAAAAAATGTGAGGTGAAACTCTGTGAAGGAAGACTTGATCTTTGTGTGCAAGAAGCTTCAGATGCTGGCTGATAGGAATAATGACCAAAAATTCTACTAAAAAACCGGCGGATGACGGTAGTTTTCAAGACCGAGGCAGATTCCTGAAGAAATAATAATCGCTATCTGGTAACGGACATACAGAGTGTGCTTAAGTTGTGTAAGCAGTTCTCCTCACTGCAAGTTAGCGAGTGAGAACACGAATCCAATACCATATTCGGTGATGACTGATTCCAGCAACCAACTCTGACGAAGTGAAAATGGCAATATATTGACTAAAAATCACAAGACGTTAGATAATGAAAGGTTCTATCAAGCATACTGTGCAAAAGACTGAAGCCAATAGTCAACGAATTGTTTCGACCTTAGCAGTGCGGCTACAGACGTGGTTAATCTGCTATCGACCAGAACTTCACGCTATGCCAGATCATGAAGAGGGATCACGATAAGAGAGAAATTGCTTGTATGCTGCTATGTCTGAATGTAAGCTTCATGCATACATCACCAGCTCAGAAAGTATTGGGAAGGAACGCTCCGAGCCATTCGAAACCCAATGAGGCTACAGGCAAGGCGACCCTCTTTCTCACGATTTCTTCACGATAATGCTGGAGAAGATAATTCTGGCATTGTCCTGAACAACCACAACATTGGATTTGATAAAGAAGCAAACAAATTGAGTCTTCCAGTAAATGGGGACGAGACGAAGTACTTGCTGTCATCCAAGAAAGAATCAGCACATTCGTGCCTTGTAAGCCACGCCACTGTTAACGGATATATATTTGAGATATTTGTTTGCCGAACAGCATTAACAGAAAAAACAATAACAGCAAATGGAGCATAAGTCTTGCCTACATGTGCTTCTTTAGACTGAGAAGGCAATTTAAAAGTAAAGTCCTCTTTCAACGAACAAAAATCACGATCAACAAGTCGCTCATCATACCTGTCCTGTTGTAGGGCTCGGAATCATGGACGCTGTCAGGAGCAGTTAAGACGGCTCTTTTAGCGTTCGAGAGAAAAGGTCTACGGAAAATTTAAAACCCCAAAGGCTTTGCTGGTAAGGTCGTGTTATGCGAATCAATGAGAACTCTCCGGCCAAAAAAGTATTTCAGTCTAAATCGCATTTTGCTATACTTAGTTGGAAGAGGCAGGTGAAGGAAGACTTGATCTGTCTTGGAGCGCCAAATTGGCGTCAGTCATCGTGAAACAGAGACAGCTGGCACGACTTGTTACGAAACTGACAAATCGCTAAAACTGTTAAGTCCCAATCAATGATGATGATAACGACGAATTTGACATATCCCCTTTCCGCTTTTTAACATAACCAATACTTATTACATTTTAGCCGTACTGGAAAATATTGTTCCCTGAATAGACCTTAACATTTTATAGTAAAACTTCAACCGTCCAAGATTAGTCCCTTCATAAGGTTTTACTGCAGATGTGACAACTCAGCATAGATTTACAGATACATGTTGCAACAACACCTAACAACTTTCTTATGCATCCGGGAAAAATGTGAACAAGTGGTGGAAAGATGTAGCGTTTTCCGTCTACCACACCGAAGATCCTGTGTTCGATTTCCATGCGAAGCACCATCAAAACTAATAACACATTTTTGTAGTAAAAAATATTTTTTTTTAAGCGGGGTCGCCCCTCTGCACTGATTTGTTAAACTTTCCGTTTACATTTCTGCTATGAAAAGCTTCTCAGCATGGCGCAAATTGGAAGCGAAGATCGGCCTAAAATATCATCGCATTTTAGATATAAATTTTAAAATTTATAAGCTTTACTCTTTGGCTCTGCTAAAGAACTTTTAACAAGATTTTTTTAAATAACTAGCTGGACCCCGGTGTGCCTCGCTACACCAATAGAAATATTGGAAAAAGAATAAAATATCATAGAATATTTTTAATCTTTATTTCAATTCTTAATCCAAAACATTTGGATACACTACATTTTTCGTTTTTCCATATGGGATATGAATAAACAAACAATTTGGAATGCCTACTCTGGAACAGGCAACGTATAGCTCTCCGTTAAAGAAATACTCAATTATGAATCGAAAACTACATAAATATTAAACAAACGTGTTGATTCTCCATAGTTCATAACAAAAATACCCAATGTCAATATACACCGAAAGTACTATTTGACAGATATGTTGTGTTGTGGTGTTTCTCTTTCCATTGTATCTGAAAAATTCCTATTGCCAAAATGGCAGCCATGTTCATTTCTCATACTCTTGTCTAAGAAAACTCGATCAGATGCAGATGAATCAGTACAACACATCATAAATACATTTTTTCATTACTTTTTTTAAAATTTTTTTATTCTTAAGGCATCAGAGTAAAAAAGTTAGTAAGTGTGTAGGAACAACAATTTTCGGGACGCTGGTGAATATATTCGTTCAAGTCGAGGGATCCATGAGTAAGGTTACCAAATACAGGTGGAAGAATGTTTCTAATGTTGACTTTTTCGGTATTTCGAAGAAACGTTGTATATGTAATTCTTATGGCTATCAGATTTGGTAGTCGTAAATTTGCAAGTTGAATGGCAACAGTCAACGATTCGGTATATTCGGTTTCCCAATAAGTGATTTCTCGTCGTGAAAGAAGATTGAAGACGTTGCGCCGAACCGTTGTTTGTTGGGATAGTTATGTAACGAAGAGATATTGTAAATTTTCAGTAACGAAGCGACCATTTGAAAAGAATGAGTTGAAATTTGCGGAATTTCTGGTTTTTATTTTGAGAAATCTAAAATATTGAACGAAATAATGCATTAGCGCTTCGTCTTAAAAAATTCGATACTCTTGAATTCTTGTTGCCAAAATCTCAGCCAAAAAGAATTTGCCAATGTGAAATGTATGACATCTTCATCAGAAAGCAATCGGTCAGCAATTTCCAAGATTATTTCAAATGTATTTATGGTTGTTTCTGAAGAAAAGAAACGCAGTTCTATTACAATGTTGTTTCTTTGACACAACAAAATCACACTTAACAATTTTAGTGTGACATTACTCACCAAATTGAAGCACAGGATATACAGAATTTACTTAAATCCAGTTCATTTATTTTTTTTTTCACAGTTTTTATGAAAAGAAAAAACACCAAAACAAAAAAATGACTTCTTTTTTTCGTTTGGTTTTCACTTGAGAAATGCCGAACGTCAAATTATAATTCTAGAAACGTCAATTCCATTGAATAATGTAAAACGGAAATAAGCACCACCTATTCCACTTCATGAAATAACGCAAATATGCAAATTGGTATGAAACATAGCCGTAGCTTTTTGTGTTATATCCCATGAACCGCTCAACTAAATTCAATCAAACATTACAGAAACTATTTACATGATAGCCCAAATATACCGTAGAAATTTGAATTTGGTGGATCCGGTCTCAAGTTATAAAGTAACACCAAAAAGGTGCACTTATTTTTATATACAGTGTACTCTCTCTTAAACGGACACCTAAGAGACTGCCAAATTTGTCCGCTTATGAGAGGTGTCTGCTTATGAGAAAAGTATTATTGATGAATGTTTAAACAGTTTTATTTCCAAAAAAAGAATATTAATACATACAAATAAGACTGAGTTAGGAGGTTCATAAAGCTTTGTTCATAAATTAAAGAATAAAGTTTTCTGTACAAAATATTCAAAATAATTGTACGGAAAGGTATATTGTGACGTTTTTTGAACCTTTCCAGCCAACCGGATGATGCACTAAAATCATCGTAATTGAGCCTCACTGCAATTTCTTTAGCTTTGCTCCTTATAAGTGTGCCTGACAGAGGAATGCTCCTATTTCGAGCCTTCACAAACCATTCGTAGTATAATTTATCAAAGCAAACTCCTTTTTCTCTCGGGGTTGACGTCGGTGTCCCACAAACTTAAAATTTGATCTTTGTTTTTGATAATGCTAGCAGCTTGCGTTTTGCTGATCTTATATTTCTTTGCCAACTCCCGTACACTTAGTTTTCCTTTCTTATGAATTTCAATGACATTAACTTTTTCTTTAATACTCAACACTACTTTAGGCATTGCGATTGACGTACGTACACACACAAGAAGATACTAACTACGTGTATGCAATAAGTACATACATTTTTATGTTTTTTACTGTATTGAAAACAGGTTCTTCGTATTTAGGGGATTCCCCTACATCCATGCACGTATTAGTGAATAAGCAACAGCTGTACGAATATGGTAAAGAGTAAATGAAGACAAGTAAGAACGGGACTGTCTTCGGCTGTGCCGAAGACTTCATACCTTTCATGAATGGGGCTGAACAATAATCTTATCCCGCTCGTAATCTCCGAATAATCGGATGTATAAGATAAGAAATATATAGTGAACAGATCTACATACCTTAACGATTTTAAAGATAAATATAAAATAAAAAGCAGGTAGGTACTTTGTGTGAGGATGCAAAGCTTCACGTTTTTTGTGATCTGCATGTAAAAACTATGAGTACGAATCACGTCTTTCAAAAATATATGACGTAAACGTAACTATTTGATGAAATTTGATGAATTTTGAAGCTTCTAGCCGTAAAAAAGGGGCAAAAATGACAGTTTATATGAAGTATATAATATATATACCACCAATCTCTATGATTTTTTCAGATAACAATATATGCTATATACGTAAGCATTTTGTGAAATTTGAAGCTTGCAGCTGTTAAAACGGGCAGAAATTGCGCAAAGTTTCTTATCTGAACAATCGGTTGTATGAGATATATACTATATATACAACCGATCTCTATGATTTTTTCAGACAACAATATATGCTATATACGTAAGCAATCGGTGAAATTTGAAGCTTATAGCTGTTAAAATGGGGTAGAAATTGCGAAAATTTTCTTATCTGAACAATCGGTTGTATGAGATATATACTATATATACAACCGAACTCTATGATTTTTTCAGACAACAATATATGCTATATACGTAAGCAATCGGTGAAATTTGAAGCTTATAGCTGTTAAAATGGGGTAGAAATTGCGAAAAGTTTCTTATCTGAACAATCGGTTGTATGAAAAATATACTATATATACAACCGATCTCTATGATTTTTGCAGATAACAATATATGCTATATACGCAAACAATCGGTGAAATTTGAAGCTTATAGCTGTTAAAATGGGGTAGAAATTGCGAAAAGTTTCTTATCTGAACAATCGGTTGTATGAGATATATACTATATATACAACCGATCTCTATCATTATTTCAGACAACAATATATGCTATATACGTAAGCAATCGGTGAAATTTGAAGCTTATAGCTGTTAAAATGGGGTAGAAATTGCGAAAAGTTTCTTATCTGTTGTATGAGATATATACTATATATACAACCGATCTCTATGATTTTTTCAGACAACAATATATGCTATATACGTAAGCAATCGGTGAAATTTGAAGCTTATAGCTGTTAAAATGGGGTAGAAATTGCGAAAAGTTTCTTATCTGAACAATCGGTTGTATGAGATATATACTATATATACAACCGATCTCTATGATTTTTGCAGACAACAATATATGCTATATATGTAAGCAATCGGTGAAATTTGAAGCTTATAGATGTTAAAATGGGGTAGAAATTGCGAAAAGTTTCTTATCTGAACAATCGGTTGTATGAGATATATACTATATATACAACCGATCTCTTTGATTTTTTCAGACAACAATATATGCTATATACGTAAGTACTCGGTGAAATTTGAAGCTTCTAGCTGTTAAAATGGGGCTAAAATATGCGAAAAAAAAATATATATATATATACTATATATACCATCATATATATACTATATATACCACCGATCTTTATGATTTTTTCAGACAACAATATATGCTATATACGTAAGAATTCGTTGAAATTTGAAGACTCTAGCTCTTAAATTAGGGCAGTAATTACGAAAAGTTCCTTATCTGAACAATCGGTTGTGGGGGATATATACTATATATACGACCGATCTCATCAATTTTTTCAGGCAACAATGCGTGCAATATACGAAATTATATGGTGAAGTTTGAAGCATCAATCTGTTAAATTGGGTAAGATATTACAAAAATCCTCTTTTTCTGAAAAATCGGTTGTATGGAGGATATATGCTATAGTGGTCCGATCCGGTCGGTTCCGACTTACAATTTTCGATTTCGTGACGAAATTAATATACCATTTCATTTTCATGAAAGGTATAAAAAGTGTTGTAAGCTGTCCGGTTATGGGAAATTAAAAAGCCTTTTGGGGTAAAAAGCAAGTGTCGGGAAAAACTTAAAAAATGCTTAAGGATTTTTTTGGTACTGAAAAAATTGTCCGTTTATGAGAGGTGTCCGCTTAAGGGAGGTGTCCGTTAGGAGAGAGTACACTGTATATAGATTCTATCCTTCGCAAATAAGGACAGAAAAGATTGTGTTTTAAAATAATGATAAATTTGAAATACTTAAATAAATTTAAGTTAATTGTATTTTTATGTGACTACCATACTGTATCATACTCTCCGCCATATATTTTAACCTTTGCTCCTTCATCAGCACAGTGAATGAGGCGCGCTCAACAGAGCGGATTGTGAGAGTTTTTATCTTATCTCTATGCTAATTTTTCTAATTTTTAATTCCATTACCAACGTGCAACATGTCGCATTCCAAAATAATGTTACATAAATATATGTATATGTATGGTATAATTTATATAAGGGAATGTTTAATAATTAGACCCTTTCAGAAAAAATTGTGTGAAAAAACGGAAAATAAACAAGCAAATACTGAGAGAAAAGCAAATTGAAAATATTTTCCACGGGATTGAATAGATTTGCTCAAAAAAACTTTGAGATAGATCGTTTTCGCACTAAAATCCGAGATAAGCTTAAATTTCTCTCAGATATTAAAGCTCAAATTTAAGCCGCCTGCGAAAAATTATTCCAATAAGGTCTAATTTATTTATATAGCTAAGATTTTGAGCGCCCTCACATAAGGGACTACCTCACTTTGAAACTATTCATTAACTCAAGCGCCACATGCAAATATACATAAAATGAGTTCACCGCAATATACGTGTAGCTTTAAATATTTATATTAGGGTGGTCCAGTGCATTCAAGTTACAGATTTTTTTCCAGTCCCACCCATGAAAGCGGCATTGCGGTCCATACAAATATTTATTCTGGTCCCCATTTAGAGATGTCGCACAAGTAAATGCATTTTTGGTGCTCTTAACCCAACTTCGAAAATCGTTGGCGATATTACATTTAAATCTTAATCTGTATTGAAACGGTTTAGGTGTCTTGCAAAGAGCTTCAACCTTCGATTGATATACACTGAAAAAAAAAACAAATTTTGTAAAACGAGGAAAATAGCTAGCAAAAATGGTACATGATATTTTGCCATAGAAATCCGAGAAAATTTAAAAAACAAATTAAACAAGTAAGGAAGGCTAAGTTCGGGTGTAACCGAACATTACATACTCAGTTGAGAGCTATGGAGACAAAATAAGGAAAATCACCATGTAGGAAAATGAACCTAGGGTAACCCAGGAATGTGGTTGTATGACATGTGTATCAAATGGAAGGTATTATAGAGTATTTTAAGAGAGAGTAGGCCATAGTTCTATGGATGGACGCCATTTAGGGATATCGCCATAAAGGTGGACCAAGGCTGACTCTAGAATGTGTTTGTACGATATGGGTATCAAATGAAAGGTGATAATGAGTATTTTAAAAGGGAATGGGCTTTAGTTCTATAGGTGAACGCCTTTTCGAGAAATCCCCATATAGGTGGACCAGGGGTGACTCTAGAATATGTTTGTACGATATGGGTATCAAATGAAAGCTGTTAAAGAGTATTTTGAAAAGGAGTGATCCTTAGTTCCCTAGGTGGACGCCGTTTCGAGATATCGCCATAAAGGTGGACCAGGGGTGTCTCTAGTTGTACGATATGGGAATCAAATGAAAGGTGTTACTGAGCATTTTAGGAGGGAGTGGGCATTAGGTCTATAGGTGGACGCCTTTTCGAAATGTCGCCATTAGGGTGGGCCAGGGGTGACTCTAGAATGTGTTTGTATGATATGGGTATCAAATGAAAGATGGTAATGAGTATTTTAAAAGGGAGTAATCCTTAGTTCTATAGGTGGACGCCTTTTCGAGATATCGCCATAAAGGTGGACCAAGGGTGACTCTAGAATGGTTGTACGATATGGGTATCAAACGAAAGGTGTTACTGAGCATTTTAAGAGGGAGTGGGCATTAGGTCTATAGGTGGACGCCTTTTCGAGATATCGTCATTAGGGTGGGCCAGGGGTGACTCTAGAATGTGTTTGTACGATATGGGTATCAAACGAAAGGTGTTACTGAGCATTTTAAGAGGGAGTGGGCATTAGGTCTATAGGTGGACGCCTTTTCGAGATATCGCCATTAGGGTGGGCCAGGGGTGACTCTAGAATGTTTGTACGATATGGGTAGCAAACGAAAGGTGTTACTGAGCATTTTAAGAGGGAGTGGGCATTAGGTCTATAGGTGGACGCCTTTTCGAGATATCGCCATTAGGGTGGGCCAGGGGTGACTCTAGAATGTTTGTACGATATGGGTATCAAACGAAAGGTGTTACTGAGCATTTTAAGAGGGAGTGGACCATAGGTTCTATAGGTGAACGCCTTTTCGAGATATCGCCATTAGGGTGAGCCAGGGGTGACTCTAGAATGTTTTTACGATATGGGCATCAAACGAAAGGTGTTACTGAGCATTTTAAGAGGGAGTGGGCATTAGGTCTATAGGTGGACGCCTTTTCGAGATATCGCCATTAGGGTGGGCCAGGGGTTACTCTAGAATGTTTGTACGATATGGGTATCAAACGAAAGGTGTTACTGAGCATTTTAAGAGGGAGTGGGCATTAGGTCTATAGGTGGACGCCTTTTCGAGATATCGCCATTAGGGTGGGCCAGGGGTGACTCTAGAATGTTTGTACGATATGGGTAGCAAACGAAAGGTGTTACTGAGCATTTTAAGAGGGAGTGGGCATTAGGTCTATAGGTGGACGTCTTTTCGAGATATCGCCATTAGGGTGGGCCAGGGGTGACTCTAGAATGTTTGTACGATATGGGTATCAAACGAAAGGTGTTACTGAGCATTTTAAGAGGGAGTGGACATTAGGTCTATAGGTGGACGCCTTTTCGAGATATCGCCATTAGGGTGAGCCAGGGGTGACTCTAGAATGTTTTTACGATATGGGTATCAAACGAAAGGTGTTACTGAGCATTTTAAGAGGGAGTAGGCATTATGTCTATAGGTGCACGCCTTTTCGAGATATCGCCATTAGGGTGGGCCAGGGGTGACTCTAGAATGTGTTTGTACGATATGGATATCAAATTAAAGGCATTAATGAGGTTTTTAAAAGCGAGTGGCCCTTAGATGTATATGTGAAGGCGTTCTCGCGATATCGACCAAATGTGGACCAGGTGATCCAGAAAATCATCTGTTGGGTACTGCTAATTTATTTATATATTCAATACCACTAACAGTATTCCTGCCAAGATTCCAAGGGCTGTTGATTACGCCTTGTAGAACTTTTTCATTTTCTTCTACTTAATATGGTAGGTGTCACTCACACCCATTTTACAAAGTTTTTTCGAAAGTTATATTTTGCGTCAATAAACCAATCCAGTTACCATGTTTCGTCCCTTTTTTCGTATTTGGTATAAAATTATGGCATTTTTTTCATTTTTCGTAATTTTCGATATCGATAAAGTGGGCGTGGTTATGGTCGGATTTCGGCCATTTTTTATACCAAGATAAAGTGAGTTCAGATAAGTACGTGGGCTAAGTTTAGTAAAGATATATCGGTTTTTGCTCAAGTTATTGTGTTAACGGCCGAGCGGAAGGACAGACGGTGGACTGTGTATAAAAACTGGGCGTGGCTTCCACCGATTTTGCCCGTTTTCACAGAGAACAGTTACCGTCATAGAGTCTATGCTCCTACCAAATTTCAAAAGGATTGGTAAATTTTTGTTCGACTTATGGCATTAAAAGTATTCTAGACAAACTAAATGAAAATGGGCGGAGCCACGCCCATTTTGAAATTTTCTTTTATTTTTGTATTTTGTTGCATCATATCATTACTGGAGTTGAATTTTGACTTAATTTACTTATATACAGTAAAGATATTAAATTTTTTGTTAAAATTTGAATTAAAAAAAAATTTTTTTTAAAAAGTGGGCGTGTTCTTCATCCAATTTTGCTAATTTTTATTTAGCACATATATAGTAATAGTAGTAACGTTCCTGCCAAACTTCATCATGATACCTTCAACGACTGCCAAATTACAGCTTGCAAAACTTTAAAATTACCTTCTTGTAAAAGTGGGCGGTGCCACGCCCATTGTCCAAAATCTTACTAATTTTCTATTCTGCGTCATAACGTCAACCCATCTACCAAGTTTCATCGCTTTAACCGCCTTTGGCAATGAATTATCGCATTTTTTCGGTTTTTCGAAATTTTCGATATCGAAAAAGTGGGCGTGGTTATAGTCCGATATCGTTCATTTTAAATAGCGATCTGAGATGAGTGCTCAGGAACCTGCATACCAATTTTCATCAAGATACCTCAAAATTTACTCAAGTTATCGTGTTAACGGACGGACGGACGGACGGACGGACGGACGGACATGGCTCAATCAAATTTTTTTTGGATCCTGATTATTTTGATATATGGAAGTCTATATCTATCTCGATTCCTTTATATATGTACAACCAACCGTTATCCAATCAAACTTAATATACTCTGTGAGCTCTGCTCAACTGAGTATAAAAATTGTGTAACTATCACTGTAGTGGATTTCTGGTCGAGGTGTTAAAATTTTCATTCGGATGCTCTTATTAATTGAGCTAGCTCGTACATGTAAATATTGTGAGAAATCTTCAAACAAGTATTCTCATTAAAAAATTTAGGAACAATTTTCCACCCATATATACACAAAATTTTATACGAAAATTGGAAATACTTGCTCTAAATTGATATTTTCCTCTACGAAATGAAATTGTTTTTAGAAAATAATTTTCTTATTTAAGTTAAGTATATTTTCCTGACTAAAGGAAACTAAATAGATTACAATATGAACTTTTGTCACTGTGCAATAAATCTGAACTGGTTTTACTCATGTAATTTCCTAGTATGCTTCCGCGTACCTCAAGAAATTATAGATAACTCTGCGCCTTCTGTTATTGTTCGAATCACTTAAATGTAGAATAAATAAATTCAAATATTCTGTACGAAAAATTCCCTTTATTTATAGCACTACTATGGTTGTAGAACTTCACAATTGAAATTATTCGCGTTAGCCACTTACAAGGTTTTAAAATTAAACTGATTCGCCATCACTTTGACTGCGCCGCTTTCACACTATCAGTTGCCTAGTTCGCCTATTTCTCCCAGGACCTTAACTCGAAATCCACTGCCATGAACAATTGTGGTGTGCCGCAAACTCGGCACGGGAGTGGAGGCACCACAATTGCGTTTGGTTTAAATTTAAATGAAAAGAAAAAAAAGCGAGATATATTCCTCGTTATAATAATTTCTTTATTATAGTGCAAAATTAAATTTGAACAATAATTACCTTTTTATAATAAAATGTGGCGGGGCTCCTCGGACGGTGTTGTAGTTCGCTCAACGATCGCTGGAAAAGTAGACGGTTGCCTTGTCGAGGACAACCGTTGAACCGCGGAAAAAGTCTCCGGTTTTAAGGGGAAGCTTCCCCACATAGTTGTACCGGCATGCAGGTATATGTGTACGGACAACATAACCCTACCTATGTACACATATACATGCAGGTGGGCGAACTAGGCGTCGATAATATGGTGCTATGAGGGTGGCGCAAATTAATGAGAATTTAGGCGTCGGGCCTAAACATGCCGGCCCCCTTGCGATACGCAACAGCCCAGACTCCGCCCGAGCGTCCCCGGCCACGATTTGTCTTAAAACTAGATTCTAAAATTAAATGGTGCGCGCCGGATGGCGCGACGGCATCCTCCTTGCCTTCGCCGTGACCTAGAGCTAGGACGATAGAAAAAAAAAAATTTATGGAAACCGTAACATATATTTCTTGCCATTTATATAAAACTTCATTTATTTCGGGAAAATACAATATACATGTATAAGCTTATCATCAGCTAACTAACTCTAAATAGCCATTGAGAAATATCAGATCGGGTGGGTCCCGGAGAGTACCCACCCGAAGATCGTGCTTTACGCGAGCAGCGATCCGAAGGATGGTGGCAATGTGCCCGACGTCATGATTTCGGCGTAGACGTCGCCGCCTAGGACGAGGCGAATTGGGGTGGACGCATAAAAGTGGGGGTCCGCAAGACGGATGTGCTCGTAAGGAGCCGCGACGCTGGGGTCGACGTTGTACGTTGGACTGACGCGCCTGAACTCGTGGACGCAGACTGCGTGAGTCGTCACCGTCTTACTCTGCCCATGTTTACCTCTAAAACGAATAAAACAGCCGGTTTCGCCGTCGGCGTTGGTTGTCGGCAGGGCTAACTCTCGCGCCAGCCTGCGGTCGATCGTTGTGCGGGGGGAACATGCGTCTATGAGTGCACGAATGAAGTGCAGACGCCCTCCGGCTTCCACCTTCACGATCGCAGTCGGCGCCAGAGCAGCCATGGGCCGAAGAGTTGGGCCGGCTGAGGCGCGGGCTGGAATGACCCCGTTCCGGAAGGAACTGTGTTGGGGTAGCTGGCGCGGCCGAGTGGCCAGTCTACCGTCTCGATGGTCTTCCTTCACGTGTCGTATCTCGTGTAGCTGGCGCGGCCGAGGGGCCAGTCTACGATCGCGCGTTGGTCGATGTGCTTGCGTTCGTTGTTGCGTAGGTGGGCGGAACGGCCGTGATTCCGCTCCACTTTTTCCTCGTCGCTCGTGTTCTAATAGGGGTCGGAACGGCCGTGGGTCCGCTCCTCTAGTGTCGGAATTTACTATATGGGAGCCCGCTCCACTCCCGGATGGCAGTTGTGGTTCTTCTGCAAAGGCCGACTCGGACGCGTGGAGAGACAGCGCCTCATCCATCATCCCGTCGTCCACCTCTTCCATCGTAGGCATCCGCTCATATCCTTCTCCCTCTTCTTCCATGACTAGCTGGTACCAGCTCTTCGGCGGCTCTGGCTCGGACGACAAGTCCTCCATGGAAAGGTGCAGCGTGGTATGATGATTGCTACCACATCTTCGGCACCTTCCTTTGCTAGTGCAGTCTTTGGCACGATGTACCATTGACAGGCAGTTTTGGCAGTACTTGGCCTTTATAATTTCGCGCAGTCGTTGCAGCGGCGACTTCGCGCGGTAAATCGGGCATTACCTGATTGGGTGTTTCGCGTCGCATAAGTGGCACGGCTTTGGGTAACGAGCGGCCTGGCGCTCAGTCCTCCTTCTTAGCGAAGCGTAACGAGTCATTCTATTGAGAGTATGGAAGAAAATAAAGGAAACTCGTTGAGTTGTTATGATTGTGTCACGCTTTCGGTGGCGAGTAAGCCCCAATTCTATTATCGGCGCTTTTGAAATTTCGCGCGTGAGTAGGGTTAAAACATGTCTAAAGGCCTACGAGAATATATTCATCTCGCGTACGTTATGTGCGTTGCTTCTTTCCCCACACGTTATGTGCCTGGGTCATTAGTGCCTTATTCTGTTTAATTTTGTGTCATCCGGTAGCGCTTCAGCTAGTCAGGCATACTAGTGCTGCAGACAAATGGACATTTAAGTTGTTTGGTACCCACATTTTGGTACCGAACCGGGTAGAGAGTGTTTAATGTGGGATCTTTCGAGTCGTTGTTATTTGTGTTGTTGGTGCTAAAAACCAACAACTTTCCTGCCCGCCACAAAAAAAATGTTTGGACAGCAAAATTTTATCTATATAAAGAAAAAATATAAAATCTTCGTTTTGGAAGAGGGGGGGAGATTTATCAAATGTATAATTTTTTATTTGTTTGTATTGCCCTCCGCTTATTTGTTCAATCTTCCCCCAAGTAGGCTTGTAGTCCTGTTAAATTGATGGCCTTTATCAAATGGCACGGTTCCCGAAGGGTATTTTGCTCCGGTACCGATTTTTCCGGAAACGGGTTTTTGGGTACCCGTTTGCATCTTTTTATGCATCCCTAATATAATGTGCATTTAAAACTCAGCATATATATGTACATCCGTTGGTAGAAGTATATGGGCAGTCAGTGCACGGACTTTACCGCATTGGTAGATTGACCAACCTTTTTGACCCATTTTTCATTTTCTACTACTTTGACGACTTCTGCCACCAAAACTTAGATTCTACCAATATTTCGGTATTTTCGCACTGAAAGCGTATACTGCGACATTTTAACGTATTGAATTGCCGAGCCCACCCAACTAACGTTCGGAGGTGATACTGACCAAATCAGTCAAAAATTTGTGGACAACTTAACCGGGAATAAATTTTTTGATGAGACAAATAGCGTTTTTTTTTTTTTTGAATAATTTGAAGGAAAACAAAAAAGTTTTACGGAAACGATAACATGCCGAAATCGGTTATTTTTTGGGCAGTATGTTTGGTATTTTGGAATATTGTTGTTGTGATTAGACGTTTTGGTGCATGTTTATCAGTATCTCACACTCATGATACAGGAAAAAAGTGAGTACCGTATAGGCATAAGCTATGTAGGTATATACAAATGTACATGTAATTTTGTCTTGTTAACATGTTTTAAACTGTCATTTCCATGAAATGCGCGTTATTTGTTTTACAAGACATTATTAATTGTTTGGTACAAATATGAACTGTAGCTTTTGTTTTCTTGGTAAAAACTACCAACTACTACTATTTCCATTTTAGAATTCCGCTCACTGGTACCAGCATACCAACGGCAAAGGCAAAGAAAAAAACGCACATTCATACATACCCGTGTATAGAATGTAAAATTCCTATGAATTGAAACAACGGGAAATGTATCCCGTGATTTTCCGTTCTTTTATTTCATTTTTTACTACGACGTGGCCTGGAGTAATAACGCATAAAAAATTAACGTTGCTAGCTTAGACATTATGGGCAAGCCAAGAGGCCTTCGCACAGCCAGGAAGCATGTGAATCATCGCCACGATCAGCGTTGGGCTGATAAGGATTACAAAAAGGCGCATTTGGGAACACGATGGAAGGCTAATCCTTTTGGTGGAGCATCTCATGCCAAACGCATTGGATGACTTTTGCCCTCTATAAATTTTTCAATGAAATCACCAAGCAAAGTCTTAAGTATATCAGTACAATATTCTAATTTTGATTGCAGTGTGACCATAATCAGGGAAGCCACATTGACCCGCTCACGCACAGAAAAATAGCGACTGGACTCCAATGCTCGTATGAATAGCAGTAAAAAAAAAAAAAATTTATTCAACAGGCGTAGACCTTTCTCTTTACGTAATAGTTCGGGCCGCTCCCATTGCAATACGATGTGGTCCTCGTGATTTGGAAAAAGAATTTTCATGGCACATGTACGATCGTCTAAAAATGGTATTCCACCAGATGTTAGATCCCCAGTTAAGTCAGTCATGTCAGTTTGAAGTTCAGCAATTGCTTTCTTGCATTCTGCCGCGACTCTTAAGTTCTAATATAGCCATTTGTTTTTGCATATTTAGTAAAACTCGAATCGATTCTGATGTATTTTTTGGTTTTTTTTTTGTTTTACGCAGCCAGAAGTGCAACAAAAATCATGACTATAACTACCACCGATGAATAATAGAAGATTCTTACTTAAGTCATGCATCATATTTGGGGATGCATAGCTAAGTATTCCTGTCCGATATTCCAAAGACTGACCAATATGGACAATGTCTTCTGGTCCTGATTCATTGTGGGGTTCAGTGGCTGACTCTAGTGGCGGGCGACAAGTCGATTGTTGAAGTGATAATGAAGGTATATTGCAAAGGCCTTTACCAATACGTACTACTACATCAGTTTCTTTGCAGGAACGATCCAAATTGCGTCCATTAATCGTTAAACACTCGCTTTTATAATACCTTATATGTTCTTCGAAATTAAAATATATTGGATTGGGATAAAGCTCGAAATTATTTTTATGTTTACTAGAGAGATTTTGAACTTGCAAAACATTATCCATTAAGAATCCATGTTTAAGAAGCCCTGGATTTTCAGCAGCAAGAACGTCGTTATCGGTGTCAATTACAGGTGAGTAGCATATCATATCTGTAGCTGCCTCAACCTTGCACTGACTATTTATGGCAAACGTACATTTTTGGGCTCTGAATATCGTTGAATTGAGTTCCCGTCACTGAAATTTCAATTCCGCCAGCGGGTATGCCTCGGGGAACTTTTAATTGTCCTCTAGGGCCCGAAAAGACCTGCTCAAGTAGGGGAGCAATAACGTATTTAAAGTTGTATTCGCTGAATTCACGTTGCCCATTGTCAAATAACATTTTCAGTCGCCCTTCAACGATACCTGGTGAAGGAGCTGTACGACATACTGCTTGTGTAACATCGAAGCTTAATATCTCGCAGGGCAAATGACCGTTGACAAAAACTTGTATTCTCGCCTGCCTTTAAATACTCGATTCTGCATTTAAATACTTTCCAATTAGCCGAAGAACCTTTAGCTAGCCACTTTAATAAATATTTTGCACAATTCGAATAATAAAAAAATTGAATGCACTAGAAATGAAGAGCGAACTGTGCGGCTCAGCCCGGCAAAGTAGTGTGTTATATGGAGAATTCCTTAAGAAAAGTGGGAAGGGAGTTCATACACATTGTTTGTATTTATCCTCTGGCTTAAACAAAGTGGTAAGGATAATGAGGGAATACTTGGGTTTCTGCCTAGTGATATTGCAGCAGAACGTAAACGCGTTGCAACAATTCAATACATCTACTGTGGTAATATGCGTGCGAATATTGTCTGCTGCAAAGTGCGTTGCTATCGAAACTTTCATATGATATGTTGCAGTGATAATGGTGCTATGAATCAATTTCTATATACATTTCGGTCATTTTGTGATCGACATGTACGAAAAGTACCTACACGTCCAAAACCCACAGAAAATTGTTATATTTGTTATGAGAACCTTTTCGCTGAAAGTAAAACGTTTTAGAGCTGTAAATATTATACGTGCCCCATGCTGTAAAAATGGTTGGTTTCACAAGTATTGTCTGCAAAAATTCGCCAAAAGTTCTGGGTATTTCTTCAAATGTCCGCTCTGTAATGACTGTGAGAAGTTAAAAGCGCATATGTCGTGCTGGGGTATTTTCGCATACGACAAAGACGCTGAATGGGAGTTGGTGCCCAATGCGTTTGCAGACTTGCTAGAAAGACCCAGAGTATGTAGCGTAGAGATTTGCCATAACAAGCGTGGACGGGAACAGCAACTACAACAAATCCCTTAGTTTATTGTACAACATGTGGATCAGTGGCTGTACATCGCAGTTGTGTGCGCGACCAGAGCAATACATTTGATTGTGAAAATTGTAGACAAATACTTTCTAATGCAGATAGTGGGCGAGAAAGTTTAAGCTCACAACAACAAAATGACAGTCAAGACAATGAATGTTCTCACATTGTACAGGATACTGAAAACTTAGATATTGATGTATGCGACAGTAATAGCTAGGTTGAGATAAATAAAAATACTCAAGAAAATGGCGATGTTTCTCCTGTTAAAGATAACATACTAAGACGGCGTCAGGCTGGCGAAGATGAGGAAGTTATAATACCTCATAACTCGTACAAAAGTGAAACAGCTAAACTACATGTAAATAAAGCAGAAAGAAGTGAAATTGTAGGAGAAACTAACACACTAAATTGTAATATTAATGAGGTCATAAACACAAAATGAACTGCAGTAAAACTGTGAAATTTAGGTGTATTGTTACCGATAGTGACTATAGTGGTGATGAAGGTCTTGTAGACACAGCTGACTCGAGGAAGCATGTGAAGGCAACCCGTACAAGGATTTCAACAACGCAAACACAAACCCATGATATACATAACATTACAACTTGTATTGCGCAACGCACGCGTCGCAAGTCAATGGCTTTTCGACCACCTTCGCTCGATGAACCACTTACTAATTCCTCTGATGATGTTTACGATGATGCTAGTATCAGGATTAACTCCTATACAGCACCCAAAAGCTATCAGGTTTTTCAATATGATGATGACGAAAATGAGTACCCCCAGAAACAGGGCCATATTGCGGCGTGAAATTTGTAATTTTTGGTTCCACGAATTCATAGTCTTCCCACTTATACCAGCAATTCGTATTCCCGAATAAATATCGGTGACAATTTTACCTAAATTTATTCCACGTATTGTGATATTTGTACCACCTTCCCATGGACCAGTTTGCGGATAAAACGAATGAATTTCAGGATTAGGGCACGTTTCCATACGATTTAGCCAATCAGTTTTTCCTTCGTTATTTTTGTTGCACTATTCTTCTACTTCACACGTAATTGTAGATGAATAATCATCTACGTTCGCATTTGTATACGTTCACGCTCTTCATCTTCTACCTACCCTCAGCAAGCAGGTGATTAAATTCTGAATTTCCCCTTGTACCAATACCCAGTGGGTTACTCTTTCTGACCAAATAATGAGTTATCATATAATTTAAGCGACAAGGCTAGTCAGATATGACTCCTCGTAATGTTCAAAAAACTGAATATATAAAGTTTTCCAATCACCCTGGTGGAATCCTCTTCGCATCTAATGTGGTTACTTTAGGTGATTGAAACTCTTCAATCATTTTCCATTCAGCATTCTGAATCGCGGCTGACTATCTTTGACTACTATTAAGATGATGAGCGTTCTAGAGGGTCTGTTATCGTTTGTTCTTGTTTGTTTTTTTCATCAACGACTAAGTAGTTGCTTTTTATTTGCAAATTATTTAATCTAAAAGCATAAGGAATTTAACCCTGCTAATATCTGGGGCAGATGAGTTTCCTCATCCGCGGTAGGCTTGCGATGTGCCTCGTTGCGCGGCAACGAGTGCCGCTGATTTCTGTGGCAGAGCGGTGCGCCCTTCTGCGTTAGGCTTTTTTGTTGTCCTCGTTATGGGATAGCGAGTGAATTTGGGTTTGCTTTGTAAGCTTAAGAATAGAATGGCCTGAGTCCCTTTAGGTTCTGTGGCAGATAGAGTATCTGCGTTAGGTTATTGGTTGGCCTCGTATCGGGTGAACGTGAGCTGGGGTTGACTTTTGGAAAATGTGAAGACGAGGGTGATTTTTTTTTTGATTTTTCTGAAAGGAGGTATGTGGAAGAGTGGAGGGATTGTTAAGAGGAGCACGTGGTCCTCTCACAGTCTGTCTCCGTAGGAAGAAGGATCAGTTTGACCAAAGGTCGTCTGACTTGACCCTTCTCGGTTATGAGGTCGACAACACGTACTCGGTTATCTTCGCCGGGGTGTACGTTGACGACTCTACCTAACCTCCATTCGTTGGGAGATAAATTGTCCTCTTTGAGGACAGCGAGATCTTCCACTTTTATATTTTCCTTGGGATGCTTCCACTTCACTCGTTTTTGGAGTTCAGATAAATATTCGGTTTTCCATCGCCGGCAGAAGGTTTGATGGAGGGCCTTGAGCTTCTGCCATCTATTTAGCATGGAGGCAGGGCTTTCGTTCGCATCCGGTTCTGGCGGCGCCAGAAGATGGCTGCCCGTGAGGAAATGTCCTGGGGTTAGTGGCTCCAGGTCCGTTGGGTCATTGGACGCCGGGCTGAGAGGCCGCGAATTTAGGCATGCCTCGATCCGGCACAAAAGGGTTTGGAACTCCTCCATGGTATATTTATGGAGAGAAGCGACCTTTTTGAAGTGGCTTTTGAAGCTCTTCACTCCCGCTTCCCACAGGCCGCCCATATGCGGAGCGCCGGCGGGGATAAAATGCCAAGTTAATGCTTGATGGCTATACTTGGAGACTGTTTTGTCTCGGCTTTCTGCCAGGAAGGCTTTGAATTCCGATCGTAGAGATCGGGAAGCTCCGACAAAATTCGTACCATTGTCGGAGTAGATGTTTTTTGGACATCCTCTTCTCGCGATAAAACGCGAAAAAGCTGCGAGGAAGCATGGGGTGCTCAGGTCACTAGTGGCCTCTAGGTGGATGGCCTTAGTGGAGAAACAAACAAATAGGCATACGTAGCCTTTGGACAGTCGACATCCCCTATCGCGGTAGCTTTTTATGTCGAAAGGCCCCGCGAAATCTACCCCGGTATTGGTGAACGCGCGAGTAAAAGTAGTACGTTCGCAGGGAAGGGTACCCATAAGTTGGGACTGCGCCTGCTTCCTGTGAAGAATGCAGGTTTTGCAATTGTGGATGATGGCTCTGATCATTGTCTTGACCTTCGGAATCCAATACTGGGTTCGAATAAGGCGGAGCATAAGTTGGTTCTCGCCATGAAGGGAATCATGATGAATCATCATGACTGCAAGGCGAGACAGCTTGCAATTGTAAGGCAAGATGATCGGATGACGCTCGTTGTACGACATGTCTTTTGAGGCCCCTAGACGCCCCCCTGTTCTGATAATATCATCTTTGTCGATGTATGGGTTGAGTGACAGGATTTCACTTTTCCGATCAATAGGTTCCCTATTTTTTAATTGCAAGTATTCCTTACCGTAGGATATTTTCTGACATACTTTTATTAGTGCTTGAGTCGTTGCCTTAATCTCATCGGCTGAGATTGTGCTCGACTTTTCGTGGCATACCGTTTTTGTTTTAGGATGCGTTCTTTTTATAAATCTCCTAACGTAAGATAGGACTCTTAGAGCTCGTGGCAAGTCTGAAAAACGATCGAGTATATCTTCTTGTTCAGCCTGTGTGACGGCATACGACTGTGCTTTCACTTTCTTCTCCTCATATGATGTATGGTAGTCCGTTTCCTGTACTGGCCATTGTATCTTGTCCTCTTGTAACCAAGATGGTCCCTGCCACCACAACGAGTTGTTGACTAATTCACCCGCTGGTAGGCCTCTGCTTCCTAAATCCGCTGGATTTGATTCTGAATCCACATGTAGCCAGTCCTTGCTTCCGACCATGTCGATGATCTTCGTGATGCGGTGTGCGACGAAGGTTGACCAGGAACAAGGCGGTTTCCGTAGCCATGCGAGGACAATGCTGGAATCAGTCCATAGATGAATGGTGATGGGTCCTAATTTGACGCTCCTACAGATTGAGTCAATCATCTCTGCGAGCAATACTGCACCGCAAAGTTCCAGACGTGGGAGGGAGATTGTCTTCACTGGTGCGACTCTGGTTTTTGCCATAAGTAGGTGTGTATAAACATTATTCTCCTTTTTGACGCGCATGTACACGGCTGCTGCATATGCTTTCTCCGACGCGTCACAGAAGCCGTGGATTTCAACCTCGTCTTCTGGTGAGAATTGTACCCAACGTGGTATTCGAATCCTATCTATTTCCGGGTAATCTTGGGTGAAAGTGTTCCACCGCTCCAATGTCGTTGGTGAGACTGGCTCGTCCCACCCTGTGCCTTCTAACCAAATGTTTTGCATAATTATTTTTGCCACTATGACCATTGGGGCAAGCCACCCTAACGGGTCAAAGAGTTTGGCAATAACTGACAGGATCTCTCTTTTTGTTGGCATGTTAGGGTTGTCTAGTGATCCCGCTTTGAAATAAAATAAGTCAGCATGTGCGTTCCACCTTATACCTAATGCTTTCACTGTGCTGGTGTCTTCAAAGGCTAAGAAGTCCTCGCTGAGCAGGTCCGATTTCGGGATGTCTTTGAGAACCTCCTCCGAGTTTGATGTCCACTTTCGTAATGGGAACCCTGCCGAATGTAAAACCTGTCGAATTTCGTTTCTTGCCATAATGGTGGAGGTGAGGTTGTGTCCTCCTGCGAGGACGTCATCTACATACATACATTCCCGGAGTATGTTTGATGCTGTGGGATGGGAACTTTGTACATCGTCAGCCAACTGTAACAGCGTCCTTATAGCAAGATAAGGGGCACAATTAACTCCGAAAGTTACCGTTTTTAATTCGTAGAGTCCTATTGGTTCGTTCATGTCTTTTCGAAAAATAATTCGTTGAAATTTGGTATGATTATCGTTCATCCAAATCTGCCTATACATTTTCTCTATATCACTGTTGAAGACGTACCGATAAAGTCTCCAACGAATGATGAGAGTCGGGAGATCTGCTTGGAGTACCGGGCCTGGGAGCAAAACGTCGTTCAGACTTGTACCATTAGCAGTCGGACTTGAAGCGTTGAAAACGACCCGGACTTTAGTAGTTGTGCTTTCCGCCTTTACCACGGCGTGATGGGGCAGGAAATAATTATCAGGGTCATTTGCTGCGACTGTGCCCTTAATTTTGTGCATATGTCCGAGCGTCTGGTATTCTGAAAGTACCCTTATGTATTCATTCCCTAACTCCGGATTTTTCGTTAACCGCGTTTCATTTCGATAGAATTGCGAGCATGCGCGTTTAAGGGACCCTGCTAATTTTCGTTCTTCCGGGTATTCCTGTCTAAATGGGAGTGAAACGACATATCTTCCATCCTCATTTCTCTTTGTGGTTTCTCTATATAATTTTTCACAATATCTGTCATCGTCGCTAGGGCTTTTAATTTTCGGTACATTTTCCAACTCCCAAAAGGCTTTTAGTTGGTTGTCCAACGCGACCTCGTTGTAAAATGACACGATGCTCTTCGTTGGATTCGGTGTTTCAATACGACCGGTTAGTATCCAACCGAACACTGTCTCTTGGGCCAGAAGTGTATTAAGTACATTCTTTTTTAGACCGCTTAGTATAATTTGGGGATATATATCGCCCCCAAGTATGAGGTCTACATCTTCATTGACGTAGAACCTCTTGTCTGCCAAAACTAAGTCTGGGAACGCCTGCATCGTCATTGTTTCGATATGGCAGGATGGCAGATTCCCAGTTAATTTGGCTAAAATTAGAACAGGAGTAGTCAAGCTAAAGCATGGGTCCTCTGGTGAACGTAGCTCGATGGTGGATGCCTCTTTTACTTGAGCAGATACTGCGTTGGTGATGCCTGAAACTTGGGCATGCATTTTCCTTGCCGGCAAATTGATTCTGCGTTTTAGTCTTTCTGTCATGAAAGAGCATTCAGACCCTGAATCAATTAATGCCCGCGCGGAGAAGTTGGTACCATTATGATGAATGTGTACGCGAGCAGTTCCTAATAGCACGCCTGTGCTGGAATTAGCATGACAGGATTTTACATTCTGGTTCGCAGAAGAATTTGGTTGCCCCGATTCCTGTCTTCTTTGTGCTTGTGCTGAAGTCGACGGGATATTATCCGCGTCTTTGAATGGATTGCGCCTCGTAGGTTGCTGAACTGTATCCGCATGCAGGAGCGTGTGGTGACGAGAGTGGCATTTGGCACAGTTGTACGAACTGGTGCACCTCGTCACTGTGTGTCCTGGGGATAAGCAGTTCAGGCATCCCCCCGTGGATTTGATGAAGTTGATTCTCTCCACTGGGGTCAGATCACAGAATCGGGGACAATTCCGTAACCTGTGTTCAGCTTTGCACATTTTACAAAAAACCCTTGAAGTTGATTTTGAGGTAGGTTTTGATACCTTCGTTTGGAAGGCACCAAGTCTTTTTATGGGGGTTTCGGTTGTATGCCGAGTATTTGATAGCTTTTGTCCCTTTTGGGCGTTAGTGCCAGTGAAGCTAGACACTGTTTCCAGTGTCTGAAACCTATTTGATAGAAATTTGTCCATATCTTCCCATTTAGATATGTCCATTTTGTGGTCTATGCTTTGTTCCCATAGAGCCAGGGTACTTTCCGGTAACTTTGTCGAACACAAATATGTTAGTATTGCATCCCAATTGGATGTGTCGATTTTGTGACACTTGAGGGACGATAGACAATTGTTTATATCGCTATGTAGTTTCTTTAACGCGCTCCCACACTCACTCTCTACCTTCTTTAAATTAAAAAGAATTTGCAATTGCGTGTTGACTAATATACGCTTGTTTTCATACCTTTCGCACAGGTTTTTCCAGGCCATATCGAATACATCATTTGTCAGAGGGCATTTTTTTACAATATCCTTGGCCTCGCCCTGTGTCTTGTTGTTCAGATGGAACAGTTTTTCCACCCCCTGTAGGTCGGAATTATATATGTATATGGCCGTAAACAGATCGCGAAAGGTTGGCCATGATAAATAGTCACCTTTGAAAATCTCCGTATCGCAAGGAGGGAGGCGGATCTTATGCCCGCGAGGTGCGGCTGGGGGTGCTTGCTCAGAGATAGCGCTATTTTCTACTTTTTTAAATTTCTCTGCCTCAGCAGATATTGTGGATAAGCATCGCATATATATTGCGTAGGTAGACATATGTTTTTTCCGGATGGCCAACACATCATTTGCGTCGACATCTTCTGATCCCATCAGTGAGTCAAACACAGACTTAACCTTCTTCCATAAGGAGCGCAACTCTTCTTGCTGTATCGCAAGAGTGTGCTTGTTATGACTTTCCTCTGGAATAAGGCTGTACTGCTGTTCAAACTCTGAGATTAACTCAGCTGATCGGACATAATTTTCCATTTTCTCAACAAATTATTCCTACCCAACTAAAAACAAATTAATTCTTTGAACAAAAAAATGGAAACAATGCTTTGAAAGGTCGCTTTTATTTAGTTATTTCAGACTTGGCCGACTCGTCTGATAATTTTTTTTTGTTTTCAAGGGAAGAATAGGCAATGGTGTAACCTACTCGCCAACCGCACGCAAATTATATATATGTATATATTGATCTGGCTATTAAATTATAAGGGTCAGACTTGGCCGATTCGTCTGGTTTTCCCACGATAAAAATAAAACACAACAATGTGGCTTACTCGCCACCCGCACGTAAAATTATATGTATGTATGTATCGGTGTATGTATTAATTTATTTGCAGATTATTTTGTGCCGTAAGACAGGGAGCAGGGGGGAGCAACTCCAATGCGTATTGTGCGAAGCAAAGGGGGCCACTCGCCACTTGAGCGTTCAATTTTATTATAAAAAATAAGTGCGCGCGTTGATATAAAAACTCGACGAAAAGTGTAAAAATTTTATAAAACTCTTGTGCGAAAAGCGACTGTGTGACAAAAATTTATCGAATTAGTGCAAATTAAAGTGAAACAAAGGAATAATGTAAAATTGCCACAATCGAAATGGCGTGAGAATTTTTTATATGGAGGTGAGGTTATGTGCACCTCTTCCTTGTGCTGTGTCCGGTGAGCCTTACCGCTGGTGGGGGGACAGACCAGATAGTCACAAAGAATTTGACCACGTTAGTATTTCGCGTTTGCACTTTTTACTTTTCGACACCGAATAGTTTTTTACACTTTTCGCGGTTAAATTTAATCACTTACGCGTGTGGCACTCAGAATATTTATTTTTATAACCAAAAAAAAAAATTGTGGCAAGAAATATATAAACTTACTTAGCAGCTGCGTGAAGTTTGGAGTTGGTTTGCTTGTTGTTTGATGCGGCTTGTAAATTCCCAGGTTGTGTACCAAGAAAACTGTATAAATACCACCAAAAATATATCACCAAACGTGTAAAAAGCCGGTATCACGAAGAAGTGTGTGGGTTGTGTATATCACCAAACGGTTGAAGAATACCACCACGATTTATACCAAAATGTTGAGTGTATGTGGGAAGATTTGTTCGAAAATTGTTGATATCACCAAGAAGTGAATGTGATCATCCAAAGATGCAGGATATGTAACGTGGACTGTACTTTATATAGGCGGTGGTTCCTTTTTCGGGGAGAAGGACCATGAACAATTGTGGTGTGTCGCAAACTCGGCACGGGAGTGGAGGCACCACAATTGCGTTTGGTTTAAATTTAAATGAAAAGAAAAAAGAGGCGAGATATATTCCTCGTTATAATAATTTCTTTATTATAGTGCAAAATTAAATTTGAACAATAATTACGTTTTTATAATAAAATGTGGCGGGGCTCCTCGGACGGTGTTGTAGTTCGCTCAACGATCGCTGGAAAAGTAGACGGTTGCCTTGTCGAGGACAACCGTTGAACCGCGGAAAAAGTCTCCGGTTTTAAGGGGAAGCTTCCCCACATAGTTGTACCGGCATGCAGGTATATGTGTACGGACAACATAACCCTACCTATGTACACATATACATGCAGGTGGGCGAACTAGGCGTCGATAATATGGTGCTATTAGGGTGGCGCAAATTAATGAGAATTTAGGCGTCGGGCCTAAACACACATTTATTTTTTAATTTTATTTTTTAATACAAGTTTACCTTTTCAAAGAAAATTATTGTTTTAACCAAAGAAATAAATAAAAATTATTTTTAAGAAAATTTGATTGAGAGAAAGAATGTTATGGTGCAAAATCGATACTATTCTTTCTCATTTAAATAGCTATTTTCCTTATTTTAAGGACATTTTTTTAGTGTTTATCAGGCCTAGGTATTGAGAGGGTGTGTCTAAAAAATCAGTAATTTTATTTATAAGGAGCACCCTAATGCACATATATGGCTCTTTTTTGCCTGGGGGCATATTACACGATGGGTGGTGGTTTTCATGTTATCGCTTATCAGCTTATGTAAATCAACACGTTATTTTACGTGGTTAAAACATTAAACCGCTAAACATTCTACAATGCTAAAAACGCTTCACATCAGCACACATACATTTAGACAAAGCTGAGTATTTATATTCGCAGACGACATTAATTTGTTGGAGCTTAAGTTATGCCACTGCTTCAGAGTTCTTTGCTCTCAGTTTTATGCAATTTATGACTAACATACTAATAAAGATATGCTTTTAATAATTTCTTTAGTAACCTTAGTAACTATGTATGCTGAGTATATCCACGCACATACATACAAATTTTCTATAGGAAATTTTTTTTTTATTTAAATCGTGTAGTACTCCTAACTCATAAGCGTATCATTATGTTATTTTTATGAGTGCGAATTTAAGTTCACAGACACTCTACTAAATACAATTACCGGTCGTAAACCCAAATAGGTACATGTGTTGAGCTTAGTTGTGAAAGCATGTAAAATTACGGTAAATTTTACTTGCAACGTAAGTGTCATACGCTTAGTTGATAGCTCCTGGCGTTTGTTTCAATATTTTTGTGCTAAGAATAATTATGAAAGCGATACACGCACTTACGATTTGCGATAAAAATTCGAAATTTTTCGCTGAAGCATGTTTTATATATGTGACCCGGTCTATGAAAAGGGGGCTTATGACTCAAAAAAGAAATTGCGAGAAACAGCTGTTAAAAATAAACAATGCATTTCTTCAGTTTCTTAGTAGTAGCAATTTTTTTTTGAGTCATAAGCCACCTTTTCATAGACTGGGTCACATATGGTGACATTATAATCGTTCTCTCAGATACTGCAAAGTAAACAAGTAAAGACAAACTGACGTAGTAGGCCGAAAGTCAATAAACAGGGGGTCATGGAGAGTCTTAAGTGCACTGAAATACACCCAGTCTCAATCAGACGGATTAGTTGGTAGCTTAATTGCAGAAAGTTTAGTAGTTGTTGTTGGAGCGATAAAGATACTCCCCGAAGGTTTTGGAGAATGTTATCGATGTTGATGGTCCTTGGCAGGATATAGATCCGGTACGTTCCGGTCACAAGCACCATTTAGTTACTAGCCCAACCATCTTGGGAAACACTTAGAATGACCCATGGAACCTAGGTCAAACCGCCCTCCTTACCACAATATCAGTGAGGAACACTGGGTCCACAGAGCCTCGGCTTATAAAGAAACAGGACTCGCCACTGGTAGGAAAGGTTGAAAATTGGGTTTGAAAAGGTATAAGTTGCGCTGGCAACTCCCTGAAAGATTTGCGCTACACAATCCCTTGAATCAGTTTGATATGTGGCTAAGAAGTTTACATGGCAGTTGAAAGTGCCTTTCAAGAATGAGCTGTTCTAGTGTCGGGTTGGGCGCCAAGCTAGGATATGTGATCCTACAGGAGAAACCTTTTACTAAATATCTGGGAATCATACTGGCGGCCACCGTGGTGTGATGGTAGCGTGCTCCGCCTATCACTCCGTATGCCCTGGGTTCAACTCCCGGGCAAAGCAACATCAAAATTTTAGAAATAAGATTTTTCAATTAGAAGAAAATTTTTCTAAGCGGGGTCGCCCCTCGGCAGTGTCTGGCAAGCGCTCCGATTGTATTTCTGCCATGAAAAGCTCTCAGTGAAAACTCATCTGCCTTGCAGATGCCGTTCGGAGTCGGCATAAAACATGTAGGTCCCGTCCGGCCAATTTGTAGGGAAAAATCAAGAGGAGCACGACGCAAATTGGAAGAGAAGCTCGGCCTTAGATCTCTTCGGAGGTTATCGCGCCTTACATTTCTTTATTTTTTATACTGGAAAAAAAGTTGTGGGGAAAGCTCAATGCGGAGGACATAGTGATGAAGGCCTCTACAGCACTTTATGAATGTAAAATAATGCGTATGTGTACGTGTATGCTTAGACAACGCCGAGGGCTAAACTGTATGCCATACTGCACATTCCACCTGTAGACCTGGCGAAGAAAGCGTTAAGAAAAGCAACAAAACTTAATGTATCGGGGCAGTTTGAGCACAGACCATACGGTCATAACAGTATATCGTCATCAAATATTGGACGAACAGACCAGACCAGTAGAAATGGTGGAGGAAAATAGTTCAAACTGCAGCCGTCCAATTTTTACATTACCAGCCAATTAATCATCAATTAAGGCTTAAAGCTGTCATAGATTAACATCTATAGGTATGGTACAGTGTCAGAAATGCCCGGAAACAATCGGGACAGGGAGAAACCTACATCTACATATATTGGATCCCTGGAAATAATTGAAAATGAAAAAGCAGATAAACAGGACCCATATTTCGAAACCTGTACCGAAATTGTTTTAATCCGAGATTGCATGATTAAGAGAAGGCGATAGTTGCTTATGATAGACCAACCAGGAAAGGCGTGGACACAAGCACGGGTGCAAAGTATCGAGGATTACTTGATTATAGGCCCATGATGGCTATTCTGACTGGACACTCCCCCTTCTAATTCCCCCCTGATTCCAAACTTCATTTCCAATCACTCCCACTCCCATCTTCGCTTTCACTCCAAGCTCCCACTGTCAATCCTACTAAGGCTCTTACTTAAGTGGATCCCGGGGCTGCGTAGTGCTTGTAACCAAATATTCAACTGCACCTGGACCTAGCAATTATATTAAAAGTTCCCCACCGAAGATAGGAGTGAGCTGACTTAGAAGGTTTTGCAGAGTCAAATCAAATCAATGACCATCCCAAAATAATACTGCTAGGACCTAAATTATGTTAGTTTCCGGAACGTATCGGATCAACGGCCTTAAGAAACTAACACTTATCCTGGTTTCTCTGAATTGGACAAAACAGTAAAACAACGATTGATGGTCCTGTCCATGCTGATGATGACAAGTATCGATGGAGGTATGAAAAACCAGCGATGAGCTGAATGAGCTTTTTGCAGATATGGAGATAGCAGTAGATGAATAATTTTATTTATTTTATTTATTTAGTAGATGAATAAAAGCACAAGGTCTTCGCTGGTAAATGCATCTTATACGAATGACTAACAACCTCCGGTCGGGAAAGTTTTTCTAACGACACATATATATTTGTGGACGCAGAGGAAGGGAGTTACCACGACTGAGGTTGCAGATATAGGTGAAGGGTGACTTAGTCTCCTTAAAAAAGAAACCTGCAACGCACTATAAAATACGAAGAGATTTTAGGCCGAGCTTAACTCCCAATTTTCGGGATGGGATCTACTTGTTTTATGCCCATTCTGAACGGCATCTGCGAGACAGATGAGTATTACTGAGAGGTTTCCTTGGCAGAAATACACTCGGAGTGCTTTCCAAACACTACCGAGGGGCACCCTGCTTAAAAAAATGTTCTTCTAATTGAAAAAATTTGTTTCTAGAAATTTGTTGGTGCTTTGCCGGGGCGTGGAACGTCGGTGTGGTAGGCGGAGCACACCATCACAACACGGCGGCCGTCTAATCTCCTTTGGTGCTCAAAATTGGTATAAGTTGTAGCAAAGCAGAGATATATATCGTGCGCAATGATATACCAAAGCAACGGTCAAAATCACTTGAACTTGAAAAATAAAATAAAACCTGATGAAATTTAAGTTCCAATTTCTCTTCCAGTTTGTGTCGTTCACCTTTTTAATTTTCCCCACATGAAGGTCCTATGCCTTATGCCGAGTCCACACTGCCGCTATAAGCAAATAACTGAGAAGTTTTTCATGGCAAAAATATATTAGAAGTAGCCAAGTAGCTACCTCGCTTAGATAAACTTTTTTCCGATTATAACATTTTTTTCCCCAAAACACCTTTGGTTTGGTAGGCGGATCACGCTACCACCACTGCGGCCGATTACACCCTAGTCAGGGGTAAAAAGAGGCATTTTAAAAATCATAACGGAACCCACTTTTATCGAACTGTTAAGAGCTTATATGTGAGTGTGTCTTAAGTCTATTATCGAGCAGCAGATATCATATTTTTTGCGGCGGGGTTGACCGTACAGTGATCGATTATGCTATCTGTTCTTTTGACATTTTGGGCCTAATCGATAGCTTTTCCGTAGGATCAAAATACTTCTCGGATCATATGCCGAGCGTTATGAAATTCCACGGTCGCGCGTATACTACCGACTTTGTCGGGCCTTTATCTTCTGCCAGACTCTCATGGAAACCGCGCAGTGCGGAAAAATACAAAGAGGCTATCGCTAGTTCCTGCAATAACGACTATATATACTCCGTGGTACCTATTGATCAGAAAGTGTCTATAATTACCGAAAAAGTCAATCGGCAGCAACAAAAGAAACTATCGTTTCTCTCCGAAAAATGAGTGATTTGACAGTCAGTGCTCAAACTTATGCAGAAAGGTAATGAACGCTTCAAATATACTGAGAAGGAGGAATTCTCAATGCGATAGGACTAAGTATCTCGCTCTCCGTAAAGAGTATGTTACGCTTTGCAACCGGAAGAAACTAGAGTGGAGATGCAAAGAGATTGAAAAGCTGAACACTGTTAGAAATTCAAGCGATTGGTGGCATTTAGCAAACTCTCTCAAAAAGGTCCGCTCTAAAGTAAGCTCCAACCTCCAAATCCATGATTTCTATTCCCACTTCAAGGATCTTCTTTTTCGCCATAACATTGACTCGTGTGTACACTGGGCTATGCCTCAGCATACTGACCCCTTTCTTGATGGCCCTTTCGACTACTGGGAACTTCAAGTGGTTATAGATAGTACCAAATGCAATAAAGCCCCAGGGCAGGATGGCGTATGTTATGAGTTTTATAAATTTGCTCCGCAATGTTTCCTCCTTGAACTGCTGGCGCTTCTAACTTTGATATACATGAGAAAGCAGATCCCTTCCTCTTTCAGTTTCGCAATCTTGTCCGCTCTTTTCGAAAAAGGTGACCCTAACATTACCACAAAATACAGAGGTTTGCCTCTTTTATACACTATCTACAAAATCTTCTCTGGGCTCTTACTGAATCGCATAAATGCTTGGATCGATTGTAACAATATCATGGATGAGTCCAAAGCAGGGTTTCGCAGGGGATATTCGACAATACAAAATATCATTGTGCCTTCAAGTATTGTCAATCTAAATTTTTCACGCAACAGAAAAACTTTTGTCTGCTTTTGATACGACTCCCCGCAATATGCTCTTTTACAAACTAGCCTCCTCTGGTATTTCTTCTCATATGATTGAAATTTTGAGTCTTATCTACGCTAATACATCTTGTAAGGTTTTGTTCGACGGTAAACTGTCCGAATCTTTCCCTGTAAATCACGGGGTCCGCCAAGGCTGCCTTTTGAATCCGATTTTATTTTCTTTATACTTAAATGACTTGAATGAATATCTGTGCGGGGCGTCATGGTTGATAACAGTAGGGTAAAGGTGCTTATGTATGCGGATGATTTGGTCCTACTTGCTGAATCTCCTGAACAGCTTCAGGAAATGATAAACTCCCTTTGCGACTACTGTAGCCCATGGACACTAACTGTTAACTTGAGCAAGTCGAAAATCATGATATTTAGGAAAGGTGGTAGGATGCCTGGATCCTGGAAATGGTCTTATGGCAGCGAAGACATTGAAATAGTTAACGAATACAAATACTTAGGTGTTCTCCTCACTTGTCAGTTATCTTTTACTAAGCACTTAGATGAAAAGTTGGTGGATGCTAAAAACGCTATTAATGTTACTCCGTTGAGCTACATTAACAACCCCTGTATCTGTTTGAGCCAGAAAATAAAAATCTTTGAGGCTGCTTCCATGTCCATTTTGTTTTATGGCGCACAAGTATGGGGAGTCGCCCATTTTGACCAAGTCGAGAAACTCTTTAGATTTTTTATAAAAAAGCTGATTTTCCTTCCCTCTAACATGCCAAATTACATGCTGCATCTGGAAACAGGTTTGCAACCCCTATATTTACACACGCTCCGTCTCAGACTTACTCATTACTGACTACCTTGCATCCTGGCAGTGGAGACAGCCAAGTTGGGGATCTCTTGGGCAAACGTTTGGAAAGAACTCGCTAATAAAGTTAATTTACCTTTCGTTACGGAATCTTCAATAGATAATATTCAGGTTTTCACGTCTTCGCATTTAGATCGCCTTGCTGAGAGTAATACGAATATGTTTCTAGAAATGGCTCAAAAGTCTACTACCCACGATCTGTACCCTATGTTAGTGCCATTAGAGAGTTCATATTTCACGGATGATTACACCGCTTATGCCGTTAGCTTAATTCTACGTGCAAAGGGGTGGTTTGCTGAACCTAAACGCAAGAGCTTACAAAACAATTTCGTCTCCACTTTTCTCAGCGTGTAACATGCAGGTGGCAGAAGACGCTTATCACTTTATTGGTTAATGTCCTATATATAACAATATCCGTTTGATCTATCTTAGGAAAAGAACTTTAGATATGGCAAATGTCATTGCTATTTTAAATGGATATAATTTCCAATCTCTTGCCAAGTTTCTTGCAGACAACATTAAATTCAGGAACATAATATTAAACGAATTATCATAGTTTGTAAGCAATTTATTTAACATGTAATGCGACACGCAACAAATTCTGTTATTGTCGCGATTTTGTACTTTTATTTATTTATTATACTCAGCTGAGCAGAGCTCACAGAGTATATTAACTTTGTTCGCATAACGGTAATCCGTAACGGCATAAACTAATCGAGATAGATATAGACTTCTATATATCAAAATGATCTGGGCGAAAAAAGTAATTCATTTAGCCATGTCCGTCCGTCCGTTCGTCAGTCCGTCCGTCCGTAAACACGATAACTTGAGTTATCCTGATGAAATTTGGTATGTGTGTTCCTGGGCGCTCATCTCAGATCGCTATTTAAAATGAACGAAATCGGACTACGACACGCCCAGTTTTTCGATATCGAAAATTTCGAAAAACCGAAAAAGTGCGATAGTTCATTATCAAAAACGGATATAGCGATGAAACTTGGCAGGTGCGTTGACCTTATGACGCAAAATAGAAAATTAGTAAAATTTTGGACAATGGGCGTGGCACCGCACACTTTTAAAAGAAGGTAATTTATAAGTTTTGCACACTCTAATTTCGCAATCGTTGAATATATCAATATGAAATTTTGCAGGCACGTTCCTCCGAATACTATATGTGTGCTGAATAAAAACTGGCAAAATCGGATAAAGAACACGCCCACTTTAAAAAAAAAAATTTTTTTTTAAGCCAAATTTTAACAAAAAATTTAATATCTTCACATTATATAAGTAAATTATGTCAACATTCAACTCCAGTAATGATATGGTGCACCAAAATACAAAAATAAAAGAAAATTTTAAAATGGGCGTGGCTCCGCTCTTTTTCATTTAATTCGTCTAGACTACTTTTAAGGTCATAAGTCGAACAAAAGTTTACCAATCCTTGTGAAATTTGGTAGGTGCATAGATTCTATGACGACAACTATTTTCTGTGAAAAAGGCGACATCGGTTGAAGCCACGCCAAGTTTTAATACACAGTCGACCGTCTGTCCTTCCGCTCGGCCGTAAGCGGATAACTTTAGCAAAAATCGATATATATTTACTAAACTCAGTTCATGTACTTATCTGAACTCACTTTATTTTGGTATAAAAAATGGCCGAAATCCGACTATGACCACGCCCACTTTTTCGATATCGAAAATTACGAAAAATGAAAAAAAATACCATAATTCTATACCAAATACGAAAAAAGGGATGAAACGTGGTAATTGGATTGGTTTATTGACGCAAAATATAACTTTAGAAACAAACTTTTTAAAATGGGTGTGACACCTACCATATTAAGTAGAATGAAATGAAAAAGTTTTGCAGGACAAAATCAAAAGCCCTTGGAATCTTGGTAGGAATACTGTCCGTGGTATTAGATATATAAATAAATTGGCGGTACGCGACAGATGATTTTCTGGGTCACCATGGTACACATTTTGGTCTCGAAAACGCCTTTACAAATACAACTACCACCACTCCCTTTTAAAATACTCATTAACACCTTTCGTTTGATACCCATATCTAACAAACAAATTCTAGAGTCAACCCTGGTCCACCTTTATGGCGATATCCTTAAATGGCGTCCACTTATAGAACTATGACCCACTCCCTCTTAAAATACTCTTTAATAACTTCCATTTGATACACATGTCATACAAACACATTCCAGGGTTACCCTAAGTTCATTTTCCTACATTGTGATTTTCCCTCCATTTGTCTCCATAGCTCTCAACTGAGTATGTAATGTTCGGTTACACCCGAACTTAGCCTTCTTTACTTGTTTGAGCCAATGTTATTTAGGGGCAAAAAATTTACTAAAACCCAAAGCGGTATGTACCTAAAACTAGGAGTTTACCCGTTTAGTAATTGGAGTATAAATGACATCCCCATAGGTTTAAAGTTGATTTGCAAGCAAGAATACCAAAATTAAAACATTTTCAAGGCAAAATATGAATTAGCGCGGGAATGTACTAATATGTTGCGTATACGCCCCGTTGCATGCAATGAAGTATTTAACTCCCTTAGTTACAGTACTTATGTTGTATGTTGGAACATATTAATTTCCATATGTGCCTTTTTGATGGCAGCACAATAGTTAGGAGCACACAAATACACATAGGAAATGCATTAGGAAAACTCTCGACTTCTCTATTATTATTCAGTGAAATGTGTTGCTTCGCTAATACAGCGAATCTACAATATTGATATTAGTAGTTAGCTGCTTGTTGCTAGCATGCGCTACAAAATTTTCGCTTTCTTAATCGGGCCGTAAATGTTCGTAATATTGGCAATTTGAAGAGTGTTCATTGTTGTGGAATGCTACTTAGTAATATTTACGCTTTTGTTATGCAGCCCTACCCAAACATTTTTAGATGCGTAAGGGCTTAGATAGGCAGAAATGTGTAGAAGGCACGAAACATTTGAACATATGAAAACTATAACTAAATATTTGTTACAAACATTTAATCTATAAGGAACGGTACTAAACGTAAGCCCAGCAATAATAATTTGGTTTTATCTTTTTGAAGTTTTTTCGGAATCATATCGTGTATATTTTAGCACTATTTAGGTTTCATTTAAGAATTACTTACTTAGATTGTTAGAGGTAACAATCTGTAAGCGCGACTTATGAAACCGTAAAAGTCCACTCTAAAACTTAGTATCATTCTATGCATTTGATGGTAACCATAATAACGATACTGCATTAGTTGTGAAGTTTGTAAGTTTGACAATGGAGAGATGTCAAACCACCTGCACGAGAAAGAGCAACTTCACACTTCCGCTGGGGAGAGGCCTTTTGCTTTTTTCCTCATTTTGAAGAAATTTGGCCATGCGAATGAGGAAAAAATTTCTTAAGTGCCATTTCATTCCCATTTTTCTTCAATCGCGAGAAATATTTTTCTGAGTGTTAAAGCGTATGAGTTAAGGCATCTTAAAAGTGCGCCCTCACGATCAGAGATTATACAATAAAGAGGCAGCTAATGGAAAAGTGCAAGTTGTATAAGGAAAGTGAAGAATAACTATACAAATGTTTTCAACTGCAACAACCAAACCACAGTACAGAAAAGAACAGATTAGTCAAAACATATGAAACATTATGAAACAAAAGTTTAAACAAAATACCACGCAGGAAATGCTTAATCCAAAATAGAATATCAAACCATTTTCTTAACTGCTGCTCATAATTTTTTTAAAAAGTTTTCTTTGAAAATATAAAATATGTAATTTTTGCAAAAGATTAGAATGAAGATTAAGGGGAACAAATTTAAAATTTATAAATAGGTTTGCGGGGACTCATATTTGCATTTATTTTAAATTGTAATGGTATTTTTTATAATTTTTCTTAACCTGATACAAAAATAAAAAATATTTCTTTGAGAAAATAGAATAATACCAAGCTAAATTTCGTTCACTATTTGAGACTTCTTCGAAAATATATCAATGAATTTATAAATAATGTATTTTTTGCTATAAACTCTGTGTACTTGGTTACTTATACAGAAACTACTCTTTCTCTTTGTTTTTGATTATAAAATTGATATTTTTATTTTTTTGATTATTGATAACTATTAGATACTTATTTTTCATTTTTAGAGCTAAGTTATAACAAGGTTCGGTTAAATTTTTTTATTTGTTCAAATGAATTATTGCAATTTGCACCGACTCAAAATGTATGAGAGCAAATAATTTCAAACGATTCAAAACGATATATGAAAAAAACAAATTCATTTAGTTAGTACATAAAAAGAAGAACAAACATGTCATTGGCAATTTTGCTATAAATGTAGCATAAACCATAAAAGCTTTTTAGATATTTTTACATCTTTTCTTTTTTAAAAAATATCCAATGTTTCCCTCTTATATATAAATTTCACAACGCCACTGGCGGCCGTAAAGCCAAACCGGTACTCAGAGTATAACTTAATTGGAATAGCGTAAAATAATATTTACGAATGTACATCATAAGAGTTGGTTAAAGCACTTATTTTAGTGAGAAAAACAAAACACAAAAAGAATATTATATTTAGTTTAACCCTAGAATGCATACGTTGAGCCTCCGGGGCTCACTTGGATATATATTTCAACATATCTTATAAATTTGAAATAATTTTTACAAGAGGCTGTTGCAATGCTATACTTGAATTATTCTAATTATAGCGGGCATTGATTTTTTGAAAAAAAAAATTTTTTTCTCAGAAATAAAAGCAATTTTTTATCAATACCCCTTTTATACATATGATGAGCCTGTGAAGCTCATATGGCTCAACCAAGTATGCCATGCAAATTTATTTGAGCAATGACCGTTATTCTATGTAACTGAAGTGAGTCTATTTCATAGTAGGCATTGATGTTTTGAAAAAAAAAAAAAAACAATCAAGCAAGTATGCTTTTGCAGAAGAGTACCCAGTAGTGTTCGATTCGTGGTCAAGTGCACAACAATATATTTGGTTATTGATAAGAAATAAATAATATCGGTTCAAACTACGTCAGGTAATAAATATTCATATAAAAAATTGATTTATATTAGGTACGATAACAATATGAATGCGTAATGTCTACATATTTCAAGGAAAAATAGGAATACAAAAATGGCGTCAACAAGCAAAAAATCTGAATCGATTATCAAGGAATGGCTTGAGGAGGATGATGACTATATTGTTGAAAGTGACTCGTCTGGCGAAGATGATAGTTTTCAAACATTTGAGGAGGAGCCCAATCAATATGTCTGACGATAGTGAAGACGAGAACAGCCCCGAAGAAAATATACACATATCGGACCGCTGCAGTAACTCCCTTTCCGGAAAAAATGGGTTTATATGGAATAGTTCACCACCCCAGCAGAACAAAGTTCGTGCACACAACTTAATGCATTTTACTCCTGGTCTTATACAAAAATGTAATATTTGGTCTAAGAAGAATGTTGGGGACAAATTTATTACATCGAAAATGATCGACGAAATCATATTATGTACAAACAGATAAGCTAGCCGCTGTTTTGAGGCACAGGGAAAATATTGGCCACCCCTGGATAAACACGAAATTGAGGCTCTTTTTGGGTTGATACTGATTGCTGGTGTGGAAAAAAATTGGGATATACCCGTCCGGGAGCTTTTCCTGGATAAGACGGCAAACCCTTTATACAAAGCTACGATGTCAATAAACCGATTCGAAAACATACGCAGGATGCTTCGATTTGATGATAACAGAACACGCAACTTTCGAATTTCATTAGATAAATTTGCGCCCATTCGTCATATATGGGAATTTTTTCTACAGGGGCGCAGTAACCATTCCAAAAGCATTTGTAAAAATTGACGAACAACTATTAAGTTTTAGAGGACGCACAAGTTTTATTCAGTATATGCCATCGAAGCCAGAAAAGTACGGAATTAAATTCTTTTGGCCTTGTGAAAGCGATTCGGGTTATGCCATTGATGGCCAAGTTTATTTAGGTCGCCAGCCCGGAAATAATGTTCAACATAATGTAGCTGAAAATATCGTAAAATCCCTTGTTACAACCATACAGAATTCTGGGCAAAATCTAACTTTTCATAATTATTTCACGAGCATTCCTCTTGCGATGGATTTATTGGAAGCTGGAATAACGGTTGTAGGAACTTTACATAAAAATAAAAAGGAAATACCAGGAGAATTCCAAGCTTCTAAAGAAAGAAGCGTTTATTCATCTCAATTTGGTTTCAAAGACAACTTAACATTAGTAAGTTACGTTCCGAAAAAAAACAAAGCGGTTATATTACTAAGCTCTATGCATCACGATAATATTGTTAATATTGAGAATGTAGCTAAAAAACCAGATATTATCGAGTTCTGTAACAAAACCAAGGGTGGCGTAGATCATATGGACCAAATGGTTGGTAATTATACATGCAAGAGGCAAACAAGGCGATGGCCTATGGCTGTTTGGTGTAATATAATGGATGTTGGAGCTCTGAGCCTTTTTGATATTTATTCAGGAAAATCCCGCCTTTGCAATTGGGATACGGCACAAAAGGCGTATCTTCCTGAAGGAACTAGTAATTGAGTTAGTACTTCCATTTATGAAGCGGAGAGCACAAAGTTCAACCAAACTGTCTAAAGTTCATAAAATGGCTATGGCAAATTTTATACCGATGGAAGAAGAAGCAACGACTAAGAATGTTGCTCCGCCGACAAAAAGGAAAAGATGTGAATTCTGTCCTTCCAAAATAAATCGCATGAGTAGACTATTTTGCGCTAAGTGTGCTAAAAGTATTTGTAAAGAACATTCATCATTACTGCTTTGTGAAACATGTTCCAATTGTACTAATTAGCACATAATTTTTTGTATTTATATAACCATTACACGCATTTGTAATAATAAAAAAAAAAAAACAATAAATGAATTAAAGTTTTATCCCAGTAATATTTTGTTTTATTTATAATTAAAGCCATACTTCTAGTACTTGAGCCTCTGAGGCTCATTGTATGTATAACTGTATTTTTTACGCATGTATCCTAGGGTTAAACAGTTTAAGATAGATAAACAATCTCTACGTCCTCGACCATCTCACCAGGCGCCTGATGACATCAATCGAGACCATAACTTTCTTTTTTGTAGCATACATACTCTCGTTGCACATTTCTACGTGCATATATACGTATAATTTATCCCACTTGCGACGATCTCTGAGCAAGTGAGTATCATGATAATTTTCATAATATAATCATATACCGTGTGACACATTTTTTTGTGACTTGCAACATGTTGTTAAAGTAATGTCGCTATAAATTTTGTCTCATGCTATTCTTGCGCTCTGCCTTTATATCGATTTTGATGCTCTAAATATTTTAATAATAAATGCACATACTTATATATGTGGGGAACCGCCAAACTTTGGTTTTTTTGGAGAAAAAATTTTTTTTTGAAACATGGTATCACGCAAATATCTTTTTGTTAGGAACATTGAGGGGTAAATTGGAGCTATAGTGCATCGCCGCTACTTGTCTTACATAATTACTCAAAAAGATATAGTCAAAAGATCGAGCAAAATATATATAAACTGAGGTCGCAATGTTAAACATACATTTACTTCAACACTTCTGTAACGATTATATCGAAATTTTAACAAAATATGGAGACATATGCAGCTGTTGGCTATGTAAAATTTTTTTGATACACGAGACCCGGTTTTGTAGATATCTGTAAAAATATTTATTTATTTATTTATCAGTCTACAAATTAAACAATTATACAAACCAAATATACCGACACTTAATTTACAGATGTAATACACGATATAAACAACATAAGCAGTCATCAATTTTAAAGTAATATTTAAACAGTCTTTAATTAAACGCTTAACAATTTCAATTAAAAACTTTGAAGTAAGCAAAAGTTAAAATGTTGTAAATGTGTTAAAATGTACTCATGAAGGAGCTAGTAAATAATAATTTATGAATATTGACAATAAATCAAATTAATAGTAGATACGATATATAAAACCGCATAACCGCCAAATATTTTTAATACGCTTTTATTAGCTTGGCCTGTATGCAACGGAATCTGTGAGCTTAATTTTCACCGGTTTCTGGAAGTCTGATTAATTTGAAACTGTGCATACGTATCAAGGACCGATGACAATGCATTAATGTGATGGTGTGGTGACATAAGGTCAACGGCCATAAGGTCAATTGAACTTGTGACCACCCCAAATGGCCATAGATTTGAAACCTTGCAGATAATGCGAAAAACGCATTCATTTATTAATGATAGAAGTGGATGCATGGCATATCTACGAAAGAGCATACTGGAGCCCTTTTTAACACGCTTTTATTAGCTTGGCCTGTATCTTTCTATGTATCTATGTATCCATGTACGTATGTAACGAAATCTAGAGTGGAGCCGAGAGCCCCGATAATGCAGAGCTCCGAACTCCGTTGCACCTTTTAAAGCATTTTAAGATAGGTACTTTTAGCTAATGCAGGCCACCAGACCAAGGCACCATAAAGAAGAATCGGGCGCACAATTGCTTTGTAAATACAGTAGGTCAACTTAGCGGTGAATCTCCAGGGGGTGCCAATTGCCCTTTTGCAGATGAACAGCTCTGCTGCTGCCTTCTTGTATTGCTCCACTATATGGTCACTCCATAATATCCTCCTATCCAGAATGACTCCCAAATACTTGACTTGATCGCTAAACGCTAAGAACGTACCCCCAATTCTTGACTATGTAAGATTTGGTACTTTTTACCTCCTCGTGAAGAGAACAAGCTCGGTTTTATCCGGGTTGACTTCCAAACCTGTGATGGGTTGTACTCCTGGAGCAGCTCCAGGATGCCAGCTGGGTCCGTTGGCGTCACTGGAACCCAGGCTCTAGCCCTTGGTCGTGAGGGAATATCACGCGCCTCCACTACCTTGAGGTGCGCCCGGATATACCACCCTATCAGCGTGACGGCGGCCCTATAGAGGTTGACCGACCTAGCGTCGTCACAGGCAATTAGCTTGACATTGCCCTGGAACCACCCTGCATCGGTGTAAGATGGCGGTGGACCATGGTTGTCTTTTTAACCTTAACGGCCACCGTAGCGAGTGCGGCCCCGATCCACTTCCACTGTTGTTTCGGGATCCTGCCATCTTCGCTGCTCTCGTCTATAATGCCAATGATCTGCCGACCCCTGGCAATTTCAGCGAAAGACCGCGTCCAGCCTCCCTGCGTCTTGGCCCTTTTCGGCGCCGTGGGGTTGGATTCATCCATGGACCGCCGGCGTTTAGAGGTTTAATCACTCTCGACTAAAACTTTTAAAATTACTTGAACTAAAAATCAAAAATAAATAATAGTTTAAAAAAACTAAAAAAACACGCTTTTATAGCAAACCGAACTAAAAAATAGAAAATAAGTTTCAATTAAAAAGAGTTTATATAACAGTTGTAGAAGGTAAAACAATCGTTTATAGTTAATCACCTCAAAATAAAATTATAATAAAATTTAAGTTAGCGTGGGGTGCTTGATATTGAATATTACAATCATTCTATCGGCAACTATCTGAGAGGAAAGATATGAAATGTAGTCAAATACACCCCACGCTTTTTACTGTGAATTAAATTATTCTGTTAATAAATTAAATTTTATTATAATTTTATTTTTAGGTGATTAATTATAAATGATTTTTTGACCTTCTACTACTGTTATATAAACTCTTTTTAATTGAAAATTATTTTTTATTTTTTAGTTCGGTTTGCTATAAAAGCGTGTTTTTTTAGTTTTTTTAAACTATTATTTATTTACTGCAAAGTTTGCAACACATTTATTTTAACACCTTTCTACCGATTCTTTTGAAACTTTAAAAACATATAGATATATGAACGATGTATGTTTAGGTAAAAAAGTTTTAAAACCCGAGATCCGGTTTTGGAGATATCGATAAAAATATAAACCCGGAAAACCTTAAATTTTTTTACTTATTTAAACACTTCTTAACCAATTGTGTTGAAATTTGTTCAGGATGTACATATGTATATGGGGTATATTTAGGTAAAATTTTGTTGGTACCCGAAACCCGGTTTTAGAGATATCGGCAAAAATATGAAACCGGGTAACCGTCAAATATTGCATACCCATTTGTTAATTTTTCTCTACACCACAGTAGTATACCATCAATTGCCTCATCTTGGAATATTCACGCAAGGAAAGTTATTAATGTCTGTACATGGGGAAAATATACGAAATTTTCGCCAAAAATTGGCAATCGTCAAAAAGTATAGAATTTTTTTTTTTCTAAATCTTTGTACCAAATTTGTGTTGCTTTTCATTTACTTTTAAATAAAACCTGGTTAAAAAAAAAAAAATAAATTTGTTCTACACTTTTTAACGATTGCCAATTTTTGGCGAAAATTTCGTATATTTGCCCCATGTACCAACATCAATAACTTTCCTTGCGTGAATATTCCAAGATGAGGCAATTGAAGGTATACTACTGTGGTGTAGAGAAAAAATTAACAAACGGGTATGAAGTGATAAAAGAGTAAAATTGTAGCTGTGCCCACAAAAAACATGCTCCTGTAAAGAATTTACGCAACCAAGTGTTTCCACTTTTTTGCTGAAAGGGGCAACATCGAATTTGAAGCCTAAGGAATTTTTAGTCCCTGATAAGCTATTATCGTGCGTAATCCAAATTTCAATACTCAGTTGCCTCAAAAAGCTATAAGCAAAAAACTCTCAATATTGAAAATGACAAAAAAAAAAGTATCGCTGCTTTGATTGATGATAGTTTTGAGTATTGGAGGGGCACATTAATTTTGCTCATACTTTTAGAAAATCAGTCTCAAAAACAACACTCAGTTTAAATTCCATAGCGTTTCAGCGATGCCTCAAAATTTTATAGAAAAAAAAATCAAGGGTATCGCTTGAAAAAGTGTAAAAATCGATGTTTTTTACATTTCGAAGTTCTGTAAAAACTTACTACCAACTTTCTTAATTTTTAAAATCATTAGATCGGATAGTCAAAAGGGCAGACTTAATGCCTTTGTACTTTTCTCTGGCCTTAAGTTTTTGGCCGATGTGTAAAACCCGAGTATCCAAAAAAGTAAAAGTTTTTGGGATTTGCCCATATACATAAACATTTAAGTTTGGGGAGGCCTATGAAGAACACTACTCATATAGATATGTAACTTTTTCGATTTAATTCATATATAATATGCATTAGGGTGACCAACCAATAAAATTAGATTAGTTAAACTTTAAAATTTAAAGCTTAGACATGAAGTCGGTTATCATAAAATTGTTAAATAAAGATTTTTGTATTTGAATTGTAATTATGTGTTCATAAATTCAACTTTATTTTGTGAGATGGACTAAACCTTAGATTCGTCAGTATGGTTGGGTTGGTGATGCATAAGTGTATCTGTTTATGGATGGGTAGGGAAGAGAAGGAGGCTTTTTAGTAATGGCATTCCTGGGATTAATTAGAGTACCTTTCATCTTTCCGTTTTTAAGTTTTTATGGGATTTGATTTGGGGGAGTAATATTTTTTGTCGTTGTTGTTATTAAAGAAGTGCATGATTTTCCTTATATGTATAACGAATTCATAGGCGGCTTAGTGGCGGCAAGGATCCACCACAATCCGACGAGCTTTGCTCCGGATAACGAACAGCCGGCCACATTCTGTGAGCGAGGTGTGTTACACTACATTACAAATCGATATTGAAAAGTAATTCTCTTGTTATCTTCCTATTATGGAAAGAAAAACTATCGAGTTATGGATTTGCACACTTCTCGTTATTGCTTCCTTATCAGTTTTTATGTTGTTGTTGATAACATACCGATAAAAACCGATAAAAGTAGGAAAAATCAAATATTACAACTCCATAACTCAACGATAAAACATCAGTTACACTCCTATATTAGACCGAAAACTCTCTAGTAGAACATTAATAAATTTTGAAAATATAGTGATAAATTTTCGATAAAAGTAACTCGTCGAAAAAAACGACATTTCGTCGATAAGAAAACGACTTCTGCGAAAGCTTCACGTCGATAGCACCCCACTAAAACCTCGATTCCAAATGGATATCAAACCTATATTAAATAACACGCCTATAAGCCGTAAATAAAAACCGATGACTCATAATGGTTCTTACCCTAAACTCTTCGGCAAAAGTTCGATAAAATATCACTTTCGGTTTCGTCTACGCTTCCGGCTTCGGTTCTGTTCCCTCCTTTACTTCCACCATTACCACAAATAACGCAATCACGTACCCTACACTAGCATTCTCCGTTTCCCTCAAGCTTAACCTTACGCTAACACTTCCACACATTCTTACATTTACACTCACACCCATACTAACATTTACCTTTACACACCCTTACACTTTCACTTGCACTAACACCTTTACTTGCACTAATACTTGAACTTCCACTTACCCTAATATTTACACTTACACTTACATTTACACTTATGCTTACACTAATCATTATACCTTTACTTACACTTAAATTATTATCTCCTTCCTTAATTGGCGCTTAACCGTTTAAAAGATTATGGCCGTCCAACAAGGCGCGCAAGTCGCTTCTTCCCCCTGCTTACTGGCTCCAGTTGGTCACACCAAAAGACAATAAATAGTTTTCCACCTAGTCCTTTCAGCGGCCCTCTTGCTCTACTTCCATAAGTGCATTCCGATAAAAACATTTCCTTAGCCGGAGCGTCATCTTTCAAACTTACATTCTGCATTCCTCCATATGTTGTTGTTGTTTTAGCAATGCTCGCCCCACCTAATAGCCGCGACCGATCACAAATTGTCATCAATATTCTCTAACGGGAGTCCAAGGAAACTTGCCGTTTTAACAGGGGTGGACCATAAGGAAAGGGGTGTTAGATGCGTTGGTTCCACATTACAATTGAAGTGATGGTTGGTGTCATGTGGGGACACATTGCAAGCGGGGCATACATTTTGTATGTCGGGGTTGATTCTGGATAGGTAAGATTTTAACCTGTTACAGTATCCAGAACGAAGTTGAGCAAGAGTGACACGCGTTTCCCTGGGGAGTATGCGTTCCTCTTCGGCGAGTTTTGGATAATTTTCGTTAAGCACTGGATTCACCGGGCAATTCCCGGCATAAAGGTCCGACGCCTGTTTATGGAGTTCACCAAGGTTCTGCTTGTGTTTTTCCGCTTCATACGGCTGGGTTCTCAGATGCCGTATTTCCTCAAAATGCTTACGGAGATGACTCCTTAGGACCCTAGGCGGTGCTGGTTCATCAATCAGATGTCTGTTGGGATGCCCAGGTTTCTGGGTATTCAACAGGAACTGTTTGGTCAACATCTCATTTCTCTCCCTGATGGGGAGTATTCTCGCCTCATTATGCAGATGGTGTTCTGGGGACATAAGAAGACAGCCCGTGGCGATTCTGAGAGCAGTATATTGGCAGGCCTGCAGTTTCTTCCAGTGGGTGATTTTTAGGCTTGACGACCATATGGGTGACGCGTGGCACGTAATCGGCTGGCTAATTGCTTTGTATGCAGTCATGAGCGTTTCTTTATCTTTTCCCCAAGTACTGCCAGTGAGGGATTTGAGGATTTTGTTACAGCTCTGAATTCTCGGAGCAATTGCGGCTGCGTGCTCACCAAAATGTAGATCCTGATCAAACGTCACACCCAAGATTTTGGGGTGTAGGACAGTCGGTAGCGTAGTGCCATTGACGTGGATGTTCAAACTGGTCGACATTTGGGACGTCCATGTGGTAAATAAGGTCGCGGAAGATTTAGTCGGTGATAATGCCAGGTTTCGCGAGGCGAAAAAACTGGAGAGATCAGGGAGGTAGCCGTTTATTTTATTGCATAGCGCATCGAACTTTGGGCCTGGGCCTGTGGCCATTATTGTGCAGTCATCGTGTTATGGTAACGCATTCACAGTGGAATCAGTAAGGAAGGCGGTCGGCATGATGTGTTGGTGCACAGTGGCTAGTCATTGTCGGCTGGGGCGGGTCCTTGCCAACCTTACTGTTCCTGCGCCATAAGCAGAAAAAAGTTCCTATCATGCCTATCAAAACTAGCTGTCAAAAAGCGCAGAGACCGACTCAAAACGCTTATAATTCAAATTAAAACGACATCCGGTCGGACCGGATGCCACGGACAAACCGTTAGACATTCCAAGATTTAAAAATTCAAAAATTCAAAAAAAAACTGACGCAAAAAAAATACCGAACCGGACATGACCGGTTACTACTTTGAAATCAAAATTCAAAAAAAAAACTGCTGAAAATAAAACAAAAGGACCAAAAGGAAAATAAAAATAAAGGGCCGAATATATCTTGGGGGCGCCGCGGGTGTTGTTGCGACGCCCGGTGCATTTGTCCCACCCTCAAATAACCATGGCCCCCGTCGCACCTAAAATTCCGGTGGCCCCTTACCTGTTAACCCTACGTGCCTTCTAAATAAAGGGAGACGTCAGCATTCCCATTCTAGTTACAATTTATTTATAATTCATGATTTCGCTCTACAATTTTATACATAATTCCGTTTTACACTACGTGGAAGTGCATATAAGAAAAAAAAATAAAACAAGTAATTAAATTTACTACAAAACTAACGGTTTTGCACGTGTGCAGTATTCTTTGAAGTGCTCAATATTTGTTTGTTTCTTTCTTGAAATAAATGAACTTATGTAATTTTACTACTAAACTTCAAGTTAAATAATTACAAAATACTAAAGGTACTGTGTTTTACTACGAACAGGTGTATTAATAATTTTAAATTTAAATTATTATTAATTGTATTTAGGTTTACATTTAGGTATAGGAGCTTAAATTACGAATTTATGCAAAAAAAAGAAAGTGAACGATAGTTTTTTTTTTTTTGTTGGTATATAAAATGCAGTTAACTAAAAATTATAAATCTTTTAAAATAAGTATGCTTTTTTGATAATAGTGATAGCACGAATTATCAATAAACTTATTTTAAACTTATTTCCTTTTTATTTATTTTATATATTCTTTTGTTCTATCTTAGGTTCATGGGTTGGGGTATATACCAGGGCGAGAAGAAAATGTATGCATAGATTTACCTCTCAAAAAAACCCCCCCCCCCCCCCCCCCTCTCAAAAGCGTATTCACTAATTCATACGTGAGACGGAAACAGCAAGGGTAATCTAAGTTCCCTGGTTTACAAAACTTATGTTCAAAACTTTCAAATGCCCTTGAGGGTCGTAGTAACAATTAATAGACATGTGTATATATTCAGGTATTACTTCGTTCATTCGCACAGTACTTGCGGCCGACCAGAATAAAAAAAAAATCGGTAGGACAAATGTTTTAGAACCGACCCGATTTGTGCTTACAAATGGCTGCACATGAGTATGTATGCACGTGCATGCACATAAATCCTACTAACATATGTCCTACGGATAGTCGGGTTTGTACATATATACTACTGGGAGCTTAAACAAATCTCGTAGTTATGCTTCTAATTTAGGTCGTAAAATTCAAATACGGAAAGGTACTCATTCAGAGTTATTCCGGCTTACATGCTAATTTAGTTTTATTTGTTGTCTAACATAATGCGGCAGAGCTCAAGTTGGTGAAAACCACTTCATTATCTCGGGTCGAATTTCAAAAAAAACTTTACGAATAGTTTGCATATGTGAGTAACCCATTCGGTGCGACAAAACACAATCAAAATAAGTTCACACTAACGATCTTAACCAAAGAAGGTTGCTCGAAAGGGCATGCTGCTGACTACTGCATGCGTTTGCCAAAGTACATTAAAATATCTTGATTTGAAAGCTTACATTGGCCCAGAGTAGACCTTTCGTTAAAGTATGGTTAGAATGGCAACACAATTTCTTTGGGTGAACAGTTGTACAAGTTCAGTTTAATTTGTATATATAATATATAGGTGTGTACATAACTAAATATATTCAGGTGCACGTCCTTGGAATGTTGCGGTGTGCAAAGCTATCCCCTCCTACCGATCCATCTCGTCCTTAGGATTTGTTTACGACAAGTCTCTTCCCTTGGTTTGCTTTGCCTTATTTAAGATGCCAGTACTACTATAACGTTTTGCCTACTGACCGGACTTCATACAATGGGGTACATAACGCCCGACCGACAACCAAAAGGCCAAGCCTCCGCACCCGAGGACGTGTACTCGTGCTAAATCAAGAAAATGAAATGACTCACCCAGTAGGCCGGTACCTACTCATCCAACAAAAACCCTCGCGACGCTTCGGTGGGTGTACTTCGTGACGCTGGTGGTTGGTCGTAATTGTTCGTGACGCGCGGTCTGGGGCGCGCGGTGTTGGTACTGTTGGTAAGTATCGCACTCTGGTCCGAGGTGATCGAGCGAACCTGGTAGTAATGAGGCTTCGTGTGGGCCTTTGTGATTAGGATGGCCTGGTGCTAGTTTTGGCTTTCGCTATAGTATGCTGCAGCGTAGTGCTGCCGTTTCTTACTAGTCCTTACGTTATTGTATATGGGCGTTTTTATGTTCTGCGACGCACTCAGCGCTCCTCCACGGCACAAACTTCTGTGTTTTTTCTAATCCACCTTTTTTTTGGTAGCTGCTGCTGTTTTTCAATTTATTCGCTTATTTATGATTTTACTTTGATTTTCTTAGGTATTGTCCACTTTTCTTCCTTTCATGGCCGGAACCTCGTGCTAAAAGACCAGAAATTTTTCTTTCTTCCCGGGTCTATCTTTTTTTTCTTTCTTTTTCGATATTATTTTTTTTTTTCATCGCAACCTTCGCCACATCGCTAGGTGTGTTCCCGTGAACACGCTCCTAAGTGGATCGCAGCCATAGACCGTAGCAGCAGACCGTAACAATCGGCGTAGGAAACGATTGTGACTCCTTCCGGTGGTGAAGGTAGTTTAGATATGTAGAAAATAAACAAAAGTGGGGACAGGACACCACCCTGTGGCACCCCTTGTTTAATTCTCCTTGGTTTTGATGTTTCGTTTCTAAATTGCACCGATGCCTGCCGACCACCCAGATTATTTGCGGTCCACCTTTTAAGACATGGGGGAAGGGTAGACCCTTCCAGGTCTTGCAGAAACGAGCCATGGTTGACCGTATCAAAAGCTTTTGATAGGTCTAGTGCTACGAGTACTGTTCTATGGTGGGGATATTGATTTAAACCGCAATTTATCTGGGTGCTAATGGCATTTAGCGCGGTGGTAGTGCTCTGGAGTTTTCTGAAGCCATGCTGATGAGGGGCTAGCTGCAAATTTGCTTGGAAATAAGGGAGCAAATTGGCTTCAAGAGTCTTTGCCACTGGCGATAGGAGAGATATCGGACGATATCATTCACTTATGTTAGCTTGTTTCCCAGGCTTTAGTAGCGGGACCACCTTGACCATTTTCCATTTCTCAGGTATGACAAAGGTGGAAAGAGATAGGTTGAAGACATGCGCTAAATATTTGAAACCCTCTTTCCCTAGGCTTTTAAGCATCGGCATGGCGGCCACCGTGGTGTGATGGTAGCGTGCTCCGCCTATCGCACCGTATGCCCTGGGTTCAACTCCCGGGCAAAGCAACATCAAAATTTTAGAAATAAGGTTTTTCAATTAGAAGAAAATTTTTCTAAGCGGGGTCGCCCCTCGGCAGTGTTTGGCAAGCGCTCCGGGTGTATTTTCTGCCATGAAAAGCTCTCAGTGAAAACTCATCTGCCTTGCAGATGCCGTTCGGAGTCGGCATAAAACATGTAGGTCCCGTCCGGCCAATTTGTAGGGAAAATCAAGAGGAGCACGACGCAAATTGGAAGAGAAGCTCGGCCTTAGATCTCTTCGGAGGTTATCGCGCCTTACATTTATTTTTTTTTATGGCTATGCCGTCTGGGCCCACTGCTTTGGTTGGTTTAGCACGACCAATAGCGTCCTCAACCTCTTTAGCGGTGATGGTGATTTGTGACGCGATAAATTTGTGTTTATGTGTGTGTCTATTGGCTCTCCGTCTATCTTTGTCGACCGTAGGATGCATTATATATTGTCGGCACAAAGCGCTCGCGCATTTTTTCGCGTCAGACAGCACTTTGTCGCCAAAGGCGATAGAAACTTTGTCTTTGTGCTAAGTCGGATTCGATAGGAACTTTACGGTGGACCAAAGTTTACCCACACCGGTAGAGAGGTTACAGCCTCTTAGGTGCTCCTCCCATTTCACCCGCTTGTGTTCATCCACAAGCAATCTGATGCGTTGATTTATATCCTTTATTTGGGGGTCGCCTGGATCAAGCTGTCTTATAAGGTCACGTTCTCTCGCTAAGTCTGTGGCCTCCGCCGGGGAGTGGGGCCGGATTTCGGGAATTCTCCCGGCGGGAATTAAATGTGCCGAGGCTGATTCAATGACCTTACGGAAGGCATTCCCGTTGGCGGGCATCAGTCGGGATAGGGATGGCAGCAAAGCGGTTGTTTGTAAAGGATTTATATTCTTCCCACTTTCCTTTTTTGAAGTTTATGAAAGTGCGTTTTTCAGTGACGATGAAGTCGGCGGTACGCTCAAGCGAAATAAGTATGGGCAGGTGGTCGGATGCCAATGTTACCATCGGCTGCCAGTTGACGCAGTTTACGAGTTCTGCGCTCACGATTGAGATATCTGGCGAGCTGTGACAGCTCCCTACCATACGTGTGCCGGCGTCTCCGTTTATTGTGCAGAACTTCGTTTCTTCTATTTGATCCGCCAACATCTCACGCCTACTGTCCGCCCGAAAGTTTGAATGCCATAGATCAGGATGTGCATTGAAATCGCCTAAGATAATGCGATTGTTGCCAGTGAGTAAGGCCCTAATATTAGGGCGGTATCCACTGGGGCAACAGGTGCCAGGAGGGATGTAGATGTTGATGATTTCTAGGTTTGCATCGCCTGACCGGACAGATAGGCCTTGACGTTCTAAGACATTGTCCCTGTGGTCCGCTCTCGCGGTCTTTCCTGTGGACATTATACCCAGAGCAGGTCTGCAATGCAGATCTTGCTGTGAGTTTAGTCTCTTGAATCTCAGCAATGCGGATGTTGTGCCGCTTCATGAAATCGACTGTCTCCGTAATCTTCCCAGTTAGTCCATTACAATTTAAGGTAATAGTCTAGTTGAGGGGTCGACTGCTAATACGCTACAAAAAATATCAAGTGAGGTGTCAAAGGACGCGTATTAATCTCGAGAACAATAATCCGAAGGCGGAAAACAAAAATTTTATCTCTGTCGGGAGATATTTGCAGTTGAAGTTGGCGATTTCCATGTGGTTGTTGTTGTGTTCGTACCCACAAAAAAAATTGTGCATCACCGTGGCGGTAGCCACGGTTATACCACACACCCGGACTTGGCATGGCGTAGCCCAGGGTTATTTTTTAAAAGCGCGGCCGAAGGCCGCCTACGCAGAAAGGTGTTCTGCGCAAAAATACTATGGATCCGACCCCCGGTTTCGGAGGTACCCGCGGGTCTTTTTTCGGTTTTTCGTTAATATCTTTTGAACGCATTAAAATATTTATTTTCCGCCTTCGGATTATTAATACTGATGTCAAGACGCGTCGTTTGACACCTCTCTCGATATTTTTGGTAGCGTATTAGCAGTCGACCCCTCAACTAGACTATTACCCAATTTAACTGCAGAATTCTGAAGTGAACTGGGCGTCCTTGGGCAAGCATTGGGGTACCCGGATGATTTAGTTTGCGACCTGGCAACATGGCGCGATGAAACCCGTCGGGGGGTTGCCGTCGCGGAGACCAGAACATCTAGGAAAGTGGCACCACCCAAGGCAGGAACTGCATTTTGCGGATGTCGCAAACCTATATATTCTGTGCTGGCAGACGGTGCAAACGGAGGTAGAGACTAAGAGTCTGTTTCCCTGACCTGCACGATTGCTGCCGAAAAAGAGGGGAAAGAAGACGGGGGCAGGGGCTAATGCTCAGCATTACTACCAACTCTACTACGAAGGTAGTAGTAATGAGTGGTATCAGCTGTTTGAGTTGTTGGCGCCGTGGGGCGCGAGCAGCAGCGGGTACTTGTTGTGGCTTGCTGAGCAGCGGGGCTGCTCGAAGGTAGTGGGGGGGTGCTTAGGCGTAGACTACGGGACGCCCTTGGGCGTGAACAGCAAGGAGCCACAAAAGATTTATAAAAGTTACGTGGACGTCGGGTTTTGGGATCAAGCCCAGAACAACCTGTCCGATGCAACCATCCCTTGCACGAGACACACTGAACAGAGTATGACCGTCCTAAAAAGATTCTTTTCCGGCAGATGCAGCAAAACCATTTCTCAGGACCGGGGTCAGGAGACGGACCTGGATTGGATTCGATGCCTTCCCGGAGTAAGAGAATATGGAGCAGTCCTGCTGCAAGGAGCTGCTGGGAGGATGACAATTTGTGGGAGGGACGAAACAAATTAGATGGGGTCACACTGAAATGACAGTCCTTGGTCGGGAAAAATCCCGAGTCGCTCCGGTACATAGAACCGACTGCCTTGGGAAGCGCGTTCCTCCATATCTTGAGCAAGGATGTTAACACACATTTGCGCGTTTTTCTCTCTGCTCCCAAGCAGAAATTGAAGGAAACAACTCAACCGAGTTTAAAAAATTTGTCATCCCTGATATATTAAGTATCCAATAACAACCGAAACCCCCTAGAGAAGGGTATGCTATACCAAGACTAATACACTTCTGAACACAATACAGAGTGCGTTTAACGCATGTAAATAAATAAATGAGTTTCTTGTGTGAGCCTCAACTCCTTATAAAGCCACCACCTCCTACGAACTCGCAAAACTATGTTACTGCCTTGGAATATTGACTTCAGGAAGGTGGGAGGTAGTAAACAAGGGGATACGAGTTTTTTGACCTATCTCCGGAGGCTGCCAAACACACTCTCTATGAAAGTTTTGGACTCACCGTTGCCATACAAACCCTAAAGCCAATTGAAATAGTTAGATTGAGGGTAACTGCTTTGGACGACGTGGTGTGCATAAATGTGGGTCCAATAGACCTATGTCGCCTTGCAGTCCCTGACACAGATATATATCTTTTAGCGTCCTCAAAGGAGCAGTCGCACGAAAGGCAAGCCCGACGTGTTATACTCCCTCAATCAGTTTAAGAGGAATCCGTTACGAGCCGCAAACTGGCTTATGACTTCAGTCAGTTTTTTCTTTCATGTCTGTTAAGTTGAACCTTTTTGTTTTAGCAAGTTCTTCAATCACTTCAAGAGGAACGCGGTATGGGCCGCAAAGTAGCACATGATTATAATTTTAATCTCTTCATATGGGTTAAACTAAAACATTTTATTTCAGCAAATCCTATGAAGAGATTAATTATTCATATCTTAAGGGTAATATTGGGAGTCTTTATACCATCATTGGTACTAAAGGACAGTTATCCTTAGTGCTCTGATTTCCTTCTATAAGTACTTATTTATATTATAAGCATTTGCGTTTATATTATCGGTCAGATCCTCTTTTTATCCCTTTTGTCTGAGCATGTCCTTTGGGAAGACTTATTGTACCCATTTACCTTGAAATGGTACTTGTTGATTATTTGTAGTCGTCAGGGTAATTTCAGATGGGTCTGCGTTTTTTCCTTTTCCTGCTACCACAACGTAAAAAGTTTGTTACATTTAAGACTGAATAATCAGAACTTTATCCATGAAGGAGTTGTGTGACCAGTTTAAGGCCACTGTAGGCGAATCGAAGCAATCGCGCCACATTCTGGACTCTGCGACTAGTCCCACATGATTTTTGCAGGCCTTGTTCTTACCGGCTTGTAGGCTTGCAAAGTCAATAACTTCACTTACGGCTTCATGCTTGATCTTATCCTAGGCAGGTCAGATGGACAGAAAACACTGCACCGTTTTATTTTACTCAAGAAAAGAAATGTTTCAAAGCCAACACCGTGCTTTTGATTCTGTTATTTAAGAAGAGTGTTACAGTAGAGGCAGAAGTTAGGTACTCTGTCATCTCAACGCCTTATTTAGGATAGTGGCAAAATCTGAATCTGCTCCACCGTCTTATTTTCATGAAATCAGGAAAAATAAAAAAGCCAAATGGTGGACTTCTGACCCTTTCTATCTAGTTGTATCGGGGATGACCAGGTGTACAGAAAATGCTCGTCTTATTTTGCGCAAAGTGGGAAAGATAGAAATGTCATTGCTTAACCAAAGTGTCATACCTCATTTTAGCAATAACATTTGAAATGTGGTCAAAACGCACTGCAGCCTCATTCTCCCCAAGTAACAAAAGCCTGAAGTTACTTATGCTGTTAACACAATTTAATATTTTGATGAAGGCAGGTCTGGTGCTAAAAAAATACTCCCTCTTGTTTCACCAAGTAATTCTACTGGTCCTATACATAATCCTAAAACACAGTACGAACATACTAGTTTGCAACAATTAAAATTTTCTGTTTACTAAACTATTACTTAAACCGCTATAAAACTTTTGAACCCAAACAAAATACTGCAACTTCGCTGCAGCTTGCCGCCAAATGTGACAGCAAAAAGCGCAAAGTTGATGCAAAAGTGTCAAGCCGTTGGTGGTTAGCAGGCAAGAAATCTCGAGATAACACCAAGTGACAGTTATGGCTTAAACACCACACAAGACGGGTTGTACTCTACAATGAAAAACACTCACACAAACAAATAGAAATAAGTATGTCCTTAAACACTAATAAACTGACAAGTTCTCTAAGTATAGATAGTAGTGTGAGAGAATAATGTAATGTGGGGGGAGATGAATTAATGGCTGTTGCACTTTTTGTTTGCCGTTAGCAATATGTTTGTAGGGTGAAACAACAACAACTGCCTGTAAGTTAATGGCAGGTACATACTTTAGCTTTACCACTTAAGCACATTATTAAAATGTCAAATATTCACAGTTTATTGCAGCTGCACTGTTTAGATTACAACGTAGCTCCTTGAGGCAGTTTACTGCAGTTACAAAAAGTGTACAAAAACTATGATGAAGGTGAAACGCTCTTTTATTAAGGCCCGGTTTTTCAGTAGTTGGTTAAGCTAAGCTTAAACTATGTTTGCTTAAACTATAGTCAAATTTAAGCCCTAGTAAAACTACTGATCAGTTTTTCAGTCACAGTTTAAGACCGCCCTTGGGGTATGCTTTTTTGTGCGGCAACACTGTTTTTGTATTATCTAGATAATTTGTAGATACGGCAACAGCTGGAATTTGTTTACCCAACAAATATGGAAAAAAAATTCTCCAGCGAAATTATATATATAGTTCCGGAAGTGATATCCAACATCATTATTTAATTATTCTTAAACCATATAGCTCTTGAGTTGATATCCAACTTCATTCTCCAATCACTATCCAACCTTTGAGAAATTTTGTAAAATTAAAAGTTTTCGAGTTGATCTCCAACGTCATTTTTTTGTTCCAAATAATATCCTAATTTCGAGAGATCTTGAGAAATGCACAGTTCTCAATTGAATATTCAACAAGTTTCTCCAGTTGATATCCTACATTGGATATCGAGTTGAGGTGAAGTTGAACAAGTAAGGAAGGCTAAGTTCGGGTGTAACCGAACATTTCATACTCAGTTGAGAGCTGTGGAGACAAAGTAAGGGAAAATCACCATGTTGTAAAAAGAAATTAGGGTAACCCTGGAATGTGTTTTTATGACATGTGTATCAAATGAAAGGTGTTAATGAGTATTTTGAAAGGGAGTGGGCCTTAGTTCTATAGGTGGACGCCTTTTCGGAATATCGTTATAAAATTGGACCAGGGGTGACTCTAGAATGTGTTTGTTCGATATGGGTATCAAATGAAAGGTGTTAATGAGTATTTTAAAAAGGAGTGGATATGTGGACGCCTTTTCGAGATATCGTCATAACCGTGGACCAGGGGTGACTCTAGAATTTGTTTGACCTATATGGGTATCAAATGAAAGGTGTTAATGAGTATTTTAAAAGGGCGTGGGCCTTAGTTCTATAGGTGGACGCCTTTTCGAAATATCGCCATAAAGGTGGACCAGAGGTGACTCTAGAATTTGTTTGTACTATATGGGTATCAAATGAAAGGTGTTAATGAGTATTTTAAAAGGTCGTGGGCCTTAGTTCTATAGGTGGACGCCTTTTCGAAATATCGCCATAAAATTGGACCAGGGGTGACTCTAGAATGTGTTTGTACGATACGGGTATCAAAATAAAGGTGTTAATGAGTATTTTAAAAAGGAGTGGGCCTTAGTTATATATGTGGACGCCTTTTCGAGATATCGTCATAACCGTGGACCAGGGGTGACTCTAGAATTTGTTTGACCTATATGGGTATCAAATGAAAGGTGTTAATGAGTATTTTAAAAGGGCGTGGGCCTTAGTTCTATAGGTGGACGCCTTTTCGAAATATCGCCATAAAGGTGGACCAGAGGTGACTCTAGAATTTGTTTGTACTATATGGGTATCAAATGAAAGGTGTTAATGAGTATTTTAAAAGGGCGTGGGCCTTAGTTCTATAGGTGGACGCCTTTTCGAGATATCGCCATGAACGTGGACCAGGGGTGACTCTAGAATTTGTTTGTACTATATGGGTATCAAATGAAAGGTGTTAATGAGTATTTTAAAAGGTCGTGGGCCTTAGTTCTATAGGTGGACGCCTTTTCGAAATATCGCCATAAACGTGGACCAGGGATGACTCTAAAATATGTTTGTACGATATGGGTATCAAATTAAAGGTATTAATGAGTGTTTTAAAAGGGAGTGGCCCTTGGTTGTATATATGAAGGCGTTTTCGAGATATCGACCAAAATGTGGACCAGGGTGATCCAGAACATCATCTGTCGGGTACCTCTAAAATATTTATATATGTAATACCACGAACAGTATTCCTTCCAAGATTCCAAGTGCTTTTGATTTCGCCCTGCAAAACTTTTTCATTTTCTTCTACTTAATATGACAGGTGTCACACCCATTTTACAAAGTTTTTTTCTAAAGTTATATTTTGCGTCAATAGACCAATACAATTATCATGTTTCATCCCTTTTTTCATATTTGGTATATAATTATGGCATTTTTTTCATTTTTCGTAATTTTCGATATCGAAAAAGTGGGCCTGGTCATAGTCGGATTTCGGCCATTTTTTACACCAATACAAGGTGAGTTCAGATAAGTACGTGAACTGAGTTTAGTAAAGATATATCGATTTTTGCTCAAGTTATCGTGTTAACGGCCGAGCGGAAGGACAGACGGTCGACTGTGTATAAAAACTGGCCGTGGCTTCAACCGATTTCCCCCTTTTTCACAGAGAACAGTTATCGTCCTAGAATCTAAGCCTCTACCAAATTTCACAGGGATTGGTAAATTTTTGTTCGACTTATGGCATTAAAAGTATTCTAGACAAATTAAATTAAAACGGGCGGCGCCACGCCCATTTTGCAATTTTCTTTTATTTTTGTATTTGGTTGCACCATATCATTACTGGAGTTGAATGTTGACATAATTTACTTATATACTGTAAAGATATTAACTTTTCTTTTAAAATTTGAATTTAAAAAAATTTTTTTTTAAAAAGTCGGCGTGGTCGTTCTCCGATTTTGCTAATTTTTATTAAGCAGACATATAGTAATAAGTGTAACGTTCCTGCCAAATTTCATCATGATATCTTCAACGACTGCCAAATTACAGCTTGCAAAACTTCTAAATTATCTTCTTTTAAAAGTGGGCGGTGCCACGCCCATTGTCCAAAATTTTACTAGTTTTCTATTCTGCGTCATAAGTTCAACTCACCTACCAAGTTTCATTGCTTAATCCACATTTGGTAATGAATTATCGCACTTTTTCGATTTTTCTAAATTTTCGATATCGAAAAAGTGGGCGTGGTTATTGTCCGATATCGTTCATTTTAAATAGCGATCTGAGATGAGTGCCCAGGAACCTACATACCAAATTTCGTCAAGATACCTCAAAATTTACTCAAGTTATCGTGTTAACGGACAGACGGACGGACGGACATGGCTCAATCGAATTTTTTTTCGATACTGATGATTTTGATATATGGAAGTATATATCTATCTCGATTCCTTTATACCTGTACAACCAACCGTTATCCAATCAAAGTTGATATACTCTGTGAGCTCTGCTCAACTGAGTATAAAAAAAATCTACAAGGTGGTACCACCAAAGCAATTAGCTTTTTATTGTGAGAAATAAACATCTAATTGATAGCAGTAATGAGGCGTAAGTAATCAAAAATAAATTATATAGGTGGCCGCCATGGTATGATGGAAGCGTGCTCCGCCTACCACACCGAAGATCCTGGGTTCATGCCCGGGCAAAGCAACATGAAAAGTTTAGAAACAAGGTTTTTCAATTATAACCCACTTTTTCTAAGTGGGATTGCCCAACGGCAGTGTTCCGCAAGCACTCCGTTTGTATTTTTGCCATGAAAACCTCTCAGTGAAAACTAATCTGCCTTGCAGATGCCGTTCGGAGTCGGTAAAAAGCAAGTAGGTCCCGTCCGGCCAAATTAAAATGAGAACGACGAAAATTGGAACAGAAGCACTGCCTAAGATATCTTCGGAGGTTAGCGGGTCACATTTATTTATTTTTTTAAATTATATATATTTCATGTTATTTTCGTGAAAAAACTGTAGTATGGAATCCTACATTTGAGTCAAGTTAAGGAGCCACAAGTTTTTAATAAAATTTGTTCAAATTAAGTAATAGCATTTTTTGTTTTATAAAAAATGACCTCTTTTACTGAGTACGCTATGATTCTCGAGTTGAGTCACTGTTTCGAAACAACTCCTGAGATTTTAGAAGTATGCCTAGTTATCAATATGAGCTCTAATGGTACTCAAGCCCAAATGCTTGTTGGCTATATTCGACGCCATTTCGAACGAACGCACACAATTAATAGGTTAACTAGAGTTTAACCCTGCCAGATCGGCCGCCTAAGCTCAACTTAAACTTCAGTTAAATTAAACTGAAAAAATTACAGAATAAGTTTAAGCGTAGTTTAACTGACAAACTGAGTTGAACTTGTACTGAAAAACGGGGCCTAAGAGTATAAAGAGGACACAAATAGAATTAGAAGGCAGCGAGTTTTAGTTAGTTTTTCTAAACAAAAAAAAAAATAAATAAATATGTGGAGCATACATAATTACATGTGGGAATTTCCATTATAAAGAGTGTGATAGTTTTGTGAAAAATTTTATAATCACACAAAAAAAAAAGTTATTGCGTACATCGATTTAGGTAAGCCATTATTAAAAGAAAATAATGTAAGAAGAGACAGAAGAGTGAAATTTTAATAAATAAAAAAATAAAAAATAAACGTAAGGCGCGATGACCTCCGAAAAGGTCTAAGGCCGAGCTTCTCTTCCAATTTGCGTCGTGCTTCTCTTGATTTTGCCTACAAATTGGCCGGACGGGACCTACATGATTTTATGCCGACTCCGAACGGCATCTGCAAGGCAGATGAGTTTTCGCTGAGAGCTTTTCATGGCAGAAATACACCCGGAGCGCTTGCCAAACAGTGCCGAGGGGCGACCCCGCTTAGAAAAATTTTCTTCTAATTGAAAAACCTTATTTCTAAAATTTTTGATGTTTCTTTGCCCGGGGTTTGAACCCAGCGCATCCGGTGTGGTAGGCGGAGCACGCTACCATCACACCACGGTGGCCGCCTTTTAATATCTAGCATAAAATTAACAGATTGAAACTCCAATTTGTGTGGTTGTTGGCTGTGACTGTAGTGAAGCATACTTACTTTGATTGGGACTTTCACCACAACACAATATGAGTCACATATACATATACATATACACATTTTTAATTAGAACGAATGTTGAAAAGATCCAGCTTTCGTTAGCGTTGTTTGACTTCGGGAGTGTGCATTAATAGGTTTGTATGGATGTATGTGTGCATATATTTACATTTCATATCTTAACTTATCTTTAATGCCAAGAGAGTCAAACATCTCACCCTTTATCCTATATACTCCTTTAAGAACAGTAGTGCTGCTTTAACTCTGACCGCTTAAGTGAGAAAACTGCCCCGCAAACCATTGTTAAGAAGTTTGTTTTTCCCCCTAATGCAACTTGTTCGGCATACTCAAACTTCACATCACAAGTGTTTTTTGTGCTCCCTCTGGAAGTTAATCATTTCATGGACAATTCGAGTCACAGCATTTTGCTTCTTTGAGAATCGCAGAGCAAAAGCGGAGTCTCTGTGTGTTAACTTAACAATCAGTTCGTAGCAGCAGCGCTCTTTGCTGCGACCAGACCAGCATTATTTCGCAAGACTGCTCAGTGAGGGGAAGGCTCTTTCAAATACAGCACAATTCATGCGTGTAACCCCCTAAACCATTCAGCTAAATAGTAGGGCTAATTAGTGATAGGATATGGTAGCGCTGTTTTAAACGAGAATAAAATGGTTGCAATGGTGGAGAATAAGTGGAACTACCTCTCTATATATTTCTCGTGTTTTCTGTTAAAAAACTTTTGAATCAATCGGTTCGTTGTTGATACGAAGTTGTGTTAACTACAATTTTATGATTTTTTACCATATCTGAGCAATTTTCTAAGCGCTCTATATATATATACTAGAAGACCCGGCAAACGTTGTCCTGCCCTAAATTTGGCGTATCTGCATACATTTTAATAAGCTCCTTCCGTCTTTACTTTTTACTTTTTCCTAATCCTTTTATTCACTCCACCCACCGTCTTTTTCGCTTCATCTATCTCCATCTTCTTCTCATTCTATCTCTTTCTCAATCTCCTTCTCTCTTTTCTATTCTCTCAATTCCTTCTCATTCTTCTGCATCCCTAATTGCCTGTCCCAGAGGGTGGTATGTATTTTATTCCAGTCCCAGTCCCACTCCGAGTCTCCGTCCCAGTCCCACTCCCAGTCCTAGTCCTAATCCCAGTCTCAGTCCGTCTCTGGATAATATATTACTCTGTACTAAAGCACTCATCAACAGCTTTCGTTTGATATCCATATTATATAAGCCGCCTCAGAAACCCCCCTCCTCCCACCCTCTCGGCGGGCCTGGCGATGTGCTATACTTGATATCATTCGCTATAATATTTTTTATTGATAAGCAGGTTGTTTAATTAAACACCAAGCAATTACACGGAAGTATATCCGCACCACCTGAAAATATGAGTGCCACTGCGTATACGTAACATTTTATTATTACGTATATACAAATAAAAAAATTGCAATAAAATAATATTGCGACTATAAACTGAGATATAACCTATCCTATGCTTCAAGTTAGATCAAACTACACACGGGGTGCAAAACAAATTCAAAATCGGTTCAGTAGTTTAGGAGTCCATCGCGGCCGAAAAGGTTGTGACACGTGTTTTTTATATATTAAGATGAAGAGTTCCAAAACAAAACGCAACAAGTGACTCATAACAAGTTCCTAGATAAATGAGAAGAAGTGACCAGTCTTAAATGGGGACGCATTTCCAGAAATCTGTCGGGTTCCTCCCGCGACCATTTCGGAAACACTTCGGGGTCATTTCAGAGGCTCTCTCGAGGTATTCCCGGATTAATTAATGGCGGTCATTTTTAAAGGATTTTGGGGGCTTCTTCGGGATCCTCCCGAGATAACTGTGGAAAAATTCGTAGTATTTTATGTCATCCCTATACCGCATTTAGTTTTTTGCGATTTTCCAGGATCTCTCTCCGGGTACTTCGGGGTTAATTTTGGGGTAATTTTGAAAGGGTTTTGGGGGCTTCTTCGGGATCTCTCGAGATTTGGTCGTCTCTGCATATTAGTTTTTGAATGTTATGTACATATGTGTTTCAAATCTGCCAGGCGCCCCTTTACGGCTCCCATTTTTAATGATGCCAAAAAAACTTTCCACGTGCGTACATAAGTACACACACACTTTTTTTTAATAACTTGATCAGTTTTCCACCCAGCGGAACTTTTTCATTTCTAAAATACGTTAAAAATTTCTAGTCCCCACCTTTCCAGGAGGTTACATAAAATCGATCGGGTAATTTCAAGTCTAATATGAACTGAGTTATATCTCGACCGTGCGTCATATAGCAGCGCATTTTTCCCCTTTTGTTGCAATGTCTCGGTCCTCTGAGCTATATGGGAGGTTAAATGTGGCGTGGAATAAGGATAACGGCCTAATAATCAATTCACGTTAAAACCACTTTAAATGTCTGATCCCATGTCCGTTTGTGTTTGACCTTATGATCATGTCGGGAAAAAAACATGAACAATATGCATACATCAATTTAAGATAAGCATCAACCCAAAAAAATTAGTTAGACGCTTAGTTGAATATATTCTTCTTGTTTCAAAATAAATCCTCACTGCTCCAGATTTAAATCATCAAATCTGAAATAGGAAAGGTAGCGCGGTAAGCGATTTATTATTCCAAATCTTTAATAAATTTCTTACGAATAAGTTATTCTAATTCACAGCTATTTAAGAACAATTTTTCTGTTTTCTTTTTTCAGAAACTTCAATCTTAATAAATTATTTTAAAACTAAACTGTTTATGGAAATGTTGAATTGGTCTATGATTGCTCTGGATCGCGCAGACACTGCATTTAAAACCATCAACTGGAATGGCAATACAAAAATGTGAAACGAAAACTAATATTCCCACGCAGAAAGGCCAACCTATAAAACGCTCTTTTCCCAGCTCCCATCAATCTGAACCTCTTTGCCGGTGCAACGTTGTATGTCAATCGGCGCACTCTCGACGCTACACGCTTACGGGCCCAATGTGGTTTGATTTCTCAGCAAACGTCTCCTCAAACAATTACAATCGGAAATGCCATGGCCCAACAAAAACGAACACCAAAACAGCGCAATCATGTACACATCAACCATACATGCGAGCACGAGCGGCGAACAGCATACGCATCCACTTCAAAACTACGGCGACTGCATAGAGATGCGCGAACGAATTGCAACATACATTCGGAGGTCAATAGCACCGCAAGCAAGATAACATTGGCTACAAAAGTACGCCGAAAATCAAGATACCTGCAACAAAGGTATCTCGATCGATTCATAATCAGCTTTCAGCTACGTTCTCTACCCGCAATACAATTACCACTAAAAAATTTACTCACGATCCCGCTCGCGCAATTACTTTGGCTAATCTGCTGCTTAAGTTTAGCACACCCCTCAGTCGCCGATTGTCCTAGCATGTGTGAGTGCAAGTGGAAAAGTGGCAAGGAGTCAGTTTTGTGCCTTAATGCGAATCTCACACATATCCCGGTGCCGTTGGATGCCGGTACGCAGGTTCTCGACTTAACTGGCAATGATATCGCCATCATACCGCACGATACTTTCGCTGCAGTGAATTTGTTGAATTTGCAAAAAGTATATTTAGCAAAGTGCCGACTACGCACTATCGAACGATTCGCCTTTCGCAAGCTCATTAATCTGGTCGAACTGGATTTAAGTTATAATCTGCTGAGTAGCATACCTACACAAGCGCTGGAGTTCATATCAGAACTACGCGAAATCAAGCTCAATGGTAATCCAATTTTACGAGTACAAGATGATGCCTTCATCTTTGTGCCGCAACTGGTGCGCTTAGAATTGTCTGATTGTAAGATTGCTGCGGTGGAAGTACGCGCATTTACCGGACTCGAGTCTACGTTAGAATGGCTCAAGCTAGATGGCAATAAATTAAGTGAAGTACGGTCGGGTACAATAACATCGCTCACAAATTTGCATGGTGTTGAGTTGGCACGCAATCAGTGGAATTGCTCCTGTGCGCTGCGACCACTACGAGCATGGATGTTGCGCGAAAATATACCATGCGGTATACCACCACTGTGTCGTGCACCACCGCGCATAGCGGGCAAAACGTGGGATAAAATCGACTTGGATGACTTTGCATGTGTGCCGCAAATAATCGCCACCGATACAACAGCGCATGGCGTGGAGGGGCGTAATATAACCATGAGCTGTTATGTAGAGGGTGTACCAGAGCCGTCTGTGCGTTGGATGGTAAAAAATCGTGTGATTGCAAACTTAACAGCCCCAGGTGAACCTTCAGCAAGTCCACGCACAGCAGCCGCAACACAAGGACGGAAGACGTATGTGGTGAATATGTTGCGAAACGCCTCCAATCTCACCATACTAACAGCAGATATGCAGGATGCGGGTATTTACACCTGCGCTGCCGAAAACAAAGCTGGTAAAGTAGAGGCATCCGTTACATTAGCCGTTTCACGACGTCCCCCGGAAGCACCTTTGGGAGCAAAAATAGTGTTACTCTGCGTCGTGATTGCATTGCTTTTTGTATTGGGATCATCATTTGCTGCAATTTGCTTCTGTTCTTTACGACGTAAGCGGAAAATGCGATTATGGAATTCAGTGCCGCCAGCGCGTACAGAGAGTTATGAAAAAATTGAGATGACATCTCGTGTCTGTTCGACCGGCAATGGACCAAATGCAGTAAATGGCGGTGCAGCATTGGTTGGTAGTCGTAAAAAACCTGACTTAGGTGGTGGTTCTACTGAAAGTGGCACGGATGGTGCTGGCGGCTTTTGCAAGACGAATGGTGGTGGTGGTGTGAGTGATGGTGGTGGCAATGGTTTATTTCGTAACGACGACAACAATTACCTGCATACAGCAACTACTCCGCTCGATTGCGCCTCCGATGATGGCGGCGATTGTGGTATAGCGATTGTGAATCCAAGCAGTGGGGATAGTGCTAAGCGTAATGGTGATTATCGTAACATACCAACACACTGTGACGATGACGAAGATTGCTTGGATGCCAATTATCAGACCACAAAAACGAATTATGCGGGTGGCAAACACGCAAATCAGATATCAACGGCAAATCGTTGGCGAACTGGTGTTGGGGCGACGGGGCGTCCGAGTCCGCAGGGTATGAAACGAAAAACCAGTACGGGCAGCATGGATGCAGAATATGATGGTGATTTGGCGTCACAACAACAACCAGATTTACACATACCAAGACTCATTGAAATTGGCGGGTAAGTTACTTTCAAATATATTTATGAGCTTCTGCGTATGCACTATGTAGTTTTTGAAGAGCAAGGAGTGCTGCTTTTTGATTTTGTTATATACACGAAAACCAAAAGCTTTTGTCTTTTCAAAAAAACCAACTATAAACAATTGCGAAGTGAAGCGACTTTTTTGGTTGTGCTATCGACATTTTCCTTATGAAAGGTTTATGCAATATTTAATGTTAAATTGTTGAGCTCGCACTGTCGGGCATTAACCGTATAATCAGAACAATCAATCAGCAGTTTCTAGTGAAGTTCAAGAAGAGAAAGATTGATATTGTCGCAAAATAAGGAATTTTTAATTTAGCAAACCAGAGAGAGTTAGGTAGCCCTATCACATCACCGGGAGGCTTTAAAATTTATTCAGCATCTGGTAGCCATTGTCGGTCCAACCAAGCAAAAGAGTGATTGCTTTAAACCCAGACAGATAAAGGGCTTAGAATATTTCCATCAATAGACGTGCCCGAAAAGTTCCGGGAGAGGAACTTTGAGGGGATATGCAATTACCGCAGCTAATATGAGGAAGAAAAGACTTCGACGATCATTGCAGGCTGTACGAACAAAGCGATTAATAATATAAAAATAGAAAGTCAAGACACCGGCTTTCCCCATGGAGGCAAGGGGAAGTAACGCTCATACTCAAACTTTTCCAAAGACAATGAATAGCGTGAAGAAGTTATTTGCCAAAAAGGGGATATCGAAAGAAATAAAGCTTCTAAGAGTAATCATCCGGTAGTTAAGTTGATAGGTTAAAAAATTATCACAACCTTGAAAATGCTATAGGAAGTTTTTTAAAAAACAAAAAGCAAGACAAAAGGCAAGACAAAAGGCACATTGATCCCCTCACCCCAAAGAATTAGTTCGTTATCTCGTGCGTGCTAAGGTCGTAGAACACGCAACTACTTCTTAGTCTCCAGAGTCCAAGTATATTGACACAGGTTTAGAACAGGTTTAGGGGCACATTTGACACTTTCACAAAAAAGTCTTATATTTTGTACATAAAAAAATAAATTAAAAAAAAAAATAAATATCTTCAGAAGCACCTGGCTTTAAACATTCTATAATGAAAATAAAAAATTTGAAAAAAAGCTTAGTTAATTTTTATATGTTTTTAAAAAAACATATAATATGTCCAATGATCCCCAGCCTGGAACACATTTGACTTTTCCGAGGGCACATTTGACAAGCATATTTTTTATGGTGTTTTCTCGGTTTAAACATTATCCGGACCTTGTTTAAATTAAACTAATACTTTATAATTTGTTTTTTTTTTTTTCTAATATTTTATTGAAATAACAGTCATCGTAGGTATTTGCACTTATTGAAGCTTATGATATGATATTAATCTTTGAAGAAATAAACTAAAATTTGTAAGCTTTCGAATATGAAAAGTTATTTTATATAGAAACCATCAAAATTAACCTCGAACAAATATTTGGTGCTGCTGCGAGAAGTTGAAGCTGGGTTATCGGGAGTCGGAAGTTTAAACTCAATTTCGTTCCTAAGTGTTATAGAGATGTTTTCCACCATTGGTTTTATAAAAACCCAGTTGTCTGGAGGTAGTCTACGCAAATAATTAATATTGTAAGTAGAATCGGGAAATATCTCTACAATCTCGCCAATGTAATAAACGGGCTTCTTACTATATTCCCCAAAGTTGACCAAGACGTAGTCTCCAACTTTAAGAACCTCATCATCCAATAATTTAAATTTTGAAATATGATCTGTTTTGCTGATCGAATTTTCTTCGTTATCCGAGCTCGATCTAAGCTCGGGAGATGTTAGATATTCCAGTAAAGATCGCTTGTAGTTTTTTGATTTTTGTTTCAATGGATGCATTTTTTTGCTTGCGAGTGGAAATTTTAAAGAACGTTTTGGAACATTAACACTTCTCTTGGCTTGAACATCCAAAACGAAATTTTTTTCTTTTGAGTTAGTTAGGATCCGAGAAGATCCTTTTCTCTGTGATGATTTTGCTACCAAACGCGAAATAGGCCTCACATCTTCTGGTGTTAAATTTTGCGTTCTGATAATAGCCCGGTCATGCGATTGGGAGCTTTTCGGAGTGTTTTCTGTTAAATTTGGGAGATAGGTAACTGGTAAATTATCCTGCTCTTGTTCAAGTTCTACTAAGAGATCACTGTCTGGGAATATTTGGGAATTCAAAGGATAAATACCAGTAGCTTTAAAGCCACTTAAAATATTATTTGGAGTGAACGCCATTTGGAACGGCTGATCGGTTAATTTTGCTACATCGTAAATGCTTATTTGCGTCCCATGATGAGTGACCATAAAATCATTGAATTATTGTTTTCAGGATCGTTGGAAAGGCCCAAATAGATACTGAAACGTACAGTGGCTTCAAGCGGTGAGAAGTATGTGGTGGAAATGATAGTAAAATAGTACCATTTTCTAGGCAATATGTTATGCTTTCAAGGCTGCAATGTGGGGCGTGGTTGTCAAGTAAAAGTAAAATCGGTTTGTCCTTACAGCAGTTGCTGTTCTTTTGAATATGCCTCAACACGTCTGTGAAAAGTTCGGCAACCATCCATCCTGATTTAGGGTTCAAAATGAGAGATCCTGGGAAGCATCCGTGGGAAAACCTAGGGTTTGCACGTATTCTTGGAAAGACATAAACTGGTGGAAGATGATTTGCACATGCATTAATTATACCAACCATAGTCACCAAACTGCCACGCTCTGCAGACACAACCTGTGCTACAGAACGTTGTCCTTTAGCACTAATAACATATAACAAATAGTAAAAACAACACCGTTGGAGCAAAACAAAGATTTATTATTTACCTTAAGTGTGTCCATTACAGAGGTTATGCCGGTTTCATCCAAATTGTAAATGTCTTTAGGCTCTAAAGAATACCTTTCATATATCTGACTCAAGTTATTGTAAAATTCCTCCACTGCCGGTTATGTAAAACCCCTGAGCCTAGCCAAACTAATTTTTTCAGGCTTTCGTAGTGTGAGTTAAGGATTTCGCTTCAAAAATCCATACAGCCAGCTTTCTCCAGCCGCTTTTTTAGTTACCCAAATAGATGGGCATGGTATGTTATTAGCGGCCACATATTCGTAAACAAACCTTTTGAATATATCGCAAGATAATCCATACGCATCAGGCATGCTTAACCAACGAAACGATATCATTTCGTTACGATAATCAACGTTAATAAACGAAACGAAGTCATTTCGTTTCGTTTATTAACGTTAAGATCGTCAAATTAACGAAATGATTTCGTTTCGTTTTCTGCCATATCAAAACGAAATCAAATCGTTTATGTTGATTATTAATTTCAAACTATGCTGGCAAAGCTGATTGATGGCGGAGTCATTAAAGGTGAAAGCATTAGCCAAGCTGATTGCAACTTTTCTCATGAATTTTGACAGTACAAACATTTCTCAGAGTATTTTTGACATTACCACCAACGAATTACACAAACAAATTACATAGAGTTTGTGTGTGTATGTGCGCTCGTTGTTGCCACCTTACGGCTTCACCATGGCTATAGCATTGCCAGCACAATTCAAACATAAAGTATCACGTTTTTGTTAACGATTTTAACGTTAACGAAAGCTTTTCGTTTCGGTTAAAAACGAGATACAATTTATCTTGATAATTTCTTTATCGATAATATTTCGAAGTGTTTCAACGGAAACGGTGGAAATTTTTTGATAAACGATTAGCTTAACGTTAAGGTGCATCCCTGATACGCATAAAACGCACACTTCTTAGCATATTCGACTAATTGTTCCTCGTGAAATTTCGTTAGCGTTTGATGACTTGTGTATTTTGAGTGATAAACGAAATTCTCATCACTGCTAATATCATTTCCAGAGTCCGAATCGTTCCTTAAGGGATCTTTTTTCTTCATTCGCATGATAAAAGTTGTCCTTTTGAATGCATACTTTTCCGCTGCAGACGTGGCTGTCTCGCGCTTATGCCTTATGTCTGCAAGGGATTTTTTCATATCATCCCCATTTATTTGGCAACGGTTGGTCTTTTTATTTGTAGTTACGAATCATTGCTAAAATAACACTAAACGTGAAAATTTTTGTTAGACACTTCTCTTATTAAACATATTTTTTTTAGTGGGGAATATTTGACACTTGTCAAATGTGCCCTTTCTGCTAAAGTCAAATGTAACCCATTCTACTTACAGTCTTGTTTCTTTTTATTTGGTAAAACGTATTCCACTTCAGAGAAAATAACAATTATAATTCAATACACACACGAAGAAAGGAAGCACTTTCATAGCGTGCTATAAAACAACGTATTTTATTATCTGAAAGAGAGCTTACACCCGGTATACCAAAAATTAATATAATGGGAACAGGTAACAACTATCTCTCTAGTTTTTCCAGTTAGTTTGCCTCGCGTAACTTGGCATTATCGCCCAACAAGTCCTTTTCGACCTTATTTATGACGTGGAAGTTACATATGGCGGCAGTATTGGACATTCACATCGATTGCATTACTCTGCCGACTGTCCGACACCCAAAAATATTGAATGTGGCATTCGATATTAACCGCGTTCTGCGAAAGGCTTGCCGTGCCTATAAGAAAAACACTGCAAGCATGTCAAAACATCAAGTTCAAAACTGCTACGGGATGTCGTTTTATGTTGCCAGTACATCATCTACACAGTAAGCCCGAAATATTCCGAATGACCAAAATTCTGACCAAATAGTTTCTGTTAAATACTAAGAAATCTGGAAATGCAAGAATACAACGCAAGCACTATGAAGAAATCCGGCTCGTAAAAATTTTGCCGTTTAAACCAGATGAGCATTGCATGAGCTCTCAGCGTCATTGACGAAAGGTCGTCAAAGTCTTATGGCGATAAATATCCGGCGAACCGCGTTCATAGAGTCCAATACTCAAACATCGCAGTTGAGAAAAGCATACTTCCCAAGGAAACGGGCGCCACTCTGGCTCAACAAGGGTTGGAATACTGCAGCGCATTCAATTCTTACTTATCTAGAATTAACCGTTTCATACACATGCAGGACGCATGTAATGTGTCCACAAATGAAATATTTTCAATTGTAATGTGTAACCAAACCCCCTTATGACCTCTATTATCCAATCCTATTGAAATTGAAAGTTTCTTTGGACTTCCGCTAGAAGATTTGGATGATAATTTTTGAGTGACCGCACCTTTTCGATGGAGCAATAATAAGAAGAAAACCTAAGAAAGTTAAATTTCTAGAAGACACAAATGAACTGGGCGGTGAAACGCTGGTTAATATTATCTGCGAAGGTGTTGCTTTGGCATCCTATTTTGGTGACACTACTCGTTATCGTTCATCAGTTGAAGCAAAAGACCCCACATGCAGTAATACATTGAAAGGCCAAGCCCAAAATAGACCTAACTTAAGGTCGTAGTAATTGTATTAAGCCGTGTGAAGTGTTTGTCTGTAAGGCAAACGAGTAGCACGAAGAACAGCTCGTTATAGGCGCTGTTTCGAATGATCACCATACAAGATCACACCAAAAGCTCGAGGAGAAGTTAGGCCTTAATCTTCTAGCGGGTAGAATGCGCAAAAAAAAAACTTAAAAATATATACAAGCGCACTGCTTATAAATTGCTTTTTTGTTTATTATTTTCTTCGCTTGTATGTATGTATTATATTTGCGCTATCATTATGATGGTCCATATTAGTACATACACTTGACACTTGCCACTTGGGATGCACAAATGATAAACGTACGGAAATAACACGTGCTAATGATGTGCAAAATATACTTGTACCATATTCGCAGGAGATACTTGTCGTTTACAATGTAACCAGCATTGCTGTTTTGGTCCGACCGGGCCAAAATTGATAGTTGGTTTCCGTTTGGTAGGGTGTTGGCATGTTCAAGCTTTTGGTAGGACAAAATGTTTTTGAAGATATTGGTTCACAAAAAGCAGTATAAATAGAAGATATTGGCAGTTCAGATTACAGTGTATATATTTCATTATAAATTTGGAACAAAAATGCATCGATGTTTTGACGTGTAGAGTAGCAAAGTTCGGTAATATGATGGAAGGCCAGCATTTTTGAAATTATTTCATTGAAATTTAGCACGTATCATAGCCTTGCAGGAGAAGAATTTAAAACCCAGTTAACTATAATTTAGTGCCCCAGTCCAATCAGTCTACCTAGGAAAAAGCAGAGGTCCCAGAAACACCCATTTAATAAGATCATAGATTTTAATGTCAGGAAGAGCGCCGCTTTCCATACTAAGAGGTTGGATAGTTACATAGGTGACCTGACGTAATAATATGCTATGGCTGGAGTAGGTGAGAGCTGATGGTGTGGGAAATAACGCCCTCAAGGAGGTTATTGGCAATCAGGCAACAGTCACAGCACTGGGAGTATCAGCACAGCAACATCTAGGAAGCCATATGGTAGTATGGCGATGGATACTGTACCTGTAGCGGAGATTGAGATACGGGAATGCCAGCGATGATGCAGGAGCTAGATAAGTTGTTCCCATTGTAAACTTTTAGGTGCCGGTTAAGTAAACGAAAAGCACGTTCTTTTACGCTGCTACGTTAAAACTTTAAAAAGAGGAAACTAACATGTGCTGTTTTTGGAGTAACACTAAAAAAATTATCAAAACTACTTATTTACTTTCTGAAGTTCTGAAGTCGGGTATCTTATATCTCCTTCAGAACTCCTTCGATTGGAGGGCTACCGTTGGTACTTACTGACAGGGTTAAATATTTGGGAATTGTTCTGGACAAGAAGCTGTCCTGGAGGCCCAATGTGGAAGATAGGGCCAGTAAGGCCGCGGTTGCCTTGTACTGCTGCAGGGGGGCTATCGGAAAGAGATGGGGGCTCTCGCCAGGAGTAGTACACTGGCTTTATGAGATGGTGGTCAAACCGATTCTGCTGGTATGGTGGAAAGCACTGGACATGGCGAGCACCTCCAAAATGCTAGTGTCAGTGCAACGGACGGCGCTTACCGGTATCAGTGGCGCTATGAGAACAACACCTACCTTGGCACTGAATGTCATGCTGAATATACATCCAGTAGATATTGCGGGAAAGGCAGCCGCGGCCCGGTCGTTGGTCAGGCTTCGTGATATGGGTTATATGCTTTCTGATTTCGGACACTCTAGCCTTCTTACTAGTTTCGACTTTATCCCGGACAGGACGGACTATTGCATGCCGGTAGCCGCTCCCTATACAACCTTCACCCCAGTCATTCCCCCGAGGGAGGAGTGGAGAAGAGGAATTATCTGGGGCATGGGACCGGTTAACTTGTTCACGGATGGGTCGAAGTTGGACGGAAAGGTTGGCAGGGGGGTCTTTTGTCAAGAGCTAAATGTAAGCCGCAAGTTTAAGTTGGCTGATCACTGCAGTGTATTCCGAGCGGAAGTTGCTGCGATTAAGGATGCGGTGGATGAAATGCTATCCAGCGCTACTACGGTTAGGGAATTTAACATCTACTCTGATAGCCAAGCGGCTATAAAGGCCTTGAGCTGAACTACAGTGCGATCGAGGGTGGTCTGGGAGTGCCTGACCTCACTTGCGATTGCATCGAATTATTTTACAAGTAAGATTATCTGGGTCCCGGGCCATAGTGATATTCCGGGTAACTGTCAAGCGGATCTCTTAGCCCGAATCGGTACAACTGAACCGGATGAAGATGGCTGTAGGGATTTCGGGATTCCGCTAGCCACCTGTGGATTGCTCTTCCATAGCTGGGCCTCGAGCCAGCTCAGCAAACGTTGGGCGGACACTACGTCTTGTAGGATATCAAGATCTTTCTGGCCGAAAGTGGATGGCAGGTCTGCTGAAATAATTGGGTTCACTAAGGCTCAACTATCAATGTTCATTTGGGTTTTGACAGGGCACTGTCCCATGGGTATCCATGCGGTACGTCTCAATATATTGGAAACTCCATCCTGCTGCAGCTGTATGGAGGATGATGAGGTGGAATCACCAAATAACTTTATGCTTGACTGCCCAGCTTTTTCCAGAGCTAGGCGAAAGTATTTCGGTCGTGACTCACTTGGATCTCCCGAGGAGCTATCCAAGGTTGAGATCGGGATCATTCGGAACTTTATCATTGCTACCCAACGATTCTCTAAGTAGTTATATCTACGTCACCGTTAGTTTAGTTTATTATATGTGGTATCACAACGGACCGTCATGTTGTCCAAGTGAGCTTCCTCTATCAGGGAAGCTACCACCCAACCTAACCTAACCTAACTTATTTACTTTCATAAATGGCTCTTTACCATTTAAACGGTTATGGCCGTCCAACAAGGTACGTCAGTCGCTTCTACGCTCGGTTAACTGGTATCAATTGGTAACATAGAGGGTATCTAAATCGTTTCCCACCTGGTCCTGCCAGCGGAGTGGGGGCCGCGTTTTTTTTTCCTGCTTCCATAAACGGGTTCCAATAACAATACTTTCGTAGCCGGAGCGTCATATATAATTCGAATTCATTGCCTAGCCAGCGTAGCCGCTATATTTTAATACACTGAACTATGTTGATATGTGTGTAAAGCTCATACAGTTTACATTTAACCTTCTTCGGTATCCACCGTCACCAACGCGTAGCGAACAACTTTTCTCTTGAACACCTCCAAAGCTTCCTCATCTGATGTTGTCATGATCAAGGCCTACGATTTTCGTTTGCTGAGAAGACTTTACTTTTCAATTGCCTGCCTGTTCAAATGTAGCATTTATTAGCCAGAGTGATCATTCCTGAATTTTAAAAGTGATATTTATACTCAGATTGGATAACGGTTGGTTGTACAGATATAAAGGAATCGAGATAGATATAGACTTTCATATATCAAAATCATCAGTGTCGAAAAAAAATTTGATTGAGCCATGTCCGTCCGCCCGTCCGTCCGTCCGTCTGTCCGTTAACACGATAACTTCAGTAAATATTGAGATATCTTCACAAAATTTGGTACACCTCCTTATCTGGACCCAGAATAGATTGGTATTGAAAATGAGCGAAATCGCATGATAACCACACCCACTTTTTATATATATAACATTTTGGAAAACACAAAAAACGTGATTATTTAGTAAATAGTACACCTAGAACGTTTAAATTTTACTCGTGGACTGATATTGAAACTCTTGATAAAAATTTTAAAAAATTTTTTTAAATGGGCGTGGCACCGCCCACATGTGATAAAATCAATTTTGCATATACTATTAATCATAATAATCAATTTTTTGTGGCCACCGTGGTGTGATGGTAGCGTGCTCCGCCTATCACACCGTATGTCCTGGGTTCAACTCCCGGGCAAAGCAACATCAAAATATTAGAAATAAGGTTTTTCAATTAGAAGAAAATTTTTCTAAGCGGGGTCGCCCCTCGGCAGTGTTTGGCAAGCGCTCCGGGTGTATTTCTGCCATGAAAAGCTCTCAGTGAAAACTCATCTGCCTTGCAGATGCCGTTCGGAGTCGGCATAAAGCATGTAGGTCCCGTCCGGCCAATTTGTAGGGAAAATCAAGAGGAGCACGACGCAAATTGGAAGAGAAGCTCGGCCTTAGATCTCTTCGGAGGTTATCGCGCCTTACATTTATTTTTTTTTTTTTTTATTAATCATAAATCAAAAATCGTTAAACCTATCGTAACAAAATTCCGCAGAGAGGTTGCCTTTACTTTAAGGAATGCTTTGAAAAAAACTTAACGAAATGGGTTAAGGACCATACCCCCTTTTATATAAAAGATTTTTAAAACGGTCGTGGACGAATAAAATAAGCTATATCTTTGCAAAAAAGGGCTTTATATCAATTATATTTCATATTCCAAGTGGATTTATAACAATAAATAGGAAAAACTTCAAATTTAATAAATGGGCGTGGCACCGCCCCTTTTATGACTAAGCAATTTTCTATGTTTCGGGAGCCATAACTCGAAGAAAAATTAACTGATCGTAATAAAATTGGGTACACAAACTTTCCCTATAGTAGAAAATATTTCTAGTAAAAATAGACGGGATCGGTTAAAGACCACGACAACTTAGATATAAAACAAGTTTAAAACTGTCGTGGACTAGAATAATAAGCTATAACTTAGCAAAAAATAGTTTTGGATCAATGATATTTCATTTATCAAGTTTAATTGTAAGAGGAAATGGTGCGACGTTTTTTTAAACGGGCGGTGCCACGTGTTATGTAGAAAAGTAATTTATCTGAAATGAAATGTGCAATTGAAGCTCACGCTGAGTATATAATGTTCGGTTACACCCGAACTTAAACACCTTTACTTGTTTTGTTTGTTTTTAATTGGGTACGCACATGTACGAAATCTTTTACTATTTCTAAATTGGAGTATTTGCATAGGCGGAATTGCGCTGACTCTTTCCTTGATGACAGCAGGTATTTCGTTTTGTCCTCATTCACCATCAAATCCCTCTTTCCGCTTCTTTTTCCAGTTTTGGGAGAGCAGAACTTATGACACGGGTGTTCAGGCTGATGATATTAATCTCGTCAACATACGTCGGTAAATGCACGTTTTATAGAATATTGCTCCAGAGCTGTTAAGTTCTGTAACTAGTATAATTTTATCTAGCACCAAATTAGAGAAATCGCACGATAGAGGGTCACCCTGTCTGAAATCTCGTTAAGTTTCAAACGTCTCGGGTAGTTCTTCCCATTTCTGACTGAGCTGATGGTATTGCTCGACGTCATTTCGCACAGCCGCATAAGTTTTACGGGAAAACCAAATGGGGACGTAGCGGAAAATAGGTAGGTCATTTTCATGCTGTCGAAGGCGACTTTAAAATCGGCGAAGTCGTGATATGTGTCAATTCTTTTTCCGCATTTCTAAAGCCGCACTGATAAAGTCTATTCTGCCTTTTCAGGGTGAGCTTCACACAACACACTTGTGAGTATCTCATATGCGATATTAAGACGGCTGATTCCGAAATAGTTGTCGCAGTTTTCAGGATCTCCCGTTTTGTGGACTGAGCTTGTTTGTATAAAGTAAATTGGAACTTTTTTTTTTTTTCTTTTTTCAGTTTTTTGCGACACGAACCGATTTTAATTTCATAAATATTGTTTAAAATAATGTGTATTCACTCCCCTAAAAAATTTTTTAGATCACTTTGTATGGTAAAATTTATATTTTTACCTTTTTGAGCTTTGAAAATATGTTGCGATGGAACCCAATACAAGAATATAGTATTAGGTACAAGCTAAGTATGCACTGTTTAGCTTACTATTATACATATATTTTTAAATATTTATCTATTATAATAAATAAAGTTTAGATAGTGTGTTGTTGGAATTGTAGTCAAACATTGAATTCTCTTCGTTATTAAAAAGTCGTTTCTTTTATACAAAATTTCTATAAGCTAAAATACCTTACACTAATACTGACAAAGTAAGTGTATTACATACATACACTTTCAGTTTCCTGGGAACTGCATTCTAAGCATAAATAAAATTAGCTGTGGGAAATGCAATGCAAGCATAAATAAATTGTGCGAGCATTTGGTCAGCTTTAAACAGTAACATAATAAGGTTCAAGTTACTAGACCGCGCACGGCGTAGTTACCGTGGCGTCTGAAAATATATGTGTGTACAACTGAATGAATATTTCAATGAATCTTAGGCCGTATGAAGTCTTTTGAGGACAGCGAGGCAGTGAGGTAGGAGTTGCACTGATATGAGAGCCCTTGATCGGAAATTACCTAGAACCACTCCGGTACAAATAAGCGGCTTTCCGAGTAAGAGACCATTACGTTAGACCTGCAAAAAGCCTACCACATAGTCAACAACGACGCGTACCTGAAAGACATATTAGAGTATACCCTTTCTTGTTCTGCTATATGGTATTTTTTAAGGAGTTGTAAGCGCAAGCGTGGTGCTTGGAAGTGGTATGCTACATGGAAGAATATAGAATGTAATCGCAGTGCAGTTACTACAGTGTAGCGTAACGTGGGACAACTTTTTGTAGTAGAGGTGATATGAGCGAAATCAAACAGAAAACCAAATCAAGGAATGGAAAGGAAAAAGGGGGAAAAAAGGAAAGGAAATAAAGATTGAAGAGGAAAAGAAAAATAATAAGTCATTACCTATGCCGGAACCGGAACCGCAAGGCTTTGTTATCGATGAGTTATTCATTTGTCATCGAAATTTTAAAAAGTTGCTACCGATAACAAGGGCTATCAATTACCTATTTTAATCGAAATCTAATCGGGGTTTTCCGAAAAGTCATCGACTAGTTATATTACATTTATTATTAATTAAACGTTATCGCTATATTGTTTTAAATTTTTCAATTTGCTTTCAAAAACTTACAGATTTGCTATAGGAGTGTTCTAAAATTGTTGTTGGCATCTTAGTGGTTTGTTACCAACAATTTATTGCTTGTTTTTCATCTGTTCATCTTCATACTCTTTTCCGAAAATGTATCGATATGCTATCGAATAGCGATCGATTTATTATCGAAAAAGAAGGGATCATTACCCGAAAACTTATCGGTGTTTTAAAAAAAAAGTAAACGATTTTCTATCGAAAAAATATCGGTTTTATAGAGGAACGTTGCCATTCTATCGATTAATAATCTAAAGATTATCCATTTGTTGAATTTTTGCAATCTGTTCGATTATGATATTGGATTTTTTTTCTGTGACAATATCGCCTCTGCATACTTGGTATGCCTGATTAAATAAATTAGTAATGGAAAGACTACCACGCAGGGTGGTACCGATTTTTTACTTCTATATTTATGTTAATATTGCCCAATATTGTTGTAAGTGTAATTTAATTTTTCGTGTTAATTTATATGTGTTGTGACATTTTGTTTCTTTATTTATTTGAAAATAAAAATAGTGTAGCCCCTGAAGGGGCAGAAATATTCAGCGAAACGTCGGGCGAAGGGTAAAATAAATCTTTATTTGTACCAGGAAATATCAGATCAGACTAGCCTACTCAAAAATATTGATTTATATACGACAACTCATTGGTTTGTTATGAAACGGATACTGAAAAAACTTAAATATGAAATTGGTGACACATCTGTAAGCCAATAAGAAGCCAATAATTCAAGTACAGCAAGCCGATAACTAGAAGACAACAACTCACTATCGATAATAAAACAATAGTAGTGGCTGTTATCAATAAGAAAAAAAAAGAAGCTTCTCTATATTTTTCTCTGAGAATGCTATCTCTGTCATGACATGAGTCTCAAACGTGTCAAATTTGTATCGCCTATTTGGATAGTAAAATTTTTGTTATTCCAGTCAAAAACATATTTGTAAAATCCATTTCAGAAAACAAAAACTTATTTTAAAATTTGGCAGTGGGGAGATTTTCTTGAAATTTTTGTTTGAACGCCATTGACCTACCATTCGTAGGTGGTAAACACCCCAAAATATTTTAAACCGCACCACATCGTTTCAATGCTCAAATTAGCAAAGATTGGCAGTCATAACACAAACCCCAGCCTACCCTTAACTGCTTGACAAATAAACAAATCTTTAGTAATTTCAACTCTATGTTGTTTTTTATTTCAGTTCCGACTCTGCATCCAGTTCGATATCAAGTCAAGTAGATGCTGCAGCACGAATCAATGCAAGTGGTTACACTCATATACCCACCTGGACAACAACACCCATCGCTACAACAAAAATAACCTCACCGCATAGCAAGAGAATGGGAAATATGGGCAACAACAACAACGCTTATTATGTCAATGACAATGTCAGCACTTCGGTATTCTGTAGCAGTGAAAATATTGAAAACGATCTTTTTGATAGTAATTACCCAGACCTCTTGGATATAGCCAAGTACGCTATTGCGCAAGCGACCAATGCCAACAACAATAATGCGCAATACAACACTACAGCGTCAGCAGGTAATTCGTCATCGACTGGTGGTGGTAACCATTGTACGTTACCACGAAAGTTGAAAAATACCGGCAAATACTTTAAAAGCTCCTCGGATAGCCAATCACCTTTGTTGGCGGAAAACTCAAGTAAATATGGCAGCAGTACATTGGGTGATGCTAGCTTCCTAAATGAGCTGGTTTTGGGTAGAAGATTTTCTGCTGAATCCACATATTCGAATTATGTGGGCACATCCACATATACTAAAGGTCAACGTTCGAATAGTTTTCTAAATTTAGTGCAGAGTTGCAATAAAGGAAGTTCGGCTTTAAGTGGCGCCGGCCATGCATTGGGAATGACTGCCATTGGTGGCAACAATAACAGTAGCGTGAGACGTAATCCCAGTTTACCCTCTTCCCCAATACATGATACGCATCAACATCAACGTTCGTTTAGCTCTGCGGCCACGCCCTTACTAGATTTCTCTATACTAACCTCACGCACTGGCGTCACAACAGCGGGGGCACCGAATTTACCAGCCGTTGCTTCATCAATGCATCCTACAACGAATACATCAGGGGTGGCGGCTTATGATTATCATGCAGCGCAATTGGAACGCTTTCTCGAAGAATATCGAAATTTACAAGATCAACTATGTAAAATGAAAGAAACGTGTGAGACGATACGAAAGAAGGAGGCACCGATGCGTGTCTCAGTGGGACATTCTGCTCAACTAGCCGATCCTGTGATGTTTAATGCTGCGCTTACAGCAAACAATTCACCTGCCACAACTGCTAAGGCATCAACATTGAAGACTAAAACGCTGTTACCAGGCCAACCACCCGATCCGCCACCCTATTGGCTACATAGGAATGCGATGCTGAAGCGGCTGAATGAGACGCAATCGGATATATTTAAAAGCTAATGAGACTGAAGAATGTAGAAGTAACAGCTTGGCTGTATAGAAGAGAGACGTTCGTGCGGTGGCGAGATGATCGTTGCTCAAGCCAAGCGGAAGCTCTTTTAGTAATGTACCAACTCGAGGCAGTGGTGCGTTTGTTATTTAAGTAACAAAATTTGAAATTTAGGCAATTAAAATGTACAGTTGATTAATAGTAAAAGAAAAACCCAAAAGTTAAATTATACATACGTTTTTCGTATTTTTTCTAAAAAAAAGTTATATTTTATATGCATTAGTAACAGTCAGTCACAGACAAAGTGTCACAGTCACTTCCCACAATATTTTGCTCTTAAATTTTTCTTATTTTTCTTTTTCCTCTTTTTTCTGAAAGCATGTCTCACCAACACAATGTTTTTTAAATCGCTTGTGTGTTCTGGTAATGCTAGGGCAATGATAAGGGAATATTTTATGTTATCCTCGTTCTTGTAGGTTTGGAACATAGTTCCAAGTGGATTCCTCCGCTGTCTTAGTGAAATTTGTTCGATGAAGGTAAGCCCAGATCAGTGCTTACAACTAAAAGAAGGATCGTGCATTTCCACTGATCAATCTTTTGTTGATCTACAGTGCATTTAACTTGATCGTAGGACAAACCACCTCTGCTTAAATTGGCCATATCAGTCTACGCATTACTCAGTCCCTAGGTAGCTCGGTAGGTATAAAGAATGGTCGCCCAAGTAGCTTATTATAAGCCGTTTTGACATCACAAAACTTATCTCAACCTACTGAATACTACATCGGTTATCTCTTACAACCTCCCCGAGTTGTTTATAAAATAAAATTAAAGAAAAAAGACTTTTTTAAAAATAAGCTTTTATTATTTTGGTTAATAAAATTAACTAAAAAGTAAACAATAAATTGACTCTAAAGAAATATAACACTTTATAAGTTCATTGTAAGCTTAAACGATAATTAGGCTTTTTCGTCTGCGACAAAAAAATTCTATATTGTACATAATTATATATTTTTAACATTAAAACTTTACACCTAAATTATTAAATCTTACAGTTTATATCACAGTCCTAATTGTTCTAATAAAAAACGTGTTAAATTTTGATGGTATAATTAAGAACATTTAGGATCTCCTTTTCTTGCTATCGCAATGTAACACGCTTTTATTAGAACAATTAGGACTGTGATATAAACTGTAAGATTTAATAATTTAGGTGTAAAGTTTTAATGTTAAAAATATATAATTATGTACAATATAGAATTTTTTTGTCGCAGACGAAAAAGCCTAATTATCGTTTAAGCTTACAATGAACTTATAAAGTGTTATATTTCTTTAGAGTCAATTTATTGTTTACTTTTTAGTTAATTTTATTAACCAAAATAATAAAAGCTTATTTTTAAAAAAGTTTTTTTTCTTTAATTTTATTTTTTACTTTTTAGTTCGTTTATTAACAAGTAATAGAAGCTTGTTCTTATAAAAGCTTTAAATATAAGTATAGGGGGTGAAACAAAAACACATATATCAGTTACATCTGCGTATAATGCGTATTGGAATTTATTAGTACACATTTTATGCGCAGCAACTTCAGAGGTGTATTTAAAGTTTAAAGCATTGTAAATATAAGTATTGAAGTCATGAGCCTGGGCATTCGCGCAATTTTAGTGATGTAAATTGCATGGCGCCAGCGCCAATGCGGTGCCAGCTCAATGGTAGCTCATTGACGAAATTACTCCAAGCGAATTTTTGACGCTTCTTAGTAGTGAGTGCGTAGTACATTTTACTTGCGCTATTGAGTGAAACGACTTTTGTGTGTCAGGCACGAGTTTGGTGTTATTGGCGCTACTGGCAGTGATGACACTGAGCTGTTGACGGTAGCGCTGGTAGTTCAGATTTTGAATCAGAGAAAGAATTGATGACCCGTGTGAATTATTATGGCTTTGGCCGTGTAAATTATTATGGTGTATTTGTATATTTTAGATTTAATGCACAATTAATATTTGTGTGTTTGAGCGGCCAAATAATAACAGTAGTATTGCTAAAGTGCTGCTTAGTTGATGGAATGTCGCTAATTTCTTAGCGATGATCAGCAGATTGTCAATATTTCGTTCAACGGACGCGCGAAATTGCCACATCTGCTCAAATCTTCCAAAGATTTTCCATTCTTGATTTAACTTAAGCTGTTATGCCAATATTTTTCAGCCAGCTTTTTTCAAATAGGTAATTTTTCCAAAAGCAAAATAAATTACAGAAAAGATTACAGGGTTAAACAGCCTTAAAAATTCAGCTATGTTGGTTATACACAGAAATACAACAGAGGGTTGTGTCTCCGCTTTTCGCAAGCGATGAGATTCACCACGCGTGACACGTGATTCACCACGTCCAAATATCACAATCCACGGATAGGTACCGGCGTGTTTGTATGGGACTTAGGCTGTTATGCCAAAGTAAATACAAATCTTTACCGATAACTGTGTTATCGATTAATTTATCGAATTCTAACAAAGTAATATTGCATTGTCATCGGAGTTATACATGTGTGCAAAATTTCAGCTCAATCGGACACCGGGAAGTGTATCAAATTTAACTTGCAAGATTCCATTACAGACAACAAAAGTGAAAGTAAATAAAAGCTTATAATAAGGAATATTTGAAAGCTCTATTCGCCATAAAATATTCAGATTTTCCAGAAAGGAGCTTCCAAATAATATGAGACGTGCTATAGCAACAGCCGGCTTTTTCACAAAAAGTGCCTAACAGTCTCTCTGGTAGTTACGTATTTACAAATTATCGATATTTTCGGATGCATGCTAAGTCCAAAAGATCAGTGCAACCTGGCGCTACGATTTTTTGAATATCTTGCCAGTTATGTCCCGGAACTTATGTGATTTCCAGACTTGCAAAATCGCGAAGGCCTCTGCTTGAAACACACCACAGTATAACAGCAGTTTGAATGTCGTTGAAATGTATAGAGAGGCACCAAATGGTCAGTAAAGCAGAACTTCCTGGATAATTTGTTTTTTTATTATAACCGACTTCTTAAAAAAAATTTATACTAAAAAATACATGCATATATCCGGAACACCTGCGACAGGTTTTGGAATAATTTGAATCATATACATTTTTTTCTCACAAATAATATTTGGCACCGGGCGCAAGAAAACCTCACTACGCCACTGTCTGAAAGTGCAATTTTCGAGGATAGTAATATACTTAAGACTTAAAAGTTCCCAGCACTCAGATTCTTTAAGTCAGTTGGATTTCTTCAGACGCACAATGTATGTGCATGTTTATCAGTTAATCACTGCTTAGGAGGTTAGAGCAAACCCGCGGTATGTATGCCTTCATAAGGGGTGCTTAAATACCAAATAGACTCAAGGGGTTGTGTAGCTTTCAGGTAGCCAGCGCAATATATAGATTCTCCAAACCCAGTTGTCAACCTCACCTATCCGTGGCGAATCCTGTTTCATTAACAGCCGCGACCCTGGCGACCCCGAACTCTTCATCGATCTAGGGAGTGGGAAGGCGGGATGGCCTAGAAGGTCGCATGTGGTCATAACAAATCGTTCTACAGATGGTCTGGCTTGGTACCGGAACGTACCGGATATACTGATTAACTGTTCAAAAATATCTGAAAAATTCTTGTAACACACTATAATTTCATTGCACTTCAACAGTTAGGAAGCAAGGTATCTTAAGGGTGTTCGTATTATGACGGAGATGTTAGGTTCAGAACTCATAGGTCATTTTCGAAGTCGGAAAACCCTCCAACCTCAGTACCGCTAGAATTAAAGGATATGGCCTGGATAAAACATACAAATATATGCACTTCGGCTTAAATTTTGTATTAAAAAGTGATAAACAAGCTGCCCGTGAATCGAACTTCATTAACTCTGCATTGATTCGATTAATTTCTATTGGTACGTTTCACTGATATGTTAAACAAATAAATACATATCAGCTATGTGTTAATTTTTAGCTTTACAGATTGCAAAAGCAAATAGTATTACAAATATACAATTTACTGTAATTTACAATACTTGGATTTAAAATCAAACCTATCTTCATGCATTTGCTCATCATCACTAACATAGCTCGCTGTGAGCTAGAGTTCCATCACTTGCCTGCTTTTACGAGCATCTGTCTCATTCGCGTTTTACATTCTCGAATACTTATTTAGAATTTCAGCATCAAATTTTTCGCCAAATAATTTAAGATTTTGGGCTCGAATTGAGTTAAAGGCCTTAGTAACAATTTGTTGTCATGTAAAAATCAATTGGCAAGAAACATAAAAGAAATGAAATTATGAAGACAAACAGCGGCGCCAAAACGTTGCCGACGAAGGAGTTTAGCAGCCCTACCATTCTAATTTAACAAACAAAAAAATTTAACTAAGGAAAAAATATACATCACAATAATTATAAAAAGAAGCCACGATCCCAGAAATTAATAGGCCGATGAAACAACAACAAAAGTCTAAATATTTAGCAGATCCGGCAGGCATTGTTTTGCCCTAAGTATGTTCTATCTGAATAGCTTTGAGGAAGCTTTTACCTCTTACTCTCCCTCCCCCACTCCCCGATTTCTATCTCATTTTATTCACTCCACTCTCTTTTTCCTCTCTTTCTGCACCTCTTTTTCCCTCCATACCTTCTCTCTTCCACAATGCATGTATCGCTATCTCTCTATATTCATCTTATCCAATCTCTTTCTCAGTTTCTTTCCTTTCCTTACCATTTCTTTCCTTTCATTTCATTTCCTTTCCTCTCCTTGTCTCTTCTTTATTACTCTTTCTTTTCTTTCCTTTCCTCTCCTTTCAGAAAAGTTCACTGAAAAATTTTGCAATTATTTTTATTAATGTACGCGATAATTTATTACTTTATATACGAAAAATAATGATCACTTTGTAAAAAAATTACACTTTTCTTTTGATTGAATTAATTCACTATAAGCACAATGAGCACAGCTTACACAAATTACGTACAAATTTTAATAAAAACAATTTGTGAAAAGTAACTGTCCTTTCTAAAAGAACACATTTAGGGTTGCCATGAAAAAATATCAAAAATGGAGCATAAAAAATACATGGAAGAATTAAGTCTCCTTAGTGCACAAACATTGACATATACAAAATAAACATATCAAAAAATAGAACTTTTGTTTAAGAACTGTAACGAAATGTTGAGGATGTTTAACGAAAGAGTATTTTTCAAGAGATGTATGCAATCTTAAATATTTATGTTGCATTACCTTGGCAACACGCATAAATATGTACATGCATCCATACATACCTATAAATGTACTCCCGAAGTTAAATAACGCTAACGAATGCTATATATGTATGATCGTATTTGGCGCAAAGTTTTCCACTCAAAGCAAGTTTGCTCGCACAGTTGACAGCGAACAGACACACGCATTGCATTTTTGTATAAAAATGTTACTTTTGTTAAAGAAATTGTGCTCAGGAAAGGAATCAAGTATTTCGTTTTTTTTTTAGAAGGAAGGTAAATATTTCAAAGTTTTTCTGCATAGAAGAAATATTCCAATCAATCCATTCATTTTGAATTTATTGCTGTGTATACAAAAATGTGCTACATTTTGGCAATTTTTCACGCCCCTATAATATATATCTTCGAATTATATTAAGAATGTCAATCTCACGTGCTAGGCTTTCAAATGCAAAAAACGTTTTTAAAATTGGAGCATTCTGTGTAAAGTGATGGGCGTACAATGCAACATAGCCACTTTAATTCATAATTATAACAAATAAGCAAATGTAAGGCGCGATAACCTTGTAAGTGATTTTATGCCAAGCTCCTCTTCTAATTTGCTTCGTGCTCCATTTTAAATTTTTCCTATTAATTTAATAAAATTTAAAGACAAATTTAAAATTTAACTGTTCCACTTTATCTTTAACTGACTGTATATACATATACTATTAGTTAACGATAACTAAAGAACAAAAAATTCAACTCGCAATTACTCATGTCAACTACAAACATACATACTTATGAAATATCTAACTGTGCTATACTCTGTAATATACATACAAAAACCTTCAAAACGTACACACACATTCATTTTATACTAAAAGTGTATTTATAAGCATAAAACTTTCTGGAATCGACGAAAAATTTAGTACTAAAATTACTAAAAAAACTACTTACAAATTAAATCATAGTAATGGATTAACATAAATACGTAGTCTAGCAAATATTTCGTATACATAAATTGGAACTTTAAAAAGGGAATAAGTCAACTATTTTCAACTATATACATATATACATACATACATACATACATACATACCAATGTACGATTCATAGATTGTTCAATATCATGATTTCTTTTCTAAGCGTATTTTTTTCTTTGCGTTAATAGAGATAGCTAATTAGTTAAAACACAGAATTATTATAAGGTTAATTATACAATCCGGAATATTTGGTAATGGTTGCATGGGGATGCTAAAAAAATAATAATAGCTGTGTTTTTTTTACATTTATATACATATGCACTTAAACTTTACATGGATTGCTAAGTGCATAACTTTATCTACACTTATGAAATTGTTGCCCAAAAAATTATTACTGTTGAATTTCATTTCAATTTTTTTTTAATAAACTCAATTGCAGTTGAAGTGCGTTTCTTCTATGACCGAAAGTGTGTGTGTCCACGATTAATGGCAAACGAGTCAGCTATAGGTTCCGCAATATGACCAACCGAGGTGTGTGTCTCCGCTATTACGCACAATCCGTTTTGTAGCTGGTTATTTAACCACTGCTGAGATTGTTCAATAATTGCCGCTAGATGGGCCTCCTAAACATTATCTAAGTAATGATAAGCGTTTTTTTACACGCAAATGTAGATGTATATACATATATGTTAAAAAAACACGGCTAATATTTTTAGTTGTGTGCAATTAAAGTTGAACTCGAACTTTAGTTTGTAAATTATTCGCAACTAAGTAGTTTATAATCAAAGTTAATTATACGATTATATTGCATTAGGGATATATAAATATTTAAGATAATTGAGATTGAAAAAATAACGAAATAAATAAGATAAAATAAAGTTGGTGTTTAGTTTTTCTTTTGTAAGGATGATGTCAACGCAGTAAGTTTCGGTCGGAAATATTCAATACATATATGTTTGATATATTTTTTTGTGTTCCCCTGTTTCTGTTTCTTTTTGCTTTTCTCTGCATTTCTCTAATATACTTAATATCGAGCTATGATATTCCAATAAATATTATTTTAAGTCTTATTCTAAATAGGAAATGTAAGTATGCCCGAAAATTCTAGTTAGCCGCTCTAGTTGCATGCAGAGTATGTTAACTTTGGTAACATAACGAGTGGTTGTACAGGTATAAAGGAATCAGTTTAGAAAAAAAAATTGATTAAGCCATGTTTGTCCATCCACCTGTCCGTCCGTCTGTCAGTCCATTAACACGATAATTGAGTAAAGATTAAGATATCTTCACCGAATTCGGTGTATCGGAATATCTTGATCCAGAATAGATTGGTATTGAAAATGAGTGAAATCGGTTAACCCCGAACTTAGAAACCCTTACTTGTTATTTGTATTGAATTGAATTGAATTGAATTTAAGCTTGATATTCATGCTTCTTAAACTTTGTTCTTAACATCTAAGATCCTTTCCGAGGTTGCAAAAAATACAAATAACAAGTAAGGGTGTCTAAGTTCGGGGTTAACCGATTTCACTCATTTTCAATAACAATCTATTCCGGATCTAGATAAGCCCATAAATAATTAAGAGTTTGTAAGTTTCGTTGTTAAAAACTGTTGTTATAGAGTCTCTTCCACCTCATATATACTGTTACGAATTTAGTACAATTCTGCTTATTTGCAACCTTCTACTAACGTTTGTATCGCTAATCAGTTGAATAAATAACTCCAATATTCAATATTGCAAAATGGTCTTTATTAAAGTACTTCACAATAACACTTCTTCTTCTCGATAGATAGCGTGCTTAAACCAAACAAATTCGTCTCGCCTCAGCTGCTGCTTTTATACTCTTTCGTTTTCTCGTTGATATATTTCTAGGCGTTTCTATTTCTTGAATTTACTACCAGCTATACATTTCTCAGCTATAACTACAGATACACGATGATTATAGCTTGTCGCATAGCGTTATATGTGTACTTTTGGGAGTATCTCAGATATAGATATATGCATGTGTTTGTGCGTTTCTCCCTGCTGCGAGTACGTACATATGTGTAGACATAATGATTGATTTGTTTATGTAGATACAAGTGACTGCTTGTTTTATTGTTGTTGTGGCTTTATTTACTTAGTATCGGATTAGTGATGTGAGTATCACTTAGTTTCACTAATATTCGTCACAATACATATGGTGTTATGTGAGGACACATCGCATGCAGGAAATAAATTACGTATGTCAGGGTGGATTCTGAACAAGTAGGAGTTTTCCCTGTAACAGTTTAGAGAAGAAGATTGTGTCAGAGGGACTCGTGTCTCCTTTGGTAGTCTGCTTTCCTCTTCTGCAAGGGGAGGAAAATGAATATTGACAGCGTGGTTCACCAGGCGCTACCTAGCAAAGGTGTTTACCAATTCTGTGTGGATTATTCTTTGGACTTAACGCTTACGGGTCTCATATTATTGCTAACAGGAGTCATCGTATTGGTAACGGGAGTGTTTTCTTATTCCTCTTGGAGACGCGGCTTGATCAAGCAGTTATTTGTTAGAATCTTTGCCTTATTTGCCTCACCATGTAAATGATGTTCAGGATTCATTAAAAGACATCCCTCGGTAGTTCTGAGCGCAGCATTTTGGCAGGCCTGCAGCCTTTTCTAGTGCTTCCTTTGATCAGGCGACCAGACTGGTGACGCGTAGCACATGACCGGGCGGCCAATTTATTTGCAAGTGGTTAGAAGAGTTTCTTTACCTTTATTTTCTTAAGAAGGACAGCACAATATGTATCCCCGTAGATGATGCCATATAAAAAAGTCAAAGAACATTATACCATTATATATCATAAGTTTGTTGTTTTGTCATAAATAGTTACCATCTACTGATTTTCAGTCTGCTTTCACACACCTCCACTTACTCTTCCATGTAACTATCAAGCTAGTTTATAGCGGAGAATCTGTTCGATGTGTAAACAAATTTTCTTACGGAAGCAAGACATCCGGAATGTAAGAGTATGGTAGGTGTAAGTGTAAGCGTTATGTTTGAAAGTGGTAAGCTGAAAGAGAATTCGGAGGAACGAAGTATTTGTTATCAAAGAGTCTTCGGATTGTTATCGAATTTTTGACGCCGACTGATCGGTTTCTTATCGGTGTTTTATTGAAACTTCTTCAGCTTGTTATCAGTTTGTTGTCGAACCGTTTAACTAAAAAACTTAGCGAATAATTTTCAAGAAAATATTTCAAAAATTATAAAAGATGTGAACTGAACTTTCTCATACAATTTGTTTGTAAAATTAAAAAGTGCAGCAGCCAATAATTATACCTTTCAAAAAATTAAATGGTATATTAAGTTTGTCACGAATTTCAAAATTGTAAGTACTTAATGTAGAAGAGATAGACTCAAAAATAAGTATACCGAAATTATCAGGATGAAGAGTTAATTTAGCTATGTCCGCCTGCCCGTCTATCCGTCTGTCTGTTTGTATGAAAACTAGTCCCTGATCAAATTTGGTGAGCGGGTATGTTTAGGTACCCGGTTAGGCCTTTTTTTGGAACCGGCTGGATCGGACCACTATAGCATGTATCCCCCATACAACCGATTTTTCAGGAAAGAAGATTTTTGTCATATCTTCCTCAATTTATTAGATAGAAGCTTCAAACTTCACCATATGCTTTCGTATATTGCACATATTGTTGTCTGAAGCAATCGAAGAGATCGGTCATATATATAGCATATTTGCCCTACAACCGATTGTTCAGATAAGAAACTTTTCGCGATTTCTACCCCATTTTAATAGCCAGAATCTTCAAATTTCACCAAATACTTACATCTACGGCATATATTGTTAAGATAAGTAATTCATGGCCAAAGCTATTTCATGCAGACTACAAAAAACTTGAAACTTTTCATCCTCACACAAAGAACCTACCTATTTTTTTTTTATTTATCTTAAAAATCGCTTAGGTATGTACATCTGTTCACTATTTATTTTATACCTCATATGGCCGATTATTTGGATGTTACGAATTGGATGAAATTAATGTTGAGCCCAATTCACGAAAGGTGTGAAATCTGCGGCACAACCGAAGACGTCCTGTTCTTACTTGTTTTATATTAAAGTTGGAAAAGTTTTTTAACATAGGAACAACCAGGGTTTAGTATCTTCGTCAACCTCCATGATTTTCTAGTAGATCCCGACAACTTATTCCAATCTCGAGATAGGTCCGATTTCACTCTCGTTTCCAGTTTACTATATTTTTTACCTGAAAGGTTTTTCCTTAGGATAAAATAAGGCCAAACTGTTATCCATATTTGTGTACAGTGTATTATTATTATTATTAATAGGTCTGGAAGCACTGCGGCCTTTGTGCAGATCTATTGTGCAAGGCCTTTCAGCCTAATTTTGTATCTGGGTACCTCCTCAGGCTTTTACTCCATATACCATAGAGAGTAAGAGTCCCACCACCTAGATGGAATAGTCCCTGTCTAGCTAGAGCGACGCATTCGCAGAGAATGTGAACCGGCGTTTCATCATCCAGCTTACAGAAACGAAAAATTTGGGTATCGGATAGATTTAATTTACTTAGGTGATATCGTGGACCGCAGTGTCCCGTCCTTAGATCCTCCCTGCTTAGATTAATGAGTTTCGCTGAGATTTTCGTTGCCGGAAGTATAAACAGTTTGGCCTGCCCTTGCCCTGGGCAGTCAATCCAGTGACGTCTGAATTGTTTAGTTTCCCAATTACTTATAGTTTCCCTGGTGTGTGCTTTTGTAAGTCCAAAAAAGGGATCTATACCATAGAATGCTGCTGCAGCACCCTGCTTTGCTAGGCAATCTGCACGTTCATTACCTTCATGTCCCTGATGTCCGGGAATCCATTCTAACAAAACCTTGTTTTTGGCTACCAGGTCATTAAGGATTTCAGTACATTCATCCACTAGCTTAGATGTAACTATGTAGGATTGCTAGGCACGCAGGGCCGCTTGGCTGTCCGACATAATGTAGATGCTCTTTAATGTTGAGCCTCTCCGTAGCCATTCTCTACCACAGACTTCTATTGCATGAATTTTTGCCTGAAATATGGTGGGGTGTACAGTATGTATATGAAATGTGTATGTCAATATCTGTTTAAGTACGTAGCAAGTTCTTATAAAAACGCTCGTATTTTGTAACATTTAGTACTTGGAGCAATTTAGCTGGCTGTCATAGTTGCAAATTAGCTACAGCTGCCACTGCTCGCGCTACAACAGCAGTATACGCAGAAACCGCACTCTGCTCAAAATGTAATAGGTCACGTGCAATTAACAGCAATTGCTCGCGCGAAGTTGGTGTAAAAGTTGGCTTTTATAGCATTGCAACCGCAACCAACTGCAGAAAAAGGGCACTTGAAGTAAACTATTTTTTTGCGTTTTGTTTCATTTTCCCTTTTTGTTGGGCTTACACACTTATTTTTGCTGAGCCGGCACGCAGCTTTACCGCTGCAACTGAAGCCGTCAAACATTTCGCAATGAACCTTGACCGGCTATCAAAACAAGAGGTTATTATGTGTGTGAATTGTTGCACCGGTAGCAGCTCCTGGCAACATTTTCTTGAAAGTCGACTTAACTGTCATACAACGGAAATAAACCACTTACACCCACTCGAATACAACCATGCCTACTTGCGCAGCAAATTGTGCAAAACTGTAAATCACTCACAATGGAATGTATGAGATTTTTCGTTTATTTGCACTCGTGTCGCTGATGCAGCCTACATTTTGAATACCACAAAACCACAGAGCCGCAACGAACGAGCAACGGTGATGCCACATCAAGTGGCAAGTAGTTCGTTGAAAAGGTTGCGGTTACAGTGCCTTCCATCAGCCCTACATTGTTGCACAAATAATACACAAAGCTCACACACATACACAAACAAATTATTAGTTCGCACAATATACGAAAGCCAATTCAGGTAAGGTAAGATGGGGCAGACTCAAAATAAACAGACACTCAACTTATTAATTAGGGCCTGTTATATACTATTTCTTAGTAGATGCGATTATTATATACCCAGTAGCAGGGGGTCAATTCACTATCTGTGAGTTTTAGAATGTACGCAAGAAATTTTGTAAACTTTGAAATTCTGATTCTGTAAATCAAAACTGTGAACAAGAAAACTCACTGATAAAAACTTCGTGAGTTTTCTTGGCAGCTAGTGTACACTATTGTGACATTCAAAACTCATAGGCACTGTTGCAGAATAACTTTTTTCTTTTCATGGCGTTTGATGAACATTTTCTCACTGACATATGGCTTTTACATTCAGCGCTCAATCAGCAAAACAATGTGCACAATACTTCACAGAATGGCATGCAAATTTAAAGTGTAAATTTTGTGTGCAAATGAGTTTTCAATAAGTATAGATTTTTCAGTTTTTCACAGTTACGGAATTGACCCCCAGGTCCAAGAACAACTTAAATTTTAAAATTTAGTAATTCGATTAATTAATTTTTTTATTTCTTTAATCTGCAGATTATTAAAATATTACAGGCTAATTAGTTATTAATATAGATAAGCAACAAATCTGCAAGATAATTGTTAATATTAATTTATATTTAAATAAGAGTACCCCGCAGACATTTTTCTGCCCCAATATTTGTTTGACAATCTTTTAAAAGAGAGGCCCACCTCGCCTTCCCACCCTTTTCACACAGAGTATATTAACTTTGGTTACATAACGGCTTTAACGAATCGAGCTAAATTTGGATTCCATAAGTAAAAATGCTCAGGATGAAACAAAAAATTGACTTAGCCAAATTCGTCCTATCTATGGTAACGATAACTTGAGAAAATAATGAAAGATCTTACGGTAATTTGGTATTTGGATTCCCTGACACTCATCTCCTATCGTTATTTAAAATTAACGAAATCGGATGATAACCACGCCCACGTTTTATGTATGGTATTGTGACGAATAAAAGTGACACTAATTGATACTCACATCTCTAGTCTGATGCTAAGTAAATGAAGCCACAACAACAATAATGCAGACAGTCACTTGTATCTACATAAAGGAATCAATAATTATGTGTACATATGTACGTACACGCAGCGGAGAGAGATGCACAAACACATGCATATATCTTATCTGAGATGCCCCCAAAAGTAGGCAATTATCTGTGGAAGTATCACTCACATATACACGCGCATATGAGAAGCTATAACGTGCATCTGTAGTTATGTTATAGCTGGTAGCAAATTCTAAAAATAGAAGCGCCTAGAAATATGTCAACGAGGAAACCAAAAAAAGTTTAAAAGCAGCAGCAGCAGAGGCACGACGAATTCAGTTTGATTTAAGCACGCTATCTGTTATGCAGTAGAAGTGTTATTGTGAAGTTGTTATTGTGAAGTACTTTAATAAAGGCCATTTTGCATTATTAAATAGTAAAGTTATTTATTCAACAGAACGTTAGCAGAAGGTTGCGAATAAGGGGAATTTCCCAAATTCGTTACAATATTTTTGAAATTATAAAAACCCTGATTGTTTAGTAAAGAGTGCACCTAGAACGTTGAAATTTGATTTGTGAACTGATATTAAGACTTAATAAAAGTCAAAAAAAATTTTTGAAAATAAGGGTGGCACTACCCACTTGTGATAAAATCAATTCAACAAATATTATTTATTATAAATCAAGAACTGTCAAATCTATCATAACAAAATTCGAAAGGGAAGTTGCCTTCTGGTTAAGAACCACGCCCAATTTTTTTATAAAATATTTTGAAAATTGCTTTTGGCGTATAAAACAAGCTATATTATTGCAAGAAAGAGATTTGTAACAAGGGTATTTCTTTTCCCATGTGGAATTCAAGCAAAAAATAGGAAACAATTTCCTTATAGAAGGAAATATTTCTAGTAAAAACGGTCGGGATCGGTTGAAGATCACGCCCACATTTTAATAAAAGACTTTTAAAAGACGAATATAATGAGCTATACCTTGGCAAAAATATCTTAATATCGATGGTATTTTACTTTTTAAATAGAATTATAACCAAAATTTAGAAGATGTTAAAATTTTTGAAAATGGTCGTAGCACTGCCCCTTTTTTGACTAAGCAATTTTCTATATTTGGGGAGCAATAACTCAAAGAAAATTCACATATTGTTATAAAATTTTGAATACACACTTTTTATAGCAGAAAATAATTGTAATAAAATCCGACGGGATAAGTTAAGGACCACGCCCACTTTTATATATATATAAAATATGCCCACTGTTATATAGGATTAATAAGTAATTAATCGTAAATGAACTGTACAATTGAAACCCACACTGAATACATAATATTCGGTTACACCCAAACTTAGACACCCTTACTTGTTCTTATTTTGTCCATCCTTAATTCCACTTATCTTCCTCCGACTCTCGAAGCAATTTCCACTCCAACTACAGCTCCCACATCCACTCCCGCTCTCGCTCAGACTCCCCCCCCCCCCCCCCTTTACCTGCTTCACAACTTTTAAAATCGCGTCCATTTTTACATACATGATAGAGATAGATGAGACGTTGTCCTGCTGGATAATACTGCTTTCTGCGATGTATCTACTACCTCAGTAAACGGAGGTATTTGTCATATTTAGCTATCGCAAAAGGAAATCGTGTCTTTTGCCTTTTTGTCTTTTGTCTTTCTTGCATCTTCCTCCTCTTCGAAAAGTTTGATGATCTTCCTGAGGTAGATTGTTGAAGTTCTCCTTGAGGATATTTAGCAAAGAGCCTTTTTAGGTTATTTACCATTTTGGTTTAAATGTAAGCACTGCTCAATTTTTTCAAACCGGCCGCGAGACATTGCTTCTGATATAGCCGTAAGCTTTATGTTTGGGCCCATGCCATTTTAAACTGGGGCAGTCTAAAAACACCTAAGTATAAAAAAGCACCAATAAAGCATTTTATTTCCTCCTTAGTACAGTTAAACTTAATGCGGATTTCTTTTAGTCCATATAAATTAGTTTGCTGTATGATCAAATCAATGCAACGAGTATCAAATTTTTTTTTGTAACATTCAACTGGTGTCAAAAGGATATTATCGTCCTTCAAAATAGTCTCTGGAGGTTTATATGGCCTTCATCTCCATTCGAGAGATTTCGGATCAATTTTTGCAAAGCACATATTAACAGTACCAGAAGATTCTTGTTCAAATGCATCTGCCAGTATGTTGTCAAGAAGGCCGATCTCTACGCTTTCTCCTCTTTCCACAATCCCTTCAAATTCCTCTGCAGCACTTCAGATATGTCTTCCAGCTCATAGTCGCTTTCCTCATCACAGGAAACATCCCAATCGAAGTTCAAATTTGTTTCAATATCTTTGTTTGTCAAGCCTTTCTCTTGGGTTCTCATTTCTAAAAGTATGTAAATTAATTACCATAATTACCCAAAGTTGCTCACAAGCAACTTGACAACTTTGAAAATTACTCACCTGTTGTTTTTTTGCAATTCTAAGATTCAACTTCTACAAATACTTTACCTGATGTCTACTAAAAACTATTCAATTAACATAATTTAAATTTTTGTTATAATTTTGAAAAAAATCACATGTATAAAAACCTCTTTCCAAATTCGCGAATATATTTGTCTTGACACACGCGCGTACTAATGAAAACGACTTTGGTAATTTGCACTCAAATTAGCCATTGTTTAATTCAACTTAAAGACAACACTTGTAGCTTTCGATATCGGTACGGTTCCACGAACCAATACAAAAACTACGCTGGCCGTTAGTCGTGAAACAGTTGCCACAAGCAACGTTGGGGCCGAAAGGGTTAATACCCATTTTACAAAAATATATTCTCGGATCACCCTAATCCACATGTCTGTATACCAGAAATAGGTCCACGTACGGAACAAAAACCCAGTTACAAACCATTAATGAAAATTTACAACACTTACATAGCTTTGACTTTTAAAAGTGTTTCATCGTATTTTGATTTATAAAGTTACTAGCAGATTTCCCATTTAGTTTAATACATAAGAAAGGCAGCCTTAATAATAAATTTCTAACACATCGAACTCTGGTAATCTCTCCGCAAAGAATGGGTTCCAATTATTAAACTTGTCGAAGAGGAACCCCTATATTATATTTCAATCAACTCGCTCCATACAAAGGATTTTCACTGGTTCACATCCCATAGAGAAAAGTTTTTCAAATATTAGCCAAATTTTAAGAAAATCCCACCATAAAATATACTCTTGGAATAGGTTGGCCTAGATCCAGATAAACTCAGCCCCTGGTACACGACCCAAATTGTGAATCTAAAGTATCCTCAAATCCCCTTGAATATACAAATGTAATTTCATCAACATCAGTAAAGGCTTTTAGGAGGAGTTCAGTCACAAACACACGTACAGAAGAAATATATATATTAAGATTTTTGATGGTGTCGGTACTTCAAGCAACACAGTTAAGCCTGTTGAAAAGTTGGAAAGGAATATTTTAAAATTTTCCATATCCTTTTAATAAATTTAAGTTCTTGACATGCCGGCAATAGCTAATATAGTTATATATGTAAATGATTGTATACAAACACCAGATCGTAATCGAGAGATTGCGAGACCGACACAGTTTATTGTTGTTGGGACAGCACGGTGTACAATTATTAATAATGCTTTTGAAATGGACGTCATTTCGAGCAGCAGTACACAAATTTCAAACAGCAGTTATGGTTGCTCTACATGGGAGGTAGGAAAGGACGGGTTTGCAAGCTAACCATCTTAAATATTGTTTTTGATTGTCCAAAGCAATAAGCATGTTCTGCTTAAATAGGAAAATACAGCTAGGGGTTTCAAACTGATTACAATGTTTATAAAAACCCTCGCAAAAACAAAGGAAAAGGGAATGCATTATAAAATTTGATTTTCATGCGTTTAAGAAAATTGGCTAAAAATATCTCGACGACCTGAAGTGCATGTTGAACATAGCTTCCGCAAGCAAATAGAACTATTTAGCAATATCTTGTAAATTTTAAATATTACATTAAGCATCTCTCTACGACTCTGTAACGAGCTGTAAGAGCTTTAAAGGGCTGTAGTAGGGAAGCAGACTCCTAAGCGTTTCCCATGGTAAGTCTCTTGATGCGAAAGGCAGAGCTGATTTGGACCGATGCCAATGAATTTGATAACGCAAACAAATGAAACAACTTTTAGGTTTGGTCTAACTAATGAGGTAAAAATAGTGTTGGTAACCAATATGCGACTTGTATATATACTAGTGTCCTTTGTAGCCAGGCGCGGATTTACGAGGGGGGGTGGGGGGGGGGGGGGGGTTGGAATAGGGGGTTGATAAATCCGAATTAAGGTTAAGAAGTTAAAATATACGCTTACTGAAATCATTATACGTTCGGAAATTGTTCATGCCTATTATCTATTTTCAAATTGTTGGATTACGATGATTTTGCTGGCTGCGAAGACATTTGGGCTTAAATCTTATTTTGTAAGTAGTGTGTATTAAAGAATATGTTGTAAACCCACGCCAAAGCTGTACAATCGATAGTCATATGCGTGCTGGTATATCGATCAATCAGCTGTGAATATACTGTCAGAACTATTGCGAACTTATCAAAGTGGCAAAGTGTTTTTATTAAATGTACATACCCAGTGATGATAAAAGTACAAAATAAAAAATACAAAGAGTATTTAAAAACAGAATACATATATACTTTCGAAAATACTTTGAAATCGAAAGGTCATATTATGGTGTTATTAAGCGCTGTACACAGATCAAAAGCAAACATTCAAGAAAAATTTTGCATTTTTCTTGAGCACGAAAATAGCAGTAGGCACAAAATTTTGGCATCTCACGATGCATGGCAATTTATACATGAATACCGCTTTTATAAAAACAAAGCAAAATTTATAAAACTTTTTGATTATTCTTGAATCCACTCAAATCATTAGTAGTGAGTAAGAAGTTTGACACCGTGGATTTCCACATGCAGAAGCCATGGAACAATGGAACACTTTAGGTATGGCTCTAAGTTTTGCACTGCCTCTATAGTTTACAACATACAACATACGATTTACAACCACTTATAGAAAGTATGATAAACGAATTCTTCCAGATTCTATGAAATATGAACTATTTCAACCAACTGTTACACAAATGAGTTTAAGGTTTATAAAGGAATTCAGCACAACTTTCACTCGGGTCTATTTCTGTATAGCTATCGTGAAATCAAAGAGCTGCTTAGCAGAACGTAAAAGAAGTTATCTTCATAATTGTTCGAAAGACCGGATCTTACTTATTACTGCGGTTCTAAACCTGTGAGTGCATTGCCGTATCAAATGTGATAAAATGGTATAAGAACTACTGGGTATATAAAATAATTAAAAGCAAATGCACAGTTCCCTATATATACATAGGTATATAAAAAGGAATCCGAATATAAAAGTGGCAAAGGGAACTTATTCACGCACTAGGTCACAAACCGGCATTACTAAAAACTATATATATTTAGGTTGGCAGCTGCCTTAAATTCTACGGGTCTCTTTAGCTGCGTTCGGCATTGTGCATCGCGACCTTTGCGGTTGATGTCATTACTTAGTAGTTTTTTATTTTTTTCTTATTCTCTGCATATAAACTTTCAACTGCCATTTTATGTATTTTAATGCACATATATACATACATACATATGTATGTATGACTCAGGTGTATTTTGCAATGTGACTTAACTGTCGAGTTATTGTTACGCCGACGGTCATGAACATTAACTAAAATGCCACTCAAGTCTTGATGTGTTTTTCATTTTAGTGCTAAAAACCCCAAATAACAGTTAGGCGACAGGAAAACAGTTTATACATTAAAAATGTTTTAAACTTTAAGGCGTATAATACATTGACCTACATGCGTTACATATAAATATACGCACAAAATATTTAAAATGAGAAGAAATATGAATAAAAGTTTTGATCGTTCAAGATCTTAATTACTTACTAAGCGAGCCCTAAACATTGAACACTTGTTTTTAACCTTGAATAAATGGCGCCAGCTGCTTCCTTGATGGACTGACAATGGTTGGACGCTAGTAATTAACCAACTTCCCAGGGGAATCTGGGAGGGGTCCATCAAACTTACGCAGATGACATTGCAGTTTTCATGAGCTCCATATGCCCTACAGAAGTAAGCTCTTTGATGAATTGGACATTTTAATAAAATTCATACACGGGCATTTTATGTCGAAATGGCCGCCAATATATAATAAATTGTAGAAGCTCAGGTTTAAGGAAGTTAATAAGGCCTCGACGTCACTTCAAGCATGCAAAATAGTCGTGCGTGTGGCCTATCGCCCTCTTTTACACATTGGGTATTTGTTACGATTTTTAAGCATTTCCTATGCGGTAGAGTTCTTGTTTTATGGAGTGAAAAAAATCTTACCTCAAAAGCTTAGTGGGGTATGCAGTTTAGCAGTGCTTGGCTTTACAGGAGCAATTTGCAATTTCTAGCTATAGACCTATTGGCAAAGAACATAGCGTAACCAACTGCAATGAGATGTAAATTATAGTAGATTGTTATCAAATGTTGGACAAACAGATGATCGATCAGTTGATGGTTCACATACAGCTTCTGTCGTATTTTAGTTCCTTCAAAAGGGATTGGGTTGTCTATTTTCGTTTCATCGGTGTTACATTTCCCCAACCCCCTTGTTTTGTGAGGAGTTTGTGGTCGCCAAAGCCTCGCCTGCTGAATATATGTATGGAACACGCATGTATGTAACAGGATTCTCTTCGCTTAGGTGAGGTTGACAATTAGGTTGCGGAAGGTGTGAAGCTATAAAGCTTTCCATTGTTCTTATAAATCACTTGGATCCATCCTCTTTCACGCCTCCCACCAAAGCTTAAAAGCTTTATTTTTTAAATACGTGAAGCTTTCAAACTTATCGAAAGTCTTAATTTTTTCCGGGCTATCACAGAAAAGTCTTTAGATTGGTTATATTTAAACAACTGTATTTGTTAGGTTTTTTTATCTATTTATTTTTGTGCTTCGAATACCTGCAGCAAGATTAGAATTTATTTTGTTATAAGCTGAAGCCACCTTTAATACTCTTGTTTAGTTTTTGAAATAGATACTTTCCCAAATAGATAAAATTAAGCGAGTTCCACTAGTTACAAATTTGAAATGAGTGTGACGGCTGATTAAAGAACAAACAGCTCTTGAAAAATATTTTGTATTATTTTTCTAAATTCTGCGAATTATAAAAAAGCAAAAAAATAGCGAAATGGTGTTCAGAAATCCAGGTTGTGTTAGGTGGGGCAGCACCTGCCTAGTTAAGGAAAACCTCACTTGGACAATTTCATGTTGATTCATTGTGTTACTACATGCTCTAACGTGGAAAATTGCTGACAGTTTTTTAACGAATTTCTGCATGACAACAATGTACATAGCTTAAAGTAAGGCAGCACAAATCGATCTGGAAAACTTTTTCCACAAATTCCAATACGTCCCGACGGAGATATTTACGTCTCGAACTCGCAAGGCTGGACTGAGAAACATAAAGATACTGAATGATTGGTGGTGGAAGCCCAGCGTTTGCTTGTCTGGTAAGAAGTCCAATCGTTTAGAAGTATAAATAATTGGCCAGCGAAGTCTCGAAGTCTCCACAGGCTGACTCTTTTTGTTCGGCAGTGCCTGCTCGAGGCAAACGATCAGCCTGACAGAATTTCACTGCCACATTCTGATGTATATTAGAACGATTTTCCGTCATCTCTTGTTATACTAGGTTTGGAGACAAACCAGTTTCGGCGTGGCGTCATCATCAGTTTTCGTTTTTATATGTTGTAATATCTTCTAAATACAATTGAAGACAAAAGATTTTGGTTGTGCGCGAATGTCCAGCGCTGACATCAGATTATTCTTTTTTACTGATTACTTTCTCTTTTATAGTAAAATTACTTACAATACTATTACAATATTTACATGCAACACTTAAACACTAAAAATAACTACATTCTATTTCTATATACCTATTCAGCAGAATATCCATATTACCTAACTATGTAATAACGTTTGGTCAGTCGCACCGAAAAACCGACGCTGTCGATCAGGCATGTTCATTGATACGTGAGTTAGTGAGTTTGACGCTTATAGGTTAAACAACTGTAAACGGATACGGCTCCCCGCTGGGTTCAATATAACTTATCTATGCCGCTATGACTATGTCGCTATGAGTTATTCGTGTGTGGTCGAAAGTGAAATGCATTTGCTTGTGCATTACAAGCTGGACTTATTCTGGAATTTACATAAATACAAATATCTTGTATTGTGGTAATGCCACATTGTTGTTGTCGTTTGCCTTATATTTATGGTTCGTAGTAGCATGAGCATGAAAATCATTCCAATATACATCAATTATCCACCCTGCCGGAAAATCAGCAAAAGTGATCCCGTTAACTCCTATTTAGGTACTAAATAAAAATAGAATAAATCAGGGCCAACCACAGGCGGGCTTGACTACTTTTGAAAAAATAAGCACATATAGAGCTGGGTACAATGACTATGAAAACTACGCAAGCATTTATTTGGATTATTTGCTTTTCGCAAAACCATAATACAATTTTAGAGCAGCTGAGAGATAATTGTTAGAGAAGTAAAATTTTTGAATGAAGGGACACATTTTTAGCTTCATTAACCATGGCTATCAAATAATTGTTTAAACATTATTTTTGGATAGTGTATTTTGTTTCTATTATAGAATTAAAAAACATTATCTACTACCAATACAAAATCCTACGTGAATAGGCCTCATAACTCTTTCTTAAATTTTTGATCTATCTATTCAATTAAATTTTTAGGTCAATACACCCACAGTACGCCTAGGCGTATGAGTAACTTTTTGGCATTGTAAGCAATCGTTCTTGAACATACAAAAAACAAAGCAGTTCAGACTAGCAGCAACGAGAGTATCAGTCAAACACATTAATCTACGTAGAGAGGACCTACCAGCTATCACTGGGACTATATGGGAAGATATTCAGGCCTGTTCTGAATTCCGACTCGGAATGAAAAGTAAAACGACATTGATTTCGACTCGGTTTCTATTTGGTGTTCTCAATTCCGATTGTAAAAAATCGATTCGAAGTCGATTTCGAATCGTTTTCATTCCGATTCGGTAACCAGTTTAATCAGCTGTTTTTGTTTATGTGTTTTGGTTTAAGTATCATAAAATTTTATTTAAATTAAAAAATGCCTGCAGATATGGTTTTTGATGCGCATACGCAAGAAAACGTGCTATTGTGCGTGCGAATCGTAAAAATGCGCTGGATCGGAATTCAGAACAGGTCGACTTCATTTCGATCAGCATCGATTTGTTTGCCTAATAGATTTCTTGATAGAAGTTTTTAAAGAAAGATTTATTATGCCAATTTAACTCAAATTTAAACAAAAAATACACACAACTCTTCCAAATAAAATGAAGAATTAAAAAAAAAATTATTTGAAAGACAAGTATCGCAACATTTGTGTATAATCTGCCAATTAATTTTCATTCCGACTGCTCAGAGGCAATACTTTTCAAACCGATAATTTTTGGTCGGAATCGAAATCCAGAACAGGCCCGATTGTCTACGATATTAGCCAATTAAAATCTGTCAGATATACAAATCTGTCGATTTTGTAAGCAGAAGGATGAAACGCTGCAGCGCGCTGGTTCACATTCGCTGCGCATGCGTGGCTCTGTGAGTTCCAGCTTGTTTATAATAAACATCCTTGATTCCTTCAGCAATGATGATCTACAATAAAAAATCAATTACCAGCAATAGATAAAGCTTCCTCGACAATAGCAGTTATAGAATGCGCATAATGGAAAAACAGAACCAGAGCAAGCAAGAAAGGCTAAGTTCGGATGTAACCGAAAAATACATACTCAGCTGAGAGCTTTGGATACAAAATAAGGGAAAATCACCATATAAGAAAATGAACATAGGGTATCGCTTCACTGTGTTTGTATGACATTGGTATCAAATGGAGGGTAGTAAAGAGTAAGTAGTGCGCCATAGTTCTATAGGTGGACGCCTTTTCGAGAAATCGCCATAAAGGTGGACCAGGGGTGACTATAGAATGTGTTTGTACTATATGGGTATGAAATGAAAGCTGTTAATAAGCATTTTAAAAGGGAGTGGGTCTTAGTTCTATATGTGGACGCCTTTTCGAGATATCGCCATAAAGATGGCCCAGGGGTGACTCTAGAATGTGTTTGTACGATATAGGTGTCAAATGAAAGGTGTTAATTAGTATTTTAAAAGGGAGTGCGCCTTAGTTCTATATGTGGACGCCTTTTCGAGATATCCTCATAAAGGTGGACCAGGGGTGACTCTAGAATGTGTTTGCACGATATGGGTATGAAATTAAAGGTGTTTAAGAGGGTTTAAAAGGGAGTTGCCCTTCGTTGCATATGTGAAGACGTTTTCGTGATATCGGACCAGGGTCACCCAGAACATCATCTGTCGGGTACCCCTAATTTATTTATATATGTAATTCCACGAACAGTATTCCTATCATGATTCCAATATCGATATATCGATTTTTGCTCAAGTTATAGCGTTAACGGCTAAGCGAAAGGACGGACGGTCGACTGTGTATAAAAACTGGGCGTGGATTCATCCGATTTCGCCCATTTTCACAGAAATCAATTATCGTCATAGAAGCTATGCCCTTACCAAGTTTCACAAGGATTGGTAAATTCGACTTACGGCATTAAAAGTATTCTAGACAAATTAAATGAAAAAGGGCGGAGCCACGCCCATTTTGAAATTTCCTTTTATTTTTGTATTTTGTTGAACCATATCATTACTGGAGTTAAATGTTGACATATTTGACTTATGTACTGTAAAAATGTAAATTTTTTTGTTAAAATTTTACTTTTATATATTTAAAAAAAATGGCGTGCTCATCATCCGATTTTGCTACTTTTTATATAGAACGCATATAGTAATATGAGTAACGTTCCTGCCAAATTTCGTGATGATATCCTCAATGTCTGCCAAATTACAGCTTGCAAAACTTTTAAATTATTTTTATTATTATTGTCCAAAATTTTACTGATTTTCTATTCTGCGTCATAAGGTCAACCAACCTATCAAGTTTCATCACTTTATCAGTCCTTGGTAATGAATTATCGCAGTTTTTCGGTTTTTCGAAATTCTCGATATCGAAAAAGTGGGCGTTTACAGTCCGATTTCGGTCATTTTAAACAGCGATCTGAGATGAGTGGCCAGGAACGTACGTACCAAATTTCATCAAGATACCTCAAAATTTACTCAAGTTATCATGAATGAATTTCTTTTTTCGCCCAGATCCTTTTGATATATAGAAGCCTATATCTATCTCGATTAGTTTATGCCGTTACAGGGTACAGTTATGCGAACAAAATTTATGTACTCTGTGAGCTCAGATATCACCTGAGTATAAAAACTGTTTCTTATTTTAAAATTATTTTTAACTTTTTGGTTCGTCTTAAATGGTCACCATTGTATTCTAATGCTTCCTGTCTCATATCATGTGAAAAGTAGCATCTAAAAAAAAATGTGAATAAATATATTTAAAAAAAAAAAAAAAATTTTAACAATATTTATCCATAATTCTTTTTTGATTTTCATATGATATAATTTCCACGCGACATAAGCTAGGAAGCATTAGAATACAATGATGACCATCACATTCGTGTATATAAAATTTGTAGTAAAACGAATCATAACTAATATTTGATTCCAGGTTCGATTCGAACTGAAGAAAATTGAAAAATTTTATTTTGTTATTGGAATAGTAAGTAGAAATTTTTTCAAACAATCTGCCATAGCTACGCAGATAGATCCATTTCGAAGGGTGCAAAGCTTTCATCATCAGTACGCTTTAGGTGTAATTTGATAACGAATATTTGTTTTCGATAGGCTGTATCTCTTCCTAGACAAAAAAGTTATGATATAGTGCATCTGACGCAAGTACTTAATAAAATACCTAGGTATCAAATTTCAAGCAATTCGGGTAGTTCAATTAAGGCGTTGGTTTTTAATACGTACTTACAAGCAGATTCGGCACATGTTGTTCTGCCCTAATTTGGTCTATCTGCATGGCAATTAGGAAGTATTTATAACTTTTTCTCCCTCCCTTTTTTCGTTATCCGTTTATTTGCTTCTAACCCTATCTCTCTATCATAGTCTAATTCTCACTATTTCTTAGTCTCTTCTCTTTCCTTATTTTCACTTCTCTGTAGTTCTTCTTATTCTTCTCCATCCCTTATTCCTAGTCCCAGTCTCAGTTTCAGCTACAATCTCAGCCTAAGTCCAGGTTCCAATCCAAGTTACAGCCGGACCCTGGTCCATTTCCTGGAAAAGTGTAGTAAAACTATACCAAATTTTAAGAAAATCGAACCGTAAAAAGAATTTGTTAGAATTGATAAGTCGCTGGTCAACTTCCCGCAAAGGAACTTCACAGGTACACACTTCGAGTTGCTGTGAAGCTATTCTGCAAATTGGAATAAAATAGGCGAAGTGGCTTTGGAGTACATAAGCTGCATGCAAACATACATCCTTCTTCTATGTATAGAATAAAAATATTAAATCTCCTGGGTGCACAAACATTAGCATATACATAAAAACATACCAAAAAATAGTACTTTTTTAAGAATTTTAACAAAATGTTTAAAATTTTTATCGAAAGAATATTTATAAAACGATGTATGCATTCTTAACCATTTATGTTGCATTAACTTGGCAACGCGTATAAATATAGTATATGTCAAGCTGATGTAAAAAGAAAATACGCATATGGGCGATTATCCCCGAGCTCTCAGGTTTACTAACCCAAAATTTTGGGAAAAAAATATTCGATTTTCAAATATTATCAATCATTTTTCTAGGAGTTTCTATAGCTAAAACACGTTCCCAAAGTGGACGAGCTACAGCTATTAATTTCTGTTCTTGGTACTGAAATCTGCAACGGTTGTGACATTTTGAAAATAAATTACTCATTGAAAAAAGCTAGTATGACTCGCAAAATTTTCCGTAATATTTTAAATTTATGTCAGTAAACTTTAAAGAAAAATGGTACAATAGACGGTACTTAACTTAAAACTACAAAGATACAAGTGCCACGGTTGTGACACGATTTTTTGATACGTACCGTTTTTCCAGTTCTTCATTATTTAAAAATGGATATTAGTTATTTTAAGACTTCAAACATTAACACGAAAATATGCGAGGACACTTGCTGATCAAAATTCACAATCACATGTCACAAACCAGTGTGCAATAAAGCAGAACCAACCTAAGGATTTGAATAACAATTTTTACTTCAAAACTCATGGACACTTTTCATAATCCAATTATAAAGCGAAAACAGAAATGTTGTCATTAAAACAAAATTTAGTATTGCAGATTAAGTCAAGTACTTAATATAACGACAGTTTAATACTCGTGTAATTAAGGATTAAATAAAATAAATTAAAAAAATTTTAAGGTACACGGTTTTATTGAAAACAATACTTAAATGAAGTAATAATAATACGAAAAGCTAGAAAATAATTGACTAGGTCTTAGATACTAGTCATCGCACTCCTTATGAATCTATGGTGTTGATCAGACAATTAAATAAAAGCGTTGGGCGCGTGAAATTTCTAAAAAGTTGAGGCGTAGCATAACCTGATTAAGGTTCAATTGGTTTTACTTATGACTATCAATAGAAATATAACGCGTCCAACGCTTTTATTTAATTGTCTGATCAACGCCCTAGATTCATAAGGAGTGTGATGACTAGTACCTAGGACCTACTCAATTATTTTCTAGCTTTTCTTATTATTATTACTTCATGTAAGTATTGTTTTCAATAAAACCGTTTAACTTAAAAACTTTTTTTAATTATTTTATTTTCAAGTTTTTAGTCTTTATTTAATTGCCTATTATTTCTCATTCCATTTAGTTCATTAAGTGACTCATTATTACAAGGACTCTTTCCTGACAATTTGTTACAACCTAAGTCCTCAATACATAATCCTTCCAAAGACTTTACTCGAGTCTGCGCTACGTATGCTTGCCCCTCCTCCAACTTCAAAATATTTTGATGTCACTTCTACCGGACTGTATGCAATATTTGTTCCAAATATGAGCCAAATCTGACCACAAATACGATTTTTGCGGATATCTCGATCCTTGCGCCGCCTAGCGGCGATTTTTTTCTTACTATTTCATTGTCATCGGGTTCTGAACTATATGCCAAATTTCAAGCTTGTAGCTTATCGGGAAGTTACTTAAATTTCAATTACAAAATTCGTTCACATCGGCCGTGCGGCCTGCCTGTCAAGTCAAGCTAAATAAAACCATTTCAAAAGTTACCACCTATAATTTTATGAAAACTGTGGTTATGAACATGCCACGGTTGTGACATTTGTAGGGTAATATGAACTATAACTTCACAAAACTGATGATAAGTAAATAAAATTCAACATGAAACTTTAAAATAAACACAATTTTAACTCAATTACATAATTTAATTCATAGAAAATGCTTTAATATATTTCAAATTTCGAAATGAGACAAAACTGCAAGCTCGCGGATAACCACCCATATATATATACTTTAGGGTGGTCCTTATTTTTCGACTTTTAAAAAATTAACGGGGCACCGCATAAAACCATTATATACTCAAAAATACTGGTAGCGTATATATATATATATATTTAACGTTTTTAGAGGTCACTTACTTTCTTACTTACTTAATTGTCGCTTAACCGTCTAAACGGTTATGGCCGTCCAACAAGGCGCGCCAGTCGCTCCTTCGCTCCGCCAACCGGCGCCAATTGGTCCCAACAAGGCAGTTTAAAACATTTTCCACCTGGTCCTTCCAACGGAGTGCGGGACGCCCTCTACCTCTGCTTCCATAGGCGGGTTCCGATAGAAACACTTTCTTGGCCAGAGCATCATCTTTCATTCGCATAACATGGCCTAGCCAGCGGAGTCGCTGCGTTTTAATTCGCTGGACTATGTTGATGTCTGCGTATAGCTCGTATAGCTCGTCATTAAAACTTCTTCGGTACTCGCCATCGCCAACGTGTAGAGGTCCATAAATCTTTCGAAGAACTTTTCTCTCGAACACTCACAAAGCCGCTTCATCTGCTGATGTCATGGTCCATGCTTCTGCCCCATATAGCAGGACGGGTACGATATGTGACTTGTAGAGTATGATTTTCGTTCACCGAGAGAGGACTTAACTTTTCAATTGCCTACCTAGTCCAAAGTATCATTTATTGCCAAGATTGATTCTTCGCTGGATTTCAGTGCTGATGTTGTTGCTAGTGTTGATGCTGGTTCCCAAATAAACGAAGTCTTTTACTATTTCAAAATTATGGCTGCCAACAGTAGCGTGGTTGCCAAGGCGCTTATGCGCTGACTCTTTGCTTCATGAGGTCACTACGAAGGTGAAAATTTGAGGAAAATCACTCTAATAATATAATGACAAAACAAGAGAAAAACGGAAATCAAATATTTAAAGCATTTTCCAAAAGGTCTGCTTATAACATCTCTGAATTTTCGTTACAGTTACAAAATCGTTGAAAGTTATTAGAAAAGATAGAATAGTAAGTAGTATCTAACTAACTAATATATAATTTATGCGCTATTATGGTAGTATTATTACGTATCATGTATATATTGCAAATTTTGTTATAACTAAAACTGTAAGCACATATTTTTTAAGTAGTCGGGGTCTTTATCCGATTTTCTCAGATCAAAGTGATATCAACGGCTTTTGATCACGGCTTTCAAACTCTTAAATTTTCTTTTACTTATCAGCCATTTTACAAAATTGTAACACATTTATTGTGCATCGTTAACCCTAGAATATCATACTTCGTCGAAACGACGACGCATGTTTTTGTTTTTGGTTTTCTCCTTAAATTATATGTTTTTTTGCTGATTTTTTTATATAGATAATATTAAAAAGGTAAACTGTTTTTGTCTTATTTCATTAAAATACATTAAAAAGAATTTATTAATACAAATCTAAACATCTTTTTTTTAAAAAGGAGACAACCTTTATACCCTTTTAAATATTACCGTAGTTGATTCGACGAAGTATGATGTCTACGTATTAATAATAATTATGATATTCTAGGGTTAAGTTAATACACTCGTCAAATTTAACCATTTCATCAGTATTTGTAATGGCATTTTCTATTTTTGAAGTCGGGCGTGGATATAATCTGATTCCGACAGTTTTCAGTACCAATAAATCGTCAACGACGCTGTAAAGCCGCTAACTCCATTCACAAAAATTTTGCAGTAGGACGAAAAGCTCTATTTTATGACAATATAAAATGTATTGAAATTTTATAGAGTTAGCAGCTTTTCATAATTTTGTTGGAATTAGTGATTTTGGCCACTAAACACATACTTTTCTTATACCACCATGGGCAGAAATCGTCTCACATTCCAATATTTTTAAAAAGTCGGTTTAAGTGAAATATGGAGTCTTTACCGTATCGCCGACGGTCTTAGTTTTTACTCAAGTTATGTTGTTGACTGAATTTTTTTGACCTTAAATATGTAGACCATCGGCACTTGGTAAAGAATCGGAAAACCATCGAGGTAAATTATCGACAATTTACTCAGCGCTTGGAAAAAAACATCGATGACAAAAAACTCGAGTATTTTTCGGAAAATTATCGATACTACTCACTCAGTACGCTTTCCGTTCTATCACTTATTCTTGGGGAAGTTATGGGCGTTCAACGGTATTTAGCGACTTTATTTTAGCAGATATATAGATATGTGCTGCATGCAGACAGTGAGGTGATTTATTGAACTACTTTCTTAGATTTAATGAGAAATAAAAATTATTTGGTGCGAACACCGCATACAAAATAAAATCTAAATAAGTTTGAATGCGTTTGCTTTGCAACGCCTGTAGACTTGTAGACATGTAGCAAATAGATAAAAGATCCCTTATTTGCTTTTGTCAAACTAATGGTTTGATGTGTTCGAAAGTGTGTGCATTGATAATAAAAGAAACTACATAGCAACGAAATTACAGCGACATTATTGGTGTGTGTTTCTCTAACTTTAACTTCTTTCCTGCAAAATTTTAAACAATATCGTGATTAAAATCTATGTTCATTGGAAAATTTCTTGCAAATCCTTTAGGCCGTTCAGCAGTTTAGCTCGGTGACCTTTTGGGTAATTCATTTTAAAATATTAACAGATTTATAAATGGTTTCACTACATTCGACAGAGAAATCTTGTTAATTTCCAAACAAATAATTTCATGAAACGCTGTTTAAATTTTTGGAATCTTGCTTAGTCTGCACGATCAACAGAATATTCAACCTTTTCCATGTCAAACCGCAATGTACCAATAATAGAAGCGTAATTGGTATTTCTGCGGTACAAAATATACTGAAACTAAACTCATAACAAAGCCCATCATTTAACCTGTCACCTTTACTAGTTAAAGTGTTAAAGGGTCATAAGTTGAAAGATTAAAGAAGATGAAAATGTTAATGCCAACAACAAGCTAAAAGAGAAAGATGAACCTGAAAGAATAATGAAAAATGAGACCATACCCAAATAAATGCAAATTTACCGGATTTCGCACTTGATAAAACGGCAATTGTACTTTTGACAGTTGCGGCGTCAAAGTAAACAGCGGGCATGCTATAACAAAATATGAAAAAGAGACAACTAAAAAAATTATTTTCAAAGTTGGTTGAAGCAGCTGTGTCGTCTAACGAAATAACCGTTAGCTAATGTTTTATTTAATTTAGTGAGGACGACGACCACGTGCATAGCAATGAAGTTGAAGGTTAGTTAGTTGTTTGCATTCAAGGAAAATCAAAACGCCACGATGGCAATGAATTGAATGAGCTGAGGAAAAACTTTTTAAGATCCCTTTTTTTTTTTTTTTTAAACGGATGCAAAATATTCGTAATCTAATAAAATGGCACACAAAATGTTCATTACGGTCACACTTCCGACGCGCTACATGTCCTGAATTGGTATAACCGATGTCATAGCCGCTGCTATTCTTCGCAATCTTCCACTTTTACCCATTTATGAATTACTGCTTGTCTTGGAATATATACTTGCCATGAGACCACAGGCATGACGAGCCACTTGAAATGGCAACAACGCCCGCCCGTTTGTATTTCATTTGCATGCCTAATGAAGTGATGCCAACGTTATTGTTGTTGTGTTTATGCAGCGTATGACAGGGAAAATCACGCGGTAAAACGGATGTCGCCTTCGAATTGCAGCACATCGTAGCAGGGGCGTAGTCAAATTTCGAGGAAAAATAGTCTGGAAATAGAAGATTAGCTGCTTCTGCTAATAAGCAAGAGCAAAGCCAACGACAACAGAATACTTACCCCACAGTACAAATTTGAAACTTATTAACCACGCAGTATAGATGCAGTGGGATAAGAGCATGGAAATTTTCCGACAAGAAGATAGTATCGGAGCATACCGAATTCATATCCGGAAAAGAACTTTCGATATTCGATACACTCGGTAAGCCTTAGAGCTGTATTACTTATCTCGGGTTAAATAAAAACAACAAAATTGCCAGCTGCCGAAGAGGAACGATTCCAAATTGCATGTGTCTTTGAGATTCAATCCTTATATACTAAAGCAGCGGCTGCGCTGGCTAGGCCATGTTATGCGAATGAAAGATGACGTTACAGCCAAAAACGTGTTTCTATCGGAACCCGCTTATAGCAGCAGAGGTAGAGGGCGGCCCCCACTCCGTTGGAAGGACCAGGTGGAAACCGATTTAAACTCCCTTAGTGTGACCAATTTGCGCCTGTTGGCAGAGAGAAGGAGCGACTGGCGCGCCTTGCTGGAAGGCCATAACCGTTTAAACGGATAAGCGCCAATTAAGTAAGTAAGTAATACTAAATCTCAGAAGGCTCGCAAACCTTGAAATTCTTAGTTCCGATCAAAGGAACTTCAGCTGCGAAGAAGTTGTTAGTCTTAAGATGTCCGATGGTTTCGATCATGATAGCCACAAAAGAGCGGCTATATTCGCCTTGACTTCAGTTCTCAGCATAAAGCAATTGATGCTCTCAACAGAAAACTTAACAAACCATAAGGGAAAATCACCATGTAGAAAACTGAACCTAGGGTAACCCTGGTATGTGTTTGTAGACATAGGTGTCGAATGGAAGGAATGAAAGAGTATATTAAAAGGGAGTGGGCCATAGTTCTATAGGTGGACGCCATTTTGGGATATCGCCATAAAGCTGGACCAGGGGTGACTCTAGAATGCGTTTGTACGATATGAGTATCAAATGAAAGGTGGTAATGAGTATTTTAAAAGGGAGTGATCCTTAGTTCTATAGGTGGACGCCTTTTCGAGATATCGCCATAAAGGTGGACCAGGGGTGACTCTAGAATCTGTTTGTACGAAACGGGGATCAAATGAAAGATCTTAATGAGTATTTTAAAAGGGAGTGATCCTTAGTTCTATAGGTGGACGCCTTTTCGAGATATCGCCATAAAGGTGGACCAGGGGTGACTCTAGAATGCGTTTGTACGATATGGGTATCAAATAAAAGGTGTTAATGAGAATTTTAAAAGGTAGTGGGCCTTAGTTCCATAGGTGGACGCCTTTTCGAGATATCGCCATAAATGTGGACCAGGGGTGACTCTAGAATTTGTTTGTACGATATGGGCGTCAAATGAAAAGTGTTAATGGGTATTTTAAAAGGGAGTGGGCCTTAGTTCTATAGGTGGATGCCTTTTCAAGATGTCGCTATAAAGGTGAACCAGGGGTGACTCGGTAATGTGTTTGTACGATATGGGTATCAAATTAAAGGTATTAATGGGGTTTTTAAAAGGGAGTGTCCTTAGTTGCATATGTAAAGGCGTTTTCGAAATATCGACCAAAATATGGACCAGGGTGACCCAGAACATCATACGTCGGGTTTCGCTAATTTATTTATATATGTAATACCACGAACAGTATTCCTGCCATAATTCCAAAGGCTTTTGATTTCGCCCTGCAGAACTTTTTCATTTTCTTCTACTTAATTTGGTAGGTGTCACACCCATTTTACAAAGTTTTTTCTGAAGTTATACTTTCCGGTCAATAAACCAATCCAATTACAATGTTTCATCCCTTTTTTCATATTTGGTATACAATTATGGCAATTGTTTTTCATTTTTCGTAATTTTCGATATCGAAAATGTGGGCGTAGTCATAGTGGGATTTCGGGCCATTTTTTATACCAAGATAAAGTGAGTTCAGATAAGTACGTGAACTAAGTTTAGTAAAGATATATCGATTTTTGCTCAAGTTATCGTGTAAACGGACGAGCGGAAGGACAGACGGCCGACTGTATATACAACTGGGCGTTGCTTCAGCCGATTTCGCCCAATTTAAAAAAAAAATTTTTTTTAAGTCAAATTTTAACAAAACATTTAATATCTTTACAGTATAAAAGTACATTATGTCAACATTCGACTCCAGTAATGAAATGGTGCAACAAAATACAAAGATAAAAGAAAATTTCAAAATGGCCGTAATTCCGCCCTTTTTCATTTAATTAGTCTAAAATACTTTTAGTGCCATAAGTCGAACAAAAATTCGCCAATCCTTGTGAAATTTGGTGGGGATATATACTCTATAACGATAACTGTTTTCTGTACAAATTGGTGAAATCGGTTGAAGGCCACGCCCAGTTTTTATACACAGTCGACCTTCTGTCCTTCCGCTCGGCCGGTAACACGATAACTTGAGCAAAAATCGATATATCTTTACTAAACTCAGTTCACGTACACACCTGAACTCACTTTATCTTAGTATAAAAAATGGCCGAAAACCTACTGTAACCAAGCCCACTTTTCCGATATCGAAAATTACGAAAAATGAAAAACATTCCATAATTCTATACCAAATATGAAAAAAGAGATGACACATGTTAATTGGATTGGTTTATTGACGCAAAATATAACTTTAGAAAAAACTTTGTAAAATGGGTGTGAAATCTACCATATTAAGTAGAAGAAAATGAAAAAGTTCTGCAGGGCGAAATCAAAAGACCTTGGAATCTTGGCAGGAATACTGTACGTGAGATGACATATATAAATAAATTAGCGATACCCGACAGAAGATGTTCTGGGTCACCCTGGTCCACATTTTGTTCGATATCTGGAAAACGCCTTCACATATACAACTAAGGGTTCTCTCTTTTAAAACCCTCATTAATACTTTTAATTTGAAACCCGTATCGTACAAACATATTCTAGAGTCACCCCTGGTCCACCCTTATTGCGATAACTCGAAAAGGCGTCCACATATAGAACTAAGGCCCATTAAAGTCATTAACACCTTTCATTTGATACACATGTCATACAAACACATTCCAGGGTTACCCTAGGTTCGTTTTGCTAAATGGTGATTTTCCCTTATTTTATCTCCAAGCTCTCAACCGAGTATGTAATGTTCGGTTACACCCGAGCTTAGCCTTCCTTACTTGTTATTTGGTACACATATAGTAAGAGGTAAGGTTCCTACCAAATTTCGTCATGATATCTTCAACGGCTGCCAAATTACAGCTTGCAAAACTTTAAAATTACCTTCTTTTAAAAGTGCGCGGTGCCACGCCCATTGTCCAAAAGTTTACTAGTTTTCTATTTTGCGTCTTCTGGTCAACCCACCTAATAAGTTTCATCGCTTTATCCATTTGTGGTAATGAATTATCCAACTTTTTCGGTATTTCTACATTTTCGATATCAAAAAAGTGCGCGTGGTTATGGTCCGATTTCGTTCATTTTAAATAGCGATCTGAGATGAGTGCCCAGGGGACATACATACCAAATTTCATTAAGATACCTCAAAACTTACTCAAATTATCGTGTTTACGGACGGACGGACAGACAGACGGACGGACGGACATGGCTAAATTAATTTCTTTTTTCGCCCAGATTATATTGATATATAGAAGTCTATATCTATCTAGATTAGATTATGCCGTAACGGATTACCGTTATGCGAACAAAATTAATATACTCTGTGAACTCTGCTCAGCTGAGTATAAAAACCGTTGAAAGCTATCAACTTCTGTTGAGCAAATAGCAGCGCATAGTATAAAGATGTACACGTTTTTTTAATGCTCGCGATTTAGCCAAAAGCTTGTACAAAGAGTTTGTCAAATCGGAGTCGGAAATGTTATAAAAAAGCCGCTCAGTAGCCTATAATAGCGGCAACATATCAGCTTATTTGTAGAAACCACACTTAGAGTGAAAAATGTAACTGCCTAGAAGCTTCTTCTTTCATTCAAGAAAGAGCTGGTGCATTCCCACCTCGTCAAGCACGTCGCTGTTGGCTGGTATTATTAGTTCGGGACTGTAAAAGACTTCGTTTATCTGCTAAAGCACTGTCTGCTTGGAAATCAAACAGAGAAGTACTCTGCCCAGAAACTTCTTTTTTGGACTGAACAATTAATTCAAAGTAAAGACATCTCACGACAAACAAATTCCACGCCCTACATCTCGCTCATCATACATGTCCTGCTGTGTGTCTTGGAATAATGAACGGTGTTGAGGGAGATGGGTTGGCCCATATAATGTCTGAGAGTAAGGTTGTAGAAATGATTTATGGTCCAAAGCCCATACGATTCGTTGGCTTGGCCATGTTTTTCGAATGGACGACGAAGTTAACCAAGAATTTCAATTAACACCAGTATTTTAAATCTGAGGAATTGGACACCATCATTGAGAGAGGTAAGCAGAGGAAGAGTTGATCTACCTTGATTATCCCAATTGGCGGCAGTTATCAGGAAACAGGGACAGTTGAGTTAGTCCAATTTTCGAGAAAACAAAATTATTTTAAAGAGAAAAAATATACCCACTAATAATCTGGATAACTGAGTTGATTTCGTTACGTCCGTCTACCTGTCAGTAAATTTTTGGGGTATATTGATTAAATTTAGTGGGCGAAAGTATTTTGATGATAGACCAATCTTTTTGGAAAGCAACGGAATCGGCCCACTTTAGCGTATATCTCACATACAACCTATAATTATTATAAATAAAAGTCTTTTCGTGATTTCTTCGTCATTTTAAAATAAAAATTCTTGACATTTATCCGATGCTTATATTCACGATTTTTGATATTTTTGGCTTGAACAAACACACTGCGAGTTCTACCTTCTCTGATTTAGATGAAGAAGTAAAAAGGGTTGGTCTTGCAATAAATGAGGATAAAACGAAGTTCTTACCGTCATCCAAAAAATAATCGACGCATTCGTGCCTTGGCGGTCACGTCACCGTTGACGAATATAAATTCGAGACTGTGAAGCACTTCGTCTATTTGGGAACCAGCATAAAGAGCAAATATATTATCAGCGTAGAAATCAAACGGAGAATAACTCTTGCCAACAAGTGCTACTTGGCAATTGAAAAGTAAATTCCTATCTCAACAAACAAAAGTCATGACCTAAGGGCGCTCATCATACTTGTCCTCTTGTAAGGCTCGGAATCATGGATGGTGTCGAGGAAAGATGAGATCTTTCTTAGATAGTTCGAGAGAAAAGTTCTCCGGAATATTTATGGTCCTGTTCGCGTTGCGGACGACGAATATCGAAGGAGGTATTTTGAGCTGAATAAACGCAGATATGATGATAGTAAAACGAATAAAAGGCCTAAGGCTTCACTGGCTAGGTCATGGGCAAAGACACTTTGGCCAAGAATGTATTTCAGTTGGAACCGCAGTTTGTAAACAGAGGAAGGTGGGAGACCTCCACCGGGTCGGGAGAGGTGCTTCCAATTGAAGGCAGTTCTCGGGAACTAGGCAAAGCGAGCGTGACTTGTTACGAATGGTCGAAATTGATACAATATATCTATATGCCATACAACCATAAAAAGGTTTTCGTCGTATGTTCCTTATTTTAGAAGCTACATAGTTCAGTGCATTAGAAGACAGTCCTATCCTTACGGCAGAGTTGCCACAGATCAAGGTAGCAATTAAACTTGGTCCCGCAATATATCTCGTATTTACCAAGAGGATGGATTTATTCCTTAAAATAAGTCCTAGCACCTTATTGGGGTTCTTTCGTTTGCTCGTCAAACAAATTCTGGTAACACTTGGACACATTCAATCAATATGAGGTCTTCTTTGGCCAGCCAGTTCAATCCAAGCTATTTTAATCGAAAATTTCTACAATCTTCACTCCGCCCCTACGCCCATGGCATCTGCAGCTCTAAGCTCGAGAAACAGCAAGCGAGGCTCCTCTTCAAATTATGAAATCATACACCCAGACCAAAAGTTCTGATACTAATTTCATAAAATTAATATTTAACTTTTGATTTGCTACAAAAATAAAAGTTCGACAACAAGAAACCAAAAAAAAATTTAAATTGTCACGTTTTCAAAGGGAACTAATAGTGTGAAATGAGCTGCGGTGGCCATGAATGTGCGGTTGGTGGACATGACGCTGACACGATAAAAGACGAAAAAATTTATATTATTTTATCGTTAAAGTAAACGCAGCAATAGCGGAAGATGTTACAATTACCACGCTGCTGCTGAATGAAGGCATTGATGGTTGAAATATAAATGGCATTGCGACTGTTGTATTGAGACACATCATCCACTACTGTAGTACCTGCTGGCATTACATCTGTGTGCGTTTCAGAAACTATGACAAGTGCAAGGTGTGGGCGAAGGTACGCTAGAGGTTTAAATGAAGTTATCTATTTATCAAAAATTTTCGCTTCCCCTTCCTCGCATTCATTTCGAGTAGCTTGTTATGTTTGAATATCTGAAATGAAAGTTATGACTGCTTGACGCGGTTGAACGATGAATGGACTTTAGTCAGATGTTGCATGAAGGTTAAAGGACAAAAACGCTGATTGAGTGTAGTTGTTGTTGTATCCACGCAAACCCACATAAAATGTGTTTTATGGACACGACCTCCTCCACTTTTATCGGTTCAGTTAATTTGCTGCTTTATTGTCAAGGAAGTTTTATCTTATTTAAATTCAACCCAAACCCTGTCTTCGAGTAGTCATTTGAGGCTTTATTTACTTTAGTAGACTTTCAAGTAGCTTGCGATATGCTACTGTCAAAAGAAAGTCACACAATAAAGAGAAAAACCACCTGAAGACCGCTCAACAGTAATAAGCATAATAGGGAGGAACTTAGAGAAAACAACCCCAGGGCTAGGTGGCGTTCCAGCAAAAACCATTCAAGAAAATTGCAAAATTTTACCCAGAAATTAGGCTGAATATTTATAAAGGGGTTTGTGTCGAAATCTGCGGCCACCGTGGTGTGATGGTAGCGTGCTCCGCCTACCACACCGTATGCCCTGGGTTCAAACCCCGGGCAAAGCAACATCAAAATTTTAGAAATAAGGTTTTTCAATTAGAATAAAATTTTTCTTATCGGGGTCGCCCCTCGGCAGTGTTTGGCAAGCGCTCCGGGTGTATTTCTGCCATGAAAAGCTCCCAGTGAAAACTCATCTGCCTTGCAGATGCCGTTCGGGGTCGGCATAAAACATGTAGGTCCCGTCCGGCCGATTTGTAGGGAAAATCAATAGGAGCACGACGCAAATTGGAAGAGAAGCTCGGCCTTAGATCTCTTCGGAGGTTATCGCGCCTCACATTTGTTTATTTTATTTGTGTCGTAATTCTGTATGTACAAAATTCTAAAAACAAAATTCTGCTTTTTAAAATTCTGCTTTCTAAAATTCTGCTTTTAAAATTCTGTATTACAAAATTCTGTATTGCAAAATTCTGTATTGCAAAATTCTGTATTAAAATATAATGTTAACAATGTTAAAGAGGTAATGCATTCATAATTTCGGAAGTGGAAACACCGGAAATCAATATTATGGAAGTCAATATTCTGGAAAAAGCCGGTCCAACACAAGCTGCGCCATGCACAGTAATTCTGCATAGAACACGTTTCTGCATAGACGCCCTTCGGCCGCGCTTCAAAAAATAACCCTAGGCTACGCCATGCCAAGTCGGGTGCGTGGTATAACCGTGGCTACCGCCACGATGATGTCCTTCTGCGTAGTACATCCTTCTGCGTATCACGAAAATCACAAAACTTGAATAAAGCAGAATTTTTCGCATTAGACATGCAGAATTTTGAACAAGCTGAATTTTAGAAAGCAGAATGTTAAAAAGCAGAATTTTGTTCAAGCAGAATTTTTTTGCAATTTACAGAATTTTGTCACCCAGAATTTTGTAATACAGAATAATGACACGCTCCCATTTATAATGTATGTTTAATGGATGGACTGTTCCTTAAAGCAGCTTGTTAATTGGTAAAGGCAAATGCATTTCAGATGTCGTAGAATAACCAGGAGGACTTCCACTCAAGCAGCATAGCCTTAGGACGGGGAAATGCACTTTTGTCGTAACTGAAGATGTTCTTATAAGCGTAGAAATAGTAAATCGGGTTAATGCCTAATCCAAGCGAGTTGTCTTATTTACAAACTTGGACGTAAGAAACGATGTGGAGCACCAATTCCAAACACCATACTACCTACTGCAAGTCATCAGCAACTAATCCAGTTAACGTACTCAAAGTCATATGTGTATGTATGTGTAGCAACCCTTCCGCTGATGACTACAAGTGTGTGCGCGTAATATCTCTTCGTGCCTTATATATATGGGTGTAAATGATGATGGCGGCCACCGTGGTATGATGGTAGCATGCTCCGCCTATCACACCGCATGCCCCGGGTTCGCACCCCGGGCAAAGCAACATCAAAATTTTAGAAATAAGGTTTTTCAATTAGAAGAAAATTTTTCTAAGCGGGGTCGCCCCTCGGCAGTGTTTGGCTAGCGCTCCGGGTGTATTTCTGCCATTAAAAGCTCTCAATGAAAACTCATCTGCCTTGCAGATGCCGTTCGGAGTCGGCATAAAACATGTAGGTCCCGTCCGGCCAATTTGTAGGGAAAATCAAGAGGAGCACGACGCAAAGTGGAAGAGAAGCTCGGCCTTAGATCTCTTCGGAGGTTATCACGCCTTACATTTATTTTATTTATAAACGATGATTGATGTATTTATGTACACAGTGTGGCTCGCTTCAATATTTTTGTATTGGGAGTTTATTACTAAATAAATAAATGTAAGGCGCGACAACCTCCGAAGAGATTTAAGGCCTACAAATTGGCCCGACGGGATATACATGCTTTATGCCGACTCCGAACGGCATCTGTAAGGCAGATAAGTTTTCACTCAGAGCTTTTCATGGCAGAAAACCACTCAGAGCGCTTGTCAAACACTACCGAGGGGCGACTCCGCTTAGAAAAATTTGATTCTAATTGAAAAACTTTATTTCTAAAATTTTGATATTGCTTTGCCCCGCGGTGTGAACCCAGGGCATACGGTGTGGTAGGCGGAGCACGCTACCATCACACCACGGCGGCCGCCAGCGGAGTTTATTACTATTGATGATAATATTCATCACAATACTAATATAGGCAAATTTATATACCAAATTTCAGACAAAGCTAATGGGAAATATGTAAATAGTTTTTCCAGATTGATGCGACTAAATCGAATATCACAATGAAAATTACTTTAAAGCCCTCAGCAACAGCTTTCGTTTGATATCCGTATTACACACATATTCTGGCGGTATCCAGGTCCACGTTTTGACCTACATATATCTCGAGACCCTAGTCACCTAGCGGTATTAAGATTACTCTCTACTAAAGCACACATCAACAGCTTTAATTTGATACCCGTAATGTAAAAACACATCCTAGTGTTAACCTGATCTACGTTCTAGCCTATATCTCAAGACCCTAGTTACCAAAAGGCGGCTGCCGTGGTGTGATGGTAACGGGCTCTGCCTACCACACCATATGCCCTGGGTTCACGCCCCGGGCAAAGCTACATCAAAAATTCTAGAATCGAGTTTTTTTAATAGAAGAAAAATTTTCTAAGCGGCGTCGCCATGTAAAGCTCTCATCTGACACACAGATGCCGTTCGGAGTCGGCATACAAGAAGTAGGTCCCATCCCGCCAATTTGTAGGAAAGAGGCACAACGCAAATTGGAAGAAATATTCGGCCTTAAATCTCTTCGGAGTTATCGCGCCTTACATTTTTTTTAATCACCAAAAGGTATGAAAACTTCCCTGTACTAAAGTACTCATCCAAAACTTCAATTTGATATCCATTATGTAAAAACACATCCTAGTGTTACCCTGATCTATGTTTTGGCCTATATCTCGAGACCCTAGTCGCAAATAAGTATGAACATAACCATGTACTAAAGCACACATCAACAGTTTTCATTCTGTCTAAGCTTTGGTGATTCGACGGGCGAATAGTTCTTGTTATTATATTATTTGTTATTTAAGTGGGCTGTATATTATTTTATTTAGAGAGAGGTCGCTATTCGATTGTTACACCTTGGATATATTTATTGGGGCGATCACTGGGGGCTCCAAGTTATTGGCTGCGTGTTGAGCCACTTTGTTTTGCTTTGAAAAACACCCGCTTTGGGATAAAAAATTTAAACTATGTCTTCAGAATATTTCACTAAGCATTTGAGAATTACAAGCACACTCAATGGCTAATGAAACAATCGAACGAAAAATGTTCATAGTTTAAGTCACTTAAACACATTCGTTATTCATATTGCATAAACACATTCTAGGAGTAACCGGGTCCAAATTTTGGCCTATATCTCAAAACCCTAGTCACCAATAGGTATTAAAACTACCCTGTACTAAAGCACTTATCAAGAGCTTTCATTTGATATTTATTCGTATTGTATAAACACTGTGTAGGCGTACACGGGCCCACGTTTTGGCCTATATCTCGGGACTCTACTCACACAGGGGTATGAAAATTACCCTCTTACTAAAGCACTCATCAACAGCTTTCATCTTTTATCCATAATATTCTATGAACACATTATAGGGGTACCCGGTTCCTCGTTTTTGCCTATATATCGAGACCCTGATACACTTGTAGTCATGAGCGGAAGAGTTGCTACACATACACACGCATATAACTATGAGAAACGCATAAACTACAAATATACATGTATATACCTAATTACCAAGTAGGAGATATGTACAGCAGTTCTAGCAGGCGAGACGTCTAGACTTTAGTAGAAATATGCGAATGAAGCAGCGGAGAGTATAAAAGAGCGCAAGCTGAGTAGTCAGGATATCAGTTTAGATTAAGCACACTATCAGTTGCGAAGTGGAGTATAATTGTGAAATACTCTCAAAGTAGTCTAATAAAGACCATTTTACAATACAGTATTTTATTCAACAGTTTAGCGATACGAACTTTAGAAGAAGTTTTCTAATAAGCGAAATATCCCAAAATTCGTTACAGTATTTACGATCCTTTTTTGCGGGAAGTAGACCAGAGACACACTGAGACTGGGATTAGGACGAGGACTGGCACTGAGACTCGGAGTGGGGCTGGAACCAAGAGGAGGGAGGAGGGAGGAGTGAATAAAAATTTTCAGGAAAATTGTAGAGGGGAGATGGCAGAGTTAGACGGAAAAAGGTTATTAAAATGTATGCAGATAGACCAATTTAAGGCAGAACAATGTCTGCCGGGTCTGCTAGTATTACATTAAAAAAACAGTCAGCTATTTAGGAGTAAGTTTAGACTTCCGACTAACATATTGGGCGCAAATTCAACATGCCACTGAGAAGGCATATAAATAGGTATCATTGCTAAGCGGGCTGATGGCAAGCTGCTGATGAACATTACTCCTTCATCTTCACTAGCATTCCGAGCTGTGAGCGAATACCCCTGGTAACGATAATCTTTGTAAGCTTCTAAGAGATGGATGCGCATCGAAAAGCAGCTCTGGGAGTATCCTCAGTTTATCGCACTTTATAAGAACCAGTCGCACAAGTGATTAACTGAACAATCTCCATCGATCTATTAGGGCTGAAAAGAAGAATGTTACGGGAAACAAGAAAGCAGAGAGATAAGTAGTGCAGGGGATTCATTAGCAAAGAATAAACGTTAAGGTTTGGGAAGAAACAGTAGGAAAATGAACAACAAGGCAGATGGACAGGAAAACTAATAACAGATGTTGAAGCATGGTGCGCCAGAACCTTTGGCGAGGTAAATTACTGCCTTACTGAAATGCTCTCAGGGTACGGGTACTTCAAAGAATATTTGCGCAGAATAAAGAAGGCCGATAATCCTTAATACATTTACGCCATGCTTTAGGGGGGATAGGGGCTTAGAATATACCCACAGCTGGTAGTCCCATATGATTCATGGGCTTGCCAGCGCAATTTATAGTTTCTCTAATCCAACTGTCAACCCCACCTTGCCGTGGTGGATACTGCTTCCTTAGCAGCCCAGGTTCTGGCGACTCCAAATTCATCGTTAAAGTAGGGGGTGTGTGTGGGATGGCCTGGAAGGTTCACTGTGGTCATATTAAATCATTCTCTTAAAAAAAAGATATATGAAATGCCATCTTGAATTTATGCTAGAGCTTTACCGGGCGAATGTTCCAAATTCATATTCGATGCTTACATATTCCTATATGTCATTACACTCAACCGTTCCAAAATCAAAGTTATAATACCCTTGTGTACAAGTACACACTGAGTGTAGTTATCCTCTGGCATCAAACTTTGATTACTCAGGTCATTGATTCGTTTAATTTATCTCTTGTATAGCAGTTATGGTATATTTTTCGCTTCAATGACAGTAATTTGTTCAATTATTACTTTAAAGCGAGTTTCCTTTCTCAGCTTTTACAAGCTTTTTTCTCGTCCTTGCAAAGAAGATATAAAAAAAATACTAAGGGGTATATTATGTGTAATGCAAAGGGTCGCTATCCCCATAAATTCAGAAACACATTTTTTTAGAAAACATTCGTCAGAACCCTTTTTTCAGAAAGACAAAATTCAGAGGTCAAAATTCAGAAATGAAGATTCAGAAGTCAAATTTCAGAAGTCAAATTTCAGAAGGCAAAATTCATAAGTCAAAATTCGGAAAGTAATCAGACAACAGAAAAAACATAAGATTTCTCTCGTTTATTTATTTGGAAGGTATCTTGTACATATGTATAAAGAAAAATTAGCACAATCTAAAATTTTGATTTGTGTGCAATGGCAAGTATGAAATTAATTAAATCGTTTTCGCGTTTATCTTTTTCAAGTAAATTTACAGGGATTCAAGCGGTTGATAATACACAGCTTTATAGATCCAAAGCTTCCGCAACCCAATTGTCAACCTTACCTACGCGAGGGGAATCCTGTTACAAATATGAATGTATCATACACATCTTTAGCAGGCGAGGCTTTGGCGACCCCAAGTTCCTTATGGAACCAGGGGGTGGGAGGACGGTATGGTCATATTAATCGTTCCCGAGATGGTTGGGCTAATACCTTAATGGTGATTTGCTACCGGAACGTATCAATCTATATCCGGCAAAGGACCATCAACTCTTCCTTTGGGGAGTATCTTTATCTTTAATACAAGAACAACAACAACAACAACAAATGAATTTACAATATTAAACAAATGTTGGCCGATTTTACGCAAAATTTTATGTTTTTTGCTCTCTGATTACTTTCTGAATTTCGAATTCTGAATTGTGGCTTCTCAATTTCGAATTCTAAAATTTGACTTCTGAACTTTTACTTCTGATATCTGATATCTGAATTTTGATTTATGAATTTTTGTTTCGGAGTTGTGACTTCTGAATTTGGGATTTCTGAAAGAAGTGCTCTGACTAATGTTTCCTGAAAAAATGTGTTTATGAATTTTTGTTTTCTGAATTTATGGGGGAACTCAACGCGTCATATGTTCTCTCGTGAACCAGAAATCGTATGATATAAGAACATACATTCACCTCAGTGAGTGACAGTAAACCTGATTGGCTTTTTGAAATTTTTGGTATAGTGGTGAAAGTGAATGCGAATGACTGAGACGCAAAAAGTCACGGCTTCATACATAATATGTCCCTAAACTTATATTTGGTCATATTTCATTACCAAACTATTTTCGCTCTTATAAAATTGCACTCATCACTCTTGGTGTGCTATGGAAATGCAAAAAATTTACAAGTTATTTAAGCTTCATATATTTATGTATGTAAATACATAAAAACGCATACCGTTTTTCAAGATTCTTATGTTTGTATAAATATACACACATATTTTTTACAACATATTTATGGTAAGTGTCATATTTAGTTAAACTACATTTACGAGTGCACATATAAGTGTTTATATTTATATGTAAGTGAATGGAATGTACGTGTGCATGTAGATTAATATGCACTGCTCGTCTGCGTATGTAACTTAATAGGATAGTGCATATATTATCATGCTTGTCTTTAATACGGCATAAGGGCTTATCTGGACTTAGAATAGATTGGTATTGAAAATCTACCACGCCCAGTTTTTCGAAATCGAAAATTTTGAAAAATGGAAAAAAATTAGATAATTCAAAGTCGGATACCGCTAAGCTAATGAAATTCGGTAGATGGTTTGGTTTTATGACCCAAAATATAAATTCTAAAAAAATTTTAGATTATAAGCGTGGCATCACTCCTATTTTGAAGAAGAAAATTTGGAAGGAATCAAAATCCGCTAAAGATTTTACATTTAAATTTGACACTATCCTTGCTAAATTATATATACTGAGTGAAGATAATCAAAATCGGTTTAAGACCACGCCCGCTTTTCCTAAAGGTCTAACATTAACAAATTTTACAATAACTCTATGGTATTTATAATTTTAAAATAGTCTTTGGTATTTAGTTGCATTTGACTGATATTCTACCTTAGTAGTGGTATGGTTGAGCTAAGAACAAAACTTAAACAAATTTTGAAAATGGGTGTGGCCCGCCCCTTTTTTGTTGCTCTTTCCAAAATACTTTTAATGCCATAAGTCGAACAAAAATTTCACCATACGAACGAAATTTGGCATAAACCTTTTTTTTCATAAACATTTTTGTTGTGCGGCCTACTGACAACAGCTATTTGCTCTAAAATTAACGAAAGTGCAAAGCTGGGTGTGTAATGTTCGATTTCACCCGAACTCAGACTTTCTTACTTTTTTTTTCTTATTCTTGGTCACTTCTTATTCCATTTATCTTCATCCTGCTCCCGAACACGTGGCCATTCCAACTGCCGCTCCCACTCCCATTCACATTCCTACTCCCACTTACACTCAATTCAGTTTTCTCATATATAGAAACTCTATACCAGTGGTCGGCATGCCATAGCTCAATTAAGCCAGATTTGCTTCACACATATTCTTACTCTCCATCGTTCAGTCGTTAGCGAGACAGTAACGGATAAATATTGCGCACGGCTGTTAAGATTCCCTATAAATAATATTATAATGGGAAAGGCAACTGTTAAGGCAACCTTTCCGTAACTAACTCATGGCTGAAACATGTTTAATATTGATTTTTACCTTTTTAAATTTGTTATAGGTAATCAGCATGAGTTTTTTTCTTTTAAATTGTTTTTACACAAGCTTCAAGAAGTTTCATTATCAAATCACTTTTTTCTGAGCCAAAATAAAAAATTTAACTTCTGCTTTGCAAAAAATTACTATAGAAAGTTTAAAGGAAATTAGCAAAATAGTCAAAAAAATTAACATCAACGAATATTTATGTTTTTTTAAGTCAGCCGCTTATTTTTTAAACATACAGCGCTTCTCTGGTTGTGGCAATATGAATTTTTAGTTGCGGAGATATGATATTTTAAGAGAGTGAACGCCACTATTTTTGCCCTATTTGCGTGTCAACCCTCTTTGGCAAACCAAATTTCATGCGGTTACCCTTCGAAGCGAGTGATGTGTGATGGGACGTGAGTATCTTTCAAACTGTTTCTTAATCAAAAATTATATTTTCCAAAAACTTGAATATAACTGTTTTTAACAAATACACTATCTGCATGTTGTAATATTAATTTTAAGCTATTGCTGTGATGCTCACACGCTCGCTTTCACAAATAGGCTTTCATTTTTGCGCACCACTGCTGTATACCAAATATGGATTAGCAATTAACGCTATAAGAAACTAAGGCAGGTACAACTTTTAAAATCAAATTCATTTTTTTATACGTTCTCCTGCCCAATAATATTCCTCTCAGCGACATATATACTTCCTTAGCATTTGTCATATCGAAGCCCTCTCGCCTCTCCCTCCTCATCCCATGTTTAATCATATCACTTCTCCGTATATTTCACATTTCACTATCGTGAATTTTCTCTCATCTATTTTCACTTATTCTTCCCCAAACCTCCGTCTATTTTTATTCATCTACATCACGTCTCTATATTGCTCTCATTATTCTAATTTTCTCTGCCTACAGTTCCCACTAACATTTTTTATCACTTGTTAAAACCGCGTCTTCTTCGAAATCGATGTTGTGAAAACAAACTCTGAGATCACCCTGATCGACAGTTTGGTCTATATGTCATAATAACATCCTGGTCCACTTCACGGAAAAAAAAGTGTCTGAAATAAGAAAGCTAGTCAAAAAAGTATCCAATTTCATCGGAATCGCATCATAAAATATTTGTTGATAGCACAGTTTATCCCCATGTTCTCATTTGAAAAGATTCAAAGAAAATGGACCATATCGTGAATTGTTTTTGGTGCATCGGATTTGTTGGCAGAGAAAGCACGCATTCACTATTGCTGAATCGAATTATCAGAGTGTAAACTAGTGGTCGGTAAAAATTAATTTGTGAGAGTAAGAGCATGAGCATTCCTACAGAAAATGAAATTTTTCATATAGTAGATGCGTTTAACACAAGCTTATGCGTTCCGGTAACATCGCCACAATCAACCAAGATGTGGCATTTATAAATATGAAGTAACTTCAGACTTGGCATCTGAAGTTTTTTTCGCCTTGCCCATTCACATACAAAATTTCGAGAAGCACTGTCCCTATACAACAGAGATACTTGCTAACATATTTTATGTCGTTTTCATTTGTTATATAGCAGTTTTTAATTGCGAAAAATGTTAGAAAAGCTACCTACGACTGGAGAAAATAGTTTCACTTGCAAAGTGTGCCAGAACCTTTGCCAAATCAAATGTCAAATTCTTCTTATTATGCTGTGTATGCAATAAAAGTTGCTACGAAAATTGGCTACTTTTCCATGTCAGATTGCGCCAGTGTCGCTCAATCTATCGTTCTCCCAACATATGTATACGTGCAGTCTACTCATAATGCATAAGACTGAGTTAAACGCATCTATATGAAAAACTGCTTATGTGGCTGGTTTGGCTCAATTGACCTATGATGCGCTGACTACTGATGTAAACTGAAAAACTCATAGTGATGGACTGGCTCCCAGGAAAATCCAAGAAAATAATTATTGAACATCTGGCGTTCATAAAAAGTGATGTATATTGGAACGATTTTCGGTCATCCCTTGTCAAATTTGGTTTTGAAGCAAACCGGTTTCGGCGTTGTGCCTTCATCAGTGTTGATTTTCGTTCTGATCTGTTGTTGTCGTTTGTCCTGTATTTATAGTCTTGGAATGGGAAGCCCTACATCAGCAATTCTTATGGAAGTGTTCATGCAAAACTGGAAGAAAAATACATACAGGAGCTGAAGTCCAAATTAGGCGTGTCATTTTATGCTAGATACGTGGATGACATAATATGCGTTGTAACTACTAATAACGAAGAGCTTGTACTGGAATAGCTCAACAAGCAGCACGGAAATATAAAATTTACAATGGAAATCGAAAAAGACGGAGGAATAAACTATCTAGACCTCACGATAAATATTGATAAAGAAGCCAAAAGATTTAACTATGACATATATAGAAAGCCAACGGCTACCGATACAATAATACATAATACCTCAAATCACCCCCAACAGCATTAAAATGCAGCATCAAGGCACTTGGTACATAGACTTGAGAGAACACCTCTTACACAAGAGGCATATAAGAGAGAACTTGAGGTCATATATAATATCGCTGCAAACAACGGATATAAAAAAGCACTAGTAGATAGGCTCAGAAAGACAAATGCAGAACCAAAAAGAAATAATGAAAAGGAAAATAATAGGTGGACGACTATGACATATACTGGAAAAGCAACATATAAATTGGCAAACTTCTTTAAAAAATACAACATTAACACAGCATTCAAAACATCGAACAATCTAGGGCGAAAACTAAGAACTAACACTAACTCAGAGGATCCGTTTAGCAGCCACGGCTTATACAAGGTTCAGAGAACATATTAGAGATTACAACAAAATAACTTCGCGGATCACATGGTCGAGAATGAAAGTTCCCCAGCAAACATCAATAAAACAGTTAGGGTTCTTCACATAAAAGCAGAAGGGCGACGTCACAACGTACTCGAAAACACGGAAATCTACAAACAGAAAACATTTGACGGTAGAATAATAAACGAATAGATAAACACAATTTCTGACACAATATTCCAGCCTTTAAAACTTGTTTACAAGAAACAAAGTAATCACACAGGTACAACAAACAAACACACAAAACAATTAACACACCAAAACACCAAACCCAAAAAAAGAAGGTCAAACGATTAAAATTACGGACTTATACCTACCCCAGTAAGCCACACATTAGTAAACTACCCTCGGTTCTGAAAGAACACACAGCACATACACATAACTAAATATACACAAGCATCAATTTTGACAATACCTGCTCATGTACCTACGAACTATAAATACAGGACAAACGACAACAACAGATCAGAACGTAAATCGACACTGATAATGGCACAACGCCGAAACCGGTTTGTCTCAAAACCAAATTTGACAAGGGATGACGGAAAATCATTCCAATATACATCATTTATCCACCCTGTCGGAAAATCAACAAAACAAGATAAGTTCATAAAAAGTTATAAGGTTATAAATTTGGGTTAAAACTCCGAGGAGGTCTCTACTCTGGAAATAGTTTAGTCAATTTCATTAAAAAAGCGGTTAATTCGTTGCCACCCTGTTGGTTTCGTAACCGGTTTATATCCCTGCTTTTAATCAACACTAAACTTATACATATATGCACATAAAAAACATAGTAAACTACATATTTTCGTATGTTTCTTGTACTAACGTATCACTTTAAATATAAATATAAGAGAAAAATTCTTCTGGGGGGTATGTTTCGAGTAAATCCATTATTTATGAAGTACGTCAAGTAACATAAGAAAAATTTATGAACAGCTGCTGTTAAGAAGAGTTTATTTGTGTTGCTATGCAATTTTTTTGTTTTTGTTTTTATCGTGTTAAACAACTGACGATGCAGCGTGTGGACTATTCAACGCTTTACAGAGAATATTCTCATCAACTTTCACTCTTTATAGAATGTTCTCAGTGCTGCTTTTACATGTGTATTTTAAAAGTTAAACATGCATTTATTTATATGCAGAGGTAGCAAAAAGAACAGCTTGCTAGAGTCATTTTAACATAATTTTTATACCTTTCATGAACATGAAATGGTATATTAACTTTGGTCTGATGTTTGTAACGTTGAATAATATAGAAGATAGGTTCACCATTAAGTATACCGAATTGATCAGGGCGACGAACTGAGTTGATATAGCCATGTCCGTCTGTCTGTTTGAACGCAAACTAGTCCCTCAAATTTTGAGATATCTCAATGAAATTTGGCACAAGGATGTATTTTTGTATTATATTAGACATTTGTCAGATCCGGTAGTATCGGACCGCTATAACATATATCTCCCATACAACGGATCGTTCAGATAAGACTATTTTGGTCATTCCTGCCGCAATTTGGAAAGTTTAAACGTGAAACTCGGTGATATATATTCTAATATATAATAGAAGATATCCTAAAAAAATCACTTTGATCAGAGCTATATATAGTATATATCCCATACAATCAATCGTTCAGATAGAAAGATTTTTGGCAATTTTTCCCTTAATTTCCAATACAAAAACGTTAAATTTGGTGATATTTATTCTAATATATCATGATCGGAGCTATATGTATATAATATATACCTATACCATACAACCGATCGTTCTGATAGAAAGATTTTTGGCCATTTCTCCTTTAGTCTCCAATATAAAAACGTGAAACTTGATGATATATATTCTAATATATCATAGAAGATTTCCTGTAAAAATCATGTCGATCGGAGCTATATATATTATATATCCCATACAACTGGTCGTTCAGATAAGGGGGTTGTTGGCATTTTTTATTTTATATTTACCTTAAAAATCGTTTAGGTATGTACATCTGTTCACTATATATTTCCTATATTATACATCCGATTATTTGGAGATTACGAACGGGATAGGATTATTGTTCAGCTCCATTCATGAAAAGTATGGAGTCCTTGGCACAGCCGAAGACAATCCCGTCCTTACTTGTTTTTATATGAGGAAATATAAAGAGGTTTCCGATATGCTTAAAAAAATGGCATGAGTACTAAGTACTCGTGAAGTGTGATATGTAAAATAATAAATAATGATTTTAGGTAAACAAGCCACAACAGCATTAACTATACCGCATAAAACATAATAATTATTATTATAAGGTCTCGATAGGTTAGGTTAGGTTTGGTGGTAGCTACTCTGATAGGCAAGCTCACTTGGACAACATGAAGGTCCGTTGTGATACCTCATACAATAAAATAAAATAAAGTAACGGTGACGTAGATAAAGCTACTTAGAGAATCGTTGGGTAGCAACGATAAAGTTACGAATGATAACGATCTCAACTTTGGGTAAATCCACGGGAGATCCATGTGAGTCGCGACCCCAAAGTACCTTCGCCTTGTTCTGGCAAAAGCTGGGCAATCAAGCATAAAGTGATGTGATGATTCCACCTCATCATCCTCCATACAGCTGCAGCATGATGGAGTTTGCAGTATATTGAGACGTACTGCATGGATACCCACGGGACAGTGCCCTGTCAGAACCCCAACGACCATTGATAGGTGAGCCATAGTTAACCCAATTATTTCAGCAGACCTCCTGCCATCCACTTTCGGCCAGAAAGATCTTGCTACACTGCAGGACGTGGTGTTCACCCAACGTTTGCTAAGCTGACTCGCGGCCCAGCTATGACGGAGCAAACCACAGGTGGCCAGCGGTATCCCAAAATCCCTATAGCCTTCTTCATCCGGTTCAACCGTACCGATGCGGACTAAGAGATCCGCTTGTCAGTTACCCGGGATATCACTATGGCCCGTGACCCAGATAATCTTAATTTTAAAATAATTCGATGCAACCGCAAGCGAGGTCAGGCACTTCCAGACCAGCATTAGCAATTCATCCACCGCATCCTTAATCGCATCGACTTCCGCTTGGAATACACTACAGTGATCAGCCAACTTAAACTTGCTTGGCTTACATTTAGCTCTTGACTAAAGACCCCCCACCAACCTTTCCGTGCAACTTCGACCCATCCATGAGCAAGTTAACCGGTCCCTTCCCCACTCCTCTCTCGGCGAAATGACTGGGGTGAAGGTCGAATAGGGAGCAGTTATCGGTATAAAGTAACCCGTCCTGTCAGGGATAAAGTCAAAACTGGTAAGAAGGCTAGAGTGTCCGAAGTCAGAAAGCACATAGCCCATATCACGAAGCCTGACTAACGACCGGCCGCGCCCGCCAGGTCTCGATTCATTGCGACTATTATTTAGATCTACTGCATTTGACTTTTGAGGCTTTTAATTGAATTGGTGTATTTAAATGCCTTTTCCGATATTTTTCTATATATCACTTAAGGATATAGAGAGAGTATGGCCAACTAGATGGGAGTTTCTCTGCCTTTCCAAAGCGATGCATTCGCAGAGGAGGTGAACCAGCGTTTCATACTCTAGCTCAAAAAAAAGTCAGATATAACTAACTTAGTGATATCATAGATTAAGTGTTCCGTATAGTATCCAGTGATAGTTTGTAGTTCCTCGCTGCTTATATCAACGAGATTGGCTAATATTCTCGTTGCTGGGTTTACTTATGGTTTGCGTAGTGTGTGCCCTTGTGAGTCCACAGAAAGGATCTTGACCATAGAATGCTGCTTTAACAATTCGCATGTACCTGATGCTCGGGAACAGATCCTAACAAAACCACTTTTTTGGCTCCCAGATCATAAAGGACTGCATTGCGTTTTATCCACTCGCTCAGAAGCAGTCGTGTAAGACAGCAAGTCGCGAGGCTGTCTGACCGTTCAACATAGTAATGGTATGATCTGAAGCATAAACCTCTCTGTAGATATTCTATACCGTAAATTTCTTTTGCTTGTATTTCTGCATAAAAAATAGTTGGATAGCATCCCATTGGTATGGATTTCTTGAAATTGGGTCCAATGATACCGTTGTTCCGTCATCAAATTTTGATCTTTTCGTGCACCAAACCTCTGACTCAGTCAATATGGATTCCCTATTTTCAAAAGGTTTCTGTCACTAACGGACACTTCAAAATTCCGTGAAGTTATGATTTCGGACTCAAACTGAAGCTGTAGTGTAAAACCCGGTAAGCTCGTCATACTATCCAGATCAACTCGAATTGTTGTTGTTTGACTGTCAGAAGAAGACACTGATATATTATTTGTCAGTGCTTTTATAACTTTTAGTTAAGCTTTACATATGCTATAGTAGCTCGACAGCTAAACTATTGTACCAAACTTTGAAAATTCTTGATTATTCCACACCTGCTTTTGTTCGAATCTTTAAACTCGTGAATAAGTAACTGAAATATTCAGTATAGCAAAATGTTTTTTATTTACACTACTTTTATAGTATTACTTTTCAACTATATTACTCGCGTACTTCACTAATGGCGGGTTAAAGTCAAATTGATTGACTATTACTTGGCTTGCGCTGTTTTAATATTCTCTGTTGCCTTACTCACTTATATCTTCTAGCATCTAGACTTTTAAACAACAGCCTTTTCGAAAAGTTGCTTATTTATTTCTCATTTGTGTAATCATATTCACTTTTATCTTCTTGTTATATACGCCCATATGTATGAGTAATAACTGCTGCGCTTTTAGCTTTTGTTTACATGTATGTGTAATAACTTCCGAGCTCTTATGCGCTCTCACTGTTGCCTTATATGCATATGTGTGTATATGGCTGAGTAATGTGTACGCGTTTTCGCTTTCTACTTCGCTCTTAGCTTTGCTGTTTACACGTACATGTGGCTGCTTGTGCCAATGTAGTTGTGCATTTATATACTAGCATCATAGTGAGTTATCGATATCTGATATTCGCCACACTATTAAAAAGTGGAAATACGTCTTGAAATATTACTTTTTTAAACCATTTTATATATGTTGAAACTTTCCCACATATCACGGTAGGATGGCATACATTTTGAGTTATAAGATTGTCCTACTTCAAAGGACTGCGCGGCAAATTCCAAGGAATAACATCCGCTGCAGCTCGGGGGCCAAGTTAATCTGCTTTTCCTTTGCAGGAAATCTTCCCTAACCATGACATTTACAAAATAATTGACTAAGTACTTCCTCAAATGGTTGAAATTATTTCACGTAGAGACGAGGAAGCTTGTAGTAGTAGGAGTGAGTAGTGTGCCTCACTGCAATGATAAGTGGTGGCCGATATAACCCTACCTAATATAACCTTAAAACAAAATTTACCTTGAAAAGAAAACTTAAATTTTTAAATTTTCAATTTGCGCGGAGCGCACCGCGCGGCGGGGCACGGCGAGTCGTGGAGCGGTAGAGAACGGCGCGGGACGTGAAAGCCGCGCCGCGCGGCAGGCGAATTAACGCTGCCTTAATTAATCTGCCAAGCTATCCTTATATATATTAATATATATAAAATATTTTTTTAGTTTATCCAAAAAATTAAAAAATAATAACTACAATTTTTTAAATTTATTAGTCGGCCTTAATCTAATTCACGAAAGCACTTGTATTTGAAAATTTGATTTTCTGCTGCTATATATAATAATTTAAAAGATTTTCTAAATCCCTGTATTAGCACATATTCGAAAATTAAATTATTTTCCATTTGCACAACATTCTTGTTCAATTGAGATCAATTATTATACTTGACAATTAACAGAAAACACGTGTATTGTGGATATGAAAAGTGTGATATCTTAGGCTTAAACCTCAAACTTATAAACAGCTATGATCACCTGATTTTCTACCTATCTATGTTGCATTCATCTCCGTCACTTTCTATCATTCTTTAAAGATAGGAGTTCGATTTTGACCGGATGCGCAACCATCTGTTTTGATTTTGAGCGGCTACGATTTATTACTCATTTGATAGCATTCCAATCTACACTGGAGATAACGCAATATGTTGTTATTTCTCAAACCAATTGGAAATAACGCCATATGGCGTTATTGCGTATGGTGTTATTGCACCCCGCCTACAATATCCTAGCAGCAACTATCAATCCATCTAACACACTGTAAACGTGCTCCTGCTCAATCATATGCCACGAACGACATTGTTAGTGAAAGTTTACATTCTAAGACATTTATTTATGTGAGTTTGAGGATGGTTTGGCTACATCACATACTTATATAAGAAATATGCTCTCAAGCATACGCGTAAAAAAAGTGTACCGATAAGTGAGACATGTGTTATTGAAGTGATTAAAAAGTCAAGGGAAGCAAAAACAAAAACAGTGAAAATGTAAAAAATGAATGCAGAATAAATTACGAAAACCAATAAAAACAAGTAAGGAAGGCTAAGTTCGGGTGTAACTGAACATTACATACTCAGCTGAGAGCTTTGGAGACAAAATAAGGGAGAATCACCATGTAGGAAAATGAACCTAGGGTAACCCTGAAATGTGTTTGTATGACATGGGTATCAAATGGAAGGTTTAAAGTGTATTTTAAAAGGGTGTGGGCCATAGTTCTACAGGTGGACGCCTTTTCGAGATATCGTCATAAAGGTGGACCGGGGGTGACTCTAGAATGCGTTTCTACGATAAGGGTGTCAAATCAAGGGTGTTAATGAGGATTTAACAGGGAGTGGGCCTTATTTCTATAGGTGGACGGCTTTTCGAAATATCGCCATAAAGGTGGACCAGGAGTGACTCTAGAATGTGTTTGTCCGATATGGGTATTAAATTAAAGGTATTAATAAGGCTTTTAAAAGGGAGTGGCCCTTAGATGTATATGTGAAGGCGTTTTCGAGATTTCGACCAAAATGTGGAACGGGTGACCCGGAACATTATCTGTCGGGTACCGATAATTTATTTATATATTGTTACTATTATTAGCAACACTAAGGGGTACTGCCATCTCTAAGCCGATGCTAAGCAGTACCTTGATGCACATCAATAATTCAATCATTATGTCTACCCATATGTACGTACACGCAGCGCAGAAGCAAGGCACAAACACATGCAGATATCTTATCTGAGATACGCAATATAATTGTGGAAATGTCGCTCACAAACACACGCGCATGAGTTGTGAGAGAAGCTATAAAAAATGTGCATCTGTAGTTATAGCTGAGAAACTTATAGCAGATAACCAACTAGTAGATTCTAGAACAGAACCGCCTAGAAATGTCAACGAGTAAACCAAACAGTATAAAAGTCGACACCATTAGAGGCGCGAGAATCAGTTTCTATTAAGCACGCTATATGTCGAGCAATAGAAGTGTTATTTTGATAATAAAGCCTATTTTGCATTATTGAAAATTGGAGTAATTTATTCAACAGTTTACCGATACGAACGTTAGCAGAAAATTTGAAATAAGAGGAATTGCGGTAAATTCGTTACAATATGTAATACCATGAGCAGTATTCCTGCCAAGATTCCAAGGGCTTTTGCGTTCTCCCTGCAAAACTTTTTCATTTTCTTCTACATAATATGGTAGGTGTCACACCCATTTTACAAAATTTTTTCTAAAGTTATTTTTTCCGTCAATAAACCAATCGAATTACAATGTTTCGTCCCTTTTTTCATATTTGGTATAGAATTGTGGCATTTTTTTTTTTAATTTTTCGTAATTTTCGATATCGAAAAAGTGGGCGTGGTCATATTCATATTTGGGCCGTTTTTTATACCAAGCTCTAGTGAGTTCAGATAAGTGCGTGAACTAAGTTTAGTAAAGATATATCGATTTTTGCTCAAGTTATCGTGTTAACGGCCGAGTGGAAGGACAGACGGTCGACTGTGTATAAAAAATGGCGTGGCTTCAATCGGTTTCGCCCATTTTCATAAAAAACAGTTATTGTCATATAATCTATGCCACCACCAAATTTCACAAGGATTTTTGTTCGACTTATGGCATTAAAAGTATTCTAGACAAATTAAATGAAAAAGGGCGGAGCCACGCCCATTTTAAAATTTTCTTTTATTTATGTATTTTGTTGCACTATATCATTACCGGAGTTTAATATTGACATAATTTACTTATATACTGTAAAGATGTTCAATTTTTGTTAAAATTTGACTATATGACGATTTTGCTAATTTTAATTTAGCACACATATAGGAATAGGAACAACGCTCCTGCCGAATTTCATCATGATATCTTCAAGGACTGCCAAATTACAGCTTGCAAAACTTTCAAATTACCTTCTTTCAAAAGAGGGCGGTGCCACGCCCATTGTCCAAAATTTTACTAGTTTTCTATTCTACGTCATAAGGTCAACCAATGTACCAAATTTCATCGCTTTATCCGTCTTTTGTAATGAATTATCGCACTTTTTCTGTTTTTCGAAATTTTCGATATCGAAAAAGTGGGCGTGGTTATAGTTCGATTTCGTCCATTTTAAAAAGCGGTCTGAGATGAGTACCAAATTTCATCAAGATACCCCAAAATTTACTCAATTTATCGTGTTTACGGACGGACGGACGGACATGGCTAAATAAATTTCTTTTTTCGCCCAGATCATTTTGATATATAGAAGTCGATATCTATCTCGATAATTTTATGCCGTTATACGGATTACCGTTATGCGAACAAAATTAATATACTCTGTGAGCTCTGCTCAGCTGAGTATAAAAAGAAATATATATGAAATTTTGTGTAACATGATTGGCATTTGACAGCCCATATTGGCTGGGGTCAGATGAAACGACTTTTAGCCATTAGTCTTGCGATTGACAAGAATGAAGCTAAGCAATCAAATCGAAACTCAATTAACAGCAGCATTGAACTTTACCGGCTACGCTAAAAAGTAGATATATTTGAAGACTCTACTTTTTTCAAACATTGCGCTTACAGTATTTGCTGTTAGCGTTTAACAGTGTAGCGAAAATATGTGAAAAAGCAATATAAAAACAAGTAAAGGTGTCTAAGCTTGGGTGCAACCGAACATTATATACTCAGCGTGAGGTTCAATTGTACATTTGATTTCAGATAAATTACTTTTCTCTATAACACGTGGCACCGCCCGTTTAAAAAAAATATCTCCCTATTTCATCTTACAATAAAACTTGATAAGTGAAATATCATTAATTCAAAACTATTTTTTGCTAAGTTATAGCTTATTATTCTAGTCTAAGACCCTTTTAAAAATCTTTTATATATAAGTGGGCGTGGTCTTTAACTGATCTCGTCCATTTTTTCTAGAAATATTTCCTGCTATAAGGAAAATATGTGTACTTAATTTTGTTACGATATGTAAATTTTTCTTCGACTTATGGCTCCCGGAACATACAACATTGCTTAGTCATAAAAGGGGCGGTGCTACGCCCATTTTAAAAATTTTTTCAAATTTTTATCAAGAGTCTCAATATCAGTCCACACAAATTTCAACATTCTAGGTGTATTATTTACTAAATAGTCAGGTTTTTTGTGTTTTCCAAAATGTTATATATATAAAAAGTGGGCGCGGTTATCATCCGATTTCGCTCATTTTCATTTTCTTGGTCCAGATAAGCTCGTGTACCAAATTTAGTGAAGATATCCCAATATTTACTCAAGTTATCGTATTAACGGTTAGACGGACAGGCAGACGGGCGGACGTGGCTTAATCAAATTTTTTTTCGATACTGATGATTTTAATATATGGAAGTCTATATCTATCTCGATTCCTTTATACCTGTACAACCAACCGTTATCCAATCAAAGTTAATATACTCTGTGTGCAAAGCACGCAAATCAAAGAAAATGTTTCTAGGTCGCGCCTCGACAGTGTTTGACAAACACTCGGAGTGTATTTCTGCTATAAAAAGCTTTTCAGTGAAAACTCATCTGTCTTGCAGATGCTGTTCGGAGTCGGTATAAAACAAGTAGGTCCCGTCCCACCAATTTGTAGGAAAAATTAAAAGGAGCACGACGGAAATTGAAAGAGAAGCTAGGCCTAAAATCTCTTCGGAGTTTATCGCGCCTTACATTTATTATTTTTTAAACCAAAATAAGGGGGGGGGGGGGGGGGGAGGGTAATATCAGATAAGTTCGAAATACTTGAAAAAAAGGCATCATAAACAGAAAATATGATTTTTTTATATAAATCAAAGCTTGAAGTCAGCAGAAAATTTCTTCAACACGTTCAATTCCACGCTGCAAACAATATTTTGAAAAGATCAATCAGAGCCTATTACCAAACCCAACGAAAGCATAACAGCGGCCAGGTCATTTAAATAATTCGCAAAATATTGGAGTAATTGATTGATTTTCTAATCGAGAAATATTTGAGCAAGACAAAATAACAAGATTCCGTTTGTGATTAAATAAAAAAAAAAAAAAAATGGAAGAAAAAATATGAAACTGCGTCCGTTAGTTGCTTTGCTTAATGTACACTCTTGGCGTGAGACTCATAATTTTAATCATTTGGGAGTCATATGATATATCTCTTTGAAATTCTGAAGCTCATATTCGTCACATAATTTAGAGTCCTATTGGGCTCATAATTATGAACGCTCCCAAAATTTTTTGGGGAACACTGTTAGCTTATGTTATAAACAAAGACATATTTCGAAAACACAGCTAGCTTCTCTATAGTGTAATATAGAATAGTTTAGTAGTATGTTGATATTCTGAAGTACATCATGAAGCAAATTCATTCACGGCTTAACACAAATAGTCGAATAAGCCTTTAGAACACTAGTTACTCAATTGCTTATCGAACGGCGTCCGACGACGCGATCTTTGTTTTATGTTGGATAGTCCCAGTTGATCTGCTTTCAATTGAAATGGCCAATCTATACATTATTGGAATCCGGCGCTCATCTGAAGATGCAAAGACAAGCGCGAATAGCGGTGGGAAGAATCAAGGACAGGGCGCGGGACCTTCACGTTAGTTCGGAATATAGAGGAATCGTACGAGAGGAAGCAAGGCGAACTAAACTAACAGTTCACATAGATACTGAGTGGGCAGGGCGGCTTTAAGGAGTATTTACACAAGCGTAGGATAGAGGAGGATTATTTCTGTACCCACTGTCCCAGGAAACGCAGAACATGCAATGTTCCATTGCCTCGTTTTTCGGCGTAATGTTCTCTGTAAACAGAGTTTTTGTAGGGAAACCTCCCATAATGAATCTAGTTCCCCTAATAGGCAGACATATAGATTGTTTGACTGGTGTGAGTAAAATGACCTTTCCAATTATGACGCTAGTGGTGTATGCTGAAAGGGAGCATAGGGAAATTCTCACGCGGAATTGTGTCGACTAAATCGCTTTTCCTATCATGACGTTTTGCCTAACGACGGTCCTTCGGGGTGTAGATACATGAACAGATTAAGCCTGGTTCCATTGGTCTACCTCAGAATAATACGCTGCCCCAATGTCCAAGAAAAAAAGATCTGTATACCTGAAAAGGAGTCTTAAACTCGTTTAAGCTCAAAACTAATGGTACGATTGTGCAAACTGATGACCTTGTCTTTTTGAAATGCTAAGTAGTGGTGTGATTCGGAGCAGGTGAGCTAAGTAGTAGTAATATACGAAGGAAAGAGGCCGTTAGAAAGTTTGGCAAATACAAATTGAGCGTATTATTCAACTTGACACCAATTAATCCTTTTATCAAGGAATTGGCATTCCAATGCAGTCGTCTACATTTTTTATTTAGATATATTCCGATTGGCCTCTCAGTCTTTTATACGAGTACGAGTCTTTTATATGTACGAGAAGGCTTTTAGTGCATCTGAGTCCCTCTTCAGGCTTTTTAGTATTACGAAGGGATTAAGAGTATCGCCACCTATATAAGAGAGAGAATGTACCTTGCCAGAGCAACGCGGTTTCAGAGAATGTAAACCGCCGTTATATCCTCCGCCTTTCAAAAGCGACAGATAAATGTATCGGAGAGATTAAACTTACTAATGTGACTAAAGTGTCTCTTATAGTACCCAGTGAGTGATCGTAGGTTCCTCTGCTAAGAGTTTGGCTGTTACTCTCGTTGCTATGAGTATAAACAATTTGGCCTTACTTTGCCCCGGGATTCAATTCAGTGACATTTTTACTGCATTGTTTCCCATATACTTATGGTTTTCCTATTGCATGCCCTTTCGATTCCACAGAAGGGCTCTGTAAGACAGAATACTGCTAAAGTACCACGCTGTACACTCTAAGAAAACAAATTCAAATGTATGGATGAGCCTGTGGAAAACCCCCCAATTAAGGCCATCGCTTGAAGTCAACAATTGGTTAGAAACATCTCAAACATGGCAAGAGGTTATGACAGCTTAGAGCTTGCTTGGTGACTACAGTTTCACCTCTCCGGAAGCAGAGGCCAAGTAGCCAGCGGTGTCCAAAAAACTCCTTTGTAGCCATGTTCCATTCGCAAGGCTTGCTCGGATCAAAAGATCAAAGTTACACTTGCCAGGTATATATGTTTGCCTTGACACAGACAATGTCTAAATATATTTCGATGTCACAGCAAATAAAGTCAGGAAAATTGCAAACCCTCCAACAGTAAAACCGACGAAAACAATACCAACTATCGCGTCATGAATACGAGCAACGTCCACCAAGAAACTTAGTCCTGAGCGAGCAAACAAATTTCAGGCCAACCCCATTTGCAGCCTAAGTTCATTAATTAAGAAGCCTACCGGACCCACCCTCCATTTCTCATTATTCTCTTAAGTAATAGGGGTGTTGAAATCAAAAAAGAGGGGAAAGAAGAGGGAAACAATAGAGCGTCCAAGGAAAAAATTAGAGTGCCCATCTTTTACAAGCTTCGAAATATTTTCATTTCTGGGCAGCGGAAATGAGGACGTCTCCTGCGTACAGATTCAGCATTGCATTTAGTGCCATTGTGGGTGTTACAAGAAGGACCCGCCGCAGTACCAATCAATGTACTGCACTTATTTTTTAGGACGTTGTAGAAGTACCTAGTACCCTTCAATAAACGAGAACATACAAAAAAAGTAGGAAGAATTCGACGTTTGTGTATATTTTCTGTATTATGCTGATTTCTGTCGCATTGTAATGGAAAACACCACCTCGATCGGTGAGCTGCTGTCTGGGACAGATGGAGTTTCGCTTAGGTTAGATGCAAGAGGGAAAATCAGCCGTAAAATACTGTGGCCGGCTTCTATTCCGTCAACCTATGAACCAAAGAATGAGCCCTATAAGTAAAAAAGCAAACGTGCAGCACCTTGAGTAAAATTACCAGATTTTGACCAAATTATTAGCGGAGTAGAAGATATGGTTACATGCTAGTTGTGGTTTTCGCTTGGTCCGGAAATATGAAGACCCATATGTCACAGATGGCATTAGAATACAAAAGTTTATGTATCATGTTTATCTCTGTGAGCTGCTAAAACGACGAAGCAAACACGGTTCCATTGTTTTACACTCCTGAACTAAAACGATACTCCTTGAAAACCACTTTCAATGTTAGAGTTAAAAATAGAAAACAAAGTTATTTGTCATTGCGAAGGATCAATCCCTAGACCCGGAGGTTCGAGTGTCAAGCAAATCATTCTCTCGTCATATAGGAGGAAGAAATGCGCTTTTTTTTCGCGGCTAAAACAACAACAATGTCTTTGAAGTCTTGACAATGGATAATTTCTACAGCTTTGGGGAAGCGTATTTGTCACTACAAAGCAATAGCTGCCAGGTTCTAGTTCTGTACTTGGTACCAGAAGGTATTTCGTCTTGTTCTCACCAATATTTTTTCTCTCCTTTTTAAACATACCATTAAAAGCAGAATGTATGTTTAAATTCTATTAAGAATGATTGTAATTGTCCCAGCATTTTTTAAAATTGTCTTCTAAAAAAAGTGTTTTACCAAGTCCTGAACTATATGCTCAAACTTATCGGCGGGTCTCTTTCTTGTTTGCTTGCAACGTTTATGCTACCATTTCTGAGCTCGGACCTTGGATCTATCGGCATTTTCTATCTACTTATGTTTATTAAGTTATTTCAATATATCGATTGGCTTGCACTTTTTTCATGTACATAAATTTTCTTGTATTTTTAGTGAGCCCGACCCACTGTAACTCGTGCTAACATATTTATTCACAAGCGACCTTGAATACTGAAACGAAAGCTACTGAGCTCTTTCGATACCACTGCAAACAATATATGGTTGAATAGCTAACAGATTTCTAGAATTAAATACTTACTGTTAAGAAAAAGTGTGTGTTTTTTGGTTTCGTTTGCTTCAGCCAAGCAAAAATTTTTCCACCTACCTTGTTATTACCTGACATGGAAAATTTCGCGCGTAAAAATGCTTGACCTACTATTTCTATATCATCGTCGCCCTTTTTGCTTCTTTTACTGTACCATTTTTCTATTTTTGACCTTTTGCCGCTACTTTAATTTATGCTTGAAGCTCAGAAGTGCCCGCGCTTTCTATGTAGTGTGGAAGAGTGTCGATTGAGGCGCAGATGAGCAGTAAAGTGTTTTCCACAATATCCACTATGAATATAGACTTTTTAATTCATTTTGAAAATCACTTCCTGAAGTATGCTTGTGGATTGACAGCAGCATTTGTGCGCCGGGGTGGCGGGATTGAACGATGAGTTGTCAGTTGCTTGCTCCGTTGTCAGCGCGGAGTACCTCACGCTATGCTTTTTTTGTTTTGCGGAAAAACTACCTAGTTGATGTTACACTTTTTGCATTACTACCAACAGCCTGACACGTCATCCTTGACATTCTGTGGTCGGTTGTGCTTAAATGGCCGCGCTATTCCATTGACTGAAATAGTTGGTTGCTTGGTTTGAGGTTTGTCTATTTTTTTCTTCTGTTTACTAGTTCTATTTTTCACCTTTTCATTTCTGTTTGTCATTGTGTGCTTGCATTGCGATATGGTCATCAATTTAGTTCATTTTTTTCATAAATTCTCCTTGGCTCATTTTCGCTTGCTTGCTTTCTCATTTACTCAACTTATTTGCGCGTTCCAACTCTGTCTAGAATTTTAATGAATTCTTAACAACTTTATTGAAATCGCTCCGCTATTATGAAGCTCGTTCATAATTGATGAATGAGCTGATAGTTAAAGAGATTTTCTAATACTTTTTATCTGTTCCTCTAAATGTCTTTTCAACACGTGTCTTGACAATGCAGCCGAAAGGTTGATTATGTTTTACTTCTCTTTAACTTGATTAACTACGTTATGATACCATGAAAGTCGATGTCAACAACCTTACCCAAAGAGAACACAGGAAAAAGTCACTGTATTTCAATCTTTATTTAAAAAGTTAAAAATGCCACTTTTAGTTTAAGATAAGCCCTCCTGAATGTTTGATATTACAATTGACACGTCAATCTCGTTTTCATCGAAATCATGTCAATACTGTCAAACATAACATACGTACATACTGTAAAAAAATCTTAAACCCTCGCGATTATTCTACACAGCCTGTTATCGTACAGTTCGCTGAACTTTCAATTATAAACTCAAACACTCGGTGTAAGCAAAATTTCCTTTATTAAAAACACTATTATGGTAGCAGTACTTCTTAATAAAATTACACGCGTACTTCACCTGCAACATTTTTAAATAAACTGTTATATTATTCCTTATCTTGCGCTGCTTTTATACTCTCAGCTGTCTCGCTCGCCTATTTCTCCCAGAAACTGTTCACGAACAGGCTACTCAAATAGTTGGTTATTTATTTCTTGTTTCTGTATCTCATATTGGATGTGGATATATGAGTATATATGTACACTAGGGCGGGTCGATTTAAAAAGCGCTCATTGCTCTGTGAAAACCGTATTCTAGGGATCAAAATAAGAAACTTTTCCGAAGGAACCATACCTCTAAAACGAATTCTGGTGTCCCCCAATTTGGGTCGAACTTTTGGGTAGGGGCAAATTTTGAAAACACCCACTTTGACCCATTTAGAGTGCTCCAATCGAGTACAAATGTATGACCGACCCCCACTTACTTTGGAGGCCCGACCCACCGATGCCAGTGGCACACCCCCTGGAACCCCCCTGGGGGTTCACCATACAAACATTTCAAATTTTTTTATTTGTTTATAAGTAATAACAAAATGTTACGTATACGCAGTGGTGCACCTCTTTTCAGTTGGTATGGATATGTTTGTGCTGATTTTTTCATGTAAAGTGCAAAACCGGCGATTTTTTGAAATGTTTGTATGGTGAACCCCCAGGGGGGTTCCAGGGGGTGTGCCACTGGCATCGGTGGGTCGGGCCTCCAAAGTTAGTGGGGGTCTGTCATTTTCTTATTTTGATCCCTAGAATATGATTTTCACAGAGCAATGGGCGATTTTTTTGCCTCCCCACAAATCGACCCGGCCTAATGTACACACATGAGTGTTTGCATAAGGTCGCTTGCGCGCTTTATACATCTCTGTATCGATATTCATTTTTGCCTTCCATGTATGTATATGCCTGAGTAATATGCACTCAATTATTGTTGTATACATACATTTACGGTTATTTTCTATTTATCTGCTTGCCTTAATGTTGTTTGTGTCCAGCATTTATTACTAGCAGCATAGTGACACTAATATTCACCACAATACATATCGTTAGCTTAATGTGAAAATGTACTAAGTCACTTTTTACGAATTTTACAGGAGACAAAAAAAATTTAATAATTTTTGAAATAAACTTTTTTTTAAAACTGTGAATGAGGATACCTTAATTGAAATACTTTTGAATGTAGAAGCTTTGAAAAAGATAAATAAAAATCATGTATGCTAACCCAGCAGCTATTTTATGACTTAGCACAATTTCCTCACTCAAAACAAATTTTTTCTCCTGACTTAGCACTTTTTACTCAATATGTTTCCCCATCACTCCTCCCCTTTAATGATTGAAATATAACACTAAAACTATATATTTCACAAGAAATACTATTTATTTGTCAAACTACATATTTCTAACTATTGGCGGCCACCGTGGTGTGATGGTAGCGTGCTCCGCCTACCACACCGAATGCCCTGGGTTCACACCCCGGGCACAGGAACATCAAAATTTTAGAAATACAGTTTTTCAATTAGAAGAAAATTTTTCTAAGCGGGGTCGCCCCTCGGCAGTGTTTGGCAAGCACTCCGAATGTATTCCTGCCATGAAAAGCTCTCAGCAAAAACTCATCTGCCTCGCAGATGCCGTTCGGAGTCGGTATAAAACAAGTAGGAAAAATTAAAAAAAAAGGAGCACGACGTAAATTGGACGAGAAGCTTGGCCTAAAATCTCTTCGGAGGTTATCGCGCCTTACATTTATTTATTTACTTTATTTCTAACGGTTCTGATCAGGACTCTTTTGCCGGATGGTGCGCAGACAATAACTTATTTTTAAATTCAAACAAATGCTGTGTTGTGTCTTATTCCATAAAGACAACTGTCACATACTTAATCTACAAACTAAATGCTAAATCTCTTAATCGTTGTCAAGAGAGCAAATACTTGAGTGTAATTGTTGACTCCATACTCTCTTTTTCTAGTCACATTGATTTCGGTGTTTCAAAGTTTTTTGCAATGGTTGGGTTCAGTAGACGTAACGCCAGTGACTTTAAGGACCCTATGACGTTGAAGGTACTTTATATATCCTTGGTCAGAAGTGGTGTTGAATATTGCTCAATAATATGGAATCCTTTCTATGAATTTAACTTCTACAAAATTGAGAAAATTCCAAAAAATTTTTTAAATTGCTTTACGTATGCTTCACTGTCCAGACGGCTTCCCATCATATACCAGAAGTCACAAATTACTTGGTCTTCAGGCTTTGCATGACAGAAGAACTTTTATCTCACTCATGCTTGCCTATAATGTAATAAACTATAGCACGAATTGCTCTGATTTATCTAATTTGTTCATTCCATATATTCCGCTGCGTGATCTTCGGCATAATAGATTATTTATCGAAATAAGTCATACAACGAATTATGCAATGAATGAACCTATAACTAGGACTACACATCTAGCAAATCGATTAAGTAGTGTTATTAATTATTAGTTATCGACATGTAAGAATTGAAGTAGATTATAGTCAGCGCAAAGCATTTATCATACACCAAAGGCATGTCCCAATTGGGTAAACCCAATTTTAAGGGGTTGTATTCGCAAGCCTCTCAAGGGGTTTCCAGCACAATATATAGCTTCTCCAACCCAATTTTCAACTCACCTAACCATGGCGAATCCTGTTTATTTGACAGCCGAGGCTCTGGCGACCCCGAGTCCCCCTGGGTGGGTAGGGCGGGATGACCTAGAAGGTTTAATGTGATCATATAAATCGTTCCCGAGATGGTCGAGCTAGTAGTACCTTAATAGTCCGGAACGTACCCGATCTATATCCGGCAATGGGCCAAAGCCTTCGGAGAGTGTCTTTATGGTTAATACAACAACAACAACAAAGCATGTACTTTTAGACTGAATGAATTAAATAAGTAAATAAAATGCGCGCACAACGAAATTACTAGTAATTCAGATTGATATTATTGATAGGTTGAATCAGCATCAAAACTAGCAACAACATCAGCACTGAAATCCAGCGAAGAAACAATCTTGCCAATAAATGCTACTTTGGACTAGGTAGGCAATTGAAAAGTAAAGTCCTTTCTCGGCGAACGAAAATCATACTCTACAAGTCACTTATCGTACCCGTCCTGCTATATGGGGCAGAAGCATGGACAATGACAACAGCAGATGAAGCGGCTTTGGGAGTGTTCGAAGAAAAGTTCTTCCAAAGATTTATGGACCTCTAGGCGTTGGCGATGACGAATACCGAAGAAGATTTAATGATGAGCTGTACGAGCTATACGCAGACATCAACATAGTCCAGCGAATTAAAACGCAGCGGCTGCGCTGGCTAAGCCATGTTATGCGAATGAAAGATGATGCTCCGGCCAAGAAAGTGTTTCTATCGGAACCCGCCTATGGAAGCAGAGGTAGAGGGCGGCCCCCACTCAGGTGGAAGACGATTTAAACTTCCTTGGTGCGACCAATTGGCGCCGGTTGGCGGAGCGAAGGAGCGACTGGCACGCCTTGTTGGACGGCCATAACCGTTTAGACGGTTAAGAGACAATTAAGTAAGTAAGTAAGTGACTTAGCACATTTTTTTTTAACAGCTGACCACTTAGCACATTTACACCTCATTGCCCACAGAACGTAAAAATGAAAAATTTTAATATTTTTTTTTGTGATCGATGTATTTTGAATTCAGTTTTAAAACTGCATTAAAATAAAATTTTTCATAAAAAGTGACTTAGCACATTTTCCATTAAGCTAACGATATATATCTACGTTCAATACGAAAACGAACACTGGATTTTTGTTGTCTGACAAAAGTGAATATTTTGGCCCATGAGTGATGAAAACTAACACTCAAACTAAGTCCCTTGATTTCTTCAACTATGCTTGACAACAATTAACGTATTTTTTATTAATATAGATTGATTTCAGATTCAGTAGATATCGATCATGTGAGTAAAAAGAAACCTTGCGCTCGCATTCTAAAAACAGCTTACTCAAAGCTAACAATCTAGGTTTGACGGCCTTTATCTAAAACCCAATGATACTTATTTTAAAATGTGGCACTGAGATGTGGTTATATGGTTAAGAGAGTTTTTGTATAGAGAAAATTATTTACGCAATCCCACCAGGTGCGCGCCGTTGTCACATGTGAGCCATGATACACGTGGAATCGATTTAAAATATTTTTCCAGTACAGAACGAGTAAAGGTTTAAAGGATTCGTTAGGTAGGTCAACATCAGTATTTTTCAGATATTGTTAAACAGGCTAACTGGCGTGATGGAAGGCCAACATCGCCTGGGCGGTTTAACTAGCAATGGTTATGATTAATAATGAAAACTAAAACGACAATTAAGGCCTCGGATAAATAGACAACCTTTCACAGATCACAGATGATTTTAGCGTATGCAACTGAAATTCCCATTGCCTTATTGGGATTGCTGCAATATACGCCTGGTTGATGTAATAGCGAAAGTAAACGCCAACATCTCTGCCCATAGAATAAATGGAATAGACGAAGCAAGAAGGGAAAGGGAAGAAGATCAAAAGTTATGACATATACTAGATGATCATGCAAATAAGAGCAGTTTCGGAGTCGTACTCGTGGTGGTAGAAATATTTTTTCGCCAAGTACTGAAGTTCGTGGACGAACGGCTCGCCGCTTTCCGAACAAAAGCGAAATTTTTTGATATATCATTCATCTGCACTAATGCACACACAGAGGAGTTAGACGCTTTCAGTGAACGCTCAGAACGCATATATGAGGCCCACAGCGGGTTAGGGGGTCAGAATATACCCCCGGTAGGTATACCTGTCGTAAGAGGCGACTTAAATACCAGATTTAAGGGGCTGCGTAGCGCAATCCTTCAGGTTGCCAGCGCAATATACAGCTTCTCCAAACCCAATTGCCAACCTCACCTATCCGCGGCAAATCGTGTTTCACTAACAGACGAGGCTCTGGCGAGCCCGAGCTCCTTATGGAACTTGGGGGTGGGGAGGGAGGGATGGCCTGAAGGTTTAATGTGGCCTATAAATCGTTCCCGAGATGGTCCGGCTAGCACCTTAATTGTGCTGTGGACCATCACATCGATAACACTACCCAAAGCCTTCGGGGAGCAACCTTATCGCTACAACAAGAACAACAACAACAACGCACATATGAGCGCTGCTCCCGCCATGAAATAAAATTCGTGCTTGGTGACTTTAATGGCAGGGTTGGCAAAGAAGCCTCTCCTAATAACCTGTGGCTGAGACTTCGTTTTCAAAACATGATCATATCCAGCATGAGGTACGTACATGTATGAAAATAAACGCCAAGCTACATGGTTGTCCCTCAATCGAATTTAATTAGATCGACCACGTTGTGATACATGGACGGCAGCCTCCAGTGTTTTAGATGTCCGCATGAATCAAGGAGCTTTCATCGACTCATATCAAAATACACGCTCTTCGTAGCTAAAAGAAGAAACAAAAAACACAAGGGAAGCTAGACATCGAAATGATGTAATCGCAACAGATTTTCAATGATTTCTCAACTTGACTCCCAAACCCGTTTCCTAAGAGTAGAATCTAACCCAACGGAATTCAGGAGCCGTGAAAACATATCGTTAAAATACTTCGTGAACTGCCAATCCAAAAAACAGCTTATACGACGAGGAGAGCGGCGTTAAAATCCAAAGAGAAGATGTTGCCTATAGGGTAACGTTAAGATCGAATGCATCAACAAGAGTATGCGAACGCTATCGTCAGTTGAAGAGAAAAGAAATACATCTTTTCAAGAAGAAAAAGTCGGTGGTGTGATTGCGAGGAACACACGGACGGTTTTAAGCCCGCGTCAAACTCTTGTGAAAACCAAAACTGCAAGGTGGTAACCTTTGTCCAGAGAGTGCTTGGATTTTGAGGGGAACACCACTCTGTGCTCTTAAATGGAAATGGAAAGCGATGAAACGATTGATAAATGGTTTAAAATGTATTCTTAAATTTCCAACATTTTGGAGTCAAGAAAAGTAAAGGTTTGGCGTTATCGGGGGCTGATTAGATCTCCCTTGTACTGAACTATTTCATTAGACCTCTCGAGGTACATCTCATTATAATGCCGGAGCAACAATATTCTTTCGCAAAGTTTAAATACCAGACAATGGCTTAATTCCATTATTTTCAAAGGGAAGATTCAAGGATAGTTTATTTTCTCATGCTGATATAGTGAAAAAGCAAGGTCTTTCATCCTAGTACATAGTTACATATTGACATTTTATTTTCCTCTGTCATTTTTCAACTTAATCTCATTAGCATTGCTGTCCCCCTACCATAAAGAATAAACACGGCCAAAGTTCCTTTAATTTTTATATTAATGTAAGCCACCTAAAGCATTGTCCCCACTCTATACACCATCGATGCTCGGCTACCCTACTGCATCTCAATTTCCTGTTTGGCCTCTTTTGCTACACAAGTTTTCTGACAAGATTTTGAAAGATTGTGGCAAAGTTTTGTAGCTTCTTGCTACAGTTATTCTTGCTGCCAATATATACACTTTGACTGCCAAAGGGTATTCGAAATATGTTGTTTGTTGCTATTGTTGTAAAATTGCTTTTCAACTTTTCCTTCATCTTATAACTCATGCGACTTTTCTTTAGTTGTTATAGTTGTTGTTTTGTTTTCTTTTTCTTCACTGCTACTACAGCCTTTGCTGCAACTTTGAAGGTCAACGCGCAAAGATATTTTATACGCAACAACAAGTTCATATTTTGCGGTAATTTATCTGCGCGTTGACACAAATTCGCCTGAGCACACAAACCCCATAAACTTGAAGAAGGCAAACAGCGTTGCAGACAACAAAATGCCACCGATTGAAATTCATTAAATGAAATTGTTGACTAGTTGTTGAGTTTCTTTACATCCGTCGACCGCAATACACTTTATAGTTGGTCTTCGAGACTTTGTAAGTCATTCGAAACTTTTTGCTGTCTTTATAATTTGTGAGGTCATGTACAGCGGATTTAATTACATTAGTGCTTTAATTTTTAAAAGGGGTTTTCATTGAGATTTTAATCAGTTTGACAGATGAATAGCGGGTTGGCAAAGGCATCGCATGTACGATATCTTGAGTTTGTATCAATTTTTTTGAGTTTAGCTCTTTCTGAGGTGTAACCAATGAACTGTTATTGATGTTGTACGAAAAGCGGATTTTTGCTACAAATATATGTGGGAATATAGAAATGGACAACTAGACGGACTTATACGATAGTATGAACGGACTATAGTATGATCGGACAATAGTACAAACAAATACACCTCTGTATATTTGAGGAACAACGAAAATGACACACAAAGACAGACGAGAGATACAAGTGACTGAAGAGAATTACAGTTTACGTGCTACCGCAGGCCACAACGGACGTCTATTTACATTTAATTAAAATCAATAAAATGTGTTATAAACTATTGTACTAAATACCATTTAAACTTATTTTAATGGAACAGTGATCTTAGTTTCAACAAAGTGTAAGTACTTGGCTCCGAACCCCACAAGTGGTGACAGAAGTAGGATGAAACTCTAAAAAAAAAGCCTACAAAAATTGTCAAGTGAGCTTTTTAAAAAAAAAAAATGAACATTTAATGTACGAAAGTTTGTGCGAAAATACGTGTGGTCTGCGAAACAGAATTTTTCTCGTTTTTGGCCGAGTACAGTCATTAAACTGTGTAGCCTCAGTGAGCCGTTAGCACCGGTAAATGCACATCACCCGATGATTGGAGTATCCCGCTAGTTTCAGCCCCAAGTTAAACGGTAAAGTCTCGGTTGCTAAGAGACGTGAGCACAGTAACGCTCGTTTGTAGCAGCAGGCGCGGTTGGTTTCTGTGTGAAGCAGCAACGCGCACAGTCATTCCTGAAGTTGTGCGCAGCGCCAATTGAGTTGAGCTTTTGTGTGAAGCAGCGACGCGCACAGTCGTCAAACACCGAATTATTAAGCGCGGTTGGCTTCTGCGTGAAGCAGCGACGCGCATAGTCGGTTTAAAGTTGTGCGCACCACCAAGACAGTTTATCTTCTGTGTGAAGCAGTAAAAAGCCAAGTTTCAAACTCAGCGTCAGCAGCACAGCATTACCAAACATTCAATTGAACGCAGGGCGCTTAGACATTGAAATTACCGGCCGTTACTGTACAGCGTAGCAGAAAACAGCAACAACAATTAAATACAGACGAAATCGTGTGCATTTCATAGCGACCAAAGGCAAAATCGCTAAATTTTTGAAAAAAAATGGTGATTTCTTTTCTACACGAAAATGTCGCCACTTTCGGGAGCAAAAATTTTCAAGATTCTCACTTCGCCCTGTGAATTTGTAGCTCACTTAAAATGTTCAGTGCCACCTTGCATGACTTGAAAAGAACAAAAATTGTAACCCTGTCACGTAATCAGCTGTTCTCCTGCCATCTGTGGTTTTTCTTCGCGCCAAATAAAAACTTTCGCAAATTATATTTATACAAATAAAATTCATTTCTTTTAATAAATTGATTTGATTTCTTTAAAACCATTACGATGGAAACAATCGATATAAAAACTGAAAGCGCAGAGTTCAGTGCAATCGTGCCTGTAACAACTTATAGGATGGAATTAAAAGCTGGAAGTCCAGGGAGTAGTAAAACTGTAACAGGTGAGTTTTTACGGCTAAATATACTTTATTTGTATTAAAGTTTGTTCATAAGTACTTTTTGTTACTGGTTTTACCAATACCAAAGCTAAAACAACACCAAACCTCGTTAATTTAAGCAGAAAGCATGAACCAGGGTATTTCTGAGTAGGAGGGCTACCGCCCGTGTCCTTTTTTTGTTATAATTGTAATAACAGCAGTTTTGCAAAGTTTCAGGACTTTCTATATTCGCCCCAGGCATATCCAGAAAGTCACTTCGAATATGCACTAAAGCTTTTTATATGTAAACGTAATACTTAAACATAAACTAATTTTTTTGGAAGGGGAAACCATGCTTCTGCTCGATAGGTACGCGACTTACTTGCCGGAAATAGGACCGATGAAGAAATTAAAAACAAAAAAATATATGTGGGCTAAAATATGCGAAGAGCTTGAGGGAAAAACTGCCAAGCAATGTGAGGAAAATGTATAAAATGCTGAGAAGGTGTAGATCTAAATTTAGATCTTTTCAATTATATTCATTCCTTTATTACATATTTCTAGTCTTGATATATTGTATGTTTCGTTAAATTGTTAAAAAGTACCTGCATGAAGCAAGCGGATGTTCTCTTAATTTTTAATAAATATAATTACATGCATATGTATATATAAAGAGTCTTTGTAATGACAATGGCAACTGCACACTATTTTGGTGACAACTTCGTTCTGCAGGATAAGATAAATTTTATTTGTGATTTTATTCTCAGTCTAAATAAAAGATAATTTTGTTTGAGTTTGAATTTGATTTCAAATCAAATACAAGTATCTTTAATTTAGAATGAATATATTGTCTGGCTATAGTTAACGAAATAGTTAAGCTACTGCATATGTGTATTAATGCGTTTGCCCTGTTGGTTTGTTCAGTGGAAATACTTTAGTAACTACGCCGATGCCTTTGTTTGCGCCTTCACAAAAAGCGTCCAAAGCTTTATCATTGGTACCCATCTTTTCAAGCTCATCCCCACTCAGGATTTAGGTGATTCAATTTTGAATTTCTCTACATATGAATACAATTTGATTACTCTTTCTGAATAAATAATGAGTTTTCATCACAATTGAACAAAAAAAATAATCAAATATGAATTCTTTTGATGATGAAAAACTAAAAAGCATTTTTCGATCTCTTTTTGAAATAATTTTTGAAGTCCTTTAATGACTAAATTTTAATATTTTTTAAAAACCAACAAAAAGAATAATCAAATATGCTTACCTTTGATGATCAAAAACTGAATATAGTTTTTCAATCACATTTTGGAAACATATTTGAATCAAATATGTTTACTTTAGGTGATCAAAAATTTATAATAATTTTTCATTCAGCTTTCCGAATCTTTTATGAATATATTTGTTGACTGAATAATGAATTTTATACTTGTTGAAATTTTACTTTTTATTAAAAATTTAATTTTTTTCATATACACATATTTTTTCAATCATGAAGCTAAGAAAAAATATATAAACATTTTATTATATATGCAAAAGATATTCTTCAAGACAAAAATAATGTAATGCTTGTCGTGAACGAAGATTTCCCCAACCATTTCTCACCTTCAGCTTCCCAGAAAATACATAATGACTGGTCAATACATAGGTTGTGAGCTATTTGAACCGCAGGTAAGTGAAACTGTCTTGACATACCTAGATACGGCTTCAACATCCCGTATCGTATCCGTATTTCAAGATGTTGACGATCATAGTTGATGCTGGATGTTGCAGTCGAGGTGTATATCGGTCAAGTTTGTTTGCGAGTTAGCTGTGGTTCGAAAAGCTCATTTTCGCATGCTTTCTTCCCCTGATGAAATAAGATTATTATGTAGATCCTATTTTGAATTCTTTATGAAGAATAAATGCATTATAAGGCATTCAAAAATGATTCAAAAATCTCAACAAAAACGATTGAAATATATTCACGAATATGATCAGAAAATGACTGTGAAAAGCATTCAAATATTACTCTATAACAATTAAAGCCCAATTTTACAATGATATCAAATATGAACAAAAACCGTTTCGAAATAGGAATCATAAATGATTATTCAAGAATAATCACATTTATGCTATATGTAATACTTCTATATTGCTACAAAAGGCTAGGTACATTCCCAAACATCAGAGTGCCGATATATTGCTGTTTAAATGTTTTTGTTTTTGTATTCAAAAAACGAATGTACCTAAATTTTAATTTTTTCTTGTCACACTTATGCTTCTACAATCACAAAAATTTTGTAGGCTGTCTTGTTTTTATTTCGAATTCAAAACTTATTGCGAGTATTTTGTATTAGCAATATAGAAATATTACATATGTATATGCATTTATGGTACTTTTTTCTCCCGACGATACGTTAATTTTCGAACAGAAAATGCTTTTAAATTTGAACGTTTTGAATCATCTTGGGGTATGATATTTAAATATTTTTTGATCAAAATTTTCAAAAAATGCTGGCTGGGTCAATTGCTCGGATAACTGCTGTTTGCTGAATGCTGGCGATATGCATGGTGGTCTGGAAAACTACATAAATTGCTGTAGCATGAAACAGTACTGATACTTCGGCCTAAAACGTTAATATGAATGAAATGGTTATAATTAAGCAAACTATGAGCTTCATCGTAATTTGTATTTTTTACCTGAAACAGCAGTGGGCCATATGGTTCATCATCACAATCGCCTAATAGGGGTGGAAAAGTTTGAATCGGGCCTATTTTAATTTGTATATTGTCATCAACTACAGGACCAACTACATTTACAAGAAAAAAATCGTCTATGTGAAATTCGTTTGACTCTTGTTCCAAACCTTTCTTTTCATATGAGTGAAAAGATGTTAAAAGCGATGTTTGGATGGACTAATTAGTTTTAGTTTATATTCTATATTTCCCAATTGTGGTTCAGGTGATAAAATTCCTTGATCAAAATCAATAGTTTTATTATTGAGATAATCTAGTTCTCCTTCACTACTGCTACAATTTCCGCACTCACTTTGTCTCTTATTTTTACCGCCGTCTGATTTACTAGATGATTTTCGAGATTTCTTTTCTTTACGGCGGTTTACGCTGTTATTGTTTGCATTGCCAATATCATGAGTATCCTCATTGGGATCGAATAGACTTAAGAGCCCACAATCCATCGTCTGTAAAAATTTAAACGTCAGAAGTATAGGACCACAAATACAAATTAGCAAATGTTTAGCTCACCTTCATTCAATTGATGTTGGCGCGCAGGTCGTGTTGATATCAGTTCCAAAGGCTTTAATTCTAATTCTGTTCCCACGATTTAACTGGTATTGCTGCTGGTACTGGACGCTTACTAGTTTTTCGTGGTTCGATATTTCGCTGGCGGTAGCGGGCAAACACTGTATATTTGTTGGTGGTTGGTTGTACTCGTCGTTTGTTTAATTATATTCAGGATAGAAATAATTCATTCATTTCATCATAAAAAAAGTGGAGTTTGAATAGCAATTGTTTTTTAAAACAGTGATTTGATTTGGTTTCTCTTTATTTTGCCAAGGTCAGTGAGGACTGAGTCGATAGTTTCAGGAAGAAAATGATCGTCAACAGTAACAGGGGGAACATAATACTCTTCTGCTTCTATTTTATCTTTTTTGTCTATAAACCTTCCGCGATTTACAACCAGATTGACTGAATTTTGTGTGTGTTAGTGCAGTCGGGTGGCTTCGTGACACACGTATTTGTTGTCGGCTATACGTTGATGAAAATCAAAAATTGTTGACAAAACGCAGTGTTGTATTTAGTTTGTGTCGACATTCAAAATGAACAAGTGCGTGGAAGAAAAGCAATTCATATTAAAATGTATTGAAAATTATCAATATTTACCAGCTTTATGGAATGTAAAGCTTTTATTATTATTTAATAAAATTTTTATAAATTTTTTTATTATTTAATAAAACTGCTGTAGTTGCAAGTAAAAAAAGTCATCATCCGATGACGACATATTCACGACCGAACGCTAAGGTTTCTCAATGCAAATGTTGATTGATGGCTTTTTATTTGATATTCGCGGGGCAAGCGTCAAATACCCGACACGCACACATACAAGAATTCAGTCAATCTGGTTGTAAATCGCGGAAGGCTGTATGCAAATATTACACGCTAATATAAAGTTTGCAGTAGTCTCAACTTCATGGAAATCTAATCGTATGAGTTGCCTGAAGCGGCACTTTAACAAACCATACGCGTTTTCGATTCGTACACGAGTTTGACAAAATTTGAGATTGTAGGTTTTTTCTTGTTGCGTTAAGTTCCCGTAATCTCTGTAGGGTGTCAACAAGTAGTTTCTTATCGGATATGCAGAATCGCCCAACAGGTGATATTTCGGCAAACATAAATTTGGTAGCTGTTTATTTTTAAACGATAAATTAAGAACACGCGAGTCATGGACTCTGCTCGGTACACCAGTGAAAACATCTAAAAATTTTAAATTTGCATCGCATATGCCCTGCATAGTCACAGAAATGGTATCAACACCATTCGTATATGGAACTCAATCCCAGCTGCAATAAGGAACAATGTAAACCAAAACAATTATAAGCGCATTCTTTTCAATTATTTCTCTACACATTAATCTTAATCTGACCATTTTGTTTTTTCTTTGTTTTTTTTTTCTTTTTTACTCAATTTTTTCCTAAGTCGTTTACTTTGAGTATAGTTTTAATTTAATGTCTCTAAGATGTCTACTATATCTACATATATTTTATATCACTACTACTGTACTTTGTATAACATCATTCACTTAGGTTAACTTTATTAATACTTGTATCCCTTTTTATTCCAAAATTTTATTCAATCTTGTTAAATACATATCCACGACACTGTTTGTTGTACTATAAAAGATATATTATCTTACTGTACTAATGTAATTTCTAATAAATTAATGAATGAATGAATGAATGCCTGTTAATGTATGTTGAACGAATTTTTAGTTTTGGCGCCCTTATCGAAATATAGGTCCCGTCAATACAGCCTAATACGTTTGGAAATCCTGATATCGCTTCAAAGTTTTTTGCTATACCCTCTTTTTCATATTCACTTTGCGGAAATTTTATAACATTCCGTGAAAGCTCAACGAGAAACGATGTAACATTGTTTATCATGTAATGAGCAAAGGAATATGAAATATTGAATAAGTTGCTAACTTCTCGTATAGTGGTCTTGTTGCTGCAAAACCTAAAATAAAAAAGGAGGTTCCAATCTCGCAAACTTATGTTTATCGCTTGGCCAATTATATATACCTACTAACCAGAAGCATGAATGTGCAATTTTTCCGATTTTGTGTTATAGGCCTCGTTATATTACCCTTTAGATTCTCTAGGTTCTACTTAAATCTAGAGCTTCCTACGCACATGGAAATCCCAATAATTTGTAGTGCCATTTTCATGAATATTCAATTCAATCACAAAAAGTTGAGCCAGAAAAATGAATGTAGCACATTCATATAGCACATTCATGTTTCACTCACCAAAACTTTTCGAGGTTCGCACACAATTGTATAACGATTTTTTATTTATAATTATTTTACTCAGGGACCTATAAAACTACCCATGCGATATATATGCTAGTTGATATAAGTAAAAGATGAGCTGTATAAGGCATTCTTCATTAAAAATTATACCGATGAAGAATTTTTAATAGCTGAATATCAGAAAAAAAGATAGTTGTTTAATTGAAGACAAACCGATTTATTCGAAGCCGTTGCCTCTTCTCGAATCAAAACTAAAATACTTGAAAAAATTGCGCTTCCCAAGGCCGTCGGTTCTATATACCGGAGCGACTCGGAATTTTTCCCGACCAAGGACTGTCTGTCATCTGACTTAAGGAGTCATCTCCGTAAGCATTATGAGGAAATACGGCATCTAAGAAATCAACCGTATGAAGCCAAAAAACACAAGCATGTTTTCAGTGAACTCCGCAAACAGGCGTCTGACCTTTATGCCAGGAATTGCCCGGTGAATCCAGTACTTAAAGAACAGTGCACAAAACTTGCGAAAGAGGAACGCATACTCGCCAGGGAAACGCGGGTCACTCTAGCTCAACTTCGTTCTGGATATTGTAACAGGTTAAACTCTTACCTATCCAGAATCAACCCCGACATACAAAATGTATGCCCGGCTTGCAATATGTCCCCACATGACACCAACCATCTCTTTAATTGTAATGTGGAACCAACGCCTCTAACACCCCTTTCATTATGGTCCACCCCTGTTGAAATAGCAAGTTCCCTTGGACTCCCGTTTGATGATATTGATGACAATATGTGATCTGTCGCAGCTGTGAGGTGGGGCGAAGCACTGCTACAACAACAACAACAACAAAATTGTGTGAAAAACTGGTTATACCAAAATAATGTCATTCTTTTTATAAAAATCTTGAGGGCAACGCTTTTCCCGAACCCAACATTTAAGAAGATTCTGATTCTGATCAGAATAAGAACTAGTTTTTATTTGCAATAATATTTTAAATAAAAACACATTAGTGTATATGAAATTGAATTGAATGTATGACTTTTTCATTTACATACATACTTTCGATAAGTCAAAGCCGCGGTTGTTTTCCCAAGTACTGTGGTGCTCCAAATCCCAATCCGCCAACAGAATTGGCCTAGCAGGTATTGGCTTGGCCCTAACGTTATCTACAAATCAATCTGCAGTGATTTTTTTTACTTGTTTTGAGGTTAAGGCCATACCACGACCACTTGGGACCATTCTTATAGTGTATTTGCATTCAGCACATCAAAATGTATAGAAAACATGAGTCGCATTACCTGATCCGACTACTTTAAATTTTTTTGTATAGCTGTGTTAACAAAAAATTAGATCAGTTTTTAAATTTTTGTCGTGCCAGAAAAATGAATGTGCTAAATCTCGAAAAATAGAAAGGATGCGAGCAGAGCAATTATCTCAGTTGAAAGAGCATAGTGTGAGTACAATATATAGATAAACTTTTATATTAGAAACAAATTCTTCTAATTTTGAGGGAGCAATAAACTTGGAAACTCGATTTCCCGACATTTTCATTTTGGCACATTAATGCTTCTGGCAAGCGGGCGACGATGTATAAATATTTATTTACAAATACCTAAGCTAGTAATATAATAAATATGAATTACCATAAAAATAATAGCACATGTGTGTTTGGGGCTAATTGTGGCCTTCCTTCTTTATAACTCCTCTTTGCATAATATCGGCTAATAGGGTATTTAGAAATTAAATACTCCGCACTGTCACGTTCAACTCGAAAATGTTTTTTGAACTAGGAATGCGTAAAAGAAAAATATTAGTGCTATTGGCCAGAGATTTATAAAGATACCTATTGCACTAAAGGTAATTGCATCCTTCCCAAAAACTTACCTCGACGTTAGCGTACAAATTGACTACGCCTTGCACAAAATCCATTACGCGCAAATATTTATTAGTTGGGTGCAAAACTAGAGCCAGCTCCTCGTCGTCTGATGAGGAAGACGATGACTCCAAAAGATCGTCGACGGCGCTATATACAAAATATGTGAGTCGTTTATCCATCTCCTAGTCCTTCTATAATAATGAGAAATATGCAATTAGCAATGGAACTGAAATATGTATATAAATATGTATATTGTCTTGTTTTTTCGCGTTAGCATACTCACCTTGGCGGCCACCGTGGTGTGATGGTAGCGTGCTCCGCCTATCACACCGTATGCCCTGGGTTCAACTCCCGGGCAAAGCAACATCAAAATTTTAGAAATAAGATTTTTCAATTAGAAGAAAATTTTTCTAAGCGGGGTCGCCCCTCGGCAGTGTCTGGCAAGCGCTCCGATTGTATTTCTGCCATGAAAAGCTCTCAGTGAAAACTCATCTGCCTTGCAGATGCCGTTCGGAGTCGGCATAAAACATGTAGGTCCCGTCCGGCCAATTTTTGGGAAAAATCAAGAAGAGCACGACGCCAATTGGGAGAGAAGCTCGGCCTTAGATCTCTTCGGAGGTTATCGCGCCTTACATTTATTTTTTTTTTTTTTTATACTCACCTCGAACCGACAAATATAATAATTCACTTATTTGCAAAATATGTAACTTTTTTAGCAAAAAATTTATCTTGGAAAAATAACATTGCCGCCAAATGAAATGTCAAAATTTTGCATGCTTTATCGGAGCTGCTTTATCGTTGGTGATTTATGTTTGCTAGAAAGTGACAGATAGTATACTGTGTTTATTTGTCAATGTGATTCATCAGCTGATTGACAGGGCTGTTCTTTGCACCGTCAATGGCAGCGAGGGCAAGTAATGTTGCATTTTTGGCAATATTTAGGGGTAGGTTGTTGAGAAAAGATAATGATACCCTCTACTGAGGCTTCGCTAATTTTACAACAGAACACAACTTTTTGAAGATTTGGCGTGAAGGCGACATTTTCGTTTAGAAAAGAAAACACCAAAAGACCATGGAGTGGACAACAACAACAGACAGCGGTATCGTAAGAAGAGAACTTTTTTTTTAGTTTTAATAAGGTATGAGTTTTTGATTTGCTTGATTCGTTATTTGATTTTTATTCTCTCAGAGAGAAATTAGAACGAAATAGAATTGATACATTAGGGCTCGCCACATTGACGACGGCGGTGTAGCCGCCACATCTGTCATATTATTTTTACTCATGTTCTTATGGCGATGGTTTTTTTAACGACAACATGGCAACACGCCAATCGACCACGAATGCCGCTGTCGCCAGATTAAATCTATTTCTATTTTGACAAGCGGCAAAGCATAAATTCTTCTTCTTAACTTTTCTGACAAGTAATTTCGCGCGTGTTTATTGAAAGTTTTTCTTGGGTAAAATTGGTTAAATAATAAAATTAATTATAATCTCACGGTTTTATAATAATAATAACTTATTTGACATTATATTAAGCGATACAGAAACAGTTTAAATTATTGGTAAGAAAAATCTTCGACTGAAAAAAGGTAATTGTTTACTTTAGGGTACAACTACTAAAACTCGTCCAAAAATATCGGGAGAGGTGTCAAAAGATGCGTCTTGATCCCTGGACCACGAATCCGAAAGTGGAAATCAGACATTTTATTTCTTTTCGGAGACATTTGCAAACAAAACCGAAAATTTTCATGTGGTTTTTGTGATTTTGTGGTACCGACAAGAAAAACTGTGGGTAAAAGTGTTTTGCGCGGATATAGTTTTGGTCTCCAAACCGGTGTTGGACCCACCCAGGTGAATTTTTTATAAGCGTGGCCGAAGGCCGCGAATGCAGAAAGGCGTTCTGCGCAAAAATACTATGGATCCCACCCCGGTTTCGGAGTGCTGCGGAGCCGGGTTTTTGGCAATATCTTTTCACAGAAATAAAATTTTAAATTTCCGCTTTCGGATTCGTGATCCTGGGTCATAAGTGCGTCTTTTGACACCTCTCCCGATATTTTTGGACGAGTTTTAGCAGTTGTAACCTAAAGCAAACAATTACCTGAAAAAATTGTTTCTTCATAAACCTGAATTACATACATAGATTGCTACAATTTCAACAAATTAAATATGGATACAGATGAAAAATTAATTGAAGAGGTGCGGAAAATGCCCATTATATATAATCTGGGCTTGGAGGACTATAAAAACATAAAGAAAAAGGAATTGGCATGGAGGCAGGTCTCCTCTGCTATGCAAAGTGAAGGTTAGTATACATATTTGAGATTTATTTCTTCATGTGGTGTAAATTTCAATTTAAAATGTAGAGGAACAATGCAAAAAGCGGTGGAAGGATTTGCGAGACTCCTACGAACGATTTAAGAGGTATACACGAATATGTGGACCTCGTACTGCAGTCAAAGCTGTGGAATTTAAATTAAGTAAGTCATCCGCATTACACAAAATATTTAACATAAACAGCACAATTCGCATATTCAAGTAAGCCGCAAATAAGATTTGGAAGATGCCAGCCCTGTATTTCATCCCATGATGGCACATCAAATATTTGGTGAATCTGAAAGCATATTCGGATATAAAGGTTTATGTGTGCGTATTTTATACACTGCTGGTCCTCTACATATTTATATTGGCATTGAATATGACAGTCGAGTTGATGAACTATTAGGCGGAGATATAAAGGCTGATGTAGTTGTGCGACCGATAGCGGAAAAATTACCTCATGGCTGTTTTTTTTTTGGTAATATGGATGCGTTTTTGAAAACACTAGATAAAGCAGATAAGTTTCAACCATTTGGTGAAAAAATAACCGAAAACAGTGTTACTGATGAAGACGGACAGGAGCACTTATTCGAACTATATCATTGTGACTATAAGGTGCCAGCATTCTTAAAATTCTTCAGTCGTTTGTAGACATTTAAATTATGGTTCGTTGATGCAGTATCCTATATTGATGTTGATGATCCGCAATGGAGCTTCTTTGTATGGTATGTTGACTAAATATGCTACTTTCAATAAGTAACTTATATCAATTTTTATATTCCTACAGCTATGAAAAGTATAAAAATGATAATGGTGATTATCAGTCTGCAACCACTGGCTACACCACTGTAAATGAGTACTACGCATATCCTCAACACACGACCGCGCATTAGTCAATTTGGCACAAAATTCATTGAAACTATCTATAAACATTACTTACCAATCATTAATGTCATTGATATGGCAATGGAAGATCCATCGGGTGATTTTCAGCGTTTACGCAACTATATTGATGCTCGTCTGTGTATGGGCCTAAAAAGTTTTGGAAGTGATGTCATCAAAAAAGGATTTAACAAAGGAATGGTTCATGAGGCACGCGAAACGTACAAGGTAAACTAATTTAACTAGTAACTATTAAAAACCACCTGTTAAACTGATGCTCATCTCTTTCCAGCTAAATCCACGTCAGTGTCGCCGGGTTTATGAAATACTTTGACTATATTATACAAACATGTATGATAAGGACGATTATCATGCTTATCGTTTAGATGTAAAGCGTCGGTTAAACGCAATTTATTATAACATATACATAAATGATATTAAGAAAATGGAAAAAGCTAAAGTGGATACGGAATGGTTGAGAGCGCGTTTACCTACACCAAGTCAACGTATGGAGCAATTGCATGAGGGATATAAAAAAGAAGAGAACGCATACAAACAAATTGTTGAAAAGTTACGTGATTAAGTTTATGAACCTAGCAAAGTTTTTGTATGTGTTACAGTAAATGATATAGATTTTAAGTGTAATTTACCTTGTATTCTTCTACATCTGATTATTATTTTTTATGTAATAAAACCTAAATTATTAATTGTACAATAAGAGTTCCGAATATATTCGTGTATGACGTCTTTTACCTTCTCCGTCTGCTGCGTAGCTTTATATACAGAGAACATGAAAATATAGATACGAAGAAGTTACGATGGTCAATTTGAATCGGTTACGGGAATGTCATGATACTGCCTGGGCTTAGTTGATTAATATCCCACAAGAGACGGAGGATGGTTGATTTTTCGCTATAACAAAAACTTTTCTGGGTATATCTTTGACAGGGTGTTTTGTGTAGAAGTCAGCAAGTGAGTGAACTTGCAGATAATATGACTTTTAGCACGCTGAATGTGGACGCCCCAAACGCGAGTCAGTGCAGGACTTATAAACTACGTCATCGCGAACCAATGCTTTTGTATCACCCTCTTGCAATCATTTTGAACACCTCACTTTCTTGGCTTTATGAATTTATGGCCAGGAAAGAAAGATAGTAGTCGTGGTGCATAATTTGTCAAAAGCCTTTGACACGGTTATCCAGAACGAAAAAGAGGAACGCACACTCCCTAGGGAAACGCGAGTCACTCTAGCTCAACTTCGATCTGGATACTGTAACAGGTTAAACTCTTAAAAAACATATGTCCTGCTTGCAATATGTACCCACATGACACCAACCATCTCTTTAACTGTATTGTGGAACCATTGCCTCTAATACCCCTCTCATTATGGTCCACCCCTGTTGAAAAAGCAAATTTCCTTGGACTCCCGTTAGAGGATATTGATGACAATTTGATGGGGCGAAGCACTGCTACAAGAACAACAATAACAACATGCCCAGGTTTCTGGGTATTCAACAGGAACTGATTGGTTAGCATTTCATTTCTCTCCCTAATGGGGGATATTCTCGCCTCATTGTGCAGGTGTTGTTCTGGGGACATAAGAAGACAGCCAGTAGCGGTTCTGAGGGCAGTGCTTTGACAGGCCTGTTGTTGTTGTTGTAGCGATAAGGTTACTCCCCGAAGGCTTTGGGGAGTGTTATCGATGTGATGGTCCTTTGCCGTATACAGATCCGGTACGCTCCGGTAATACAGCACCATTAAGGTGCTAGCCCGACCATCTCGGGAACGATTTATATGGCCACATTAATCCTTCAGGCCATCCCTCCCTCCCCACCCCCAAGGTCTGGTGACCATATCGGGGACGCGCATGCAATCGGCTAGCCAATTGCTTTGCAAGTGGTAATGAGCGTTTCTTTATCTTTTCCCCAAGTACTGCCAGCAAGAGATTTGAGGAGTTTATTACGGCTCTGATAATGCTCGGTATTACTTGTAAAGATAGAGACCATCACCATTGCCTCCTTCCTGGTTCATTCGGTGAGCGTAATTGATGCCATAAAGCGGTTAGCTGCAAAGCCCGCCCCCCCCCCCCCCCCCCCCACCAGATTATATTACGATCACTAAAAGAAAAAACTGATATATCGCACACATTTACCTAAAGAGTGAATAACTCAAAAACTCACAATGTTTAAAAAACTCGATAAGATGTCTGACTCCATCATATAGATTAAATAAAAGTCAGGTTTCATCAAGCCTTTGGGGGTGAGTGATGGAACTACTATTTAATTGAAGATATAGATCAGTCTGTATAGAATTAGAGAACACGGTAGTGTGTATAAAGACTTAGGTATTTGACTTAACACTCTTTAAGCGTAGGTGTGCGTTATAGTGTTACTTAAGTTTGTCAAAACAATATTTTTAATTAGAAATATTTAAAGTAAAGACAAAATAATCAATTTAATATTTGGTTTTGTCAAGGCATGAAAACTTGGATTGTTCTTCGCCCACTTGCCAGGAGCATGAATGAACAAAAAAACAAAATGTCCGGGAATCAAAGTTAGCTATTTTCAGAAAATCTAGAATTTTTTTCATATTCGCTTTACTAAAGACCAAAAAAATGTAGTTTCCTATAGTATAAGCTTTCGGGATTTTAATATAGAACATTCACTGATGAAACCAGTGAAATTGAAAAAACACTCATTTATACTTCTGACAAGAGAACGACGATATAATTTTGAAAAGCTTGTTGCCTATAGTGCCCTTTGCTGCACTTCTTTTTTAGAAAGTTGTATTTAAAAATTCTTTAAGGCTGTTTCGTAATTCAAAAGCATGAGAGGAAGAACGGTTTACAACTCTCTGTTGGAACGACTCCAATGGATTTATTTCGCCTCTCCATTGTCCAGATTCCAAGGTATTGTCCAGTGAAAATGGTATTTAATTACAATTCCAAGAACGTCGAGCTCCACCAGTTCCCAATGGTAATACCAGAGGCCAGAACCATATGTAGCAGCTTGCTATTAAGAGTATAATGAATTTGTTGATTGTAGAATGATCGTAGAAATATATCAGATTTATACAGTATACCGAACGAGTTATTTTATTTCCATTAATTCATGTAGCTGACTTTTTAATTTTATTTGCAGAATTTCAATCAACTTGGCGGGACGCTTGTTTTGCCAATGAAATGTTAAAATACATCAGCTGTTCGAAACAGCGCTGCCACTGTAGCTGTGGTTGCCATTGTAACTAAGTAGCCAATGCATGGCTACGATTGTGGTCAAGTTTTGCTTTGCTGTAGCTGTGGTCTGTATCCGCCGTGTTGAATGTGGCCAGCCCTATTGTACTAATAAAAGAGTTTGCAATTGGAATAGCATTGAAACAAAATTTGTCGTAAAGTAGAAAAATAATAACAGAGTAAATACAATTCCAATAAGAATTTAAAGTAAGCATAGAAGAAGAGAAAAAATAACAAAGAAAACAAAATCCAATAAGAATTAAACGTAGGCAACTAGAAGTAAACAAAGTTTGTTATTTTGCGAAGAAGACTGCTTATTAATTTGTTTGCATAAGTTACGAAGCATTTAAAATTTCAAAATTTGCTGATATAAAAATTAAATCTGATTCAATTTATGTTTTATGTATACTTGTTAATTTGATTATTATTGTAAGTTTTAACGTTTGTATTGACCATGGACCGTGAACAAATTTTTAGATTAACAGTGAACGAACTTAAAGATAAATTAAGTGGATTGAATCTTTCAACTAATGGTAGAAAGGCAACGTTACAACACCGACTATGTGAGCACTTCGGCCTGACTGTAAGCGACGATAATTATTCAAGTGATGAAAGCGTATCGGTTCAAAGCGTTGTTGCACCGGCCGTCGGTGGTGGACGTGCGGTCTTCACCTTACGTGACATTGAACACTCCATGCTTATGTTTAGTGGATCTGGTTATCCTACTGTCGGAGAAGGGCTAGAAGTGTTTGAAGAAAATGCAGCTGCCGTGAAATGGGATGAGTTGCAAAAGTATATATATGGGAAGCAGCTGCTCAATGGGGCAGCTAAAATGTTCGTCCGCAGTCAGCGCGGTGTTTCAGATTGGAGCTCATTAAAGCGTTCGTTGAAAGAAGAGTTCGGCACAGCGGTGTCTTTCATTGAAGTTCATAGGGCGCTTTAAAATCGCCGAAAACGACCCAATGAGGACTTCCGTGAATATTTATACAGTCTCATTGAAATCGGCAAGCCTATCAATTTAGACGATAGGAGTTTAATTGAATATTTTGTCGAGGGCATACCAGATGATAGGACTAACAAAAGTAACCTGTACCAAGCAAAGACAATACAAGAGTTGAAGGAAAAAATCCTTGTATACGAAAAGGTTCGCAACGGGCGCCAACCCAGTACAAGCTTTTCGAATCAATCTAGGGTTAAAGAGGAGATAAATCCGGTTTCCTCTAAATCACAAGGGAGTGGTAGTTCAAAGCGTTGCTACCGATGTGGAATGGTAGGGCACATTTCAACTAGCTGTGCACAAACACAAACAGTTTGCTACGGGTGTGGTCAACCAGATCATAGTTTAGCGCAATGTCCTAAGAAACAATCTGAGGTTAAAAACGAGAAACCCAAGATAAATACATTAGGGGTTTCGGAAAGAAAAAAATCGAAAGGTTGCGTAATTTTTAAAGATTTAAAATATAACAACTTTACATTTTCGGCGTTACTAGATACCGGCTGCTATTTATGCCTGATGCGATACGACGTTTTGATGATGATGGGGGAAGTTCAGTTAGCAAACAAGATACACCTGCTGGAGGGTATAGGTAACAGTGGCATTAGTACTCTGGGTAGTTTAGATTTGAAGTTGATTGTCGACGACATAGAGTTACATGTCACGTTCCACGTCGTATGCGAGCGTGACATCGGTCATCAAGCCATTATCGGAAATGATGTTTTAAGGCAGGTGGATCTAATGGTATCAGATGACGAAGTCTTATTTAAGCGGAAGGGAAATAGTAATTTTGTAGGAGATATTGTAGAGGGCGATGGTGAGCTGGATTTAGTAAGAGAATTTAGGAGTTTGTGTTTGTTCGCAGAATCAGTAGAGAAAGGCGATGTTGACGTAGACTTATCGCACCTTAAGCAGGCACAAATCGACGAAATTCAAACCCTTATCAAAGATTATAACCCTCAAATGCGTAATGCCTCCCCGATAGAAATGAAGATTTCTCTAATAGACGATTTCCCTGTTTACCAGACACCTAGACGCATGTCCTACGCTAATAGGAACCTAGTAGAGAACCAGATTTCAGAGTGGCTACGAGAAGGAATCATTTGCCCAAGTTCTTCGGAATATGCATCCCCCGTCGTTTTAGTAGGCAAAAAGGACGGTAGTCATAGGTTATTCTGTGATTACCGCCGCTTGAATGAAAAGATAATTAAAGATAATTTCCCGATGCCATTGATGGACGACGTCCTTGAGAAGTTGCAAAATGCGCGTATGTTTTCGACCATGATTTTTTCATGTGCCTATCGAAACTAAATCTCGAAAGTACACGTCGTTCGTGACCCACCAAGGTCAATACGAGTTTCTATTCCCACCATTTGGCATATGTAACTCTCCCGCGGTTTTCTCAAGGTACATTTTTGCGGTTTTTAAAGATCTAATAGATAATGAAACTCTAGTTGCTCACATGGACGACCTAATTATCCCATCAAGGGACAGAGAGCAAGGCGTCGTCAAACTAAGAACTGTGTTAAAAAGGGCAGCCGAGTACAATATGCGAATAAAATGGGAGAAATGTCAGAATGTTAGAGAAAGTTGAATGGTAAGATTCGACCTTGGAAAGCAATAACGTGCGCAGTTGAAAACTTCCCTATGCCCAAAGACAAGAAATCAGTTCAGAAATTTTTAGGGCTGACCTCATATTTTAGGCGTTTTATAAATGGGTATGCAGTGGTCGCTAAACCACTGTCAGACCTTTTACGGCAGGGCACCAAGTTTGTGCTTGGAAGTGATCAAGTCGCAGCGTTTCAACAATTAAAAGGAACGTTAATTAATTCACCTGTACTGAGTCTATACAACCCAAAAGCGGGAACGGAAATTCACGCTGATACGTCAATGTATGGGTACGGTGCGGTACTTCTCCAAAAAGACAGTGAAGACCAACATTACCACCCCGTACAGTATATGAGTCGCAAGACCACGGAAACGGAAGAGCGATATCACTCATATGAGCTTGAGGTTTTGGCCATTATAGCTGCGTTGAAGAAGTGGCGCGTGTATTTAATAGGCATTCCGTTTAAAATAGTGACGGACTGAAATGCATTCACGATGACTATGCGGAAAAGAGACGTTCCTTTAAGAGTGTCACGTTGGGCACTATTCTTGCAGGATTTTACATACACGTTGGAGCATCGCTCTGGATCTAAAATGCGACATGTCGACGCACTGAGTAGGGTTAGATGTCTACTTCTGGAAGATTCCCTGCAACATAAATTGCAGCAAGCCCAAGCTCAAGATGAATGGGCAAAAGCGATTATGAAAATTCTGGAGAAGGACTCCTACCAGGACTTCTACATAAAACGTGGCGTACTATGCAAAGATCCCATTAAGGAACTTGTAGTGGTACCGGCATTAATGGAGGATGAAATTATAAAGATAGCACACAATCAAGGTCATTTCTCAGCGAAGACAACTCAAGATATCGTCGAAAAAACGTACTACATACCACAAATTTCAGCGAAGGTAAAGCAAATATTGAGAAGTTGCGTACAATGCATAATTTCGGATGCAAAGGCGGGTAAAAAGGAAGGTTACCTAGAGCCAATATGCAAGGACCATCTTCCACTGGGTACGTACCGTATAGACCACGTTGGCCCTATGGAGAAGACCAGCAAGCGTTACGTCTATTTATTGGTAATTGTCGATGTGTTCTCAAAATTCGTTTGGTTATACCCAACTCGTAGCACAGGCGCTGAGGAAGTAGTCGGCCATCTGAAGAAACAGTCATCTGTTTTCGGTAACCCGAAACGAATTATCTCAGACAGAGGGACGGCTTTTACATCCACATCCTTTAAGCAATACTGGGAAAGTGAAAACGTCCAGCATCTATTGATAGCCACTGGCGTACCAAGGGGAAACGGACAAGTGGAAAGAATACATAGGACCATCATGCCCATGCTAACAAAGCTTTGCGGAGATAATCCGAAAAATTGGTACAAATATGTCGAACAAGTCCAAAAACCTTGAACAATACGCCACCTAGAAGCACTAAAATTTCACCATTCAAACTGCTTACCGGAGTGGAGATGCGCGACAATTCAATGCCGGATTTGCGAGAACTCCTCGAAAATGAAGCGATTGACGAACTTAGCAAAGAGAGAGAATACATTCGTACGGAAGCACAGCAAAACATTGGAAAAATCCAACAAGAAAATAAAAGAAATTTTAACGCAAAACGAAAAGAAGCAACCAGTTACGAGCTAAACGATTTGGTAGCCATTAAGCGTGCCCAGTTCGGTAGTTCACTAAGATTGCGACCTAAATTCTTCGGCCCTTACTCGGTAGTAAAGATAATGAACCATGGACGATATGAAGTGGAAAAGGTAGGGGAAGGTGAGGGACCCAAAACGAACCACCACCGTCGCCGAATATATGAAAAGGTGGCAGCCCCCATTTGAGGCCAAACGTTACATCAGGATGGCCGAATGTGGGAATATAGAAATGGACAACTAGACGGACTTATTCGATAGTATGAACGAACTATAGTATGATCGGACAATAATACAAACAAATACACCTCTGTATATTTGAGGAACAACGAAAATGACACACAACGATAGACGAGAGATACAAGTGACTGAAGAGAATTACAGTTTACGTGCTACCGCAGGCCACAACGGACGTCTATTTACATTTAATTAAAATCAATAAAATGTGTTATAAACTATTGTACTAAATACCATTTAAACTTATTTTAATGGAACAGTGATCTTAGTTTCAACAAAGTGTAAGTACTTGGCTCCGAACCCTACATATATTTTAACCACTGGACGAACCGTACTTGAAGGTACTCTAGTAGTAGCCGGAACCAAAGCAGAAAACTCACTGGAAGAAAATAGTCTAACAACTTCTATATTGACAGCAAAGCAGCAGTTAAGGCAAAAGTCTGGCATAAAACAACATCTCAAAGTTTATTAGAGTGTAATCAATCCCTGGAAATAGTCGGAACAGGGAGAAGCATACAACCATATTGGGTGATAGATGGGAATGAAAAAGTGGATGAGGTAGATAAAAAGAAGCTTCCTCCATATATATTCCAATAAGATTTGGCGAGATTGATAGAAGGCGAGAGTTTAACATGATCGACAAAGCGGAAGCAACATGGACTCAAGTGCAGTATTTTAGGTGTTGAAGATCATGTGTAGGTCTTATAACCCAAGACTAACAAAGTTACATATTAATAGAAAAGAACTTGTAGGAAGAACAAGTTGGGTGTGGAAGCGGACTCATTCAGAGTATATGATGTCCGACAGGACCAACCAGGTCAACCTAACATAACCTATCCAAGATAAGACTAGATCATAAGATGAAAAATGCCCCTTAATAAAGCTTTTATTCGGAAGAGGGCAGTGAGAAGGGACATATATGGGAAAGGTATGTTGTTGTTGCTGTTTTAAAGATTAAGCACTCCCGAAAGGTTTTGGGGTGTGTTGTCGATGTTGATAGCCTTTTGACGGATATATATCAGGTGAATTCCGGTCATAAGCACCATTAAGGTATCTATCGCAACCATCTCGGGATCGATTAATATGACCACATTTCCTCCCATAGAGCCTCAACAAATACCTCAAGCAAAATACTCCGCCCTGTAATAGAGCCCCGCATCTATAATAGAAGTAACAAGGGACTAACTTTTGCGTCAGTATCCGAGCAACACTAGGTTTTAATGAGAGCATTCGCATATGCACGAGTAATAGGACAGGTTCCACTCTACATTACTTCGGGGTTCATTTTGACTAAGATAGTATCTGCGGCAAAGGCGTACCTGCGTTTCCATACACCTCTAGATTATATTTTCCTATCATTAATGAAGAAAAGCTTCTTCTATTACTTGTCAACTCTAGGATAAGGACTATACCTAATCCGCCTTGTTTAACACTCCTTCAATGTATGAATTGCCATATGAAGCCAAATACTCTTTTTCTGTCCCACCAAACATATGATCAACCCTTGTGACTTATTCCGTCGTACACAAGATGTCAACCATGTCTTCTCAGGGCCAGCAGCCATACTCGTAAAGGATAAAAGAATATTAAATAAGCCACTTTCAAATTTAAGAACAGTCATTTCGTCTGACATTTGGCTTGACCCGCAGCTGATAAAACAAAATTTTTATTATTCAACTGGCCTAACCATTTTCCCACGTATCACTAATCATTTGATGTTCTGAATGAAACCAATGTGTTAAGTTCAATATTACTATTCATGTAAATGACTTGCGATGTCATTCATTCATACAACTCGTAACGATTGTACAAAAGTTGGCATCACTCCCCAGGGACAAATCCGTTTGAATTAAACTGCACCTCACGCCGGCTCTTGAGTTTGTTTATTCTCTTATTGCTTTATGTTCATTTTTTTATTTTGTTTCGAAGCAACTGGCTTATCGTTATTGCTTTTTATTCTCTGCGGCACTTGTTCGCACTACTTAAAGCATGGCCGAATTTGCGTAAATAGGGAGTCTAGTGCATTTTTTCTTAGAATGAAATCGTTAGTTTTTTGATAAAGGCTCTAATGAAATACTTGCGAAATAATTTGGGCCTTAGATAAGGTAAGGTTGGAAGCGCGTGCATGAGAGTTTGCCACACTTCCACTCAGATAAATTTGTGTGCATTTTAAATACGTGGTGGCGGCACGTTCATTCTATCAGATTACTTCCCAATAGTCCTTAGCGAACTACTAGCTGTCTCTGATAAACTTAAGTCCGAGTGAAACATTCAACTTCCCAAACTCTGCCAGACTATCGAAAAACCGCGCGCAAAAAACTTTGAGACTCTTAGCGGTCTTGTTTGCAGTGCTGTATCTACATTGGCAGAGAAAGTGATTAATCGGCTCTCTGCCTTCCTTCCTGCTCACCGTAACAGCTTTTGCAGAGGGAGCTTGTTGGTATGCAGCACCGTTGAAACATCGGTACAAAAGCGCAATGACCTGTCCTGACAGCCGTAAGTACTCTCACTACAGATTTGTTTAGCTTGAGAAGAGGCTAGCTATTTTTTTATCCAACTCTGGCCATAAGGATCTTGAGATCTCGAAATTATCCCGATTTATCTACAGCAAGTCTGTTACCCTCATCTCATATAACTCAATTTTTCTCAAGAGATAACCCAGCGATGATCTTAAAAAGTTCCGCTTATGTCCATTTACTTCAATAACGCTCTACCCATGGATTCAGCAAAGGGAGACAATAAGACGCGTTATGAACGCCAGCGAGGCTTGACACCTCTAAACGATACCCGACTTCGTTATGCTGTATTCTAATGCCTTTATGGCGGCTTGGCTATCGACAAAGATTTTTATATGGAAACGAACAGTGCTAAAACTGTCTGGCAGCACTCTCTATGGTATTATGAACAGGACATGCTCCATTTTTTTTGCATTAACCACCAGCTTTTTTCCCCTGCTCATCGCAAAATGCCACAAAGTGCCGTTTCAATGAGCTCGCTAATCGTTAGCAGGAGTTTACCTGTGATCAGAATCACTAAATAGACGATGTATACTACGGCCGTTAAAATTTCTAAAATTTAATTAACCACCATTACCCACAGAAGAGACAATAGCACGACTTCTTGAGAAATGTCTCTGGTTGCCATTTAACATACTTTACCAGCTCCGAAAATTGTGTTGACAACCCAACTCCAGTGCATTAAATGGATTCATGCGCCTATAGAGACTTGGGTTCCGTGTCGTATAAGTGCCCTGCAAATGGGCTCCGTTTGAACATTGTTGAAGGCACCCTCAATGTCGAGAAAAACTGCCAAAGTAGTTTGAACAGAATTTTGACACAGCAGTGAACCTTTTCTTGAGCTGTCTACTACCAAGTTGCCGAATATATGAAGGATTATTAGTTTTATTCGCAAATTACTTAGTAACTAATGTTGTCCTAAACTATAAGAAGTGTGAACCAAGCTTTCAGGTCTAACTTTATTCCCTCTAAAGCAACGAACATACGGAGTTTCGGCCTTAAATTTGCCAGTTGTTTAGAACCGTCCAGAACTTGTGATTTTGCTATTGCTTTTCTTAGCATCTTTTACTTCTTCTTAGAAACTTTTCTTAGTATTTCTTTTCTTATTTTCTTGTCTTTTTACAAATCCCATGCGCTACTTGCTTGGAAAATTAAACAAAAAATGGCTACTTCGACATTATTTCGCACAATAAAAGTTTACCCACATGCAGTTGGGACTTATAGTGAAATTGTATCTTCCAGCTTCTTAATCGCCTAAAGCACTCCAGTAGCTTGAGCGGTAAAGTTTGGTTTAACCGTACAGTACATGTGGGCGTACAGACAAGATACGGCCAAAGCATTTGCCAAAATGTGTTTGGCCAATAAAGGCAGCGAATTGCGTTTGTAGTTTTCAGCTCGCAATTTACGACCAAACTTTTTTTGTGGTGAGCAATACAGCTTTTTGCTTTTGACTTTCAGCATATTTCAAATTAACATGGCATGAATGGAGATATCATTTCTTTCAGTGGTCTTCTATTTTATTAGATTTTGCAAGCTAGATCTTTTTGTGGCGTAGGTCAATACTTACGAAGAAAGTGAATATATTTTTTATTCAAATAAAGTATTCGCATATCGCGCAAAAAGCATTTTTAAGTTTGGAGAAAGAGAGTATACTATATATGAACTAAATTAAATTATTGATGTTCCTAAAAAATATCGACACAGAAGAGTTGCCGCTAAAGTGTAATAGTTTAAACAACAAGTTGTAAAGATTTTAAGGACCATCAGATACTCTAAGGGAATAATATCGATCATCCTTATAGTCTCGGTGTCGTTACTAAATTCAAACCAAGCGTAAACCCTAAAAATCATATCGAAACTCTTTCGATGCACCTTTAGGACAGTTTCAGGATACATTTTGGATTATTTTCGGAATCATTTCGAGACTATATGGAGAGCATGGAATTGCTAAATATATTCTTGTATCGCTTTGGGACTATTTCGCAACTGTTTCGTGAACATTTCGGGACTACTTCAGGAACACTTCAATTTTATTTTAAAGATTATTTCGAAACTATTTCGATGCAACTTTGGGCGAATTTCAGGATAACGTTTGGATTACTTTCGGAATCATTTCGAGACTAAATGGAGAGCATGGAATTGCTAAATGTATTCTTGTATCGATTTGGGACTATTTCGTGAATATTTCGGGACTACTTCAGGAACACTTCAATTTTATTTTAAAGATTATTTCGAAACTATTTCGATGCAGCTTTAGGGCAATTTCGGGATAAATTTGGATTATTTTCGAAATCATTTCCAGACCATATGTAGAGCAGACCATATTCTTGCATAATTTTGGGACTATTTTGGAACTGTTTCGTGCACATTTCGCGATGACTTTAGGAGCACTTCTATATTATTTTAAGAATCATTTCGAAACAATTCCGATGCAACTTTAGCGCAATTTCAGGATAAATTTTGGATTATTTTCGGAATCATTTCGAGATTATATGGAAAGCGGGGAATTGCATCATATATTCTTGCATCATTTAGGGACTATTTCGGAAGTCTTTTGTGAATATTTCGTTATGAATTCAGGATCCATTTCGAAATTATTTCGATGCACCTTTGGTTCAGTTTCAAATATATATTTTAGAAATTAATTCGAGACTATTTTAAGACAGATTAAAAGCTATTTCAAGATCTCTTTGGGATTTTCTTACGTATCATTTCGGGATAAGTTCTGAAATAACACATTTTAGGGCAACAACTGGTTCATTGTGAGAATATGTCAAACTCATTTAACTCTTTCAGGATGATAAGAAATTCAGTGATTTATTGGAATCAATGGAATACATTGCTCGCATCTTTTTTTTACCGCTGATCGTTGAAATATATTTTCAAAATACGAAAACATCCACAGCGTACATCATTTGCCTGATTGAAAACAATCTACCTCAGAATATTTACCATAAAAGTGTCAATAAAATATGACCCTATGGCAGCACTGCCATCAAACAAGTCCATTTTTCACATTCATTCTGCAACAGATGTCGCAGTGTTGTGAATATCAATTGGCAAGAACCAGAATAGAAGTAGAATTATTGAAGACAAACAAAAAGCTGCTGTGATGGCTGAATGGTTATAGTAGCGGCGCCTAAACGTTGCCGATGAAGGAATTTAGCAGGTCCCGAAATGGATCTACACAACGAGCTTTGGAAGATGTCTAAATTTTTTCTTTCTTCTATTCTAATTTAATAATTTTTTCAATTAAGAAAAAATTTATCATAACAATAATAATTATAAAATAATTATTGTTAGGCCTTGAGCTCGATTCGAACCCGCGATCTTACAAATCAGTAGGCCGATATAACAACAAAAAAGTTGTTACAGTTTCAAAGAAATATTCTCCCAGCTGCTTTCCTAATGCGCTAAAACGTGGTCACAAAATCGTATAGTTTTTTGGTCGTAAGTGTTTTTGTGGAAAGGCAACTTTAGTGCAGAAAATTTATAAAACAATACCTTTATATTTATGTATGGTTGAAAAAAAATTTTAAAGTTTAAGTAGCAAAGTATATTCAAATAAATATTTAAATTTCTGTTTTCATCAAATACTGGCAATACTGGAATACTGTCATCTGTCAATTCGATAGTTCTGAGGTAGTTCAGAACTAGTGCGATACACCGCAGGGTATTACCACTACTTGAAAGTATGCACGATTACTGCACTATTTAGCTATATTTGCGTTGTGTACACAACAACACTTCCGAGAATTTCTGAAAAATAAAAGTAAATGACATATGAACGAATAAATCTGCAGTCAAGCGAATTTGAATAAATCGCCTAAGGTGTACTCCAAACAGATTTCCTACACTCTCAGACCCTCCATAATATAATAAGTTGCTTTTGCCTTCCGTCGGACTCTTCTCGTTATTGTTACTTGCATATAAATGTGCTTTTCTATTTTCATATTTCCGCTTATTGAAAACTTCACGGAGGTTATGAAAAATTTTTTACAATTTCATAAAAACTCAATTTAAATGCATCACATTCGAATGCGTTTCATGCGGAAAAATTGGATTTTATAAGTATTTACGTTTGAATTGGTTTTCTGACTGATTCAATACTTGACTGTCAGCACTGCTAAATAGCATTTATACAAACCATTTGAGAGAACATACCAGAATGGAGCGGTGAACGATGGTAAAATTGTAAATCTATGGCTTATGCAACTTTCTCACTGCGTGTGTAGGTAAAATTTGTGTGTGTGTGTGTGTGTGTAAATTATTATGTGCATTGCATTGAGCTCGCAAATGTAATAAAGGAAGTAAACAAAAATGTTTCTTCTTATATCTCTAAATGGAGTTGCATGCATTGAAATCATGATGCTTTTCCAAATCCATTTGGTCGATGCTAATTTAGTGTCGTTATTGAAAAACGGTCAATTGAATTTAGTATGATGCGCTTACATATATTTATGTTTAATAAAAGACAACACAGATTGAGAAGTGATGTACTTCTGAATTGGCTTTCAATCGGTACGTTATTAAATGTGTGAAGCGACGAAAAGTTAAATTAATGGGTATGTGAACTTTTCATAAATAAAGAGGCATTTTGGAGTAAACAAACTTTGAGGTATAGTAGTAATCTATTTACTCTATATAATCGCTATCTTCTATTAAACGGTAACGATATCAAATTTATATTGTTGTAATCGAAGGCAGGGTTACAAATATGATCATCCAGGACATGGGTATAGCACCAGTGTACAGGATGGAAACATTTTTCGCGCTGTATATAACGACTAAGACCAAGAGATAAGGGAATTTTGCCATCTAGATAAGAGAATTTTGCTCACGGGATGCTGCTCACGAGGTACACAGACAACGACTAGTCCACTATACTCGGAACTCGGCCGTATGAAGCTAAAAACCACAAGCTGGTCCTCAGCAAAATCCACAAACAGGCGTCGGACCTCTATGTTAGGAATTGACCGGTGAATCAGGTACTTAAAGAACAATACCCAACGCTAGCTGAGAAGGAACGCACTCTCCCTAGGGAAACGCGCGTCACTCGAGCTCAACTTCGATCTGGATAGTGTAACAGGTTAAACTCTTAATGTATGTCCTGTTTGCAATGTGTCCCCGCATGACGCCAACCATCTCTTCAACTGTATTGTGGAAGCAACACCTTTTACACTTCTCTAATTATGGTACACCCCTGTTGAAACACCAATTTTCCTTGGACTCCCATTAGAGGACATTGATGGCAATTTGTGAATGGTCGCACCTATTGGATGGGTCGAAGCACTGCTACAACAACATCTTTGGATTGAAGGGGATGACTCCCTAGGGAAACGCGCGTCACTCGAGCTCAACTTCGATCTGGATACTGTAACAGGTTAAACTCTTAATGTATGTGGGTTTTAATTAAAACACAACCGATTTATTAATTAGTTTAACTGTTTAATTGAATTCATTTTCTTTCAAACTGTACATTGTCATTTATTTTAAACTTATTACTACGCGGCCATATTAGCGTACGGTCGATTCGGTGGTTACATTAAAACTTGACTTAATCGCCGGTATTGTTTGAATCTGCCAGCAGACGCTTCGATATATCTTCGACCAGTAACAAGGTTACCGCTTGTCTTCATTTTCGGCACCTTTTAAGAAGGTTGCCGCCTTTAAGTATTTTACTCTCTTCTGTTAATCCTATTCTTATTACTATTCCTACATGTATGCCTTGCTTGTAATGTGTCCCCGCATGACACCAACCATCTCCTCAACTGTATTGTGGAAGCAACGGCTTTTACACTTCTCTAATTATGGTACACCCCTGTTGAAACACCAATTTTCCTTGGACTCCCGTTAGAGGACATTGATGGTAATTTGTGAATTGTCGCACCTATTGGATGGGTCGTAGCACTGCTACAACAACATCTTTGGATTCAAGGGGATGATTTCATCTCTATGTTGATGACACGCATATCTACTTCTCAAGGGCTATAGGTCTTTTTGAAGACTATATAGTGTTTAATCATGATCTCACTCGTATTTCTGACTGACGAGAACTAACAATTTTATAATAACGACTTTAATGACAAAAGCAATTTCTATATGTCACACGTAGCCGCGTGGTGTGATGGTAGCGTTCTCCGCCTACCACACCGAAGATCTTGGGTTCACGCCCCGGGAAAAGCAAAATCAAAATTTTAGAAAGGAGTTTTTTTTCAATTAGAAGACAATTTTTCTAACTTTACTAAGCTTACTTGGATAAAAAAATACCTTGCACGATGTATGTACCTGTGAGAATATTTAAGCGGACCTTTTCTTCCAATTTTCTTCTTAATTTTCCTTACAAATTGGGGGAACTGGACTTACATGTTGAATTTTCACTGAGAAGCTTTTAATTAACCCGATTAGAAAAACTGTAAATTGAAACAACTTTTTTCTTAATTTGGATGTCCGCGAGTTGAACCCAAGCCTCGTTGTGATGGGCGGAGCACAATCCACGGTGGCCGGAATTCTGTGCCGATGAAAAAAAGCAAGCAAGGTGTTTTATATTTGCAATTTCAAATTTTTTTTTATTAATATATACTCAATACTATATCTCCCTTTCCTACTACAGGTCAGGTTAGGTTAGCTGGTAGCTGCCCTGGTAGGGGAAGCTCACTTGGACAGCATGAAGGTCCGTTGTGATACCATATTAAATAATGGTGCATATAGCTACTTAGAAGTTTAGTTTCTTATGAAACAGATACCAACCATGGATAAATCCTCCGTAGATTGAAGTAAGTCGCGACCAAATTTTTTGCTGGGCAATCAAACATAAAATGACTCGATGATTTCATCTCATCATCCCCCATACAGCTGGCGGCGAATGAGGTTTCAAATATATTGGGCAGTGCCCTCTCAAAACCTCAATGACCATTGATGCATGAGCCTTAGTCAACCCAATCATTTCGACATACCTTCTGCCATCCACTTTCGGCAAGGATGATCTTGCTAACCTGCAGATGGCTGCACATCTCCATCCAGTTCAATTGCACTTATGTTATCCTTCCACTTGAAAGTTGCCCGGAATATCACTATGTCCCGGCCCCCTGATAATTTTATCGCAAGCAAGGTCAGTAAACCTCCGGACCAACCTCGGTCACACTATAGTTGAACTCAAGGCCTTCACCGCCGCTTGGCTATTAGAGTAGATGTTATATTCTCTAACCGTTCTATCACTAGATAGAATTTCATCCACCGCATCCTTAATTGCATCAACTTCCGCTTGGAAGACAATGCAGTGATCAGCCAACTCATACTTGCGGCTTACATTTAGATATTGACAAAAGACCACCCCACCAAGCTTTCATTCAGCTACGACCTATTCGTGCACAAGTTCATTGGTCCTCTGTCCCAGATGAATATCCTTCCCCATTCCCTAGCGCCGTCCATTGTACTGACACAAATATTTTGGTGGTCCAATGCATTCACCCTATAGAGCAGAATCCATGCATGACCTCCATCTCATAAAGCCCGTGTACTACTCTTGGCGAGAGCCCCATCTCTTTGGCCTTCCTGCCTCAGTCTTCCATATGCGGTCTCCAGGACAGTTTCTTGTTCAAAATAATATCTAAATATTAAGCACTATCAGAAAGTACCAGAGATCCCTCCACTTCTAAACCAACCAGAGGCCTTTCGAAAGCACAGGTGAGACATTGCTAAATTCGCCTTTGATATCTGAAAAGGCACGCAGATCAAACTCTTCGTTTACTAGATACCCCCCTTTTTGTTTTCCTATTATTATCCTCTTTTATTTTTAAACGCTTTTATTTAGCTTGAATCTGTGTAGCGGCCGGCCGTTGTTTACGAATTTTGTAATTAAAATTTAAGTAACTTCCCGATAAGCTACAAGCTTGAAACTGGGAATATAGTTCAGAACCCGATGACAATGCAATAATGAGAAAAAATCCAGCTAGGTGGCGCAGGTATTTAGATATTCAAAAAAATCATATTTATGCTCCGATTAGGCTCATATTTGGAACACATATTACATCTTCTTCTATAATATAAAAACAAATAAGGAAGGTTAAGTTCGGGTGTAACCGAACATTACATACTCAGCTGAGAGCTTTGGAGGCAAAATAAAGGAAAATCACCATGTGGGAAAATGAACCTGGAGTATCAAATGGAAGGTATTAAAGAGTATTTTAAAATGTAGTGGGCCGTAGTTCTATAGGTGGACGCCTTTTCGAGATATCGCCACAAAGGTGGACCAGGGGTGACTCTAGAATTTGTTTGTACGATATGGGTATCAAATGAAAGGTGTTAATGAGTATTTTAAAAGGGAGTGGGTCTAAGTTCGAGATATCGCCATAAAGGTGCACCAGGGGTGACTCTAGAATTTGTTTGTATGATATGGGTATCAAATGAAAGGCATTAATGAGTATTTTAAAAGGGAGTGGGCCTTAGTTCTATGGGTGGACGCCTTTTCGAGATATCGCCATGAAGGTGGACCAGGGGTAACTCTAGAGTGTGTTTGTACGATATGGGTATTAAATGAAAAATATAAACAATGAGGGTTTTTAAAGGGAGTGGCCCTTATTGTATATGTGAAAGCATTTTCGAGATATTGACCAAATGTGGACCAGGGTGACCCAGAACATCATCTGTCGAGTAGCGCTAATTTATTTATATATGTAATACCACGAATAGTATTCCTGCCAGGATTCCAATGGCTTTAGAGATCGCCCTGCAGTACTTTTTCATTTTCTTCTACTTAATGTGGTAGGTGTCACACCCATTTTACAAAGTTTTTTCTAAAGTTATATTTCGCGTCAATAAACCAATCCAATTACCATGTTTCATCTCTTTTTTCACATTTGGTATAGAATTATGGTATTTTTTTCATCATGGTCATAGTCGGATTTCGCCCATCTTTAATACCAAGATAAAGTGAGTTCAGATAAGTACGTGAACTAAGTTTAGTAAAGATATATCGGTTTTTGTTCAAGTTATCGTGTTAACGGCCGAGGGAAGGACAGACGGTTGACTGTGTATAAAAGATGGGCGTGGCTTTAACCGATTTCGCCCATTTCCACAGAAAACACTTATCGCCATAGAATCTATACCCCTACGAAATTTCACAAGGATTGGTAAATTTGTGTTCGACTTATGGCATTAAAAGTATTCTAGACGAATTAAATGAAAAAGAGCGGAGCCACGACCATTTTGAAATTTTTTTTTTTAAGTGGGAGTGTTCGTCATCCGATTTTGCTAATTTTTATTTAGCACACATATATTAAGTGGGGTAACGTGCCTGCGAAATTTCATCATGATATCTTCAACAGCTGCCAAATTACAGCATGCAAAATTTTTAAATTACCTCCTTTTAAAAGTGGGCGTTGCCACGCCCGTTGTGCAAAATTTTACAAATTTTTTATTCTGCGTCATAAGTTCAACGAACCTACCAAGTTCCATCGCTTTATCCGTCTGTGGTAATGAATTATCGCACTTTTTCCGTTTTTCGAAATTTTCGATATCGAAAAAGTGGTCTAGGTTGTAGTCCGATTTCGTACATTTTAAATAGCGATCTGAGATGAGCGCCCTGGAACTTACATGCCAAATTTCATCAAGATACCTCAAATCTTACTAAAGTTATCGTGTTTACGGGCGGACGGACGGACGGACATGACTAAATGAATTTTTTTTTTTTGGCCCAGATCATTTTGATATATAGAAGTCTATATCTGTCTCGATTAGTTTATGCCGTTACGGATTACCGTTATGCGAACAAAGTTAATATACTCTGTGAGCTCTGCTCGGTTGGACCGATTTCGCTAATTCTTTTTTAGAATATTCTTTTAGGTACGGGGATCGTTCTGATGGGGAGAAAAATTCTAAAAATTGCCTAAAAAGGTCTAAAGCCCCATTTATGTAGTAAAAAATCATAAAATTTTTGTTTACACAGCTATAAACTCAAAACGGATAAGTCGATTGGAATATTTCTTCTTTGCCATAAAACTATGAAATATTTACCTTCGTTTTGCATAAAAAAAATACTTGATTCCTTTCTTGTATCAGCAAAATTGTTTAAACAAAAGTAACATTTTTACCAAAAAATGCGTGGGTGTGGTTGTTCGGTGTCAACTGTCCGCGCAAATTTGTTTTGACTGAGGCATGACGCGACACATATGTACGTATATATCTAGCATGCGTTGCGTTATTTAATTTCGGGCGTAGGTTTATAGGAATGCATTGATGTATGTATGTATTTTAATTTTATATCGGCATGACATATGTATGTACATATTTATGCCTGTTGTCAAGTTAATGCAACATAAATGGATTAGGTTCATACATCTATTGAAACTCTTTCGTTACAAATTAAAAACAACAATTAAGGAAGGCTAAGATCGGGTGTAACCGAACATTACATACTCAGTTGAGAGCTGTGGAGACAAAATAAGGGAAAATCACAATGTAGTAAAAATAGCCTAGGGTAACCCTGGAATGTCTTTGTATGACATGGGTATTAAATGGAAGGAATTAAAGGGTATTTTAAGAGGGAGTGAGCCATAGTTCTATAGGTGGACGCCATTTAGGGATATCGCCATAAAGGTGGACCAGGGCTGACTCTAGAATTTGTTTGTACGATACGGGTATCAAATGAAAGGTGATAATGAGTATTTTAATAGGGAGTGGGCCTTAGTTCTATAGGTGGACGCCATTTAGGGATATCGCCATAAAGGTGGACCAGGGCTGACTCTAGAATTTGTTTGTACGATACGGGTATCAAATGAAAGGTGATAATGAGTATTTTAATAGGGAGTGGGCCTTAGTTCTATAGGTGAACGCCTTTTCGAGATATCGCCATAAACGTGGACCAGGGGTGACTCTAGGATGTGTTTGTACGATATGGGTATCAAAAATCAATAGCGCGATATCGGATAACTTTCGTCCATGCAAATCGCTAATATAGGTAGAACGGTATTATAATATTAATGAAACTTTATTCCGGAAAGAGGAGCGGGCATTCGTTCGATTTGCCTAAAATTATATATATATAGGTAACCCTTTAACTAGGTTCGTATTCACGACACTTCTGGTCAGGGACCGATATATTCGAACAAGTTCCGTTCATAGTTCGATTTGCTTGAAATTTGGTATATATGTAACCTTTTACCTAGATAAGGAATTACAATTCTTTTTTTTCGGGAAGTGGAGCAGGGACCGATCTATTCAAACAAATTCTATTAAACGTTTGATTTGCCTAACATTTGGTATATTGGTAGACCTTTGCATACATTAGTATCTACGAAACTTTTTTTCCAGGAAATGGACCAGGGGCTGACTGGGAGTGGGATTGGACCTGGGACTAGAACTGTAACTGGGATTGTGACTGGGACTGGGACTAGAACTGGGTGGGGTGATGTAAGAGTTAACAACTTCTTAAGAGGTATGCAGATAGACCAAGATTAGGGAAGAACAACGTCTGCGGGGTCTGCTAGTACATTAATAGAAAGCGACGTATGAAAAATCTCCGCCAGGTGGCGCAAGGATCGGGATATTAAAAAATCGTATTTGTGGTCCGATTTGGCTCATATTTGGACCACATATTACATACAGAAATAGAAATCACTTGATGAAAAAAAAATCCCGCTAGGATCGGCCAAGACCGAGATATTAAAGATACTCGATTTGGCTCATATTTGGAAAAAATATTACATACAGTCGGGTAGAAGCGACATCAAAATACTTTGGAGTTCGAGGAGGACTTAGAGGAGGACTTAGATAGTAACAAATTGTCAGGAAAGAGTCCTTGTAGTAATGAGTCACTAACTGAACTAAATAGAATGACTAATAATAGGCAATTAAATCATAACACTCCTCATCAATCTAGGATGTTGATCAGAAAATTAAATAAAAGCGTCGGACACGTGAAATTTCTAAAAATGTGAGGCGTAGCATAATCTGATTAAGGTTCAGTAGGTCTCACTTATGACTATCATTCGATTAGGTAGGTCACCTAAGTATTTTCTAGCTTTTAGTATTATTATTACTTAATGTAAGTATTTTTTTCAATGCTTTTTTAATTATTTTGTTTGTTATTTTAATGCATAGATTTAGTCTAAAACAATAAACAAATTTTTAAAATTTGAAGTACAAACTATGTAATCAAAATTTATAACTTACTTAGAGTCAAAAAAAGTCAAATAAAACTTTTTGTAAACAGTTTTAAATATTTATGTTTGTATGTTTAATGGTGTGTTAAATTTTTCATTAATATTAAATTATAATAATGTATTCAATTATTATTTTTGTTTAAGAGAAACTGAAAAGAAAGAAACATTTATTGGCATATTGCGATTGTACTATTTCGAAGATATACAAATATAAATATTAAATATTTGTACATAAGGTATCAGCCACGTGAAGTGTAGTGAACTAAATAAGTATCTAAATTATGTAAATGAAGTTATAGTTCTGCCAACATGGCCCTCAAAATTTTGAAATTTTAACACAAAATTTATTCACCCCTCTTTCATAGCAAACTTTTACCAAACTAAGCAAATGTTTCAGTTTGAACTTTTTGTGATGACCGTATTTTTAATCAATTTAATAGTCCGAGCATTGCAGCGCTATCTATTCGAGACAAACTATTCAGAAATTAGAAGCGAATAAGTTTTCCGTTTACTTTTGTTTTCGAAATGTAATGATATTCACAAAAAAACTCAATGCAGGGCAAACCCGATAGCAGTGATACCTTCATTAAATGAAATTTCGTTCGATTGAGGCAAATGCATTTGTTTGTTTTAAATTCTGGGAACCTGAAAAATCTTATTGAATTTGATTTTAAATTATAACATTTTTTTTTTGTTTTGCTGAATATATATATTTTTATTTCTACAAAATATGTATGTAATACTGACAATGACTTTAAGTTGAGGGTATTCTGGAGAACGGTATGTAAGGAGGGTGTCACCTCAATATCCTCTAGCGGATTCAAAATGGACTGCGGTGTCGGTGCAGAGGTATTCTCAGCTAGAAGTCCACTCTCAATCCGTCTTCCAAACTAAGCAAGCATACTTCAAGCAAACCTATTTTATATAGGATAACTCTGTAAACATGGCATTATATTCGCCACTTATGTCCTCCAAGATCATTGATGACTGTAAAAAGGTGCAGCGCAATGCAGTAAACTGAGCGATCATTACTTCCAAATGCGTACCAGGTCACATGAGTATAGACAGCAACGAAAAAGCGAATGAGCTCCTAAAAACGGTCACCCATCTCCTCTGCGAATGCCTGCCTGGCAAATATCAGGTACTGAACTCTAGATGGTTTCATGCTGTCCAATCTAAGAGAGTTATCAAAGTGCTCCCAAAACGACATCAACCTATTTAATGAACTAATATCATGGTTCAAGTAGTAACAAGCTCATTATGAAGTTATTTAATATACCTGATAACTAATTGGTTCCATAAGAAAGTGCATTAAATTGGCGCCTAGTGCGCCAGTTCTCACCCTTAGCGTTTTTGTGCAGTAAACCAATTTTAATAATCTGTAACTTTTAAAGAAATATATTTTATTCATAGCTCTCCCAATATACTTTCTCAAACTTCTTCTCTCTTTACCTATTCCGTACTGTTTCTCCTCTCACCCTCTTTACCTACACCCTACATCTCTATCTTTAACAATAGCTCTCCCGCTCATCTTCCTCTAATTCTTCATTTTTCTGTCTCTCTTGCTGTCCCTGTACGTCTCTGTTCCTTAGTCTTCCATTTTTGTGTTTCTGTCTCGCACCTTTTTCCTTTTCCTCTTCTCCTCCCTAAATTTTAGTTTTATCGACTTTCAAACCTCCCGCTCTAAAAGTATTCACTTCAACCAAAATTTTAAAAATGTTCACACATTTTCCACTCACTCACATACCTAAAGCGCCATGCAGAACTGTGCTCACACCGAAAGAGTAGCTGGCTAGCTTTAATTAGTGCCATGTTTGAGCATTAAGAAACTTTTCCTCTGCGAACAGTTTAATGCACTTTTAGTTAAACTTTGCCCATGAAAAACTGCTAAAAAAAGTATGCGCAAATAAACGTGGCATACCTACAGGCGCAACGTAGCAGTAAAAGTAACAGGTGGTATGAATTGGTATTTTCATACCGCTTTCTGTTAAACGGGTTGCACATTTTATGCTTGGACTTTTGTAAATATGGCGTTCACCTTGACACTCGCCAGTTTTAACTGAATATGAAGCGACAATTTATTGGCAAAAATACAAAGTGAATATATGCTTGCACAAAGTAAAATAAAACTATGTTTGCAGATTATAAAACTTTAATTTGTATATTTGCTATTTTCTTAGATCAGGTATATTTTAAATCAAATTAAACAAGTAAGAACGGGACTGTCTTCGGCTGTGCCGAAGACTTCATACCTTTCATGAATGGGGCTGAACAATAATCTTATCCCGTTTGTAATCTCCGAATAATCGGATGTATAAGATAAGAAATATATAGTGAACAGATCTACATACCTTAACGATTTTTAAGATAAATATAAAATAAAAAACAGGTAGGTACTTCGTGTGAGGATGCAAAGTTTCAGGTTTTTTGTGGTCTGCGTGTAAAAACTATGACTACGAATCACGTATTTCAAAAATATATGACGTAAACGTAACTATTTGATGAAATTTGATGAATTTTGAAGATTCTAGCCGTAAAAAAGGGGTCAAAATGACAGTTTTTATGAAGTATATAATATATATACGACCGATCTCTATGATTTTTTCAGACAACAATATAAGCATTTTGTGAAATTTGAAGCTTCTAACTGTTAAAACGGGGCAGAAATTGCGCAAAGTTTCTTATCTGAACAATCGGTTGTATGAGATATATACTATGTGTACCACCGATCTCAATGATTTTTTCAGACATCAATATATGCAATACACGTAAGCAGTTGGTGAAATTTGAAGCTTCTAGCTGTTAAAATGGGGCCGAAATCGTAAAAAAATATATATATACTATATATATATATTATATATATATACTATATATACCATCATATATATATTATATATATCACCGATCTCTATGAGTTTTTGACACAACAATACATACTATATACGTAAGCATTTGGTGAAATTTGAACATATCTAAACGATTTTTAAGATAAATATAAAATAAAAAATAGGTAGGTAATATGTGTGAGGATGCAAAGCTTCACGTTTTTTGTGGTCTGCATGTAAAAACTATGGCTACGAATCACGTATTTCAAAAATATATGACGTAAACGTAACTATTTGATGAAATTTGATGAATCTTGAAGCTTCTAGCCGTAAAAGAGGGGTCAATATGACAGTTTATATGAAGTATATAATATATATACTATATAATATACTATATAATATATATATATCTTATCTGAACAATCGGTTGTATGAGATATATACTATATATACAACCGATCTCTATGATTTTTTCAGACAACAATATATGCTATATACGTAACCAATCGGTGAAATTTGAAGCTTATAGCTGTTAAAATGGGGTAGAAATTGCGAAAAGTTTCTTATCTGAACAATCGGTTGTATGAGATATATACTATATATACAACCGATCTCTATGATTTTTTCAGACAACAATATATGCTATATAAGTAAATATTCGGTGAAATTTGAAGCTTCTAGCTGTTAAAATGGGGCTAAAATTTGCGAAAATATATATATGTATACTATATATATATACTATATACACCACCATATATATACTATATATACCACCGATCTTTATGATTTTTTCAGACAACAATATATGCTATATACGTAAGCATTCGCTGAAATCTGAAGCCTCTAACTCTTAAAATAGGGCAGTAATTACGAAAAGTTCCTTATCTGAACAATCGGTTGTGGGGGATATATACTATATATACGACCGATCTCATAAATTTTTTCAGGCAACAATATGTGCAATATACGAAAGTATATGGTGAAGTTTGAAGCTTCAATCTGTTAAATTGGGTAAGATATTACAAAAATCCTCTTTTTCTGAAAAATCGGTTGTATGGAGGATATATGCTATAGTGGTCCGATCCGGTCGGTTCCGACAAATGTCTAATCGGACACCCAAATGCACCTGCTCACCAAATTTTATCAAGATATCTCAAAAATTGAGGGACTAGTTTGCATACAAACAGACAGACGGACAGACGGACAGACGGACATGGCTAAATCAACTCAGCTCTTCAACCTGATTATTTCGGTATACTTAATGGTGGGTCTATCTATTTTCCTTTAAGGACTTACAATTTTCGGTTTCGTGACGAAATTAATATACCATTTCATTTTCATGAAAGGTATAAAAATAGGTAGGTAATCTGTGTGAGGATGCAAAGCTTCACGTTTTTTGTGGTCTGCATGTAAAAACTATGGCTACTAATCACGTATTTCAAAAATATATGACGTAAACGTAACTATTTGATGAAATTTGATGAATCTTGAAGCTTCTAGCCGTAAAAAAGGGGTCAATATGACAGTTTATATGAAGTATATAATATATATACCACCGATCTCTATGATTTTTTCAGACAACAATATATGCTATATACGAAAGCATTTTGTGAAATTTGAAGCTTCTAACTGTTAAAACGGGGCAGAAATTGCGCAAAGTTTCTTATCTGAACAATCGGTTGTATGAGATATATACTATGTATACCACCGATCTCAATGATTTTTTCAGACATCAATATATGCTATACACGTAAGCAGTTGATGAAATTTGAAGCTTCTAGCTGTTAAAATGGGGTAGAAATTGCGAAAAGTTTCTTATCTGAACAATCGGTTGTATGAGATATATACTATATACACAACCGATCTCTATGATTTTTTCAGACAACAATATATGCTATATAAGTAAATATTCGGTGAAATTTGAAGCTTCTAGCTGTTAAAATGGGGCTAAAATTTGCGAAAATATATATATGTATACTATATATATATACTATATATACCACCATATATATACTATATATACCACCGATCTTTATGATTTTTTCAGACAACAATATATGCTATATACGTAAGCATTCGCTGAAATCTGAAGCCTCTAACTCTTAAAATAGGGCAGTAATTACGAAAAGTTCCTTATCTGAACAATCGGTTGTGGGGGATATATACTATATATACGACCGATCTCATAAATTTTTTCAGGCAACAATATGTGCAATATACGAAAGTATATGGTGAAGTTTGAAGCTTCAATCTGTTAAATTGGGTAAGATATTACAAAAATCCTCTTTTTCTGAAAAATCGGTTGTATGGAGGATATATGCTATAGTGGTCCGATCCGGTCGGTTCCGACAAATGTCTAATCGGACACCCAAATACACCTGCTCACCAAATTTTATCAAGATATCTCAAAAATTGAGGGACTAGTTTGCATACAAACAGACAGACGGACAGACGGACAGACGGACAGACGGACAGACGGACATGGCTAAATCAACTCAGCTCTTCAACCTGATTATTTCGGTATACTTAATGGTGGGTCTATCTATTTTCCTTTAAGGACTTACAATTTTCGGTTTCGTGACGAAATTAATATACCATTTCATTTTCATGAAAGGTATAAAAACAGGTAGGTACTTCGTGTGAGGATGCAAAGTTTCAGGTTTTTTGTGGTCTGCGTGTAAAAACTATGACTACGAATCACGTATTTCAAAAATATATGACGAAAACGTAACTATTTGATGAAATTTGATGAATCTTGAAGCTTCTAGCCGTAAAAAAGGGGTCAATATGACAGTTTATATGAAGTATATAATATATATACTATATAATATATATATCTTATCTGAACAATCGGTTGTATGAGATATATACTATATATACAACCGATCTTTATGATTTTTTCAGACAACAATATATGCTATATACGTAAGCATTCGCTGAAATCTGAAGCCTCTAACTCTTAAAATAGGGCAGTAATTACGAAAAGTTCGTTATCTGAACAATCGGTTGTGGGGGATATATACTATATATACGACCGATCTCATAAATTTTTTCAGGCAACAATATGTGCAATATACGAAAGTATATGGTGAAGTTTGAAGCTTCAATCTGTTAAATTGGGTAAGATATTACAAAAATCCTCTTTTTTTGAAAAATCGGTTGTATGGAGGATATATGCTATAGTGGTCCGATCCGGTCGGTTCCGACAAATGTCTAATCGGACACCCAAATACACCTGCTCACCAAATTTTATCAAGATATCTCAAAAATTGAGGGACTAGTTTGCATACAAACAGACAGACGGACAGACGGACAGACGGACAGACGGACATGGCTAAATCAACTCAGCTCTTCAACCTGATTATTTCGGTATACTTAATGGTGGGTCTATCTATTTTCCTTTAAGGACTTACAATTTTCGGTTTCGTGACGAAATTAATATACCATTTCATTTTCATGAAAGGTATAAAAATAGGTAGGTAATCTGTGTGAGGATGCAAAGCTTCACGTTTTTTGTGGTCTGCATGTAAAAACTATGGCTACGAATCACGTATTTCAAAAATATATGACGTAAACGTAACTATTTGATGAAATTTGATGAATCTTGAAGCTTCTAGCCGTAAAAAAGGGGTCAATATGACAGTTTATATGAAGTATATAATATATATACCACCGATCTCTATGATTTTTTCAGACAACAATATATGCTATATACGAAAGCATTTTGTGAAATTTGAAGCTTCTAACTGTTAAAACAGGGCAGAAATTGCGCAAAGTTTCTTATCTGAACAATCGGTTGTATGAGATATATACTATGTATACCACCGATCTCAATGATTTTTTCAGACATCAATATATGCTATACACGTAAGCAGTTGATGAAATTTGAAGCTTCTAGCTGCTAAAATGGGGTAGAAATTGCGAAAAGTTTCTTATCTGAACAATCGGTTGTATGAGATATATACTATATATACAACCGATCTCTATGATTTTTTCAGACAACAATATATGCTATATACGTAAGCAATCAGTGAAATTTGAAGCTTATAGCTGTTAAAATGGGGTAGAAATTGCGAAAAGTTTCTTATCTGAACAATCGGTTGTATGAGATATATACTATATATACAACCGATCTCTATGATTTTTTCAGACAACAATATATGCTATATACGTAACCAATCGGTGAAATTTGAAGCTTATAGCTGTTAAAATGGGGTAGAAATTGCGAAAAGTTTCTTATCTGAACAATCGGTTGTATGAGATATATACTATATATAAAACCGATCTCTATGATTTTTTCAGACAACAATATATACTATATAAGTAAATATTCGGTGAAATTTGAAGCTTCTAGCTGTTAAAATGGGGCTAAAATTTGCGAATATATATATATGTATACTATATATATATACTATATATACCACCATATATATACTACATATACCACCGATCTTTATGATTTTTTCAGACAACAATATATGCTATATACGTAAGCATTCGCTGAAATCTGAAGCCTCTAACTCTTAAAATAGGGCAGTAATTACGAAAAGTTCCTTATCTGAACAATCGGTTGTGGGGGATATATACTATATATACGACCGATCTCATAAATTTTTTCAGGCAACAATATGTGCAATATACGAAAATATATGGTGAAGTTTGAAGCTTCAATCTGTTAAATTGGGTAAGATATTACAAAAATCCTCTTTTTCTGAAAAATCGGTTGTATGGAGGATATATGCTATAGTGGTCCGATCCGGTCGGTTCCGACAAATGTCTAATCGGACACCCAAATACACCTGCTCACCAAATTTTATCAAGATATCTCAAAAATTGAGGGACTAGTTTGCATACAAACAGACAGACGGACAGACGGACATGGCTAAATCAACTCAGCTCTTCAACCTGATTATTTCGGTATACTTAATGGTGGGTCTATCTATTTTCCTTTAAGGACTTACAATTTTCGGTTTCGTGACGAAATTAATATACCATTTCATTTTCATGAAAGGTATAAAAATAGGTAGGTAATCTGTGTGAGGATGCAAAGCTTCACGTTTTTTGTGGTCTGCATGTAAAAACTATGGCTACGAATCACGTATTTCAAAAATATATGACGTAAACGTAACTATTTGATGAAATTTGATGAATCTTGAAGCTTCTGGCCGTAAAAAAGGGGTCAATATGACAGTTTATATGAAGTATATAATATATATACCACCGATCTCTATGATTTTTTCAGACAACAATATATGCTATATACGAAAGCATTTTGTGAAATTTGAAGCTTCTAACTGTTAAAACGGGGCAGAAATTGCGCAAAGTTTCTTATCTGAACAATCGGTTGTATGAGATATATACTATGTATACCACCGATCTCAATGATTTTTTCAGACATCAATATATGCTATACACGTAAGCAGTTGATGAAATTTGAAGCTTCTAGCTGTTAAAATGGGGTAGAAATTGCGAAAAGTTTCTTATCAGAACAATCGGTTGTATGAGATATATACTATATATACAACCGATCTCTATGATTTTTTCAGGCAACAATATATGCAATCAGTGAAATTTGAAGCTTATAGCTGTTAAAATGGGGTAGAAATTGCGAAAAGTTTCTTATCTGAACAATCGGTTGTATGAGATATATACTATATATACAACCGATCTCTATGATTTTTTCAGACAACAATATATGCTATATACGTAACCAATCGGTGAAATTTGAAGCTTATAGCTGTTAAAATGGGGTAGAAATTGCGAAAAGTTTCTTATCTGAACAATCGGTTGTATGAGATATATACTATATATACAACCGATCTCTATGATTTTTTCAGACAACAATATATGCTATATACGTAAGCATTCGCTGAAATCTGAAGCCTCTAACTCTTAAAATAGGGCAGTAATTACGAAAAGTTCCTTATCTGAACAATCGGTTGTGGGGGATATATACTATATATACGACCGATCTCATAAATTTTTTCAGGCAACAATATGTGCAATATACGAAAGTATATGGTGAAGTTTGAAGCTTCAATCTGTTAAATTGGGTAAGATATTACAAAAATCCTCTTTTTCTGAAAAATCGGTTGTATGGAGGATATATGCTATAGTAGTCCGATCCGGTCGGTTCCGACAAATGTCTAATCGGACACCCAAATACACCTGCTCACCAAATTTTATCAAGATATCTCAAAAATTGAGGGACTAGTTTGCATACAAACAGACAGACGGACAGACGGGCAGACGGACAGACGGACATGGCTAAATCAACTCAGCTCTTCAAGCTGATTATTTCGGTATACTTAATGGTGGGTCTATCTATTTTCCTTTAAGGACTTACAATTTTCGGTTTCGTGACGAAATTAATATACCATTTCATTTTCATGAAAGGTATAAAAACACTACTGAATCGATTTGCTAGATGTACAGTCCTAGTTATAGGTTCATTCATTGCATAATTCGTTGTATGACTTATTTCGATAAATAATCTATTATGCCGAAGATAACGCAGTGGAATATATGGAATGAACAAATTACATAAGTCGGAACAATTCGTGCTAAAGTTTATTACATTATAGGCAAGCATGAGTGAGATACAAGTTCTTCTGTCGTGAAAAGCCTGAATACCAAGCAATTTGCGCCTGCTGGTATATGATGGGAGGCCGTCTGGCAAGTGAGGCATCCGTAAAGCAATTTTTTGAATTCTCTCAATTTTATAGGAGTTAGATTCATAGAAAGGATTCCATTGAGCAATATTCAAGGCGACTTCTAATCAAGGAGATATAAAGTGCTTCAACGTCATAAGGTCCTTAAAGTCACTGGTGTTTCGTCTAATGAACCCAACCATTGTAAAGGATTTTGAAACGATGAAGTCAATGTGACTAGAAAAAGAGAGTTTGGAGTCAAAAATGACACTCCAATCTTTTATCTCTTAACAACGATTAAGAGATTTAGCATATAGTTTGTAGTTAAAATGTGTCTCAGTTGTCTTTTTGTAATCCAGATCCGTTTGCAAGTTAGTACATTGAGAGCTATTATGGATCGTTATAAATAATTTGACATCGTCAACAAACATCAAACATTTTGCGAATTTGAACTGCTGGGGCAGATTATTTATAATAAGTAAAGGTGTCTAAGTTCGGGGGTAACCAAATATTATATACTCAGCGTGAGTTTCAATTGCACATTTCGCTTCAGATAAATTACTTTTCTACATAAAACGTAGCATCGCCCGTTTAAAAAAAATGTCTCCCCATTTCCTCTTACAACAAAATTGATAAGTGAAATATCATTGATTCAAAACTAACACAGCACTACCACCGAGCTAAAGCCATTAGCACCCAGATAAATTGGGGTTTAAGCAAAACCTCCACAATACAACAGTACCCGTTGCGCTTGACCTATCATATACATATACGGTCAAACATGGCACGTTACTGCAAGACCTGGAAAGGTCTACCCTTCCCCCAAGTCTTAAAAGGTGGGCCGCAAATTGTCTGGGTGAACGCCAAGCATCGGTACAATTTAGAAACGAAACATCTAAACCAAGGAGAGTTAAACAAGGAGTGCCACAAGGTGGTGTCCTATCTCCACTTTTCTTTAACTTCTACATATCAAAGCTACCTTCGCCACCAGAAGGAGTTACTATTGTTTCCTACGCCGATGACTGCACAATAATGGCCACAGACCCAGGCCCACAGATCGATGAGCTATGCAACAAAATAAACGGCTATCTCCCTGATCTCTCCAGTTTCTTAACCTTGCGAAACCTGACATTATCACCGACTAAATCATCGGCGACCTTATTTACAACATGGTCGTCCCAAATGTCGACCATTTTGAAAGTCACCGTCAACGGCACTACGCTACCGACTATCTTCCAACCCAAAATCTTGGGTGTGACGTTCGATCAGGATCTACATTTTGGTGAGCATGCAGCCGAAATTGTACCGAAAATCCAGAGCCGTAATAAAATCCTCAAATCTCTTGCTGGCAGTACTTGCGGAAAAGACAAAGAAACGCTCATTGTCACATGCAAAGCAATTGACCAGCCGATTGCATGTTACGCGTCCCGATATTGTCGCCAAGCCTAATACCACTCACTGGAAGAAGCTACAGGCCTGCCAAAATACTGCACTCAGAACCGCCAAGGGTTATCTCCTTATGTCTCCAGAACACCATCTACATAATGAGGCGAGAATACTCCAAATAAGGGATAGAAATGAAATGCTAACCAAGCAGTTTCTGTTTAATACCCACAAACCTGGGCTTCCCAACAGACATCTGGTTGATGAGCAAACACTGCCCAGGGGCTTAAGGAGTCACCTCCGTAAGCACTATACGGAAATACGGCACCCAAGAACACAGCCGTATGAAGCCAAAAAACATAAACAGGTCCTTGGTGAACTCCATAAACAGGCGTCGGACCTCCATGTCAGGAATTTCCCGGTGAATCCAGTACCCAAAGAACATTACCCTAAACTTGCAGGAGAAGAACGCACACTCTCTAGGGAAACGCGAGTCACTCTAGCCTAATTCCGATCTGGATACTGTAACAGGTTAAACTCTTACCTATCCAGAATCAACCGCGACATACAAAATGTGTGCCCTGCTTGCAATGTGTCCCCACATGACACCAACCATCTCTTCAATTGTAATGTGGGACCAACGCCCCTAAAACCTCTCTCATTATGGTCCAACCCTGTTGAAGCAGCAAGTTTCCTCGGACTTCCGTTAGAGGACATTGAAGATAATTTGTGATCCGCCAGACCTATTGGATGGGGCGAAGCACTGCTACAACAACAACAACCCATTTAAACCTTTTAAACTTTATTTATATCTAAGTTGCCGTGATCTTTAACCGATCCCGTCCTTTTTACTAGAAATATTTTCTGCTATAAGGAAAATATGTGTACCCAATTTTGTTACGATATGTAAATTTTTGTTCGAGTAAACATTGAAAATTGCTTGGACAAAAAGGGGCGATGCCACACCCATGTTTTCAATTTTAATGTTATAATTCAATTTAGAAAGTAAAATTCTATTGATACAAACCTCTTTTTGGCTAAGATATAGCTTACTATTTTCGTCTACGACCCTTTTAAAAATCTTTTATATAAAAGTGGGCGTGGTCTTTAACCGATCTCGTCCATTTTTCAAGAAATATTTCTTGCTATAGGGAAAATTTGTGTACCCAATTTTATTAAGATGCGTTAATTTTTCTTCTTTTTTTTATTTGTAAAATTGATTTTATCACAAGTGGGCGGTGTCACGCCCATTTAAAATTTTTTTTTCAAATTTTTATCAAGAGTTTAAATATCAGTCCACGTGTCAAATTTCAGCATTCTAGGTGTATTATTTACTAAACAATCAGGTTTTTTGTGTTTTCCAAAATGTTATATATATAAAAAGTGTGTGTGGTTATCATCCGATTTCGCTCATTTTCAATGCCAATCTATTCTGGGTCCAGATAAGCTCATGTACCAAATTTGGTGAAGATATCTCAATATTTACCCAAGTTATCATGTTAACGGGCAGACGGACGGACGGACGGACTTTGCTCAATTAAATTTTTTTTCGATACTGATGATTTTGATAAATGGAAGTCTATATCTATCTCGATTCCTTTATGCCTGTACAACCAACCGTTATCCAATCAAAGTTAATACACTCTGTATGCAAAGCACGCTGAGTATAAAAATTAAGAATAATAGAGGGCCACAATGGGTACCCTGCGGAATACCTGACCAGGCGCTAATATGCAGAGATGATTTGTCGGCTCCAATTGCCACATAGACCTTCCTGTTCGATAAAAACCTCGTGAAGAATTTCAACAAGTTTCCATTGAGTTCATGCTTGGCTAACTTGCGTATTAGAATACTATGGTCAACCTTGTCAAATGCTTTCGAGAAGACAGTGTATATGACGTCGAGTTGCTCGGAGTTCTCTAAAGCACTCACAATTTGGTTAGTAACTAAAGCTAAATTTATGGGAAAAATCCATGCTGGCACTCCACTATAGCCTTGCCTACGTAATCGAACAATTTACGTCGAAGTACGTGGTCGAATATTTTTGCCAGAGTACAGATCATGGGTCCAAAAAAATTCCGCTGTTCAAAAAAAAAAAAAAAAATAAATGTAAGGCGCGATAACCTCCGAAGAGATCAAAGGCCGAGCTTCTCTTCCAATTTGCATCGTGCTCCTCTTGATTTTCCCTACAAATTGGCCGGACGGGACCTACATGTTTTAAGCCGACTCCGAACGGCATCTGCAAGGCATATGGGTTTTCACTGAGAGCTTTTCATGGCAGAAATACACCCGGAGCGCCCAAACACTGCCGAGGATGACCCCGCTTAGAAAAATTTTCTTCTAAGTTAAAAACATTATTTCTAAAATATTGATGTTGATTTGCCCGGGGTGCGAACCCAGGGCATACGGTATGGTAGGCGGAGCACGCTACCATCACACCACGGTGGCCGCCAAGCAATTCAAGTAATTTTGAAATAGAAGGGTTAAGCGTTTCGCAATGGAGTTTACCCACATTTTGAAAAATATCTGAGAAAACCACTCAGTATCTGATTTTGCACTACTTGTCAATTTAGAGATTGGTAGAAGAACGTCATCTGCGGTAACAACGAAATTAAAAATTTGACATTGGTATCCAGAGTGAAATATAGGATTAGGTGAAGAAGTAAACTTTGAGTAAACTTTTTTGAATGATTTCGCGAACAAGTTACAGGCACCCTGTGGATTACTGGACACTTCGCCATCATACTCCATGATCGTTGTAAAGCCATTGGTTTTTCTCTTCGAGTTAATAACCGACCAGAGACTAGACGGATTTGACTTAAATTTTGATTAGATTATTAAGGCAATCGAAAGTCCTATATATTTAGGTCGATCAATTTCTTTACAGCTTCTCCTATGTTTCTTAAAAGCTTTATTTTTTATTTTTTTTAAGATTGTTTGTACTTTTAGATTAAACCAGGGTGGCCTATTCATTAAGACCTTACGTTTTAGTGGTACGAAACTCGAAATGGCTAGTTAAAGCCTCCTCCTCAAAATTTAGTAGGAGGCCTCCGGGTTTCCGGAGAAGTTAAGAAAATTCCAATCGGTAGCTGAGAGCCATTGCAGCCCTTAAATAAAAGGCAAGGAAATTCATTGAGTTATTTCATTTGCATTAAAATAAAAGCAGCACAGAATTTCCAATCAATACTTTTTTTCTTTATAAAACCAGAGTTGCCGCTTGAACTTGCTTGCTGAACATTGTTACAACTTAGTAGTATATATTGTCGGATTGTTATTGTTTGGTTATCGTCGAATCTTTCGCTTCTTATTGGTTTCCTTTCGGCCTTTTTGTCGATAAGTTACAGATATGCCATCGAATTTATATTGAAGTTTTATCGGTATCAGTTTCTTAAAATACCGAAGAGACGTCGGTAACAAATCGGTGACATACCGATAAAAAATTGGTAACACTCCAATAACTAATCGATAATATTTCGAAAGCAAAACGATATTTTATATAACCTTTCTATGAATATTGATAACTTTTTGATGGTAAATCAATAATTTTTTCATAAAAAACCCATAATATATCCATAACAAATCGATAACTTTTCCATAAGACTTTGATAAAAAGTCGGTAAGATTTCTATAACAAATCGAGCAATGCAGTGATAAAAAATCAATTACTTTTCGATAGCAAAACGATAAATTCTTTGTAAATTTAACGATAACCTTTTGATAAATAATCTATAATTTTTCCATAGCAAACCAGTAACAATTTTATAGCAAACCGATAATTTTTGGAAAGCAAATCGATAACACTTTGACAAAAAAATCGACAAATTTTCTATAACTAATCGATAGTTTTTCGATAACATACCGATTGCACGTCGATAACAAATCGGTAACGCTTCTGTAGGTTAGGTTAGGTTGCACGGGATTAGCTAGAAACTATGGTGGGGCCACCAATGGGCCCATTGTAATACCCTTTACGGTCTCAAATAGGACCCCTACCCTGCCTAAAGCGGGTCAAACCACTTCGTGCAAATTATATATTTTACCAGAGCCTTGACTTCATAGCTAGAGACCTCAGCAAGGTCATGTAGAAAAGGTTTACCAAGGATGGCCAACCTACGCCTACTAAGCGCTGGACAATGACATATAAGGTGCTGGACACTCTCCTCCTCCTCTGTACATCTGCAGCAGCGACAATAGTCGAAGGTCGTTGCCCCATTCTAGCGCCATGCGTGGCTATTAAACAATGCCCTGTTAGAACCCTTATCAGGGACGATAGAACTGATTTGTTTAAAACCAGAAGCGCTCCTGTGCACCCCTTGTCATATGAGGGCCAGGTTAGCCTGGATGTCTCACACGATGATATGGCTGACCATAGTCCATTTGCAATTCTTATAGTGCTTATGTTCACACGAAGCCTGAAAGTGGCCATGGGTATACCTAACGAATCATTCCCCGGAAGGATATGGTCGGTGGTGCCTCTTCTGGTCAGCTCATCTGCTCTGCAGTTGCCTTCAATATCCCTGTGCCCAGGTACCCATATAAGGCTGATACTGAAGTGCTGAGCCGTCTCGTTAAAAGATCTGCGGCATTCAGTGACCGACTTTGCGTTGTCGAAGAATGAGTCCAGGGCCTTTAATGCGGCCTGGCTGTTTGAGAAAATAAACACCCGTTTACCATCCTTAGGCATAGACGCGAGATGGTTCACAGCCATGTTTATTGCCAGCATTTCCGCTTGGTAAACACAGCAGTGATCTGGTAGGCGAAAAGAGACCTCTAGACCCAGATCCGGTGAAAAGAGGCCTGCTCCCACCTTCCCGTCAAGTTTCTGTAAAAAATCGATAACTTTTCGATAGCCAATCAATACATGATAACATATCGATATATATTCTGTGGGTATATTATGTACTACTTGCTGATAATAAATCGTTAGCAAACCAATAATTCGTCGGCAGCCTTTTTTCGATAGCAAATATTACACTTTCCCTATCCTTGCCTGTCCTTGTTTTGTCACCTGATTTCGCTTTTATCAACTCTATCACTTATACTGTTCCCACATTGTGCTATGGTGAAGAGACTCTACTTGCGCTTATATTCTGTATTCTTCCATATAATATTTAAACACTACGCTTACACTTACCTTATGTTTACATTCTAAAAACCCGCATACGGGACCAAGGTTTACACATCAATAAGCTAATTTATTTTTAATATTTTTTCTAAAGAGTTATACATTCTAACCTTTTCAAAAACGAGAAATGCCCATAAAATAATAAGGCATTTCATTCATGGCAAGCAGGTTTGCACGACTTACGATTTTTTCAAAGCATTTACAAGTTTTCATGAGTTGCTCCAATATATTCGTACGGAGAATTTGCAATAGATAGTAATATATTTCATATCCACTTCAACTTCCTATTAAAAATTATACACTGAAAACCATTAAAATTTGAGAATATATGACCTTTGTGCTTGTTAACTTCACAGCATGAGGTTTTTCTAATCGTACGACCTGTCGTTTGTTCGTTAATTTCAAACTGAAAACTTTTTAGCCAGCAGAGTTTTTGTTACTTAACACATTATTCTATTTAACAAATAAATTATAAATGCCATGTACTTTGTAACTATGTATATAATTTTATAAGGATTTAAACGTGCGTACTTTCTTCTAACCACAAACCCTCATCTGCCCGGACATGTAGCATACTGTGCTCCATTGTCTCATACCTACAAAGCCTAGTTAAGTTGTCAGTCCAAATTCATTTATCATTCGTCCTACAAAATTTATTCGTTTTGCTGAATGAGTTTTTAGTTCGTTTACGCACTGAATTCTTCAAATTGTAATTAAGCTTGCTCCATAGTCATTTCAGAATGTTTTCGTCATCATTCTTCTTTTACTTGCCTTTTGTGGTAACTTCATCACACCTATTTTTATACCTTTCATGAACATGAAATGGTATATTAACTTTGGTCCGATGTTTGTAACGTTGAGAAATATACAAGATAGACTCACCATTAAGTATGTTGATATAGCCATGTCCGTCTGTCCGTCCCTCCGTCTGTCCGTCGGTCTGTCTGTTTGAACGCAAATTAGTCCCTCAAATTTTGAGATATCTCAATGAAATTTGGCAAAAGGATGTATTTTTGTATTATATTAGACATTTGTCGGATACGGTAGGATGTGACCACTACAACATATATATCCCATACAACGGATCGTTCAGATAAGACGATTTTGGTCATTCTTGCCGCAATTTGGAAAGTATAAACGTGAAACTCGGTGATATATATTCTAATATATCATAGAAGATATCCTAAAAAAATCACTTTGATCCGAGCTATATATAGTATATATCCCATACAACCAATCGTTCAGATAGAAAGATTTTTGGCAATTTCTCCCTTAATTTCAAATATAAAAACGTTAAATTTTGGTGATATTTATTGTAATATATCATGATCGGAGCTATATGTATATAGTATATACCTATCCATACAACCGATCGTTCTGATAGAAAGATTTTTGGACATTTCTCCCTTAGTCTCCAATATAAAAACGTGAAACTTGATGATATATATTCTAGTATATCATAGAAGATTTCCTGTAAAAATCATTTCGATCGGAACTATATATAATATATATCCCATACAACCGATCGTTCAGATAAGGGGGTTTTTTGCCATTTTTTATTTTATATTTATGTTAAAAATCGTTTAGATATGTACATCTGTTCACTATATATTTTTTATCTTATACATACGATTATTTGGAGATTACGAACGGGATAAGATTATTGTTCAGCCCCATTCATGAAAGGTATGAAGTCTTCGGTACAGCAGACAGTCCCGTCCTTACTTGGTATTTACTTGTGTGTATGTTTCAGCTCTTCACTTTTTGAAACAATTCACATTCGTTTACTTGAATTCACTCAATTTTGTTTATTTTGAAAACAAGTTTATTAATTTTCTTTTTATACGTTTACTAAAATTCTCTTTTACATTAGGGTTTATATGAAAAAATTGAAAAAGCTACTTTATAATGAAAACTGCATACAATGATGGATTGCTTTATGTGTGTAGAGGTTTAAGCACAGGGGACTTGCTTTAGATTGTAAAGAACTCTACAATAACATTTGCTCATGTGAAGTTAGGTGTAGTCACAATGGATTTCTATCGGAAAAAGAAGATATCATGAAAACTTAAATTTCGAGTGTAACCGAACATTATATACTCAGCGTGAATTTCAATTGTACATTTCATTTCAGATAAATTACTTTTCTACATAACACGTGGCACCGCCCGTTAAAAAAAACATTTCTCCCCATTTCCTCTTTCAAAAAAACTTGATAAGTGAAATATCATTGATTCAAAACAATTTTTTGCTAAGTTATAGCTATTTATTCTACTCTATGACCCTTTTAAATTTGTTTATATCTAAGTTGCCGTGACCTTTAACCGATCCCCTCCATTTTTACCAGAAATATTTTCTGCTAGAAGAAAAATATGTATATACAATTTCATTACGATATGTCAATTTTTCTTCGAGTTATGGCTCCCGAAACATAGAAAATTGCTTAGTCATAAAAGGGGCGGCGTCACACCCATTTTCGAAAATTTTAGTGTTTTCCAATTTAATGTTATAATTCAATTTAGAAAGTAAAATTCTATTGATACAAAGCTCTTTTTCGCTAAGATATAGCTTATTATTTTCGACTACGACCCTTTTAAAAATCTTTTATATAAAAGTGGGCGTAGTCTTTAACCGAAATATTGCTTGCTATAGGGAAAATTTGTGTACCCAATTTTATCAAGATCCGTTAATCTTACTTCGAGTTAAGGCTCCCGAAATATGGAAAATTTCTTAGTCATAAAAGGGGCGACGGCACGCCCATTTTTTAAAATTTACAGTTTTTACTATTTATTGTTATATATCTACTTGGGAAATGAAATACCATTGATATAAAGCTCTTTTTGCAAAGAGATAGCTTATTTTATTCGTCCAGGACCCTTTTAAAAATCGTTTATATAAAAGTGGGCGTGGTCCTTACTTAATTTTTCTTCAAAGCATTCCTTATAGTAAAGGCAACCTCTCTGCCGAATTTTCTTATGATAGGTTTAACGATTTTTGATTTTTGATTAAAAATATTTGTAAAATTGATTTTATCACAAGTTGGCGGTGCAACGCCAATTTTAAAATTATTTTTAAAATTTTTATCAAGAGTCTCAATATCAGTCCACATGTCAAATTTCGGCATTCTAGGTGTATTGTTTACTAAATAATCAGGTTTTTGTGTTTTCCAAAATGTTATATATATAAAAAGTTGGCGTGGTTATCGTCCAATTTCGTTCATTTTCAATACCAATCTATTCTGGGTCCAGATAAGCTCGTGTACCAAATTTGATGAAGATATCTCGATATTTACTCAAGTTATCGTGTTAACGGACAGACGGATGGACGGACGGACGCACAAGGCTCAATCAAATTTTTTTTCCATACTGATGATTTTGATATATGGAAGTCTATATCTATCTCGATTCCTTATACCTGTACAACCAACCGTTATCCAATCAAAGTTAATATACTCTGTGTGCAAAGCACGCCGATTGAAGCCTTTAACCTAAAAAAAACTTATGAAGTAAACTATTCGAATGCATCAACAAAGTCCGGCGAATTAAAACACAGCGGCTACGCTGGCTAGCCCATATTCTGAGAATGAAAGATGATGCTCTGGCTGCGAAAATGTTCTGATCGGAACATGCATGCGCAAACATAGAGGAGGATCCAACTCCGCTGGAAGGACCAGGTGGAAAAAGATTTAAACACCCTTGCTGTTACCAATCAACGCATGCCTTGTTAAGCCCCAATTAATAAGTAATTAAAATCGTATTTTCCTACTCGTGACAGTGCTTTGTCTTATCCAATAGGTGCAATGACTCACTAACTGTCATCGCTACCTTCAAACGGAAGAGCAGGAAAACCTGCATTTTGACCAAAGAGACACGCCTGTTATAGGTGCTAGATCCACATTGCAATTGCGTATGTCAAAGATTATTCATGGTAAGTGATTGTTTAACCTATTAATTATATCAAAAACAGCCGATTCCAGAGTCAAAAAGAATTCATTGTCCGTAGTAATGGGTAATAAATGCAAGTCGACCTCCTGTAGCCCTCGCGTAAAAATCACATCCAAGTCATTTTAGCTGGAGTGAATCAGCAAAGTCGACTTTATGGTAAGCTTCGTCTCTTATGATGTGGACATGTGGATTTAGCAAGTTCAGGAAAGTGCCTTACTGCAAAATTTTCACTAGAAAACAATCGGTGCATTCATTTTGTGTAACTAAACCGACAATAACTTATCCAAAAACCGGGTTACATGGGTAGGACGTGAAATAAAATATTGTGGCGAATATTAGCAACACTAAGGGATACTATCATCTCTAAACCGATGCTAAGCAGTGACTTATATGCACATCAATAGATCAATCAATATGTCTACACATATGTACGTACACGCTCCGAAGAAGAGACGCACAAACACATGCAGATATCTTATCTGAGATGCTCCCAAAAGTATGCAATTATAATTGTGGAAGTGTCGCTCACAAACACACGCGCATATGAGAAGCTATACACGTGCATCTGTAGTTATAATTATATAGCAGTAGCTAAGTAAATTCTGGAAGAGCCTAGAAATATGCCAACGAGAAATCACAGAGTATAAAAGGCCGCCACAGTAGAGGCACGAGAATCAGTTGATTTAAGACGCTATCTGGGGAGCAATAGTAGTGTTATTGTGCAGAACTTTAATATAGGCCATTTTGCAGTATTGAATAGTGGAGTTATTTATTCAACAGTTTAGTGATTCGAACGTTAGAAGAAGATTGCAAATAAGGGGAATTGCAGTAAATTCTTTACCATATTATCCCCGCAGATATTTCCCATACATGCAAAAGAAATTTTTAGTTTTTACCAATTTCTTTTTGCGTGAGTAGTGGCACTAATATTTAAAAACTTTACAGCAGATCAGTAGGCAATAGTAGAAAAGGAATTCGATTGGATCGTAAACTTAGCTTCTAGACATGACTCTCTATTGAACTTACTTACTTACCTAATTGACAGTTAACTGTTCAAAGGGTTATGGTGGCACAACAATGCGCGCCACTCCCTTCATTGTTAGGCTAACTGGTGCCAACTAGTCACACCAAAAAACGTGAATGGCATACTTCCTTTCAGGTGAATTTCGGCTGCAGATTTACCTTGCGGTGTTCATGGGCGGGATCCGAAAAGAATATGTTTTTGGCTAGGCTATCATCTTTCATTCGCATAACATGATCTATTTAGAGAAGCCGCTATTTTCAAATTCACTAGATATGTTGGAGTCTGCATAAATATCCTATATATATCTTCCTTGGTACACGCCGTCGCCGGCACGTAGCGGCCCATAAATCTTTCGATGAACTTTTTTCTCGAATACTACCATATCCACCACATCTGATGTTGTCATGTTTCATGCTTCTACACCTATAGCAGAACGGGTACGAAAAGTGGCTTGTAGAGCAAGTTTTTTGTCTTCCGAGAGAAGACTTTACTTTTCAATTACCTACTCAGTCAAAAGTAGCGTTTATTTGTAAGATTAATCTTTCGTTGGATTTCAAGGCTGATGCAGACTCATGCTAGTTCCCAAATAATCGACATATTTTACTATTTCAAAATTATGACAGTGAAGAGTGACGTGGTTGCTAGGGCGCAGACGAGCTGACTCTTTCCTTGCAGACAGTTAGTTAATTTTGCCATCATTCAACACCACACCACGCCCATTTTTACTGCTTCATTTTCCAGTTAGGTGTAAGCAGAAGTTATGGCCCGAGTGTTAAGGCCTATGACCTCAATGTCTTCTGCTTGCGAAAGTAATGTAAGAACTTACTGAGTATTGTTCTAGAGCGGTTAGGTTATGGAACTTGTATTATTTTCTCCTACATCAAATTAAAGAGATGGCATGATAGGGGATCGCCGTGTGTGAAACATCGTTTAGTTTCGAGCGGCTGCGATTGGCTCTTCCCAATTCTGCCTTAGATGTGTTGTTGTCCGACTTCATTTTGCACAGCTGTATAAGTTTTGCGGGGAAACCAAATTTAGACAGCGAAGCATATACGCAGCTCCTGTTCGTGCTATCGAAGGTGTCTTTAAAATTGACGAAAAGGTTATATGTACCAATTTTGTCCACGGGTTTTTTTCTAAGACTTCACGGCGGGCTTCAATCTTTGGCTCAACACTGTCTGATTTCTTGATAGTTGGCACAGTTTGCCGGATATTCTTGTTGTGAGCAGGGCAAAAAACACTTAGGTTCCAATCGTCCAGCATGCACTACATTTTGCAAATGAGCTGATTCCTGCGCCTTACCAACTTCTCCCTGCCGTATTGGAATAGCTTCACAGGCAATCCATCATCGCCTGCATTCTTGTTGCATTTTAGCGACAGGTTGTGGAATAATTGCATGTACGTACCTTTTTATACTCAGCTGAGTAGAGCTCACAGAGTATATTAATTTTGTTCGCATAATGGTACCCTGTACCGGCATAAACTAATCGAGATAGATATAGACTTCTATATATCAAAATGATCTGGGCGAAAAAAGAAATTCATTTAGCCATGTCCGTCCATCCGTCCGTAAACACGATAACTTGAGTAAATTTTGAGGTATATCGATGAAATTTGGTACGTAAGTTTCTGGGCACTCATCTCATATCGCTACTTAAAATTGGACGAAATCGGACTATAATCACGCGAACTTTTTCGATATCGAAAATTTCGAAAAACCGAAAAAGTACGATAATTCATTACCAAAGACGGATAAAGCGATGAAACTTGGTAGGTGGGTTGACCTTATGACGCAGAATAGAAAATTAGCAAAATTTTGGACAATGGGCGTTGCAACGCCAACTTTTTAAGAAGGTAATTTAAAAGTTTTGCAAGCTGTAATTTGACAGTCCTTGAAGATAAAAAAAAACAAATGTAAAGCACGATAACCTCCGAAGAGATCTAAGGCCGAGCTTCTCTTCCAATTTCCGTCGTGCTCCTCTTGGTTTTCCCTACAAATTGGCCGGACGGGACCTACATGTTTTATGCCGACTCCGAACGGCATCTGCAAGGCATATAAGTTTTCACAGAGAGCTTTTCATGGCAAAAATACACCCGGAGCGCTTGCCAAACACTGGCGAGGGGCGACCCGGCTTAGAAAAATTTTCTTCTAATTGAAAAACCTTATTCCTAAAATTTTGATGTTGCTTTGCCCGGGGTATGAACCCCGGGTATACGGTGTGGTAGGTGGAGCACGCTACCATCACACCACGATGGCCGCCAAGTCCAACCGGGGAATATTAATTTTTGGAAGTTACATTTTTCCGATACCTTTTTCGATACCTTTTTCCTTCACTTTGACGTTAAGCGAGACATGCCGACTTTGTTTTGATGACATTCAGAGAGCAGCGCACGTATACATTTCCCTGTTTATAATCGGCAGAACTAGGCGGCGTAGTCTTTTTCCCCTCCGTACATGTATGGTTCTTATTTCGCCTGGGTTACCAAGCTGGAGCACTCAAGAAACTTCATATAAATTCCTCTAATGGAGGTCTAAGGAATCGAGCAGTTTCAATATGGTTTTAGCAAGAAAAAGTTGCCATTACAGATTTCTGTTCCACATTACAGACGAATACATGATTTGTGCTAGGCTGAGGCCATACATAGAGATAGAAGTTGGGGCAGAGTAACGCGCGTATCCTTCGGAAATGTGCATTCTTCTTAGGTGATGTCTGCAAAGGCGGGAGCCTGAGATTGAAAAAAATGATATACTTTGCGTTCGTGTTGCTCTGGATGCAGATGTCTTCTTATCTACCTTGGAGGAATTTAAATTCCCCCTCTATGCCTTTCAACCTGCCAGGGAACGAAGCTCCCTTCGTTGTTGTCTTTCAACAACGAGGGCAATGTTTCCTATTTTTCAGGACGAGGGAGGCGGAGGTATGATGACTTTCCCACCGTTATGACGGCTTTCACACAAAAAAAAATATTTTTCCCCGGGCGCAAGAAAACTTCACTACGCCACTAGAGATGCATTTTCTGTCCGTCGCCGAATTTTTTTGACTAAATTTGTGATATTAACGTTATACTGAAATATACGCTCGGTCATTTATTGAAAACAAGTTATTTAATTTTGCGATGAATCTCTTGTGGCTTGCTCGTCCCTACCTCTTCAAGAAAAAGCTCCCGGAAGAAATATTTATTATAAATAACAAGCAGGCATCTTACAAAGCGTTACTACTTGAACTTCTTTTCTTTAGTTACCAACTAAATTTCAGTATTAACTTAAACGGCTTTTGGCATCCTTTGCTACGTAAAAACTTCACGTTACAGCAAAAGCTCTCATCGTTCTATAATTAACTTCGCACTGCAAGGTCAGCCATGAAGGGCAGCTAAGATTATAGATTTTCTCATTGTAACAGTAAAACTATTATATGCACTTCTTTTGTGACTGGGGTATACATAAGTGTTTCGAAAAAAAAAAAGATACACTCTTTTGAATGCAGCTCAAGTTCGTTTATTTAACGCATCCATGCTTATTCTTCAATTCTTCAAACTAAACAATTTCAAGTGGTGGAAAAACATTTTAAAACTGAAACGTAATGTAAAAATAGATTATCAATATCTATTTTACTCTACTCTAACATTCAGATTTACATGCATCAACCCATGTATACATAGATACTTACATACGTACATACATATGTATATACATCCGCTTTTTTAAGTGTATGCTTGAGTGCGCTTGTATTTACTGTTGTTTGCGTTGATTGCTTACAAATCAATTTCCTTTTCACCTTGGCTTAAAAACATTGGAATACTTCAAACTGCAGTACATTGAAATGCAATGAAAAATATGCATAGATTGAAAGTGACTAAATAAGAAGAAGAGGAAGAAGACATATGATGTTGCAATGAAGTGCATGCAAGGATAAAAGTGAATCTGTAAGTAGATGAGCAAAACAGTCAATAAAAGTAGTATGTATTTTAAGAGGAGTAGGTGAGTTTTTGTTGTTACAAATACATGTTTAATAGCACTAAAGAAACAATCCCCTTCGTGATATCCTACATACCTACTTTTATAAATGTACATATCCTGTAGGGATATATATGTGTAACTAGTGACCAATTACTGGATTTTTTGTATTTCTGAGCATTTTGGAATGGTTCAGACCTGTGGAGAAAGTGTCTTTGAGTTAAAGTTTTGTATTCCAATCATACGTAGTTTACAGCCGTAGAAAAGTTATTGCCAACGGGGAGTAACCTATGATCTAGGACATCTTTATGTAAAACTAATACCTTTACTTTATGCACTCGCTAAGAACAACAAATATTTCCTACAGAGTTTGTATTACAAATGTGTACATGTTTATATATACAATTCAGTAAGACACTGAATTATTGAAAAATCAAGTTTATAAATCTCAAGTGCAATCAATTTTAGCAGAAGAAGGTTCAAAATAATTATATAAATAAGTTTGATTCAAAATACATTTGAACAGTAGCGTATATGAAGAAAAACTGTTAAACTGACAGTTAACGGCAAATTAAACGAATGTTCTTATTTTGAATACAAATTTTGGAATGTCTTGCATTCGACTTTTAACAAATGGAAGATGGTGGAACTTCTTTTGTGAAATTTAATTGCATATACATTATATACACCAGCATTCAATAAAATACCTAGACCTATATTGTAGCATTCACTCATTAAGTTATTCAATCATTTGTACAAACATATATTTCAACCCGTTTTGGAATGTCTTAAAATATATTGACTCTTGCATATTCATACAATTGTATATACGTATATTTTAGCTCGCTTTGGTACGGCATGAGATTATATTGACACATTCATTCATTTGTACAAACATATATTTTGTACACCGTGCATCATATGGTAACCTGAGCCTTGGTATGACACTCTTTAGAGCTTGCTCGCGACAAGCCTTTATCTGTAGACAAATTATTAACATGATTCATTTATGCTGCAACGCAAGCCACACAGCCAATTTTAATTATGCTTAGAATGCAGTTCCCAGGGAACTGAATTGAATGTATATGTGTGTTATACTTAATTTGTAAGTATTATTGGAAGTAAGTATTTTAGCTCATAGAAATTTTGTATAAAAGAAAACAACTTTTGAATAAAGAACAGAATTCAACCTGCTACCGTTTCAATTGGCAGTAAATTCTATCTAGTGCCGCTAACTGGGTACTGCAACCTAGATTTCGATTTTATCTTATCCGCAAACATTACAATATGAGTGTTTCTACTGGCAGTAAAATAGAAAATCAATTTCTTTTTAATGAATTTCAGCCATAGCAGAAAAGGAATTCTTCTTTCGGAGTTGCCATAAAAAACCTAAGAATGGGATTTTTAAAATTGCGGCTAAAAATTATAAATAATCTCAAACTCCACAATACTTCGATAGATATAAGATTTGTCACATGCCACCTTAAAAACAAGTACGGACGGGACTGTCTTCAGCTGTGCCGAAGGCTTCATACCTTTCATGAATGGGGCAGAACAATAATTTTATCCCATTGGTAATACCCAAATAATCGGCTACATAAGATAAGAAATATATATTGAACAGATGTACATACCTAAGCAATTTTTAAGATAAATATAAAATAAAAACAAGTAAGGAAGACTAAGTTCGGGTGAAACCGAACATTACATACCCAGCTTTACACTTGAAATGTTGTTGTTTATTTCTTGTGTTTAATAGTATTACAAGGCTGTGCAATAATACATATACATATGATTTTATTCTGAACTACAATGTGGGAAGCGGCCCTCTATCTTGCTAACCTGCAGGTGAGCAATTATATTTCAATTTTCTCGGACAGTCAGGCTGCCATAAAATCTCAGCAATGCAGCAACACGTCGTCACTAATGGCGTTGAAGTGCAGAGACACCATCAACAAGCTAGCTGATAAATGCAACCTGAGCATTATATGGATTCCTGGCCACTGTGACATTTCAGGACATTGCGCTGCGGACGAGCTAGCTAGGGAAAGCACCGGTCTTCAAACAATAACCTCCGCTGGCTGGGCCAGTCCTCCTCTAAACACCTGCAAGCACTGCTTGCGATCTCTATTCAAGCATCAAGCAAACGCCAGATGGGCAATGAAACCTACATGTAGAATATCCAAGCAAATCTGGCCTAAGCTGGATGAAAAGAGATCGCAGTCGGTGATACGGTTAAACCCTATCTCTATAAGCCCACTAGTGGACCTTCTTACAGGTCACTGTCTCATGGGCACTCATGGTGCCTATATGGGCCTACAAGCAAATGACTTCTGCCGCAGTTGTAGGGACGAGGACGAGATAGAAAGCGTAGAGCACTATCTGTGCCACTGTCCCGCACTGTCAGAAACCAGGTACCGATGCCTCCACAGACACTCCTTTGGGGGTCTTGCGGAGCTTGAATCTGCACACACAAAACGACATCTTGCGTTTCGTCAGGCAAACACACAAAACGACATCTTGCGTTTCATCAGGCAAACGCGCTGTTTAGCCTCACTGGGGTCTAAATATTCTTCGGAAGTAGGGAAATAGGGGTTCCAACGGCTTACGTGAGTCTCCGCTTGGACAGCGGAGGCAGCCACTTCAACCTAACCTAACCTATTCTGAACTAATTTTTCTTCGAATTATGGCTCCCGAAACATAGAAAATTGCTTAGTCGTAAAAGGGGCGGTGCCACGCCCATTTTTGTAAAATTGATTTTATCACAAGTGGGCGGTGCCACTCCCGTTTTTAGAAGAGTCTCAATATCAGTCCAGACGTCAAATTTCACCATTCTAGGTGTACTATTTACTAAATAATCAGGTTTTTTGTGTTTTTTAAAATGTTATATATGAGTCGTTTATATTGAAAGTGGGTCAAGTCCATTTTTAACAAGTAAGGAAGGCTAAGTTCGGGTGTAACCGAACATTACATACTCAGTTGAGAGCTATGGAGACAAAATAAGGAAAATCACCATGTAGGAAAATGAACCTAGGGTAACCCTGGAATGTGGTTGTATGACATGTGTATCAAATGGAAGGTATTAAAGAGTATTTTAAGAGAGAGTAGGCCATAGTTCTATGGATGGACGCCATTTAGGGATATCGCCATAAAGGTGGACCAGGGCTGACTCTAGAATGTGTTTGTACGATATGGGTATCAAATGAAAGGTGATAATGAGTATTTTAAAAGGGAATGGGCTTTAGTTCTATAGGTGAACGCCTTTTCGAGAAATCGCCATAAAGGTGGACCAGGGGTGACTCTAGAATATGTTTGTACGATATGGGTATCAAATGAAAGCTGCTAATGAGTATTTTGAAAAGCAGTGATCCTTAGTTCCATACGTGGACGCCGTTTCGAGATATCGCCATAAAGGTGGACCAGGGGTGTCTCTAGTTGTACGATATGGGAATCAAATGAAAGGTGTTACTGAGCATTTTAAGAGGGAGTGGGCATTAGGTCTATAGGTGCACGCCTTTTCGAAATGTCGCCATTAGGGTGGGCCAGGGGTGAATCTAGAATGTGTTTGTATGATATGGGTATCAAATGAAAGATGGTAATGAGTATTTTAAAAGGGAGTAATCCTTAGTTCTATAGGTGGACGCCTTTTCGAGATATCGCCATAAAGGTGGACCAAGGGTGACTCTAGAATGTTTGTACGCTATGGGTATCAAACGAAAGGTGCTACTGAACATTTTAAGAGGAAGTGGGCATGAGGTCTATAGGTGGACGCCTTTTCGAGGTATCGTCATTAGGGTGGGCCAGGGGTGACTCTAGAATGTGTTTGTACGATATGGGTATCAAACGAGAGGTGTTACTGATCATTTTAAGAGGGAGTGGGCATTAGGTCTATAGGTGGACGCCTTTTCGAGATATCGCCATTAGGGTGGGCAAGGGGTGACTCTAGAATGTTTGTACGATATGGGTATCAAACGAAAGGTGTTACTGAGCATTTTAAGAGGGAGTGGGCATTAGGTCTATAGGTGGACGCCTTTTCGAGATATCGCCATTAGGGTGGGCCAGGGGTGACTCTAGAATGTTTTTGTACGATATGGGTATCAAATGAAAGGTGGTAATGAGTATTTAAAAAGGGAGTAATCCTTAGTTCTATAGGTGGACGCCTTTTCGAGATATCGCCATAAAGGTGGACCAAGGGTGACTCTAGAATGTTTGTACGATATGGATATCAAACGAAAGGTGTTACTGAGCATTTTAAGAGGGAGTGGGCATTAGGTCTATAGGTGGACGCCTTTTCGAGATATCGCCATTAGGGTGGGCCAGGGGTGACTCTAGAATGTTTGTACGATATGGGTATCAAATGAAAGGTGTTACTGAGCATTTTAAGAGGGAGTGGGCCTTAGGTCTATCGGTGGACGCCTTTTCGAGATGTCCCCATTAAGGTGGACCAGGGGTGATTCTATAATGTGTTTGTACGATATGGGTATCAAATGAAAGCTGTTAATGAGTATTTTGAAAAGGAGTGATCCTTAGTTCCATAGGTGGACGCCGTTTCGAGATATCGCCATAAAGGTGGACCAGGGGTGATTCTAGAATGTGTTTGTACGATATGTGCATCAAACGAAGGGTGTTACTGAGCATTTTAAGAGGGAGTGGGCATTAGGTCTATAGGTGGACGCCTTTTCGAGATATCGCCATTAGGGTGGGCCAGGGGTGACTCTAGAATGTTTGTACGGTATGGGTATCAAACGAAAGGTATTACTGAGCATTTTAAGAGGGAGTGGGCATAAGGTCTATAGGTGGACGCCTTTTCGAGATATCGCCATTAGGGTGGGCCAGGGTGACTCTAGAATGTGTTTGTACGATATGGGTATCAAATGAAAGGTGGTAATGAGTATTTTAAAAGGGAGTAATCCTTAGTTCTATAGGTGGACGCCTTTTCGAGATATCGCCATTAGGGTGGGCCAGGTGTGACTCTAGAATGTTTGTACGACATGGGTATCAAACGAAAGGTGTTACTGAGCATTTTAAGAGGGAGTTGGCATTAGGTCTATAGGTGGACGCCTTTTCGAGATATCGCCATTAGGGTGGCACAGGGGTGACTCTAGAATGTTTGTACGATATGGGTATCAAATGAAAGGTGGTAAGGAGTATTTTAAAAGGGAATAATCCTTAGTTCTATAGGTGGACGCCTTTTCGAGATATCGCCATTAGGGTGGGCCAGGGTGACTCTAGAATGTGTTTGTACGATATGGGTATCAAATGAAAGGTGGTAATGAGTATTTTAAAAGGGAGTAATCCTTAGTTCTATAGGTGGACGCCTTTTCGAGATATCGCCATTAGGGTGGGCCAGGTGTGACTCTAGAATGTTTGTACGATATGGGTATCAAACGAAAGGTGTTACTGAGCATTTTAAGAGGGAGTGGGCATTAGGTCTATAGGTGGACGCCTTTTCGAGATATCGTCATTAGGGTGGGCCAGGGGTGACTCTAGAATGTGTTTGTACGATATGTGCATCAAACGAAAGGTGTTACTGAGCATATTAAGAGGGAGTGGGCATTAGGTCTATAGGTGGACGCCTTTTCGAGATATCGCCATTAGGGTGGGCCAGGGGTGACTCTAGAATGTGTTTGTACGATATGGGTATCAAATGAAAGGTGGTAAGGAGTATTTTAAAAGGGAATAATCCTTAGTTCTATAGGTGGACGCCTTTTCGAGATATCGCCATAAAGGTGGACCAAGGGTGACTCTAGAATGTTTGTACGATATGGGTATCAAACGAAAGGTGTTACTGAGCATTTTAAGAGGGAGTGGGCGTTAGGTCTATAGGTGGACGCCTTTTCGAGATATCGCCATTAGGGTGGGCCAGGGTGACTCTAGAATGTGTTTGTACGATATGGGTATCAAATGAAAGGTGGTAATGAGTATTTTAAAAGGGAGTAGTCCTTAGTTCTATAGGTGGACGCCTTTTCGAGATATCGCCATTAGGGTGGGCCAGGTGTGACTCTAGAATGTTTGTACGATATGGGTATCAAACGAAAGGTGTTACTGAGCATTTTAAGAGGGAGTGGGCATTAGGTCTATAGGTGGACGCCTTTTCGAGATATCGCCATTAGGGTGGGACAGGGGTGACTCTAGAATGTTTGTACGATATGGGTATCAAACGAAAGGTGTTACTGAGCATTTTAAGAGGGAGTGGACATTAGGTCTATAGGTGGACGCCTATTCGAGATATCGCCATTAGGGTGGGCCAGGGGTGACTCTAGAATGTTTGTACGATATGGGTATCAAACGAAAGGTGTTACTGAGCATTTTAAGAGGGAGTGGACATTAGGTCTATAGGTGGACGCCTTTTCGAGATATCGCCATTAGGGTGGGCCAGGGTGACTCTAGAATGTGTTTGTACGATATGGGTATCAAATGAAAGGTGGTAATGAGTATTTTAAAAGGGAGTAATCCTTAGTTCTATAGGTGGACGCCTTTTCGAAATATCGCCATTAGGGTGGGCCAGGTGTGACTCTAGAATGTTTGTACGATATGGGTATCAAACGAAAGCTGTTACTGAGCATTTTAAGAGGGAGTGGGCATTAGGTCTATAGGTGGACGCCTTTTCGAGATATCGCCATTAGGGTGGGCCAGGGGTGACTCTAGAATGTTTGTACGATATGGGTATCAAACGAAAGGTGTTACTGAGCATTTTAAGAGGGAGTGGACACTAGGTCTATAGGTGGACGCCTTTTCGAGATATCGCCATTAGGGTGGGCCAGGGGTGACTCTAGAATGTTTGTACGATATGGGTATCAAACGAAAGGTGTTACTGAGCATTTTAAGAGGGAGGGGGCATTAGGTCTATAGGTGGACGGCTTTTCGAGATATCGCCATTAGGGTGGGACAGGGGTGACTCTGGTATGTTTTTGTACGATATGGATATCAAATTAAAGGTATTAATGAGGGTTTTAAAAGCCAGTGGCCCTTGGATGTATATGTGAAGGCGTTCTCGCGATATCGACCAAAATGTGGACCAGGTGATCCAGAAAATCATCTGTCGGGTACTGCTAATTTATTTATATATGCAATACCACTAACAGTATTCCTGCCAAGATTCCAAGGGCTGTTGATTTTGCCTTGTAGAACTTTTTCATTTTCTTCTACTTAATATGGTAGGTGTCACACCCATTTTACAAAGTTTTTTCCAAAGTTATATTTTGCGTCAATAAACCAATCCAGTTACCATGTTTCATCCCTTTTTTCGTATTTGGTATAGAATTATGGCATTTTTTTCATTTTTCGTATTTTTCGATATCGATAAAGTGGGCGTGGTTATGGTCAGATTTCGCCCATTTTTTTATACCAAAAAAAAGTGAGCTCAGGTAAGTACGTGGGCTAAGTTTAGTAAAGATATATCGGATTTTGCTTAAGTTATTGTGTTAATGGCCGAGCGGAAGGACAGACTGTGGACTGTGTATAAAAACTGGGCGTGGCTTCCACCGATTACGCCCATTTTCACAGAGAACAGTTACCGTCATAGAATCTATGCTCCTACCAAATTTGAGAAGGAGCCACGCCCATTTTGAAATTTTCTTTTATTTTTGTATTTTGTTGCATCATATCATTACTGGAGTTGAATTTTGACTTAATTTACTTATATACAGTAAAGATATTAAATTTTTTCTTAAAATTTGAATTTTAAAAAATTTTTTTTAAAAAGTGGGCGTGTTCTTCATCCAATTTTGCTAATTTTTATTTAGCACATATAAAGTAATAGTAGTAACGTTCCTGCCAAACTTCATCATGATATCTTCAACGACTGCCAAATTACAGCTTGCAAAACTTTTAAATTACCTTCTTGTAAAAGTGGGCGGTGCCACGCCCATTGTCCAAAATCTTACTAATTTTCTATTCTGCGTCATAACGTCAACCCATCTACCAAGTTTCGTCGCTTTATCTGTCTTTTGTAATGAGTTATCGCACTTTTTCGGTTTTTCGAAATTTTCGATATCGAAAAAGTGGGCGTGGTTATAGTCCGATATCGTTCATTTTAAATAGCGATCTGAGATGAGTGCTCAGGAACCTACATACCAAATTTCATCAAGATACCTCAAAATTTACTCAAGTTATCGTGTTAACGGACGGACGGACGGACGGACATGGCTCAATCAAATTTGTTTTCGATACTGATTATTTTGATATATGGAAGTCTATATCTATCTCGATTCCTTTATATATGTACAACCAACCGTTATCCAATCAAACTTAATATACTCTGTGAGCTCTGCTCAACTGAGTATAAAAATGGAGTTAATGATAACAATAATCACAATCCTATATATTCTTTTCTTTATACTCAGTTGAGCAGAGCTCACAGAGTATATTAAGTTTGATTGGATAACGGTTGGTTGTACATATATAAAGGAATCGAGATAGATATAGACTTCCATATATCAAAATAATCAGGATCGAAAAAAAATTTGATTAAGCCATGTCCGTCCGTCCGTCCGTCCCTTAACACGATAACTTGAGTAAATTTTGAGGTATCTTGATGAAATTTGGTATGTAGGTTCCTGAGCACTCATCTCAGATTGCTGTTTAAAATGAACGATATCGGACTATAACCACGCCCACTTTTTCGATATCGAAAATTTCGAAAAACCGAAAAAGTGCGATAATTCATTACAAAAGACCGATAAAGCGACGAAACTTGGTAGATGAGTTGAACTTATGACGCAAAATAGAAAATTAGTAAAATTTTGGACAATGGGCGTGGCACCGCCCACTTTTAAAAGAAGGTAATTTAAAAATTTGCAAGCTGTAATTTGGCAGTCGTTGAAGGTATCATGATGAAATTTGGCAGGAACGTTACTCTTATTACTATATGTATGCTTAATAAAAATTAGCAAAATCGGAGAAGGACCACGCCCACTTTAAAAAAAAAAAATTTTTTTAAAGTCAAATTTTAACAAAAAATTTAATATCTTTACAGTATATAAGTAAATTATGTCAAGATTCAACTCCAGTAATGATATGGTGCAACAAAATACAAAAATAATAAATGGGCGTGGCTCCGCCCTTTTTCATTTAATTTTTCTAGGATACTTTTAACGCCATAAGTCGAACAAAAATTAACCAATCCTTTTGAAATTTGGTAGGGGCATAGATTTTATGGCGTTAACTGTTTTCTGTGAAAATGGGCGAAATCGGTTGATGCCACGCCCAGTTTTTATACACAGTCGTCCGTCTGTCCTTCCGCATGGCCGTTTACACGATAACTTGAGCAAAAATCGTTATATCTTTACTAAACTCAGTTCACGTACTTATCTGAACTCACTTTATCTTGGTATGAAAAATGAACGAAATCCGACTATGACCACGCCCACTTTTTCCATATCGAAAATTACGAAAAATGAAAAAAATGCCATAATTCTATACCAAATACGAAAAAAGGGATGAAATATGGTAAGGTAATTGGATTGTCTTATTGACGCGAAATATAACTTTAGAAAAAAGTTTTAAAATGGTTGTGACACCTACCATATTAAGTAGAAGAAAATGAAAAAGTTCTGCAGGGCGAAATAAAAAACCCTTAAAATCTTGGCAGATATTACATATATAAATAAATTAGCGGTATCCAACAGATGATGTTCTGGGTCACCCTGGTCCACATTTTGGTCGATATCTGGAAAACGCCTTCACATATACAACTACCACCACTCCCTTTTAAAACTCTCATTAATACCTTTAATTTGATACCCATATCGTACAAACTCATTCTAGAGTCACCCCTGGTCCACCTTTATGGCGATATTTCGAAAAGGCGAACATCTATAGAACGAAGGCCCACTCCCTTTTAAAAATACTCATTAACACCTTTCATTTGATACCCATATCGTACAAACAAAGTCTAGAGTCACCTCTGGTCCAGAGGGGCCCACTCCCTCTTAAAATACTCATTGACTCCTTTCGTTTGATACCCATATTGCACAAACGAATTCTAGGGTCACCCCTGGTCCACCTTTATGGCGATATCTCGAAACGGCGTCCACCTATGGAACTAAGGATTACTCCCTTTTAAAATACTCATTAACACCTTTCATTTGATACCCATATCGTACAAACGCATTCTAGAGTCACACCTGGTCCATCTTTATGGCGATATCTCGAAAAGGCGTCCACCTATAGAACTAAGGCCCACTCCCTCTTAAAATACTCATTAACTCCTTTCGTTTGATACCCATATTGCACAAACGAATTCTAGAGTCCCCCCTGGTCCATCTTTATGGCGATATCCCGAAAAGGGGTCCACCTATAGAACTAAGCCCCACGCCCTTTTAAAATAATCATTAACACCTTTCATTTGATACCCATATCATACAAACAAATTCTAAAGTCACCCCTGGTCCACCTTTATGGCGATATCTCGAAAAGGCGAACACCTATAAAACGAAGGCCCACTCCCTTTTAAAAACACTCATTAACACCTTTCGTTTGATTCCCATATCGTACAAACAAAGTCTAGAGTCACCCCTGGTCCACCTTTATTGCGATACCTCGAAAATGCGTCCACCTATAGAACTAAGGCCCACTCCTTCTTAAAATACTCATTAACTCCTTTCGTTTGATACCCATATTGTACAAACGAATTCTAGAGTCACCCCTGGCCCACCTTTATGGCGATATCTCGAAACGGCGTCCACCTATAGAACTAAGGCCCACTCCCTTTTAAAATACGCATTAACACCTTTCGTTTGATGCCCATATTGTGCAAAGAAATTCTAGGGTCACCCCTGGTCCACCTTTATGGCGATATCTCGAAACGGCGTCCACCTATGGAACTAAGGATTACTCCCTTTTAAAATGCTCATTAACACCTTTCATTTGATACCGATATCGTACAAACGCATTCTAGAGTCAACCCTGATCCACCTTTATGGCTATATCCCTAAATGGCGTCCACCTATAGAACTATGGCCCACTCCCTCATAAAATACTCTTTAATGCCTTTCATTTGATACACATGTCATACAAACACATTCCAGGGTTTCCCTCGGTTCATTTTCCTACATGGTTATTTTCCCTTATGTTGTCACCATAGCTCTCAACTGAGTATGTAATGTTCGGTTACACCCGAACTTAACCTTCCTTACTTGTTTTATAAACAATTTAAATCTAGTATCATTAAAATCGCTATGATTTTGGGGACTTGAAAATTACTTAGCTAACAAAACCCAAAAAAAATTATTTCGAAACTGGTTTATGTCCACTGAAATAAAACTTGTTATTTAATATTTATTTACCACCGTGTTGTGATGGTAGCGTGCTCGGCCTACCACACCGTATGCACTGGGTTGTATTTCTGCTCCGGGTGTATTTCTGCCATGAAAAGCTCTCAGTGAAAACTTTTCTGCCTTGCAGATGCCGTTCGGAGTCGGCATAAAACATATTGGTCCCGTCCGGCCAAATTGTAGGGAAAACCAAGACGAACACGACGCAGATTGGAAGAGAAGCTCAGCTTTAGATCTCTTCGGAGGTTAGCGTGCCTTACATTTATTTATTTTTGAATTATTATTTGGAAGAAGCAATTCATGAGAGATTAAAAAACTCTAGTGGCGAACCTTGGCTAAGGATACCTTGTATGCGATTTATGAAAAATGCACCCTACATAATGCTTAACAAAGAATCTATGGAAGTGGATAAAGAGGTCGAAATACTTTATTTAGTACCTTGTGGGGGAAGACCAAGGAACTTCAACAAAATAAAATTAACACCATCATTCAAAAATGTACGTCGTATTTCACCTCCTAAGTATAAGGATAAGATGGAATTATTAAGGTATGTACAACCTATGCACCATGAGTATTTTAACAACCTCACACATAATCTAAATGAGGAGAAATAATATGGCAAAGTCTTCAATATTATCCTTGATAAATAAATAAATTAATATTTATTTTTAAAAACATTTATTTAATTCCATAATTAAAAATCTGTATCTAACTTGGAACCTTCCCTATTTATTTTAAAGCTATTACATTCATCTACATCAAGGATAAAATATTTATAATTTATATTATTTAATTTCTTAAAAATAAGTGGACTTTTTTTTTTACAAACAAAAAAATCATTTTGTTAATTTTGAAAGTGGTTCATGTCCATTTTAGGTTCTGAAGCACAGCTTATTTTTATAGTAAAGTTTACAAAACATATTACGTTATATATTCTAAAATGTTTAAGGTCACAAAGCCATAAAAAAAATTAATACTACTTAACAATATTTTTGAAACAAATCAAACACAAACCCTTAAATATCTCAATATAAAAAAATGGACTTAACCCACTTTCAAAATAAGCGACCCACATATAAAGAGTGGGCGTGGTTATAATCCGATTTCGTTCGTTTTGAAACCAGAGGAGATCATGTACAAAATTTGGTGAATATATCTCAATATTTACTCAAGCTTTCGTGTTAACGGGCGGACGGCCGGAAGGACGGACATGGCTCAATCAAATTTGTTTTCGATACTGATGATTTTAATATATGGAAGTCTATATCTATCTCGATTCCTTTATACCTGTACAACCAGCCGTTAGCCAATCAAAGTTATAATACCCTGTGTACAAATACAACTGGGTATAAAAAAGTAGGTACTTTGTGTGAGCATGCAAAAATTTCACGTTTTTTGTGGTCTGCATGTAAAAACTATGACCACGAATCACTTATTACAATAATTTATGCCGTAAGCGTAAGTATTTGATGAAAATTGAAGCTTCTAGCCGTAAAAAAAGGGGCAAAATTTTCACTTTATATGGGGTATATAATATATATACCACCGGTCCCTATGATTTTTTTCGACAACAATATATGCTACATATATAAGCATTCGGTGAAATTTTGAGATTCTAGTTGTTAAAATGGAGCAGAAATTACGAAAAGTTTCTTATCTGAACAATCGGTTGTGATATATATATGCTATATAGGCGACCGATCTCATACATTTTTTCAGACAACAATATGTGCAATACACGAAAGCATACGGTGAAGTTTGAAGCTTCAATCTGATGAATTGAGGAAGATATGACAAAAATCCTCTTTTTCTGATAAATCGGTTGTATGGAGAATATGTGCTTTAGTAGTCCGATCCGGCCGGTTCCGACAATTGTCTATTCGGACATCTAAGTACACCCGCTCACCAAATTTTATGAAGATATGGGACTAGTTTGCATACAAACAGACAGACGGACATACGGACATGGCTAAATCAACTCAGCTCTTCATCCTAATCATTTCGGTATACTTATTGGTGGGTCTATATATTTTCCCTTAAGATCTTACAATTTTGAGATTCGTGACGAAATTAAAATAGCATTCCATTTTCATGAAAGTTATAATAACGGCCCACATATGTTACGTATACGCACTGTCGTCCCAACAGCGGCACAATGCACAATGGCCTAAATCGTATTTTTTCGAAATTATCGAATTTTAATTTATTTCTAGTACTTGAGGGAATACAGTTCCATAGACGTATAGTGTTGACGCAGAATAGTCTTGCTGACGCTAACGAGTTATAAATGGGGTACAGCTAGGTTAGTCAGGTGTGCTGATCTGGTAAAAACCATATTAGTGTAAAGATAATTAGATGTTCATAAATGCACAAGGTTAAATAGATATATACAATTTCTTGCCTTAATATAATCGATGATATCACAACCTAAAATAAAATGAATCGATAGGGAATTATGATCCATAAACTCAACGCGTGGCATTATTAAACAAATATTTGGGTTTATGCGCGGAGTGACTGTGAAGGTTACTGTAAACCTACTAAGAGAAGGATATTAAGGGGAGTTTCAATTCTAATTCAAGTTGACGTCTAGTTCTAACTGGGGTATATGGACTAAACTGCCGCAGTTTGCGCAAAGTTAGGTATACATTGCTTATGACTGAATTAATATGATCGCACTAGAATTTATAATAAATCCCAGATTTTTTATTTTATCAACTGTTCTCAGGGTTACATTATTTATATGCACTGGTGGTGCAGTATTAAGAGATCAGAGATTTTTGTTGAAGATAGGTAGCACGTAAGATTTATCGCAGTTTATTAGTAATCTATTTTCATCAGCCCATCTGGATATGGATAATAAGTCTTCGTTTACATTATGGCAAAGGAAATCAACTTGATCAACGGAGTTCGATAAATAGCTTTGTAAGTCATCGCCATATGCATGAAGGTTCACATATTTACTCAGTCTAAATATGTAAATTATGCAGAGGCTGAACAAGAGGGTGTCAAGAATGGATACCTTGTGGTACCCCAGCAGCAAACGCTTTCAGTTGTGACACTTCTGAGCCTTTACGAACTCGTTGGTATCTACATGATAAGTAGCTACTTGCGGGCTTTTACCTAACCCAAAACAAATCTTCAGCTTGCTTGATAAAAGTGAATAATTGACTTACTCTAATGCCTTAGAAAAATCAAGAAAACATAATTATATTTAATGCGTCTTATCGGAGTGAACTCGAAGATCATCTAAGGTCTTAAGCATAGCAGTTCTATCGCTATGACTCTTTCTGAAACCTAACTGCAGAAGAGAAAGCAATTTATGTTCATAGATATGATTAGAGATCTGTACGTTTATAAGCATTTCAAAGATCTTGGAAAGGGCTGGCAAGATACAATTCGGACAGATAGCAGGAATCTCTTTTTTTAGCTATTGGTAAAACGATTGGTTCCTTCCATAGGCTAGGAAAACAAGAGATGGTGACAACATTATTTATGATTTGGGTTAAAGTTCCAATGATGCATGGCAAAGCAAACTTGTTAAATTTAATTGGAAGTCCATCTTCACCTTCAGCATTAGAGTGAATATTGAATACAAATTTGCCAAAATCATAGTAACTGTGGAAAATTCAAACTGCCTTCCTCCGAAACGGAGATCATCATTGAGGACAAAGAGGGGATCTTTACTCCGCGAAGTACTACTTGAAAGGAAAAAATTACTAAGATCATCAAAGGAAGACATTCGCTCACCCCTTTCCATGCATTGCACTTGCAAATTTTAAATATCGCGCCTGAGCAAACTTGTTGGCAGGGATGTATTCAACTTCCAGCGAAGTAAGCTTGCTTTTCATATATCATTATATTATTTGAACTATTTGTGTTTATTTATTTTCTTAATTACAATTTGTGCTTTGCGGTTAAACCATCGACAAGACGAACGTTTAGCAGAAACACACGAACAAGCACACAATTTCAAAGGCACATTTTTGGACTTTCACAGGATATCCAAGTTTATCGTCAGCAGTTTCCAGTAGCCAGCATAAGTTCCAGTCAGTATTGCTGTTTTTAATTTCACCTTCAGTTTTACTCATACAAACTTAAGTCTAGTTTCTGAGATCTTGAAGAAAAAGCGGGTGTTGCACATATCTAGAAATATTAAACGTACGGAGCCTTTGTCCAGCTATGTACTTTTTGTAAGCTTAAACTTTAATGAATTTTCTTTCAACTTTGGAAATATCAACGTGTCTGGCTGGAAGAAGCCAGACCTGATACAATGAATTACATGGTAAGGTTGGGTTGATCTGGCCGGTCCATGTGGACCTCACACAGACCGAATGAGTGCGTAGTGTTACCAGAAGATTGTTTTAATGACCAAACTGAAAAACCCCCTCAAAAACCAGGACGTATGTTATAAAATAACTACATCCTCTTTGCAAATACTAGAAGATTCCTAAGACTTAAGGCACTTGCTGTTTCTAGATCTGACAGCTGTATCACTCCCAATAGCTGAAGTCTTAGCCCGGCAAGCGCAGGGCACGAGCACAGAACGTGCGCGATCGTTTCCTTTTCCAACCCGCACCTCCTCATCTGCTATCAGTAAACAAACGTAATTTAAAGGCATGCGACGCCAGAAGGCAGTGTCTAGTCAGAATACCCATCATGAGTCTACAGTCCTCTCTTTTTAATGATAGAAGCAACTTTGTTAGTCTAAGGTTGTAAGACCTACACATAATCTTCGACACTTCACAGCCCCGCGCTTGAACCTACGCCTTTCCCGCTTGATTTATCATGTGTACCTCTCGCCTTCGCGTAATCACGCCCAGTCTAATTGGGACGTCTACGGAGCAAGCTTCAAGGGATGGGCCTTTTTTAGCTAGTTCATCTGCTTTTTCATTCACATCTATTCCCATATGCAATGAATTACATATAAACGAAAAAAAAACTAAATAACGTCACATCAGAAGAGGCAAGCCATTTTAATTATACCTTGTTAGTTTTTTAAAGCCTTATCTCCCGGGAGTGAAATTCGAATCCGAAGTTCTGCTACATATAACTGATCTATTGAAAACCAGCGTAGATCAAAGCCATGACTTGTTTTTGTATAACTTTCCCCAATCGCCTTCCTGCTCGTACCGAAAATACTTTGTAAACCGAGATGTAATGAAAATTATACTTTTTGTTTTGGCATGTTGTTTATGATCAGGATTTCGCATAATGCTGATTTGAGAGAAACGTTTACTAAATAATGATGTGTTTGTTCATGCTACTGCTTACTTATTTCTTTCTTTTATAAATTTCAATAAATTAACCATACCATTAAGTGAAGTCCTTCGTCTCCGCATCTTTAATTTTAAAACTCTTTTTCGAAAGTGGCTTATGATAAAAAAGAATGCAATATCAGGAGAGACTGGCTAATTGTCTAACAAAGTTAACCCTTCGATTAGCGGTGAATAAATTGAACACATCTTAGCATTGTCGTCGTTGCTTCGGGGCAGCTTGAGCGCCGAACATATGGCCATAGTAGTATAGCATCCTCAGTCACAAGACGAACAGACTACATGATTCCCTACCTGCACTTTGAGGGAGATCTTAAGGCCACAATAGAGGTGGACGGTTGGCGCAAGGGTGCGCAAATGGAGGACGAGGCGATACATGTGTACACCGATGGTTCCAAAATAGTGGAAGGAGTAGGGTCTGCGGTATACTGCGCTGATCCGGAATTAAGCAGATCCTACAGGCTGCCGGATTACTGTAGCGTTTTCCAAGCGGAAATATTAGCCGTAACCAAAGCAGTAGAAACCCTGGAAGAGAATAGCATAAGCTGCAACCGTGTTAACTTTTATATTGACAGTCAAGCAGCAATTAAGGCAATAATCTCGCATAGCACAGCATCTAAATGCGTGTTAGAGTGTAAGCAGTCTCTGGAGATAATCGGGACAGGGAGAAGCATACATCTATATTGGGTCCCAGGGCATATGGGAATAGATGGGAATGAAAAAGCGGACGAATTAGCTAAAAAGGGCGCATCCCTTGAAGCTTGCTCCGTAGACGTCCCAATTAGATTGGGCGATATTAAGCGAATGCGAGAAGTGCACATGATCGACCAAGCAGAAAAGGCGTGGGTTCAAGCGCGGGGCTGTAAAGTGTCGAAGATTATGTGTAGGTCTTACAACCTTAGACTAACACAGTTGCTTCTATCATTAAAAAGAGAGGACTGTAGACTCATGACGGGTATTCTGACTGGACGCTGCCTTCTGGCGTCACATGCCTTTAAATTAGGCTTGGTCAGTGATAGCAGGTGTAGGAAGTGCGGGTTGGAGGAGGAAACGATCGATCACGTTCTGTGCTCGTGCCCTGCACTTGCCAGGCTAAGACTCCAGCTATTAGGAGTGATACAGCTGTCAGATCTAGAAGCAGCAAGTGGCTTAAGTCCTAGGAAGCTTCTAGTATTTGCCAAGAAGACGGAGTTATTTTATAACATAGGTCCTGGTTTTTGATAGGGTTTTTCAGTTTGGTCGTTAAAACAAACTTCTGGTAACACTACGGACTCAATCAGTCTATGTGAGGTCCTCATGGACCGGCCAGTTCAACCTACCTACCTAGCATTGTCGTCTGGCCAGACGAAATTTTACACTTTGAAATTTATCCAAAAATATTTGAATTTTTATTTAAATTTTTAAGAAAACTCGTCGCATACTGATAAGTTTGAATTTTTATTGATAAGTTTTGAAATGAATTCGATCTATGAGGTTTTATAGGCTTAAAAATATGTTCGTCTAGCCAGACGTCAACGTTAAAAAGTGACATAGTAAAATTTTGTACAAAAAACAAAATCCACAAATATTTAAATGTTTACTAAAATTTTGAAGGAACTCGTCGCACACTGCGACTACCCAGAAATAAGTTTGAATTTTTATTGGTAAATTTTGAAATGAATGCTAACTATGAGGCCTTATAGGCTATGTTCGACTAGCCGGACGACAACGCTAAAATGTGACAAAATCAACTTTGGTGCAAAAAACAGATAAAATAAAGAGGAAAAAAATATCGATTTTGGAATTATTATAAAGACTGCCTCTAAACTTAAAAAGTCACTAAAAGCACATGATCGTGTGGGTAGCAGTAAAGTTATTCACGAAAATAAAGCCTTCTCGTCTGGCCAGACACCACAATCTATCGGAGGATTAATTTTGAACAAGAACAGAAAACATTTCTGAACTGAAACTGAACTGAATTTTCGAACTGAACTGAAACTCAAGTCCTTAACAAGGAAAAAGTTTCAGTGGCACTTATAACAAGTTAAAATTGTATTTGCCTTTGCTTAGCTGCTCGAAAAAATTAACTCACAATCGGATATGTCTGCACGAATTTAATCAAAAATGTAAATATGTTTAACAATGACATGCAATCTCAATTTTAATGGCATTTCTCTTTACCACGTTGTTATCCCTTCGTGAACATGTGTAAAGTATACACGCACAAACGTTTATATTCACACCTACATATGCATGTTCTTATAATTGTGGTCACCAGTGTGAACAAAAATAAACTGTTGCAGATATCCGTTTCTATGCAGACGCTCTCAGTAAAACAGTTATGCTGCTTATATTGCAACAAATATACAACAAATCTCACATTTCGCACAAAAATTTTGTTCAATTTTCAATTTCTAAGCATATTTGATACAAATACAAGCCAATATAAACAATTTATTTGTACAAGATATTCCAAATAGCTTTTCATATATGCAATTATTTGATGCCTTCATCAGCTTAACAGCTCACTTGTTTACTTGTTAACAATATCTTTTGTTAAATTGCCGAAATTTATAATTCAGGCAATTGTGAAAACTGTTTATCTATAGAAAATATTGACTAGCTCACAGAAGATTGAATTGGCTTGTATGTAGTTTGCAATTTGGAAATGTTAGGTAATTAGAATAGGAAAAAAATGTGTGAAGCACAAAAGGATTTAAATACTTGTGCAAACATAAAGTCGTCTTGTTGTGTTCATTCAGTTTATAAATTTGTTGGTAAGTATTTTGTATGGGTAAATACACGGTTGACATGGCGTATGAGTAACATTTATCGAGTATTGCAAGTTTTTGGCAAACAAATGCAATTTTTGAACGAATGAAGATTGATATCAAAGCAGACACAAAATGGAGTTGAGGGAAACAAATTGGAGAGTCGCATTCTTTCTTGAGCGAGCATACAGACGACATTTCCAAAAAAAATTGTTTAACTCATACGTTGTGCGCTGCCCTCAAGTAGGCCTATGAAACCAACTAAGCCTGTTGATTTTTATTCCCCAGCTGTACTTTTACATAGGGTATTATAACTTTGATTGAATAACAGTTCGTTGTAAGAGTATAAAGGAATCGAGATAGATATAGACTTCAATATATCAAAATCATCAGTATCAAAAAAAAAAAAAAAAAATTGATTAAGCCATGTCCATCCGTCCGTCCGTCTGTACGTTCGTTAACACGATACTTACTTACTTAATTGGTGCTTAACCGTTTAAATGGTTATCACCGTCCGACAAGTCGGGCCAGTATCTCCTTCTCTCTGCCAAATCGGCGCCAGTTGGCCACACCAAGGGAGTTTGAATCGTTTTCCACCTGGTCCTTCCAGCGGAGTGGGAGCCGTCCTCTACCTCTGCTTCCATAGGCGGGTGCCGATAGAAACATTTTCTTGGCCGGAGCGTCATCTTTCATTCGCATAACATGCCCTAGCCATAGCAGCCGCCGTGTTTTAATTCGCTGGACTATGTTGATATCTGCGTAGAGCTCGTACAGTTCATTGTTAAATCTTCACCGGTACTCGCCATCGCCAACGCCAACACTCCCAAAGCCGCCTCATCTAATTTTTCCACACAATAACTTAAGCGAATATTGAGATATCTTCACCATTCGGTATACGGGCTTATCTGGACACAGAATAGATAGCTATTTAAAATGAGCGAAATCAGGCAAAAAATACGTATCGAAAATCGAAAATTTAAAAAAATTTAACAAACTAATAAAAGACTCAACAAAGAATACCGCTAAATTAATCAAATTGTGTACGTGGATTGGTTTAATGACTCATAATATAAATTGCAAACATTTTTGGAGGATGGGGTTGCCAACATTAAGTAGGGGAAAATTTGGAAGCTAAAGAAGCCATAGGTCAAAAGCCGTGAAAAATATTACATTTAAATTTGGCAGAGACACTATTCTTGGCAAGTTTTATAGACTGAAACTGAAATCGGTTAAATACCACACCCACTTTTCCCAAATGTCTAACCTTAACAAAGTTTGCAATAACTATATTGTGTTTAAATAGATTTGAATGATATTCTTAATCAGTAATTGTATTGTTGAGCTAAGAACAAAACTTAAACAAATTTTGAAAATGGGCTTGACCCGCCCCTTTTTTAGTTAGCCTTTATGCACAAATTTTAATACCATAAGTGGAACAAAAATCTCTCAATCCGAACGAAATTTGGCATATAATTTTTTATCATATCTACAAATGTTTCCTGTGAAAATGAGAAATCGCCTGAAAGCCACTCCCGAAACCTTAGACCGCCCCAAAATACTATTAACCATACCAAGCAAAATACAACAGCGTTGCAAGTGCAAAGCTGGGTGTTAATATTCAGTTCCACCCAAACTTAAACTTTCTTACTTTTTTATTTATAATTAATTTTTTTATAATTTTTTTAATTTTTATTTTAGTCTTTTCGAGTCTATGAAAGGCATCGAGATCTACACCAGCTCAGCTACAGAGAAAATCATTATCTGAAATATACAAACACAATACATAAAATGTATACATATGATTTTTTGATTAAAAAGAAAAGATGGAACACTTTTCTGCTTTTCATTGTAAATGGCAAGTTGGAAATTGGTTCTTCATTTTCTAAGAATTTTAGGTTTTTAATGCCGCGAAACTTAGCAAAAAATCGGTAGCGCGCAAGGCGCGAGAAACTCCGAAGAGATTTTAGGCCGAGCTTCTCTTCCAATTGGCGTCCTGCTCCTTTTAATTTTTCCTACAAATTGGCCGGACGGCACCTATATGTTTTATGCTGACTCCGAACGGCATCTGAAAGGCTGATGAGTTTTCAAATTTGTTTCAAATGTGTTTCAAATTTTGATGTTGCTTTGCCCTGGGCGTGAACCCAGAATCGTCGGTATGGTAGGCGGAGCACGCTAAGATCACACCACGGCGGCCTCCGTACGTAAGCATTGCTCATCTATTAATCAGTCTATCCGTAACTTTCATTTGACCGCGACTATCACTCCTGCTAAAAATGGACGTAACAGGTATGCAATTCAGTTATTAATTAATGGAGTAAGGACGCTCGACTGTACTATATATCTATTATACAACATAAACATAATATAAACATTGAGAGATCCATAAAGCTATATTGAGATTCTAGAGGGAAATCTTCTAGGTACTCTTAAATGGATGCAGCTATGAAGAACACAACGAGGATCATAATGTTCCACCCGCTTTTCGCCAAATCCCCTCCATAGATCCGCCACTGTATATATGAAACAACTCATATTTACTTCTTTAGTTATAACATAAATATTTAGTTATATCCATTCACTAGAAAAACATATTTAATATACTCATATACAATAATATACAGTTTCAGGAAATACCTATGTATGTATCTATGTATTTTAGTTAGCTGGCTGTAACACATTTTCATTTGTTATGCACACTCATAATTTGGCCACAGCTGTAGCGTCTAAAGTGCACTTCAAACTTTTTGCTTCATATGGACGAACTTCAAAAATTGTTAATTCTAATAAAATTCATCATGTAAAATTTTATTTAAGTAAAAGTTTTTCCAATTGCAGGCGCCAAAGCAAACTTATGAATGGCATGCAACAATTGTTTATATGAATATTAAGACGTAGTGCGTGATGATGATGAAAATGCTGGTAAAGCTGATTTTGAGGGCGAGAAATTAAGAAGGCTAATTTTTAATATGTAATCGTATGTGCTGGGAGGGTTCGGAAACAAAATTTCTCAACATAACCCCCCTCTAAATTTTAAGCTTTTGTTGAGAGGCTCTCCGAATAACCGTTTTTCTTTAAATTTTATTTTTGTACTTCACGTTTTTTTAGTTCCTAGTTGTACTTCTTGGAGCTGTAGTGGGATTAGATGTAAGGTGAAATGGGTTAAAATGGGAGCTGGAGGGCGATTGTTAATTCGAGTTAAGTTCGTCTGCGAATGGCAGTAGGAGTGGGACAAAAAATTTTTTTAAATTTTCACGTTTCATGAAAGGTATAAGTTTACAGCACTGTGGAAAGAAGCTAGCTTTTTACTTGTTTAGCTCCACTTTGTTATTGGAGTAGATATTTCTGAGATTAACGGTACAGGAACTCAAAGAAGACGCAGTTTGCATATAACGAGATTATCTTAATTTTCATACTTCACTCCTTATCGTTAAGTAATTCACTAGATTATCGATATAAATTTTTCCCTTCCATATCCACCACTTATGAAAAATGTAAGAGCTCCTTTCATGGCAAAAATGGCACCTTTAGTGTGTACTCTCTATTTGGAAGCACGAAATAAAAGGGAAACGTGAAAATTTGACAGATAATAATCCAATTTCTAGGGATGGAACATATCTAAATGCTTAGATTATCTATTGCGAATTAATTATAGATTATTGCGTGAAAGTGTAGTTTGCAACCACTTCGTATCTCCTCCACTACCGCGTGAATATAAATAAATGTGTATTGTAATGATCGCCTGCTAAAAGGGCCATTTTAGTAAATCGATGAAAGTTTCGATTACAAGTTAATGTTTCTTCGACTACAAAAAATCTATAAAGTAGCTACAGTATTTTTATCGATAAAAAATATAAAACATGTCGATAAGAAATCGATAGCTCATCTATCGTAGTTACTAATTGGCGCTTGACCTTCTAAGCAATTTTGGACGTTTCGTAACTAGTCAGAGCAGCTATCCCTGTTATACGATATCTGATGCCAATCGGGAGCACCAAAGGAGATAATGTTTTCTACCACCAAACTGCGGTGCCGATTGAAATACTTTCTTGACCGAAACGTCTTCGTGCATTGGCATAATATGTCCTAGCAAGCGAAGCTTTTGGGCTTTTATTCGCTGAACTATTTTCATATCCGCGTAAAGTTCATACAGCTCATTAATTTACATTTTAGTTTGCCATCGTCGGTCTTCCGAAGCATCTTTTTCTCGAACACTGCAAGAGAGATCTCATTTTATGTCATTTGTGTTAGTCAATATCAGATTTGCTAGGTCTGAAACTATAATGATAAGGTCCAGCCAGCTCGTTGACTTTGGCTTCGTTATTTCACTCAGTACTATAGATCGAATCTTATTCGCAATATTTAGGAGGCCGATTTTGCGGTAATTAGCACGGTTATATGGATTGTCTTTCTTTTGAATTGGGCTAAGCACTCGTTTCAATCTGGAGCATTTATTGTATGCTGTTTACTATATCTTCGCTTTTGTGTTTAAACAACGCGGTAGTGCGTCGTATTCTTACGCCTCGATAATCTTTAGTCGGGATATCGCAATACGGACTTAGGCATGGTCGAGTATAGAAACGTGTTATCCATCAACGGCGATAAGATATTTATTTCCATATCTAGCAATGAGGAGAAGTGTCCCTTCTACAACTTAAACACGCTCTGTACATGAGTTAAAAGGTCTCGTTTGTCATTCCCGTAAGAGTCCGCCCCAGTTTTGAAATCATACGTCATCCAACGGATATTCTGGTAGAACTCTTGGGCACATTCCGTTAAAATTTCGATAACAAATCGATTACATGCCGTCCAATTTCCCTTTTGGTTTCAGTGGCAGTTTTGGTTTTGGTTTCTCTTTTTCTACTCAGCTGAGTAGTAAGAAGCTTTGACATATTTTAACGATTTCATGTATTACTGATGTCCTTACTTTAAGTAGTTTTCATTGTTATGTCAATTCAGTTTGTATGTGTGTGTGTGTTCTTTACATATTTGACAATTCGCATGTCATAACGGAGAGCCAAGCCAATTAACTTGTTCAAATTATATTCACATTCTTATGTACATACAGATGAGTGCTGCCATTTACATTGGTTAAGGTAAATACTTACCTCAGGCAAAATATTATAGCAAAAAATAGTTATTGTTTTTTGCACAAGCTAGTACAATTTTTCAATTTACACTTGCCCAGAGTGCCGTAACAGAGTTTTAACGGAAAACAATTAATCAAACCAACCAACCAACATTGGCATCACGAGAATAAAGTAATTTAGGATATCGACAAATGAATGTGTTGCCGAATCAGGCGTGTTGTGTGTCGAAAATGGAAACGGAAATTGCCAGCTGGAATGACCGAACGACCAATATCTATCTACAAATACAGACAAATCATCGCCGAATGCAACCGCTTTTTATACCAAAGTGGCGTCTAACCAGTTTGCTTGTTAGGCAAATATTTGTATGAAAGTTAAGTGCTGTGTGTAACATATTGACATACGCACTAGAGTTATACGCCGCCGATAAACGCCGCCGCCGCCGCCGAATGTCAAAAATATCGGCGCAGTGGCGGCGGCGTCGGCGTCCGGCGCGTTAATATATTTTCTACTCGTTTAAGACTGTTTAGGCCATTTATTGTTCATGTCGAAAACTGGGCGGATCATCAACGGATGCGCATCACTGCCAGTTATAAGAAACGAATGGCGAAATCTAACTCTTTCTAACTGTTCAAAAGTTATTTAAAAAAACAGGTGCTTTCGATATCAGCTTAACACGGGCTTTGCATCATCGAATTCACCAAGTTGTTAAAAAAAACACTAAAAGAAAATTTATATAATAAATTTATATGCTCACTTTGCATATTTTTTTTTTTTCAAAAAATTAATAACTAACAATGAATTCAAATCAAATGACCCAAGGCGAACATGTTTTTAAATTGTCCTTAATTGTTAGAAAAGCAAATTATCCAATAACGGTGCGGATTTTTTAAAAAATTTTAGATTGCGATTGGCTGAAAGATCAAGCGAAATCAGTGATGCAAAATACTTTAGTAGGTCCTAGGGGCATAAACACTTCTTTGAAATGATCCTTACATCATACTTAAGTTGGGGATATATGTATGCAAGTATGAGAAGGGTTTGAAAAATCCCTTGGACTTACATTCCAAAATCTGTTGTTTATTTGCGAAACTATACAATAGCGTATGAAATGTTAATTTTTCACACTTCATCCTTCAACACCCAATCCTCCCGGTTTGACATTTCCTAAAGTTGGCGGCCCTATGCAAAACTAGTTCCCTGATTGAATCACATTGATTATAGCCTACGAATCATGTTTAAATATCACCTACACGTTACGGCTCCTTTTACAAATGTGAATACATAGGCACATATATTTACCAGGTCATGCTTTGTCCTTCGCAAGAACACTCATAGTGGTGAACCAAAAGCTTTTCCAAGACAGTCGAACTAACGACTGTGTGTGCTACTACCCTAACATTGTGGACAGTCGAACAAGTCTGAAAACTTAAGCTACGCGGTCATCCATAATGAGCTCTTATATCATAAGGCCGTAAAACAGCAGCTAACATCTTTCAAGTTAAAATCGGTCGACTTTCATTCTAAAATATCGTTTAATTTAACGAAGACTATTGAAATCAATTTTGTGAACACAAACGTCTGCAAACTTTGGTCTACATTTTAAAAATTTTATCCAGGGTCCTTGTAAAATTTTAATTATGTAGATGCGCCGAGGGTTATTCGATTTTCACCCATGAGTTACGCAATGACATCCACTTAGACTGCTTATGATTTCGAGGGCGGCATCCTTGGCCGAATGGTCACTCCCTAACATTTCAAGGTATTCCTCTGGTGCAGCTCAGCAGCATAGCGCGTAAAAACATCCATTAGGAAGTCTTCGGAGCTACACCTAGAGCTTCTAGGAAAGTAACGTCAATGAAGGTATGAGTTCGAAGTCGCAGTCATATAGCTTCTGTGCTGGCATATGGTGTGAGGCTCAGGAGACGTAGTAGCGACTGGTGGTTAGGATTGCTACTGTTCGTATATCGAAAAAGCTGGAGGCGCCCGGTGCCACGAGAGTCATGAGTATTAATAGACCATTAATAGCAACCGTAAGTCGCCATTTTATGTACTCTGTTTCTTTTCAGCAGACGCAGCAGTACCAATTCCAAAGACCGGTGTTAGGAGTAAGTGAACTAAGGACAATCCCTTCACAAGGAGCTACTCCTGAAAAATTTTCAACGATCTGCAAGATTTTGAGGCAAAAACCCCGGATCTTTCGGAAATGGCCACAACGTTGATTTCGTTAAATACATACAAACAAATGCTTTCCTAAATTTTATTTTTTTAAATAGAAAAATCAAGCTTTTTAAAGTAAGAACACCGGCTTACACCGGCGCGCTGCACACGCCGCCGCCGCCGTCGATGAAGTGATCGGCGTAAACCTCTAATACGCGCACACATACATGCAGTCATACATTTGATGTAATGTACAACAAATATTGAAACTAACTATCTGCAAACGCTATTCCACCTCAAATTGTGCGCTAAAATCGATTTATATTGCATTTCAATTCCATTTCGAAAGCTGTTGAAGAGCAAAGAAGCGCGGGCGAATGCATACTAATACAAACACACACACAAACATATTAGTATGCATATAAATAGTAGAAAGCGCACACGGCGTATGAGTAATTGACTACAACGGTAACCCGCTTACAACCCATCTTTGTCGAATAGCCAATCGTTGCAAATGCATACATTGTTTGTTTGTTTGTATGTATGGGAGTGTATGTCAGTTTATTTGTGGCATTTCAGTAACCATTTGTCATGTTGGACGCCAAATATTTGTCTACTCTACCGACCTACTGCGAGACTACTCTGTTGAATTTATCGTTGCTTGGCAGGTCATACCAAAATACCAAAACACAAAAAACAATTAATATTTTCACAAAAACAATCAGCTCACAGAAAAATAGCCAGCATGAATACAATATAAAAAGAAAAAAACTCATACAATCTAGTGTAATACAAATGTTTTGTTATACTCAGCCGCTTGTTCGATTAGAACGTACGAAAATTTATTTGATCATGTCAGCAACTTGTGGCAGTATTGGCAAATAAATGAATATCAATTATAATGGCTTAAAGTTTTAATTTTGAGCTTTGGTAATATTCACTCAACATGCAATTGCGACGTTTCACGTCCAATCCTACCACAAAGTAAGCCATGCTTACTGGTTTAAAAATTGATGGAGCTTTGAATGTCTAATATTTTAGTTATATGCATATGCAAATATATTTATGTACAGTGACGCACAGAGGTCTACATACACCCGCTATACTTTCGTTGTTTAGAATAGACAAAAGACATTGCGAAAAAAGAAAGGGCGGGGGGAGGGGGGGGGGGGGGTGCCTAATTTCGGGTGTAACCGAATATTATATACTCAACGTGACATTTAATTGTACGGCGCGTTTCAGATGAATTACTTTTTCGAACTTTGTTACAAGGGCTTAATTCCTTTTGAGGCCCCAGAAATATTATGTAATGCTTAACCGGAATAGGGGTGTTGCACCGCCAATACAAAAAAAATTCTCCATATTCCCTTTTAAAATAAAACTTGGTAAGTGAAATGTCATTGATACAAAACTATTTTTCCCTAAGAGCTTTTAACACTTTGAACAAAATAAAGTAGCTATTTAGTCTTTCCGAAAAGAGTCCGAAATTTGGGTGGGTGCTTAAAGAAATACCTCACGATACTATGAAATATTCGTTCGGCGTAATATTCTATAATCCTGGTCGCATACCAAGGGACTTAAGGCGTTGCTTAACACCAGTTTCACAGACTCTCCCATCCTATTGTCAACCTTACGTACACGAGACGAATCCTGTATCACATTTTTACAAGGCAAGGTTCTGGTGACCCCATGTCCCTCACCTCAAAAAACTACAGGCTGTGGAGGTAGTAAGTGCAAATATATCCGGCAATGGACCATTTATTACAGAAGCCTAGAGATGTATCAGTTCACTTGACCGAGTAATTGAGTGAATGTGCTCTATACAAACACATAAATAGTTATAATATTTTTTTAAGCTCAGGATTTCTCGTTTGATTCTGCATTGAAAATGCTACTTAATTTTAATAAAGGTTATATCAGATGTCCAAGGTATTCCAAACTACTATGAGAGCACAAATTCAGAAATGTTTATTCCAACTGGCCGCCCATTGATCAAACATTGTTAACCAACATCTTGATTCAACTGAAATATATTATTTTATAAGGACGGGATAACTGTGTATAATTCCAACTATTCCGAATTATTGCTTAGAACACAAGATTTAAGCATAACAGTACCAATAACGCACTCATAAAGATAAGCCCACGCACGTGATTTTAAAAATTCCATAGCCTACACATGCATTGAGTGAGGTATTATTTTGCCTTTTTTGTCCTAACTTGTACAATATTTGGATATTAAGTATTTGTTAGTACACTATCGTTAAACAGCCAATTGACAGCCGCTGAATAAATATGTGAAGGGTTAAGTATTGGTGGGGATGTATATTTGACACGGGGATACCAATTTAACTGATAGCCAAACAAAGAAAAACATAAGGATCCATCAACTTGCTATATAGTGCTTCAATTAATCTTATTTTCTTCTCAGTAAATATGAATGTGTGTATCTCTCCATCCCCCGCCTCTTAACCATCCTTTTTGTATAAGTGATGTAAGAATTCGGAAAAAAACATGTATATAAGCAAAGGAAAAACTAGAAATTTGCTTAAAATTTACGATTATAAATGATGAAAAGCATAGAAAAAAAATAATAGAAAACAAACCAAAACAAGCCAAAAAAAAATACGCATCAAACAGTATGAGTCAAAGGCCTTTGCTTATAATTAAAGCGAATTCGTTTGAACTGAACACTGAGTTCATGTTATTTTTTTCGTCATGGTTTATGTATAAAAAATTGCATCAATTCGCCATTTCTATACAGTTATTTGTTATTTGTACCTACTTGAGCAGGTGTAAGGCAAGAATTGTGAAATCAACAATACACAGGACAGTCCAATTCACTAGCCACATTAACGAAATTCAGTTGATTCACAACTCACACAAACACACTTCTTTCCGCTACAGCTCGTAACAACGTTGTGCGTAAGGCAAAAAATTTAAAAATTTTATTCTTCAATATTCTATGATATACTAAATAAGAAAACACTAAAGACTGGCCCCATTTTAGTAGTTATTTCTATTTTCTTAGAAAAGTCCGAGCCAAAAAATTGTCCTAGGTGAAACTTTATAGGAAACCGGGTATACCCATAGAATTTTCATGACGAATCATGCGTCCTCGTTGTTAAACTCAGCTGAGCAGAGCTCACAGAGTATAATAATTTTGTTCGCATAACGGTACCCCGTAACAGCATAAACTAATCGAGATAGATATACACTTCTATATAACAAAATTATCTGGACGAAAAAAGAAATTCATTTAGCCATTTCCGTCCATACGTTCGCCCATCCGTCTGTCCGTCTGTGCGTAAACACGATAACTTGAAAAAAATGTTGAGGTATTTTAATGAAATTTGATATTTAAGTTCCTAGGCACTCATCTCAGATCGCTATTTAAAATGAACGAAATCGAACTATAACCACGCCCACTTTTTCGATATCAAAAATTTGGAAAAACCGATAAATTCATTACCAAAGACGGATAAAGCGATGAAACTTGGTAGGTGGGTTGACCTTATGACGCAGAATAGAAAATTAATAAAATTTTAGACAATGGGAGTGGCACCGCTCACTTTTAAAAGAAGGTAATTTAAAAGTTTTGCAAGATGTTATTTGGCAGCTGAGTATGTAATGTTCGGCTACACCTGAAGGATAACTTGTTTGTGGAAGGCTACTTGTTTTTGACTTGTTTCAAAAAATCCAAAAACAAAATTAAAACCCGAATTTCTATTTTATAAATCCGAGTATAAAAGTTGAATCCGGACTTTTATATTTTAAGAACAAATAAGAGTCCGTGCCTATGACTACGGAAGGGCTTATCCAAATGAAAAAAAATTTAATAATAGATTTTTCTAAATGTTTAAATTTGAAACGTTTATAGTATGGTCCTTTGAATTTTTTTTTCTAATAAAAATAAATTTGTCTTAGAAAAACTAAAACCAACTCTCTTAATACAATACTTACACTTTTTCTTAGTAAACATGCACCTGTTTTTTCTCCATAAAGTTTGATCCAATTGAGATATTGCCTTGAAATTTAATACGCCGTCTTCTATTAAAACAGGAAGGATTCTATATGAATGAAAAAAATTTATTTCATTTGGATGCGCCATTCCATGAGTGTAGGGTCGAACTTTCATTTTTATTTTAAAAATTAAAATCCGAACTCAACTTTATTTTCTGACTTTTAATTAAAGTCCGGATTTAAAAATTTCCTTCGGACTAAAAAATAAAAATAAATTTTTCTATTTATATATATTTATAAAGGTGTACCTTACTAAAAGTAAAAATTTTTAAAGAACTAACACGTTAGAAAATGACCGAGACTACCTTTTCCGTAATTTAAGACTTTGATGTATAGTAAGTTTACTTCACGAAAACTATCACGTTGAACACTCCATCATTGGCATCCGATACAGCTGGTTCCTATGAATGATAAATTTAATCTCAGATTTATATACAGTAGAAATAAAGTAGTTTTTATATGTAGTTCAAGACCTTCATATGTTTCTTGACATAATGAATCCTACCCCACTGGTGTAAGTTTGGTTCATACAGCCCCAAAACTTTGACTCATTCTCGAACGTCTAAATCAATATTTAAGAATAATTCAAAAGCTGCACACACAAGTACAGAAGAGGTGACAGTTGCTGACATGATATCATAGAAAGCGCGTTGCAATGAAACAGTAAAACAAATTTAAAACCCTTTCTTGCAACAAATTTACCATAGTATTTTTCAGGAAATTTACTTTGTACAGCTGCTTTTGGCTGAACATAATTGGACATAGCACAAGGTAGTGTCCAGGAGTATTCAGAAATCATCACCACCAACAGTTGGCACTTAGCCACCTAAGAGATTTTAAAAATTCATGCCAGCTATCCCTGCTTCGCGATAGCTAACGCCGATTAGGAGCAACAAGGGAAGTCAAGTCTTCATCCATCTGCCTCTCCCAACTCCCGTTTTTGAACAGTTCGGCGGGTATTCCGCCTATTTTACTTTTAATTTTGGAATTTCGACTAGTAAGTGCTTCTTGCTATCTGTGGCGGACAGCTTGAAATAAACTGTAAAATAAATTATAAGCCGCACTAAAGAAAATTATATCGTTTTCTGGTCGGTCTAATGTGCATACGTGCATACTGCAAGCGTCGCCCAACCAATTACACAAATCGAAAGGCTTGAGCAGCAGAACACGTAAGCAGTACCAAATGTATACACATACAAACGCATGTGTTTAAGTATATGACAATGGATTTTGTTTACGACTCCAGGGTCCAATTATCCTAAGGGTTTTGCAATTATGGTAAATCACAATCGCAAGCTGAGTGGGTTTGCTGTCGTACAATCCTGAAGGCATACCCTCTAAAAAATGTACACCTTGTATAAAGCTGAACTAGTTTCAACAAATCAGTTACAAAGAGAAACCAGAAATACATGAGATACTCGGTTTTATGTAACAGTTTTTATAAGCGTGGTGTTATGAAAGGTGATTCCTAGAGGACAAATAAACCGCTTAAATATATTAATGAAGTAAAACGCTTCACATATACTAAGATATTTGGTGCCTTCTTCGCTGAAATGACGCAGCATATTTTATTTTTCTGCACTGATGCCATCAGACCTAAGGTGAGGCTCGGAAGGATGACTTTTGACCTTATTACCACTTTTAATGGCCACAAAGTCAATTGATGTTATAAAATGCCCGCAACGTCATATATCAACGATATTGACATAATATATATCCTGCCTCTCTGAAAAAGTCATAAAGTCAACTCCGCTTTTTTTTCTAGTGGCCACAAAGTCAATTATAAAATAGGTGTGATATAGTGCATAGGTGAACTTGCGTCCACTTCGAATAGCCACAGTGCCAATTGAACTTATGACCATATAAAATAGTCGCAGCGTCAAATTTCAAATGGTTACAATGTTAACGATATTGACACTACGACCAGTCTGCTCTTCCGAAATGGTCATAATCTCAACTTTTTTTCTCAAGTGTAATAAGGTATAGCGCGACATACTCCCGTGTGTTACAATTTTAATAAATGGTTTGGTGTTTTTTCTATATTAGTGTTCAGTCGATTGAAAAATGAATTTTTAGATTTCAGATTTTCCAAGAAAGCGCGGGTGTTCTATATTTTGGTCCCATTTTGTTGAATAATCGGTTATAAAATCTGAGAAGAAGAATTTATTCAACCAAAATTTTGAGATTGTTTGAAATAAAAAATTGCCAACTAATGAAAAATCGGATTTAGTACTTCCTACTTTCGAAATAAGAGAATACATGCAACTACGCGAAAATTTTCATAATTTTCGAATTTTCATAAGATCAAAAGGAAATTTTGTAAATCCAAATTGCGAAAGGTCATAAAGCCAATTAACCTTGTGGTAGTTTGAAGTGGTCATAAAGCCAGTTGATCTTATTACCATTTGAAGCGGTCATAACGCCAATTGATCCTTTGGCTGTTGACCTTATTTCACCCCACCATATTAAAATGTTAAAATCTGTTGAATTACAGTAATGCTTTATTATTTTCTCTATATTTTGGTTTGGTCGAATAAAAGGAGAAGTTTTTTATTTCAAATTTGAAATACGACACACCTTTTACAAAAATTTATATTTTGCTCTGAATCTAGTGAAAAATCGATCAAAAAACTGCCTCAGTGAGGTCCATTCAAAAATTTCCTAAATGGCCATAACATCAAATAAGTAAATGGCATTAAGTCAATTGACGTCGTCGCAGTTTTTAGTGGTTTTGGTTTTATGGCCATTTGAAGTGATCATAAAGCCAATTGGCCTTTCGGCCGTTGACAGTATGTCATCCAACCGTGAAAATCATTTAAATGTAGCCTAAGGACTTAACTTACATAATTGGCGCTTAACCGTCTTAACGGTTATGACCTATGTAGCATAAGGAGCATTTGGTACAAAACTGCCTTACAAATTTCATGCCTCGAGCCGTAAAATATTTGATCAAATAAAATAAGTCTTATCTAATGGCTGAACTTTTTACGGAATCCTATAAACTCACAATCGAAGAAACTAACAGAAATGTATCCAGTACCATTTCCACTCTATTTATTTGATTGGCTCTTGCAAATATGCAATAAATCCGAGAATGCTTCTGTATATGTAAATGTGCGTATGTTAGTTGTCCTACTTTGCTTCTGTTTTATGCACTCACATACGGACATACATATACACATTTGGCCAGATGTTTGTTCGAGCGCCTTTTGCGTAAATTGTTTACCAATCTCCTCTGAAACGGAATTTGAAATTATATATGAACATATATACTTACAGCAGATACTAACACAATCTAATATCATTTTGCATTCTCCTATCGATTGTTCTCCTACTCCTCCTTCTCCTGTTTATCGCTTTAATAGTATACAATTTGTCAACCCTTTTACGCATTGTCTTTACAAATGTGCCCTGGCTCAAATTATAATGCTAATGTCCTTGTTGGCAAAGTAGTTAACCATTTAACTGATAATAATGTGTTTTGGCGATGGATTGGCTGCGGAGCTTTTGCTGTACTCTCAATGTTAGTTTACAGTGAGGGGCGCGGGTGTTTGAAATGTATATACGTAAATTGGGTCTTTAGTATACATATGGGCTTGCTGTAAACAGGATTACTCTCACCTTATCTTTGGCGTTTTGATGAAAAGCATGTCATGTAGTTGTGCGATAGCATTTGTGCCAATAAAAATAAAGCTGATATAAAACGAAATAAAGCTAAATGTTTCAATAAATTTGCACATTTATTTCAATGCCCCAAACTGAAATAGACGTTTTTGTGTTGTCTTCAATTACATCGGCCCTACAGAAGCAAATATTTTTCTTATCACATGCATGTGTTGAACATGAATAAGTGATAAATACTGAAAAAGTTTACGGTACTCCGATAACAAGCACCATTAAGATATAAGCCCGACCATCTCGGCACAGATTTGTTATGACCACATTGAACCTTCTTGACAATCTCGCCACCCATCCCCTATTTCCATGAGAAACTTGGGGTCGCCAGAGCCTCGCCGGCTAAATTAATAGGATTCGCCACGGGTAGGTGAAGTTTTCAATTGAATTGGAGAAGCTACAAATTACACTTCCAACCTCTTGAAATGGTTGTGCTACAAAATATCTTGAATCATTTAGGTATCTTAGTCACCTGAAAATGCTAATGAAACAAAATACTGCAAGAAGAAATTGATGATGATAATGACACAGATAAGTTTTCTAAAGAAAGCTTGGACAATTTTTTTCTAAGTGAAAATAAAAGATAGAAGGGACTATGACGATAACAAATCGATAACTTTTCTATAACAAATCCACATTTTTGCGATAACAAATTGACAAAATTGATATCAAATTGAATACTTTTCGATAACAACATCGATATATTTTCGATGAAAAATCGATAGTAATTTATTTTTTTATTTATTTATAATATAAAACATCACATACTTTGGACTACAATGTCAAATAACGTAAATCATATATGATTTAATTAAGCTTATAGTTTTGTCTGAATTCTTACATGGAATCTAGAAATTTTGAGAAATAGTTTTATTTATACATATTTCTTTCCTACTAACTCCAATACAAAAGGCTTCAAAGTTTCGATAATTTCTACAGGGCAATCTATCTTACCCGATAAAAGATCAATAATGAATGAAACTGACAAAAGCGCTCTTCTATCAGATAATGATAATAAACTAATTAATCAGAAATGGGCAATGTTAGACGGAATCGGTTCTGAGAAACAAACAAGCTTACAATAATACGTTAATAAATGAGTTTACAATAAAACCCCGATAGCTTTTTGATAACAAATCGATATCTTTCCGACAATAAACCAAAAACAGGTCGATAACTCGCCAAAATTAAACCGGTTACTCTCTGGTAACAGTTGCTATAGATAACATGTCGAAAACAAGCTCGTCGATAGCAGAAAAATAACGTGGCGACAATAACAGCCACAAATATTTCGTATTAAAAAATGAATTTTGTTGAACAATGCCAAAATAATTCCAAAATGGTCGCAATTATTTTGAAACGGAAAGATCCCAATATGATTCCATATTGGTCTCAAAATAGTTTCGAAATTATCCTGAAATGGTACCTAAAACAAGCTAGGTAAGCCCAAATTAAACCCTGCTTGACTCAAAATAATCCACGAATAGTTCTAACCATAGGAATCCTTTTTTTCTTGGAAATCGATTGTTGTCCGTCATAAACCTAATTAAGATGTAATTTTCACATAACCATCTCAAATGATTAACTTTGTACCAGCACCACTATACGAGTAATTTTCTTTGACTAGCCTTCGCTTTCCACAAACCCTGATTCACAATTTGCGAAGATCCACACCGCTAAACAAATTTGCAACGACAGTAGCACAATTTTCTCTAAGAAAAAAAATTATGGCCCCTAAACGCTTATACATCTCACTTCCTGTTCTAATTCTCAGAATTATTTCAAGTTCCCTACAGAGTATATGGTTAGGGTTCACGCTTCCACTTCTATTTGAAAACTTAAAATGATTTCTCATGAAACCAATTATCTAAAGATTTTACCAATTGCAACAAATAACTCAGTAAGTATTTGCCCACACCTCCATTAGAAATGACGTATGCCTTTCTGGATATGTTTGATGTATATATAAATATATGTATAGTTTTCAACTCTTGTTAGACTCATGTTGAAAATAGTCTCCTGGTCGATGTCACCTTAAATGCTTTTCGACAACCGTGTCTACAATCAGCATGATTTGCATACAATAGCAGAAGTACAAACATCAAATGTCTTCGATAGAGATTTTCCATAAGAGAAGATGTACATATGTGTGTACTGTTATTTGGTTGCCAGATATTTGAAAATCATTTAAATGTAGGTGAGCCTACGAGCACATAATTATATCTAAACCTAATATGAGAACTACTTTATATGTATTATTTGGTATACATATGTATGTATATTAGTGTCTGCGTATGGATAGGAAGATATGATTATACATGAGAAGATTTAGAGTTTGATATGCAAAATGTACAATTTAAACAAAAAATGCACAAGCAAAATAGCCTAAAGGTAAGAAGCGGGCTTACATATCCTAACAAATATTAGGGTGGATCTATTTGTATGGACGAAAGTTAACCGATACTGCGCCATCGATTTTTCGGGATTTGGGCTCAGGAAAAAAGTTTCACTTCGCGTACCCCAAAAAAAAAATTTCGAAATTAAATTTTTTTGATTTTTTTTCGACTTTGATTTTAAAGATTTTTTTCATGACCTAATTAGGATATTTAAGCACACCGACACAGTCTAATATACATATATATACACGGTTAGAAATTTAAGTCTAAGTTTTAAACCGGTCCTAAGTTTACACAAAATTTTAAACGTTTTTTATGAAGATTGAAATTGACGGAAGAACTACAAGGTTTTTCAATAAAAGTGTGTTTAAATTTTGAAATACGCTGGAACTGAGTGAGAACGGTTTGCAATTAATAAAAAAAGAGGAATAAACTGAAAAGGTTGAAACCCTTTACAAGAGGATTGAAAAATTAAATTTGTTTATTTCATTTCAAATTTTACCCGAAAATCTTTTAAATTTATTTTTTAAATTTATTTTGGACTTCAGTAGACAGAAATTGAAGTAAAACAAATATTTTAAATAAACGTCCGTTATTTAAAGATTGGCTCATCTCGCAAGTGCTGGCGCACCCATGGAATACACCGAGAGGGTAAAAATTCAAAGCTATATATATGGAATTCGGGACGTCAAAACGAAGCGAGCTGTATACAGAAACCCAAAGCCAACATTGGCAAAGACGGTATCACATGCACTAAGTCAGGAAACAGCAACACTTTTGAGTAAGCACGCATGCAAAGCTCATCACGTGGAAGTGAAAAGGCCAGACTGGGTAGACACAATTTTGGAATCATTAAAAGGAACGGAGCAGAAAGAAGATGGCTCCGTCAAATGATTTGAGTGGGGCAGCCCAAGTCACATTGCACCCCACTGCAGCAGCGGTCCTAGTAATTCCAACATGAGCGGTCTTAAACCAAAAGTGAAGGATATCAGCTAGAACGAACAGATGCAAGAAGCGAGAACTTGATCGAGCTTTTTAATATCCCGTTATATATGTAGTATGTATGTATCACAAATCGAAAAAATTTCGCAGATTTAACCTAGGAGGATATGTGGATGGCAAGCAAAGTTTACTGACTGTAGATACGGGCGCATCACATTTCCTAATCTGATTGATCAACAGGAGAGTAAAGCTATTACACGGAGCAAGATTGCGTACTGTCATAGGCGGATACAACCAAGTATAGGGAGAAATGATATGTGACGTCGTAATTGAAAAGGTCTCGGTTCTAAGCAAATTTATTGTGGCAGAGATTGTTGATCAAGTCATATTGGGAGTTGACTTCTTAGTTGACCATGGGATCAAAATCGACATGCAAAGAAGGACTGTGAGAACAAGGATGTGCCACTTTATTTCAGTGTTGAGAAGGGGCTCAGCAGTATGCTTTTAATTTTATAATATTACTGCAAAAACCAGTAGAAGCTTCGAAACCTATGTATGCAGTTTTGATTTGAATACTATCTGGTTTACTTTGTAGACTTTTTCGGTTTAAAATTCAGAAAGGACTGTAGTTCAGTTTCAAATTAAAAGGTTTTGCAAAAATATTTAAATTTGGATTTCTAAACCGAATTTGCTTATTATATGTAATACAAAAAAGTTTTAAGATTTAAGTTCAAATTTCTAACCGTGTATGTATCTGCAAACATAAAGTTGTAGGCATGTATATAATAAATGCAAAAGAGGCAGGTATGCAACACATTGCTCTGTACAATACGAGACTTACTTGCAGCATAAGTTGATGTTGCACAAAATATTTACGCATATGAATGCACCATTACTGGGTTACATAAAACACAAACACACAAATGAGCAATTTTTTGCATTGTTTTCCCCTCACCTCGAAAAATGTCTGTTTGTTCGATAAAAACGTCACAAGCTTGTCATATTCTTGTTGTATAGTATTTTGTATGCTCATTTTCAGCTGTTGTTGTGCGCTAAATACTAATTCAGATTTCATACGGATGATATTTCAATCTATATTTACTTTATTCTTAAAGTTGTTTGACATATGGATCGAAGCACAAGTTGGTTCTGAATAAATTGTGTGCTGGGTGAATATCTTTAGGTTAGCTTAGGTGGAACTGGCCGGTTCATGAGGACCTCACATAGACTGTATGAGTCCGTAGTGCTACCAGAAGTTTGTTTTAACGACTAAACTGAAAAACCCTATCAAAAACCAGGACCTATGTTATAAAATAACTCCGTCCTCTTGGCAAATACTAGAAGCTTTCTAGGGCGTAAGCCACTTACTGCTTCTAGATCCAACAGCTTTAACACTCCTAATAACTGGAGTCTTATCGGTTCCTCCTCCAACCCGCACTTCCTATATCTGCTTTCACTGACCAAACTAAATTTAAAGGCATAAGACGCCAGAAGACATTATTCTCTCAGAATACCCGTCATGAGTAAACAGTCCTCTCTTTATAATGATAGAAGCAACTTTGTTATTCTAAGGTTGTAAGACCTACACATAATCTTCGACAGCTCCACGCTGGGACCAAGCTTTTCCCGCTTGGCCGATTATGTGCAATTCTCGTCTTCTCTTAATCTCCCCAATCTAATTGAGACGTCTACTGAAAAAGCTATTTCATCTTCTTTTTCATTCCTATCTGTTCCCATATGCCCTAGAACCGAATATAGATGTATGCTTCTTCCTGTCCCGATTCTCTCCAGAGACTGCTTACAATCTAACACTATTTTAGATGCTGTGCTATGCGAGATATATTTATTTATTTATTTATTTATATTCTAATATTTCCGCTTGGAAAACGCTGCAGTAATCTCGCAGCTTGTAGGGTCTCTTTATTTCCGGATCAGCACAGTATACCGCAGACCGTACTGCTTCCACTACATTGGAGCCATCTGTGTACACATGTATCGCCTCGTCCACCATTTGAGCACTTTTACGCCAATCACTCACCTCTATTGTGGCCTTAAATCTCCCTCGAACCGCAGATAGGAATCAGGTATTCTGCTCGTCCTCTAATTTATGGCGCTATACTGCTATGACCGTATGGTCGGCGCTCAAGCTGCCCCGAGGCACTGTGCCTGGTTGCAGTTTTTAACGCTATGTTCTTTGCTACCAGGTCTACCGGTGGAATGTGCAGAATGGCATAGAGTGCAGCCGTTGTGGTTGTTTTCACGTCTCCTGTAATGCCAATCATTCATACTCTGCAAACCTCCTGTAATTTTTTGAGGTAGGTTGTTTCTTGTGTGGCTTTCCACCAAACAATATAATAAGGTTTACAATCGCTGTAAAATCCCCAATGAAAAAGAGAGGGCGATAAGCCCTATGTACACCCCAGCATTATTTTACATGCATAAAGTGCCATTGATGCCTTCTTCACCCTCTTCTCATTGTTGAGCTTCCATGAGAGCTTATTGTCTAGGATGATTCCTATATATTTTTTGCAAGGTTTCTCCTGTAGGGTCACCCCTCCTCACTTAGGCCTGGTGCAATTTGGGACCTTGAACCTCTTTGTAAATAAAACCATATTCGTCTTCACCGCATTCGCTGTCATTCCGACATTAGATCCCCAGGTATGACTATCCCCGTGAATACTTTTAAAATAATGTATCATTCATTTAAATCAAATAGATGAAATACAAACAAGTAAAGGTGTCTAAGTTCGGATGTAACCGAACATTATATACTCACTTTTCTACATAACACGTGGCATCGGCCGTTTAAAAAAAAATGTTTCCCCATTTCCTCTTACAATAAAACTTGATAAGTGAAATATCATTGATTCAAAACTATTTTTTGCTAAGTTATATCTTATTATTCTAGTCTACGACCCTTTTAAATTAGTTTTATCTCTAAGTTGCCGTGGTCTTTAACCGATCCCGTCCATATTTATTAGAAATATTTTCTGCTATAGGTGTATCAAATTTCATTACGATATGTTAATTTTTCTTCGAGTTATGGCTCCCGAAACATAGAAAATTGCTTAGTCGTAAAAGGAGCGTTGTCACGCCCATTTTTTTAAATTTGAAGTTTTTCCTATTTGCTGTTATAAATCGATTTGGGAAATGAAATGCCATTGATATAAAGATCTTTTTTGCAAAGATATAGCTTAGTTTAATCGTCCACGACCCTTTTAAAAATCTTTTATATAAAAGTGGGCGTGGTCCTTAACCAATTTCGTTAATTTTTCTTCAAAGCATTCCTTATAGTAAATGCAACCTCTCTGTCGAATTTTGTGACGATAAGTTTAATGATCTTTTATTTATGATTATTAATATTTGTAAAATTCATTTTTTCCACGCACATTTTAAAAAATGTTTCCAAATTTTTATCAAGAGTCTCAATATCAGTCCACATGTTAAATTACAACATGCTAGGTGTATTATTTACTAAATTATCAGGTTTTTTGTGTTTTAAAAATTTTATATATATAAAAAGTGGGCGTGGTTATCAGCCGATTTCGTTAATTTTCAATACAAATATATTCTGGGCTCAGGTAAGCGAGTGTGCCAAATTTGGTGAAGATATCTCAATATTTACTCAAGTTATCGTGCTAAAGGACGGACGGACGTACATGGCTCAATCAAATCTTTTTTCGATACTGATGATTTTGACATATGGAAGTCTATATCTATCTCGATTCCTTTATACCTGTACAACCAACCGTTGTCCAATTAAAGTTAATATACTCTGTGTGCAAAGCACGCTGAGTATAAAAAAAATCTAATTTCGCTGTTTTTAGGGGATGCTGAAAGTCTATGAAGTCTATACGAAATAAGTGTTCAAACCAGAGGTGCTTCCCTTCTTACGTATATAGATTTTCATCGCCATTTATGTAAGGGCAGCATTGGTGACGCTTAGGATTTAGTTTTAAAGTTCTTTTAACCTTATATACCGAGGTAAACGTAAAATAACATAACAAAACACAACAAAACATAACACCACATAACAAAACATATCATAACATAACATAATATAAAATTTCATAAAAAGGACAAACAAATAAAACTGCAATTATTGTTGTTAAATCTACCCCTGGAAGCACTAAGACCTTTGTGCAGATCAATTGTGCATGACCTTTCAGCCTAATTTTGTATATGGAGGCTTTTGATGTATCTAAGTACCTCTTCAGTCTTCTTACTCCATACCACATAGGGATTAAGAGTCACACCACTTAGATGGGAGAGTCTCTGCCGAGCAAGAGCGATGCACTCGCAGAAAATGTGAATTGGCGTTTCATCCCTCAGCTCACAGAAGCGACAAATTTTGGTGTCGAATAGATTTAACTTACTTAGGTGATATCGTAGACCACATTGTCCCGTATAGTAGCCAGGGAGAGTTCTTAGGTCCTCCCTGCTTAAATTAGTGAGTTCAGCTCATACTTACGTTGCCGAAATCATAAACAGTTTAGCCTGCCTTTGCCCTGGGCAGTCAATCCAGTGACATCTGAATTGTTTAGTTTCCCAGCCTCTTTTCGTTTCCCTGGTGTGTGCTTTTGTAAGTCCACAAAGGGATTCTGCACGATAGAATGCTGCTACAGCACCCCGCTTTGCTAGGTAATCTGCATGTTCATTACGTTCACGTCCTTGTTTTCCGGGAAACCATCCTAACAAAACCTTGTTTATGGATCCCAGATCATTAAGGATTTCAGTGCAGTCATCCACTAGCTTAGATGTAATTGTATATGATTGCAAGGCAAGCAGGGCCAGCTTGCTGTCCGACATAATGTAGATGCTGTTCGATGTTGAGCCAATCCGCAGTAATTTTCTACCACAGTCTTTTATTACATGGATTTCTGCCTGAAATATGGTTGTGTAGCATCCCATTGGTATCGACTTCTTGAAGTTCGGCCCATAGATGCCAGCTCCCGTTCTTCCGTAATCGAGTTTCGATCCATCCGTGAACTAG